>NC_091833.1:10285000-10910000 GCF_037783145.1 Equus przewalskii | reverse complement strand
AAAAGGATAAGAAGCAGCAAAGAAACAGGCAAAGCAACCATGTGACATGAAATTCCTTCTGGCTGGCACTGTGTGTCCAGTGTGTGGGGTAAATTACATCACCTCTACCTTTGCATACAGTAGTATTAAAATACAGAGAGAGTAGGTAATTTTTCTACACATGAAGATCTCAAAGATCTATCTTTTGGTTCACAGAAAATAAATATGAAACCTTATCTGCCTCTATTAAACCATAAGCTCCTTCAGTGCAGGGGCTGTGTCTTATTCATCTTTGTACCAAACCATATCAGTTAATCCGCTCATGATTGTTAAACGAACGAGCAAAATGTGCCCAGCATAGGACTTCCTGAAGCTGTTGCACCTAAAAACTTTACCCTCCCATCGTCTCCTTCAGGGAAAATGAAGCATTTAATGTCTACAGTTATGGTCACATATTATTAATGTCTCCATTTTTTTAGACAAGAAAGCTGAAGACCAGAGAGTTTAAGGAATCTGCCTAGTGTCACACAGCTAATAAAGGACAAAAACAAGATTCAAACATTAGTTCTATCTAAATTCCATCATGCATGCTCTAAACACTTAAACTTTTTCTGTTTATTTTCTGAACCATTCATACAAAGACATTTATATTGCCTACAATTGCGTACCCAAACACAGATAGGCCCTAGCCTCAGGCTTATCCCTTATTGATCGATATACAAGACACACACGGTTAAAAGTTACCTCATTAGACCCTACTCATAGGTGGGTATCCAACAGACATTAGAGAAAAAAATTAGTCCAATCTCTTTGTTTTACCCGGATGGCAATAATGTTCCTGAGAGATCACGTGATTTCCTCAAGTCCCTCCAGTATGGGATGCTAGAAATAAAAGTCAAACCGAGTGTCTGTTCACAAGTCTCGTCTTCATTCTGCCACACCACTCTGCTTCTGTTAGTTAATTGCTGCTTCTCTTATTAAGTTAATATCAGAATGGCCTTGATTTAATAATTCAACAAAGCATTTAGAGCACCTTTTGTGCTAGGCACTGGGATTGCTGATAGGGGAGATAGAAACAAGACGTGTTCCCATTTCATGTTTAACTGGCCCCCTTAAATGGAAAAGAGGTCAGCCTTTGTGAGTTAGACAAAACACACACATACACACACACACACACACACACACACGCTCTCCTTGGTATTTAAAGGAAACATCTCATTCATCCTTAAGTTTCTTGCCCCTGTCCATTGCCTTCCTCTTTATTCTCTCTGGCCAGAGTGATCAGGTTAGGAGGCTGAGCTAATCCTGTTAGTGCCGAGATGACTTTTCTCACACTTGGGTGTCCCATAGCTCTTAGAAAGTCAGAAGGAATTACTGGGCATTGAATTCACCTTGCCAGAAAGATGACACACAGCGGGCGGGAGGGACGGGGAGTGTGGATGCCCAGCCGACCTGTTCTTTAACCTTTCCCTCTGGAAGCCATTCTTCCCTCTGCGGGTGTCGGCGCAGGCCAGAGGCATGGCTAACTCTGCCCTTGAGATACAAAGAGAGCAAAGTTGACGTCAGCTGTTTCTTCCTGAGCAAACATCCCACTAATTCCACAGCCAGACAGCTTGCAAAATTGCCTTTGTAGGACTGCTGAGGTCTCCTTTCCCGTCAAGTTCACTTTGTATTTATTCAGCAAAGATGCACCTACCACAGGGTGCACCAGGAGACACGGTGTCAGAGTCATGGCGAGCCCACTTCACGGATGATTAGCATTCTCTGACCCAGCCACCATCTTCAATCACTTGTAACTGTAGACTTGTGGCTGCAGCAATTACTTCTTTTCTTCAGAACCTTTTCCTCCTCAACATCAGAATAAGTTTGTTAAAGCACTCTGCTTCAAACGGTGCTCTGCTTGGAGCAGCTCTCTTTGACACAAAGTCTATATCGAGATATACATATTCTAAACACACTCTGCAGAAATTTGAATTCTGTGGATCCCATGCATATCCCCCATTAAGAATCATTGAGGGGCCAGCCCACTGGCATAGTGGTTAAGTTCACATGCTCTGCTTTGGCGGCCCGGGGTTCACAGGGTTTAGATCCCAGGTAGGGACCTACATAGCACTCAGCAAGCCATGCTGTGGCAGCATCCCACATACAAAAAATAGAGGAAGATTGGCAAGAGATGTTGGCTCAGGACCAATCTTCCTCACTGAAAAAACAAGAATCATTAAATGAGATGAGTGACAACTTGTGTATTTGATTCTCAATCTAAAGCAGAATTCCTAAAACTAATTCAGTTGATTTTTTTTTTTTGAGGAAGTTTAGCCCTGAGCTAACTACTGCCAATCCTCCTCTGTTTGCTGAGGAAGACTGGCCCTGAGCTAACATCCATGCCCATCCTCCTCTACTTTATACGTGGGACACCTACCACAGCGTGGCTTTTGCCAAGTGGTGCCACGTCCACACCCAGGATCCGAACTAGTGAACCCTGGGCCACCAAGAAGCGGAACATGCAAAGTTAACCTCTGCGCCACCGGGCCGACTCCTCGCTTGATTTTTATTGACATCTACCATGTCCTAGGCATTGTGCTAGATGAGTGTTTCTCAAAGTGTGGTCTGAAGATAGCCAGTATCAGCAGCACCTGAGACTTGCTAGAAATACAGATTCTTGGGCACCACCCCAGACCTACTGAATTAGAATCTGGTGCCAGGGGCCCAGGATACTGTGTTTTCATAGGCTCTACAGGTGATTCACATAGGGCTTGAGAAGCACTGTGGTGGACTAAATATAGCTCAGCTGTCAGTGGGAAAGCTATCTGGCCCCTGAGATCTAATAATTGTTGAAACCTGGATTCCATGGCCTGGTTGGATTCCTTTGCTGGGACTGCCATAACAAAGCGCTTCAGACTGGGGACTTACATGACAGACATGTATTGTCTCACAGTTCTGGAGGCTGGAAGTCCACCATCAAGGTATCAGTAGGGTTGATTCCTCTAAGGACGGAGAGGGAAGGATCTGCTCCAGGCTTCTCTCCTTGGCTTGTAGATGACTATCTACTCCCTGGGTCTCTTCAAAACATCTTCCCTCTATGAATATCACTATCCAAACTTCCCGTTTCCACAAGGATGCCAGTCATACTGGATTAGGGCCTACCCACCCTAATGACCCCACTTTTACTTGATTACCTCTGTAAAGACCCTATCTCTGAATAAGGTCACATTCGGAAGTACTGGAGGTTATAGGACTTCAACACATGAATTGGGGGCCGGGACACAATTCAACCCGTAACACTGGGGAATTTCCTAAGTTTAAGTAGTCTGATTTTACAAATATTGAGCACTGGGTTAACACTGTGGCTTTTGCCTGCATCGCCCTGGATGTGATGCTAATCCCTGTCTTTGGTTCCCATGTGAACTCTAATAATGCCAAATTTTGGGTGAGTTTTTGTAGATTTTACTGTGTCCTCAAGGTGGATGTCATGGGGAGAGGAGTGTTGCTTATGGCTTAGCATCTGCCCCTTACTCTTTCCCTTCCTCTCTCTGTCTTCCATTCTTTACCCAATTTTTTAAGCACAAACTCTTTGCCAGCATCTGTGCTGACTACCAATGACTCAAAGATGGAAGAGATACCACCACGATCCCTCTCATGTACATCGAGAGGCTGTGCTTTAATGTTATCACTCCTGATTTAAGATAACATGGTTAAAATTGGTGGCCATGTAACATTTGCTCCTGATTTGCCTTAAAATTTGTGGCACAGATCTTGTTAATCATGCCACTTATTTCAAAAATCACATTCTTCCTGATGCAAATAGTTCATGGGCTACTGACTTTCAGATGCTTGAATGTTGTGAATGATCACGAATTTCTTTACAAGGAGCTGAAATGTAAATCACATATTCCAGCACAGCTCTTTATTGTTAGGGTGAGTACTTTCTTCCTCCTTCGATGAACGTTGATCTTTTATTACTACTTCATTAGACGCATTGTCAGTGTTAACATCAATGTAAACCTCCTCAACTTTTTGGTGGGTGAGGATTGTGATACAAATAAATCTCATAGAGCCCTTTAAACACGTAGTAATCAAGCAACATCTTGTACCAAGCATAATACCTCAAACTTAAAATGCCCCAACAGAACTTATGACATCACCCTCCCAAAATCCCTCCCTCCTTGCCTTTCCAAATAAATGGCACCATCATCCTCCAGGCGTTAGCACCAGCTTCTCACCTTTTCTTCACTTCCCACATCCAATCCATCAGGAAATGTGTGCGATATTACCTAAAAAATAGATCCTCAATCGGGTCACTTCTCTCAGCCTCCATTTCTACCGTAGTCCCAGGCACCACATTTATTGACTGGATGTCTCAACCAGCTTCCTGGCAGTTCCATTTCACCTCTCAATCCCAACCTTTCCATTAATGCACTACTGCCAAAGTGATCTTTGTAAAACTTAAAACATGCCACTTCACTTCTTTACTTAAAACCCTCCACTGCTTTCCTAGTGCATTTGAAATAAAATTCAAACTCTGTACTCTGATTTACAAAGCCATGCACAATACTTCCCTTTCTGACTTCCTCTTATATGATGTTTGTTAGGCCAGACACAGTACTAAATACCCAACAAGGAATGTCTCCTTTGATCATCACAATAATGCTTTGCTAGAGTGGGTGGTAGAGAGAACACTAGAGATGAAGATCGAATAAAGTTAAAAAACTTGCCCAAGTGCACGTATCCAGTAAGTTCTGCAATTAAGATTCTTACCCAGTTTTTAACAATAACCAACACTAAGTGCACACTATGTGCCAGACACTGGACTAAGTCCTTTATACATATTTTCTTATTTAATATTTATATCAGCTCTGTGAGCTATTGTTATGACCCTCATTTTATAGATAAGAAAACAGAGACTCAAGGAGGTTTAATAACTAGCTTATGGTCACACAGCAATAAATGGCAGAGCTGGGATTTGAATGTAGGCGGGTGACTCCTAGTTCATGCTGTTAACGCTAGGTATATTGCTACTGTCTTACTACCACTTAAATTCTCTACACTTCAGCTTCCTCATCTTTAAAATGCAGTTAAGCTACCTACCTGTAAGATTGTTTAAGGATTAAAGGGACAAGTATACATGAAATTGAAAAAAATAGAAAATAAGTTCCATTTAATCATTAAAATGAGAAAGAGTCTGTCCCAGGGCGTAAGTGTGTGAGATAAAATAAGAAACCCAAACTTCCCTAGCCAACAGTAGATTAAGACAGGTAAAGGAAGTAGAAATAACATCATCAAGAAGATAAATACAGATTCATGCAAACATAGTTTTCACACAAAAGGCCCTGGGGAGAAGGGTGGTCAAACTGAGACATACGTGATCTAAAGCCCAATTTCTTGAATATACTCAGCCCAAAGCAATTTGGTTGAAGAGAGATCATGGTTCTACAATGCTCATTTTCACCTCTTCTGTGTCCTCTCCCACTGCACTAAATACCCAGCCTTCCTGATGCAAACCTGCCGCCAGAAGCGCAGTGTGATCCCTGGAGGAAGCCACTTGGCATCTGACTCAGACATGGTGCAAAGTCCACGTCCTGCTGTCTTTCACAGTTTTATTTGGAGATGATTCACAGGATGGCTCCTGTGGTTCCTGGTCCAGCCAGGGGACACAAGAGTGGCAATTTGACTTGCAAGAAAAATTAATTTTTCTATCTAACTTGGCAACTACCATGACCCATCAGGCACCGCCTCTCCCCAGCTGCACTCCACAAACTATGGAGAGGAAAAGACAAAACTGTCTTCGCAGTCTCTCTCTACATAACGCCCAAAAGCTATTGCAGCAGGTGTTAGTAGCAAAAAAGGATGATTCATCCATACTGATGCTTTTGTAGCTGCCAAAGAGTTCCCTGTCTTGGTCTGCTCCTGCCACTCTTCTCCTCTGCCCACTCTGTGCAAACAAACCACCAGTCTTCTGTTTCTCCAACTCCCCAAGCACCATTCCAGCTCAGGGACTTGAACACACGTTTCTTCTGCTTGGAACACTACCCATCCTGCTTTTTATGAGGTGAATTGTGTCCCCCCCCAAAAAAGATATTTTAAAGTCCTAACTCCAGTACCTTAGAATGTGACCTTATTTGGAAATAGGATCTTTATAGAGATAAGCAAGTGAAAATCAGGTCATTAGGTTGGGCCCTAATCCAATATGACTAATGTCCTTATGAAAAAGGAAATTTGGACAGAGACAGGCACACACAGAGAGAGGACAATGTGAAGAGACTCAGGAAAAAGATGGCCATCTACAAGCCAAGGAATGCCTGAGCCTACCAGAAGCTACGACACCTTAAACAAATCCTTCCCTGTTTCCTTTCCCTATTTCCTCCAGAGGGAGTATGGCCCAACTGACACCTTGATTTTAGACTTCTGGTCTTCAGAACGCAGGACAACAAATTTCTGTGGTTCTAAGTCACCCGGTTGTGGTACTATGGTACAGCAGACCTAGCCAACAAAGATACTGATCTTTGTATAGCTGTCTTCTTTTCATCCTTCAGCCTCACCTTGGCATTCCCTGACCATCCTACCTAAAGTAATTCTGAATTTCTGTATGTCTGCACCTTTTTGTTTCCTTCAAAGTACTAAGCACAGTTGATACCTACTGAACCTCTCTCACTTGCTCTCTCCCTCGCTCAGTGTGTGTGTGTGTGTGTGTGTGTGTGTGTGTGTGTGAATGTAAATTTTATCAGAGAAGGAACTATGATTTTCCTGTTCACATTTATATTCCAAGCATCTGGCATAGCTTCTGGCACCTAATAGCTGCTAAAGAAAAAAACATATTTAATGAATGGAGAAGAACCTAAAAACAAACACTGAATGAATTAAAAAAAATAGCAAATAAATAAGTGCAAATAATGCCTTCTGAGACATGTCCTAGAAGCTTGATGAGCCTTTCCCAAAAGAATGCAATTTAAAAATGTAGCCCCAATGAAAATTTGCCCCAAAATCTCGATAAGAGCCTTCCCTTTCTCTTGGCATCAAGTATCTCAGAACTTTTTGACCAGGTTACATTTCACCAGACTAGTGAGTTTGTGGGGAGCCAGTCAATAGTCATTTGGAGCCTCTGAGAAGTCATGCTGAGCCAGGCTCTGTAGGCTTCTTCCTTACTAGGTGGGAAAAAATTGATCAAACAAGAGAGTGCTTCATGAGATGTCAGGGAGAGTGAAGGGAAAAGGAGAAAAGGTTGGTTGTGTTATTTACCAGCCCCTGCTAGCACCTTCATGCCTGGAAAATCAGCATCAGGGGAGAGAAACTTATAAAAGCTGCCTCTCATTGCCCACAGCTCAAAGGTCAGAATTGAATAAATGCTAATATTGCACAGAAAATTGCCTCTGAAAAGTTCCTCTCGGCTTAGATCTATACCCAACATGCAAATACAGTAGTGTCTTATTTTTCCTCTTAACTGCTGAAGGTTGTAGACATCTCACTTTCATGCCTACAGTGATGAGAATTTTGATCTTGAACTCCAATTCTGGATCCCACAGTTTAAAAGTCACATGTCCGAAACAGGACACAATCAGAGGAACGTCATAGGTAAGACTATAGAAACAAAGGTAGAAGGAGGATGTAAAACCATGGAACATCGTGATGACTGAAGAACATAATGATACTTATCCTAGAAAACAAAATGTGTTATGATCTGTGGTTCAGGAGGAAAGAACCAGGGCCAGTGAATAGGACATTAGATTGAAGAGGACTTTGGCTCAACCTGTAGAACCTTCTAAATTACAAAAAGATCTTATATTAAAATGCACATGCTTAGGAGCAGCTGAGCTGCCTGTGTAAGAAGAGGCCGCTCCCTGGCCCATTCTATAGAAGAGTCTCATACAGGAGTTGGACAAGGCATCTATTATTCACCTCTAAATGTCCATTAGCTACTATATCGCCATGCACAGACACTCAATAAATACTTTAAATAAATCAAACATAATCAGAGTAGCATGAAGTTGAATATACAGTTTTTCAAGCCTGAGATGACAGCCATTCTATAGATTCTAGTAAAAGACACAGAGTAGATTTTTTTAAAAAGTACCGTTTGTAATTCAGTAAATTGATATATTGTCCCTGGCATAAATATTTTATTGTTCTCAAATTATATTAATGTGCTTAACTGGAACAATATTATTCATTCTACAATATCAGTATTTTTGGTCACATATTTTGCCTTCCAGCTTTTCTTCTCTCCTCTCTTTGATTTTTGCTCTTTCTGCCATCCTTCAATTTCTGCCATTGCCCATCTCTGGAAAGTAAGCTAAGCTGCTCTTCACCTCCCCTTGAAGTCTTCCTTTCTCTTCTTCTAAAACATTTTTAAAGTGCATATTAGATGCCAGAAAAATTAAGGAAACATGCTTTTTTTTTCATTTAATGATCTTATCATCTAGTGGAAAGAACAGACAGGTGAAGCAATAACTGCAATAAAATATGCTAAGTGTGGGAGCAGGGAATGGTAAGGATAGAGGGCCACAGGAGCACTGAAATGGAGCACCAACCTTAACAGAGATAGCCCAGGATGCTTTTTAGAGGAGGTGATGCTCAATTCCATTTTAATATCATACCATAAATTGACTCGCCCAAACCCTGGTACTGGAAACAATATCTACTATAAATGGAAGGTTAAGGAAAAATCAACTTCCATATTCTGAAGGAACAAATTCCTAAAACACTGGCTTTGGAAGTCAGAAGTAGCCTCTATTCCCGTAGGAGCCTATAATAGTTATGCCTTTTCATTCTAGTCATCTTCACAATGGGTACTAATTGCTGAAGGGCCATATTAATCTAGTAATTCACATCAGCTATTAGGAATGGCTAGAGAGAGTGAGAGTCAATATGACCACAGACTGATTTCTATAACTTAAACGTTCAACAATTGAAAAATTGCCTAACTAAACTGCAATGTATCCCTAAGATGAAATCTTCAAAATTCAATAAAAAGAATGCCACAGATCTACTTTTATTAACTTGGAAATATTCCTATGACATATTTTTGAGTGGAAGGGCAGTTCCCAGCACAGCGTATATAGTACTGTTTTACTTAGGTGAAATGTGCACAATCATTGAGGTCACAGAGACATGGAAAGGTATATCTGAGTAGGATATTAATCAAAATGCACCATTTTTGCATACCCTGGATGGGGAATTTGTGTTGCATTTATCTTTCTTCTTTGTGCAGTTGTGGATTTATTTGATTTTTTTTTAATTAGTATGTCACTGGAAGAGAAGCAGTAGCATTTAAGAACAGGGCTCCAGGATCTATTTAAATTCAAGCTCTTTCGTTTGCTAACTTAGAGACCACAAGCACATAGCCATCCTGTTTAGGCTTCAATTCCTCATCTGTGAAACAGGGAGAGGAATAGCCTAAATATTGAGAAATATGTGCAATATGCTTAGGATGGTCCCTGTAAACAAGTGTTTAATGAATTTTAGTAATTGTTACAAAGATTATTTAACAAAAACAACAAAATTATAATTTAAATTATACAGCTTACTCCTTTACCTTCTTCAAATCTTGAGTCAAATTTTGTCTTATAGAACACTCCTCCGGCCAACCTAAAATTGCAAACAATCCCATCCCCATCCCCACCAACACAGACATCGTCTCTCCCTCTTTTTCTTTTTTCTCCATAATGTCTTTCCGTATTTTATTTTTCTCCTTAGCACTCATCACCACCTAATACACTATGTTATTCATTCATTCTGTTTACTATTGGCCCAACAGAATCTCAGGCCCCTGATGAGAAGGCTTCTTGTCTACTTTGTTTATTGATGCATCCTCAGCACCTACAGCAATATTGGCCCATGGTAGACAGTCAATAAACATCTGCTGAATAAATGAATGTTAATAGAAAGTTTGCAATGGCATCATAATTGGTATATACTGGACATATCCATTCAACTTGTCCTTTTAGTAGAAAGTGACTTGATCAGAAAGACTCAGTGAAACCCTATCAGGCTGTTGTACATGTACTGCCACTGACTGAACTAGAGGAGCCTGATCCAAGGGGGGCCCGTGAACCAGCTAGGGGATGACGCACAAGTGATCTCGCTCTCTTACTCAGTGAGGGCAATGGTGAATAATAATGCCAACCATACTGGCTTCTTCTGGAGCTTTTTCTAGAGCCTATGGCAAGGAGGAGCCAGGTGATGAAGGGAAGAGAGTAGAGTCACAAAAGGAAGGAGAGAGACCATAGAACAAAGTCAAGAGGGAGAGAGCAAAACTAATTGGAGCTGCCTCAACCTCTAACAACTCTCAGTTCCAAATCTAGGCCAGAGCTACCTTTCAAGAATGCACACCCACCTTTGGTTTCTGTTTTTTGCTTGGTTTGTTTCCTTTAAGTGAACTGACTTAGTCTCTGATCCTTGCACTCCAAAGAGCTAAATTAACAACTGAAAACGGGTTAACTAGAATAAGTAGTTTACAAAATTGTACACTGAGTATACACAGTTATTATTATTACTTGCAATAAACTTAGAAATAAAAGACTAGACGTAAATGATCCATCATGTCATGTCACAAATAGTTTCTTCTGAATAGTGGGGTTAAGTTATGATTATTTTTCTTTTGTAATATATTTTAATATTTATCTTCCAAACTTGCTACAGTGAGTATGCTAAGAGCAAATATTTTAGGCACTTAAATACCACTACATAGTGCCTAAATATGTATCAGTACTCAATACTTACATCATTGTTTGTCCATTTATTCATCAAGAAAACTCAAATGAAGTTCTGATCATTTGCCACCTATCTCTACGGAATAGTAAGTAGGGTGATGCCATTAGTAAGTTTCGAGAGTTATTTTGAATCACTGGCCAGAATATCCTTACAAATTAATATTATATTTTAAAATTACTGTGACTTCTAATAATACTTTCTTACGTGGAAATTAATTGCTTTTGAGAAGGACAAGGTGTAGAAAGACTTTTTCAGCTGTACTTTCAGGGATAATGCTCAGATTTCGATGTTTTTACCTGTAGGAATAAGATGAAGGTCAAAGGGTTAATTCCACTATCATTAATATTATGATTCTAATTATTATCATTATACATTTCTATAGCACCTTTCATCTTAGAGACTTGCAGTAACTAACTGCTTTGTCTGTAAGCTGATTAACTCTCCACTGAGTCTGATGAAAATTTCTAGATGAAAAATAAAGTAGATTGTCATAATGGGGTTCACATATTTCCCCACAAAGAGGCATGAATCTAATGTGGCTGGTTTCACCTTCTTTGAGTTTGATGTAATCTGAGCTGAACAGAGACTGACTGAAGAGCCCTGAAATTATCTCCCCCAGAATGTGAAGAGTGACAGTATCTGATCCAGCGGTTCCAGCGAGTGCATTCAATTTTGAAAGGCCAGTTAGATAAGGGAATATTGGCACAACTCTCCAGATGTCTGTTCCCCAATTAACAATGTCATTTTCTGTTTTTCTAAGTAGAGACCGGGAAACTAGTTTTGGCACTACCAGCCTCTGCTTGGAGCTTATCCTTTTCACAGATGGTGATTGCTCCAATTCCACAGCTTTGGAAGGATATAGGGATAGCGATGGAAGGGGATGTAGAGAATGAGAATAATAATATACAAATACCTTGACCATAGGATTCCTTCAGGCCCTACTATGCCCAAGTTTCTACTTTACGGGAGCCCATAGTTTAGTAAGAAGACAGACTCCTCTCTGGACACACTAATGAAAGTCAACCACATGGATTTTCCTACTGATTTTCTTTGACTTTATGTGGCGTAATGAATAGATACCTGAGGAAACAAAGAGGGAAATAAAGGATCAAAACTAAACCGAGCTTTTCTGTTGAGGAATTTTAAACTTGGAACAGACTTCAGCAACGCTGTCGGCTACTCCTTTGCGGCAGATCACAGACATATCACAGACACTTGGCAAATTTTAAGCTTACGTATGTTCATCTGTGTGTGGTGTGGGGGATATATGGATTTAAGTGCTAAAACAATTACATGTATAAAGAATTTAAGATGCACATCCATCCTACTCTTTGCCCCAATAACCTTCTTTGCAACCAAGGATAGGAATGAGTTCCTAATGTGCAAGATATTAGAGAATTACCTCAAGAAAAACATCAAGACAGGGGACTGTTGTTAATCTACAATGGTTATTCTGGTCTGCATATAATGCCTTAATCTTAAATCCCAATTATCTGCCCTCTTATTATACCAATCAATGGTTCAGACAGCAGTCTACCTCAATACTTACCAGCTGTTTGAATTCTAGCCAATAGCCTACTTTTCCACTTCCTCTTTTCTTGATAGCTATTGGAGAAACAATTGCATTTCAGTCCTGGACTGATCTATGAGTACATGGCCAGGGGCCATTTTTTGTGACACAGTTTTTCTATTCGGTAGTAAGACTCTAACAAAGAAACTGTTAGAGTGTCTGGTGTCAGAAACTTTGACATCAATTTGCATGTAACCATCAGACACCAGCCACTGAGCCTACTTTTGGCTCTTCCCAGAAGGTCAGATGCTGAACCATCAATAACTGGCAACATTGACAAGAAGATAGAGCTATCTGATTAAAACTCCATGGAAGCTGTCATAGGAAAGAGCTTATCTTTGCTGAACACACAGCAGTGTTTCTCTTGTAAAATATGTCTTTTGGGCAAAAAGTAATCATGTCCACTTGTTTAATTGATGGGGAGTATTCAAATTTTATCTGGACAAACCTAGAAAAAGAAATAGACGTTGTCTGTATATTTGTATGGCGATGGGGCTAAGAGGGTAAAAGCGTGCAAACAGGCTGAATTTTTAGGAGCCAGACAAAAGCAAGTTGAGGAGACACTTAAAGACTGATACAGAAATATTCAGAACAGCTTTATTTATAAAAGTTAAGAAGTGGAATCAACCCAAATGTTCACCAACAGGAGAATGGCATATTCATATATGAATATACATTGTATGAATTATTGATTGATTCATACATTGTATGAATAGTATATTCATACAACTTGATATGTCATGGTTTATTACTATGATGGCACACTATGCCACAATAAAAAAAACCCAGCAAGCTATTGATATATCAGCAACACAGATGACTCTCAGAAATGTTATTTTGAGAAAAAAGTCAGAAACAAAGGAGTACATACTGTATGATTCTATTCACATTGAACTCTAAGAACAGGCAAAAAAATTTTGAATGGTAATCCTACTTGGGGCACAAATAGTTGTACCCATCATTCTACACATAATGAAAACTGAAGCTTCTGAAGCAGATTGGCAAGGTTATGAGAATAATTAGCAACAAAACTGAGATGTGGATTCCCAGACATAGGGTGTCTCCTCTCGGCTCATATTACTTCAGTCAGCATATGTTTATGGAGCCTACCCTTTGTTCCAGGTGCAGCATTAGGCATGGAAATCAAATGATAAATATAAAATTGGCTATGCCTAATTGGCAATATAGCATGGAGAGTAAGAACATATTTATTGCAAACCAAGTGTTTTGGATTCATAGTATGGACTCAAACTTCTTAATAGGCTATAAGTTGTTCATCTCACACCCTTAAGCCCTCACCCTTACTCTACCCAAAAAGAGAGGAATTTACTAGGCAACAACTCAGTCCTCGGGTCCTGATTTTCTCCAAAGAGGATACAGAGACTAGAAGTCTGTCCTTAAACACACCCGTGTGAAAGGAGCTCGCCATTTTCTGCCACATTTCCAAATTTCTCATCTATTCCACGAAGTAAAATCTCCCATAGTTTGGGAAATGTAAGAATTTATTTCTTCTCTCTTTATTAAAGCTACAGTTGTTATTAGCTTGTTATTCCAAACTATAGTTGTTTTAGCATCTACTTGTTTCCCTCACAATACTGTGAACTCCTTGAAGACAAAGTATTGTTTCATTCATTCCCATATCCACTGAGAATACACCCTCACGTCCCTATTGCCTGAACACTACACTCTGCCTGGCAATCTGGACCCTTTCCATCAGCCACTGCTATATTCTTACTCCTATTTGATACCTAGGCTCTATAGCCGTATGTATATGCTCTGGGGGAACAATGGCCCCAGTGAAGGCTTAGATCTAATATAGGTTATGTGTGGGTTGTTCTCGATTTAGGCCAGAGTCCCGAAACTTCCTATGTTCTCCCATGACCTCAGAATCACCCATTCTAGTTCATCATCAACCCTACCTCATTTAACCGAAAGATCAGGTCAAATATCAGGCTCTTAAAAGAGGGAGGCAATGTGGAAAGGATAAAACTTTATCTGATTCAGCACATTGCCCTTGACCTCCTGGAACCAGCCACCTGAGCAAACAAGGAAGCAAATATCCCTCAGGGCTAAATTCTCAAGTTCTGACGTGAAATTACAAAATACAACAGAGTAGAAATGGAAGGCAATTCTTGGAAGATAATTCTCATACGAGATGTCAAGTATTGAGCACACTATGACAAAAATAGCCAATGAAAAAATAGACAACTCAAACTGACTGTTTGCTGTCAGAAAGACACAGAAAAGCCGGATACCTGAAATTTTCTTTCCTTTTCTTTTCTGTTCAACAGTGTTGAATAGGTAAGCAACAGAACAGATAGAAAGAACAGAAGTGATGCATGTGTCCACCTAGCACCACTAGATTAATTAGATGGGAGAGATTATTTGCCAAGTTGCTGTGGCCCAAGAACTGATGCTTGGAAACCCTCCTCCCACCCCACATGCCCTCTTCTACCATTAGACAACCAAAAAGTCAGATGCTGCAAAGACAACCTACCTTGGAGCCTCAGGCATAAGAAAATAAAAAAGGGTTTAATATTTTTTGCTATTGTTGTTTGGTTTTGTTTGTAATTTCTTTAAAAGCATAGCATATCATTGAGAGCACATTTAGATTTCAGCATAGCAGTCAAAACAAATAAACTTTTAAACCCAGCTGTATTATTACTCTCTTGCCATGAGCATGTGTTCAGCTTAAGAATATTTATTCAGGACCCAAGAAATAGCTCTAGGCTCTTCTTTTTTTTCAAGTTCAGTCACGAGTTACAAAGAGCCTTCATTATGAAAATTTAATTGAGCCACGTGTTTTTGTGTCAATATGCACTGTGAAATATTTTGCTTCTGCCGGTTGGAAAGACATTATTCTTAGTTAAGCTTATAAGATTCTACAACTTTAATTCTCCTCTACCATTCTGAAACAGATCTGGTTTCTGGCAAATTGCGTCAGTAAGTAGAATTTATTTTTTCCTTGCAATTGTTTTATTTTCCTAAAAGATATGTGCAACATGGAAAATGAAGCAGGACTAGAATAAATGGCTGTCAACTCAACAAACCTTAAGTAAATTTTATGCCTGGTGCTGCCATAGGTATTCAATATCACTAGATATCTTACCTTGAATAATTACTGATGGACATTGATTTTGTCTTCACTCTTCACAGCACAGAAAAATTAATGTGAAAGTCAGACTCAAATGAGTCCCAATGGTGTCCTCCGATCTCTGCTGAGAAGCACATTTCAAATACAGAAGAAACGGCAACCAGCTGAGACCTAGTGTATCTTGGATTGTAACAATTAATGGATATGAATGGCCCTCACAGGAGAGCTTGGCTTACCTTTATATCAACTTTGGAGGTGAGAGTCTGAAGCAGTTCATGCAGGTTAATATGTAATGGTTTTATGATTTGATTAATCCTCACCAATTAAAATGATGATGTTTCTCTTTTTTCACATTATATCTTCGTAATTATTCTTTTGGGTATGTGGATGTAACAGTGAAATGTCAACAAGGGGGCAATAATTGTAGGAGTTTAGAGTCAGGGAAAAAAATGTTTTCCTGAATGTAGTTTAAAAAAAAAAAAGAAGAGAAAGATAGACTGTAATGTTGTGCTTAGTGGAAAAGCAGCTGTGAATACAGAGAATGGCATAGCTCTTTACCCTTGATTCAAGAAGGCATGCTGGTGATCTGTTATGTTAATATGTTAACTCCACTCTCCCATTTAATTTGCTCAGATTAATTCAGACCACATGATAGAAGACTGAAGAAAATATGAGCAACAATTCTAGGTGAGCTTTGGACTATTAAAGACGGTGATTCTTTACAGATAGGGAATGTTTCTTCTTTGTTTTTACATCTCCCAGCACCTACCTCAGTTCACCAGGCAGAGGAGGTAGGTAGGTGCTTAGTAAATTTTGAAGCGCAACCAGTGAAAGACTTGCCTACCATTGTCTTCATGTAGCAGATATCCTTGGCGCCCCATTCCTAAGCCGTTGGCTCTCACTTCTGAGCCCTGTATTCACCAATGGCATTTTAAGGCAAACACTTGCGGGCCTCTGCCTGCAGATTTTTCTCATCACTCAAGTATTCTTAGCCCACGCAGGGCAAGCCGTAAGTGCTAGGTGTTTGTTATCACGAGAAACAGCCCTCAATGAATGACAGCAGGAGTTGGTGGAGAGAGAACTCAGTATCCTCAGATCTTGGGTGAGACCACTCTGAGGGATAGCCAGCAATGGCACCCGGAGTTCCTTAGTGGGAGCGACCCCAGGGGTCACAGCAGTAGTCGCCTGGTTCATGCACCCTAAGTTTTCTTCCTTCCCTTCCCTGTCTCACTTTTGCACTCCCCTACTAGTACCTCCTAGAATCACTTTCCAAGTGCTTCATCTTGTCACAGGTCTGCTTCTAGGGAAACCCAAAGTAAGACACATTATTTGGCAACATCCCTCAGGATGCTAAAAAAAAAAAAGATGGTACCTGGCATCCTGTGCCACGCCATGCTTTAAAAGGCAATGCAAATAGGCAGCTGGAATGTTCAGTCAGAGTAGCTGCAGCTCAATACCTTCTCATTACACCAACACGTTTCAAGCATCTATGTTAACTACAAATCTCCTATAGAGATTTGTGTTTACAGCACCTGCTCCGGGACTAAAGCAGTCATCACAAAGGCAAAAACGTTCAACACGGTTAGTCAGAGTGCTTCACCAACAGGAAAAAAAAATCCAAATCCAATCATTTATCTTCAATGCTTTTCTAGCCCAATCTTATCCCTTGAGCTGTCTATGCAACACAGACTGAAGAGGAGACTCTGCAATTATTTGGTGTAATTTAATCAAAATAGACGATAAATCAAATAACACAGGCGTAAAGTTACATGGGGACTTGATTTCATCTTGTTGATGATACAACTGCCAAATTACCACTTTAATCTCTCCTGAATCTTTGCCTCCGTTAAGGGAACCAGTTGTAATATCATCGGATTTTCATTTTACCATTTTCACATTCAACAGAGTTCTGATCAGTTGGATTGATTTTCTCTTTCCCGGTCAATCTCAGGACTTTGAAATATAATTATAAATATATTATGTCAAATGTCAAGACTAGATTATGTTTAAAGTGTATGTTCCCATAAACATCCAATGAAAGGCAAGGGGACAAACACAAGAGAGAGTAAAGGATCTTGAAGCTGCTAATTAAATTAACTACCAATTATGTGACCTTGAACAAAGTTCTTGATCCTTCTAGGCCATTTTTTAATCTATGTACAGGGAATAGCAATACCTAATTTTCAGGAGCTTTATGAAAATAAGCAATCATATATTTAATGCTGCTACCATACTGCAGGTGCTTAGAGCTGTGATTTTTGTTTTGGTAATGCTCAGTCTTTCCAGGCTAATTTCTGCTCCAACTGTATTAATTGCTGCTGAAATTGATTCTGTTTCTTTGGAAAGCTGTGCATTCCATGTTTCTCTCAATTCACATAGGACCAGTTTTAGCCAAAGCTTTCACATGTTTACAATTTAATCAAGTCACAAATAAGACTTTGCATGGGCAGCCCACGAGGTAGAATTGGAGGTATCTGTTTTCCTAAGTAAAATGGTTTCCACAGAAAGGAAGCACAATTTTAAGATAAGCCTAACAATTTAATTAAGTGTAATGTGTCACTAATCTAGGAAGAAAAGTAAATTTGAAATTATTCTTTTGGAGTTTGCATTTTAGAATTCAGCCTATTAAATTGCCAGCTGTAACAAATAGCTATTATAGTATTTCAAAGATTAAACGTGATAACATAATTAAACCACATAGCACAGTAGTTGGCACAAAAGGCATTCAAATAAATACGACAACTTCTTAGCAAAAGGAAAATATGAAATTGCATTACCATTCTTGCTATATCACGGTACAAGATAATTTGGATCGACATATACTACTTTATCCAAACGTTATACATCAGAGATACTAAATATGTAATGCATCCTCACGCATTTAAGACCCAGAGACATCATTTATAATGAAGCAGAATTTTAAATACCTTCTTCACTTTTCTGCCCATAAACCATATTTCCTTTCTGTCTTAAAACTAAACAGGCAGGAATCATTCCAAACCACTCATCTCAGTGATTTAAATTTAAGATTTTTGTTTTTAGGAAGAATAAAGTATGCCAATCTAAGGGCTTGTTTCCTCCTCTGGACTCAGATTGTCAGCATAAGATGCATCCCATAGCACACAGCCAAATTTGCAAAAATGATCCAAGTTCACAAGAAAACCATTTATGTCTAGGAAGCATTCTAAGCTTTCCATTTGGGATTTGTATTCCAAGGGGACATGTATTCCAGCTAAGATAAGACATCGCCTGTATCCTATTTAAACGTCCAACAGACCATGACATTTTATATCTCTGCCACAATAACACAGTGCACACACACACACAATCACACAGACATGCACAAGGCTATAGCAAGCACTTTTATTTAATATGCCTTTCACTTTCAAGCTCTCTACCAAGCAACTGAGTGGAAAATTAGTACTATGTGAGAAGAACCTTTTCTTTTTCTTTTTTTCTTTCTTCCTTTTTTTAGAATAAACATATTCATCTTTATTTTGATTCTTTCAGACAAGCTCTTTCACTACTTGTAAAACTTAGAAAATTGGCACAGTGAGATGGCATCTCCAGGGTCTCTTTAATTTCTGTAAACATACATCAGTTACAAGGTGAACCAATTCAATCAGAAGTACAGGTTAAAACATTAGCTTTCTCCTTGCCTCTTTATTCCGATGAATCCTGTCAGGTTTGTAAAGGAAGGTTCTAGAATTGGGTTACTTGATAAGCTATGAAAACATTTCAGTATGTTGAATGGGTCACTTCAGTGGGAAAAACAGAATTTGCATAAGATTTTCTTGGATATCTCTGTATTTGCATGGCTTGTTCAAAAATTGACCCACACTGTTATTTTTCAAAATAGAATTTTCTCTCATTCAGGCCTCCTCCCTTTAGAGTCTTATTATAACTTGACAATTACGATTACTACAATAGTGATCTTTTCTACTACCCACTATTGATAACAGCAGAGAACCTTCATATGAAGAATCTTCTATTTTCAGTTACGCATGCCCATGAAATAAATGAATATGAAGGTTTGAGTCCTCCCCACCTTCAAATTAGCAGGTATGTTAACTAAATTTGGATGGTAAACCATTTAATAATTCATCAGAAAATAAATATGACATAAAAGATCATTGCAAATTTGTACTGTTTGCTTTCCTCTTAATTATAACTGAAGAAGAGAGTTGGCTCTGTGGGTTGCTAATTAGGGTGGAAATGGGAGTGGGAGCTCATTTTCTAGAAGCACAATTTCTGGGCTTGGTCAGCTTGAACTTCAACACTGAAAATGAATCCAGCAATCATGATCCTAAACTATAAATGCTCCATCCTGGAAGCAGGATGAGAGTCAGGACTCCTTTCCTATTTCAATAATAACCTATTGCCTGGCACATACCAATAGGTACCAAAGCCAAATTCTTTGCAAGAAAATGAATATTACATCTCACTGCTTGAATAATAATTAAATTTGGACGGTTAACTACACTAGATATGACAGTCTGTTAGGGAATGTTCCATTAGAGAACTGAAGTATTTGGATATATTACAGTGACAATGGACTTGAAGGCCCTTTCTGTATGAAAATGCAGATACAATTTCAGAATTCTCTTTGCAGAGCCGCGCACTCATAAACATGCCTAAAGCTCTAAAATATCTGCAGATAAACTGGATTTTGTGATGCCAAACAATTGTCTAACAGGTCAAACTTTTAAGAGAAAAATGTTTAGCAAACTTGTACCTATCTATCTGATTATCATGAAATTCCCTACAGGTTATCACCATTTTAGGGATGAGGAAACTGAGGCACAAAGTGTGTCAGTAACTTAATAAAAGTCACATGATTGAGTAGATTGCGTTTTCCAAAGATATTCACAATAATACCACCATATGCTCTTCTACAATGCAACCTTGAGTTGAAGTCTGCGTCCCCTCTTCTTTTTGGGGGGAGATCTTGTAACTGCTCTAACCAACAGAGTATGGCAGAAGTGAAGCTATTTGACCTCCCAGGCTGGGTCACAAAAGGCCATGCAGCTTCTGCCTCATTTTCTTGGGATGCTCACTCTGGAGGAAGCCAGGCAGTGTATAAGAAGTCCAACTACCCTGAGACCGCCATGTGGGAGAGGTCACATATGGGAGCTCCTTAGACAGCCCTAGCTAAGCTTCTAGCCAACAGCCAATACCAACTGCCAGTCACGTGAGTGCGCCTTCTTGGACGTCCAGCCCAGCTGAGCCTTCAGATGACTGGAGCCCCAGGCAACATCTAACTGCAACTGCATGAGAGAGCCCAGGTGAGAACTTCTTGGTTAGGCCCCACTTAAAATTTTGACCTACAAAATTATAAGCAAAATAAAAACATTTTTTTAAGCCACTAAGCTTTAGGGCAATAATAACTGAGACGTGCAGCTAGCAAATCATCAAGCTAGGATTTGGAGCTATGTGTGTCTGATTCAGGGGTATTGTTTTTGCCAATTACATATTCTCAGGGGCATATAATTCCCATTATTTTTTGCATTTAGAATGTGGGGTTTCAGTGGAGAGAACAGATAGTTTCCAAATCACCTTTCCTTTAGTGAATTAAGTGGTCAGATAGGCAGGTCCAATCAAGTCTAAGGTGCAGCAGAGCTGGCCCAGTGGCGTAGTGGTTAAGTTCCCACACCCCACTTAAGTGTTCATGGGTTTGGATCCCAGGCACGGACCTACACACCACTCATCAAGCCATGCTGTGGCGGCATCCCACATACGAAGAAAAAAATGGAGGAAGATTGACACAGATGTTAGCTCAGTGACAATCTTCCTCAACAAAAAAAGAGATAGAAAAAGAAAAAGACTAAATTTGTAGCAAAGATCAAAGAAAGTATGAGGTAGCTACTGAGACATAACATTCAGTAAACCATTAAGCTAAACCAAAAGTAAAAAGGAGTCTTTAAGGCGCTGGAATCTAACTCAGTTCTTGTGTTAGTGATTAGTTAGGAGACAAAAATGTACCAAAATAAAGATCTCTACCTTCTCTCTACTCCCCCAAAACATCCTCTATTATACCTCTCAGAAATCAAATATGACAAGTAATTGAAAAATAGACAGCTATTTAGATTTTGGCTTCAACACAGCTCACAGACGGAGGGGACAGTTAATGGATGCAGAATTCTAGTGGAGGCAAGCATCTTTCAAAAAGGTGAAGCAGAGCAATTGAATTTGTTCTTGTCAATCATCATCAAACAAGATATATTGAGTATCCATGGTGTACAAAGAATCCTGAGACGGGGGAAAAAAAGGAACAGAACATAATTTCTATCCCCGGAGAGCTCTGGCAAACTTTCTAGGGATAAGACAAGCATATGACAAGTGATGGCACAATTTACCTACTTTCTGCTTAAACATGTGTACTTCCACAAAGGACCAGAGGGCATCACAAAAACAGGGAGAGAAGAATTCTGATATAAGAGAAGTAATCTACCATTTGAGGGTCCAAAGCAGACATAGTTTTTAAAGCAAAACTGTCAGATGATTTGTACTTCTCTCATTTGCAAATAAAAGAACAGAAGTAGAGAAGTTAGCTGATTTGCTCAAAGTTGCCCAAGAGCGTTGGGTTTGTTTTTGGAGCCTGTCAACTTAGAACCACGCTTTCTACTCATTGTGCAACAAAGATGAGGATGGACAAAGATGTAGAGTAGAAACTAAACACCAAGCTCAGGACGGCTCTCAAAATGCAAAAATAAAAAGAATTAATGCCGAACAAATCAGTGAAAAAACAGAAGTGCATCTCTGTTCATCTTGATGATCACTTGATCTTCTGCATCTTTTAGTTTTTTTCCTGCCTTTGAGTTGGATTGAAGCTGGAATTCCCACCACTTACCCTCCTAATCCCTGAGAGCATCTTTATACATGCTACCTTTTTGACCTCTAACTTGCCTCCAAGTCACGTATGCGTAACAAAATCAAGTGCATTTGTAAAAACTTCTTGTGTGCATTTGTGTTAATTCCTTGATGAGAGCTAAGCCTGAGCAGTATCCACGTTCATCTACACTTTACAACTGTTTCCTCCACATTAGACTTGTTCATCTGATAGGTAAGAAACCCACACAATCATTAAAAGAATTCAAAGAGAAAACTGTACCCGGACCTGAACTTGACAGGCATGTTGTCCTTAAGCAGGGCTTGAGAGTGACATCAAAATGGTAGAGTGAGGAATATGCA
Organism: Equus przewalskii; assembly: GCF_037783145.1. Classification (NCBI taxonomy): domain Eukaryota; kingdom Metazoa; phylum Chordata; class Mammalia; order Perissodactyla; family Equidae; genus Equus; species Equus przewalskii. Next base: position 10,887,462 of record NC_091833.1, on the reverse strand, counting down.
ATAAATATGGAGAGGCTGGAGTAAGGGAAAGTATACAGGTGTGAGGTGGTGGGGAAAGAAAACTAGGTTATATCACATTATGATACAATTTATTTCTAGGATTTTTTTTTAAATGATGGAATGACTTAGATCAACAGGAAATGTGGGAAGAATATAATTTCAGAAACAGGTTGAAGTTTGTTCAGAAACTACCACAAAATTTAATTGTTTTGTCTTTCAGTAAAATGTTGTTTTGACCTAAAATTTAAAATAAAAGAGAAACTTATATCAGGCACCTATTCTGCCCTAGGCATTTTGCTGTGCACTTATGTGTGATTCACACTGATAATTAATAGGGTTTGTGTAGAAATGCTAGCTAAGTGGTGGAGACTCCGTTGTGGGCTAAATTTCAGGACAGGCTAAATCCTATCTTTGCAGCGTGGAAGCTTTTTCCCATCACAAGACAGAGGATGCAAACCCTGCAGAGGTGAAGACTGGAAAAGACATTTGTGTATTGAAGACCTTTTCTCGGATGCCAACTGATGTCTAGGGCAGTTACCTTAATGGCCCCCTCCATTCCCACGAAGTACTTAGTGCTTTCTGGAGAGGTTTTCTATCCTTTTAAAAACAACATTACTGGAATTCTATTTTTACTTTCTTTCAGAGGCACTGAAGAAAGCATAGGTGTTTATAGCTTAAGTTTGGTTGTTTTTTTTTAAGCCAAGTACTCTCTAACTGTATTGACTATACGGGATTTTTTTTTTCAATTCTCTCTTGTAGTTTACCCTTTGGTATCAAATTGATGATGGTCAACACTAGTTAAGCAAAATCTGTCCTATTTTCCCCCATTTGCCTTTTCAACATACTTCATTACCTGAAAGTCGTTTATATAGAATAATAGCATAAAAACATGGCTCTGGAACCAAACTGTCTGAATTACATTCTCAGCTCTGTCACTTATCGCGTCACAAGTGATCTATGGAGACGGCACCGACTCTCTCTGTGCTTCAGTTTCCCTATCTGTAAAAATGGAGATAATAACACTATCTCCCTAATAAGGTCATTTAAATGATTCAATGGGGTAATATTCATAAGTGCTTTGGGAAATTTCCAGCACAGACTAAGTCCTTTACATGCGCTAGCTATTGTAAGTATTGGGGTGGAAGATCCAAAAGGACAGGCATTTTGGTCCATATTGTTCACTGTTGTATCTTCAGTAACTAAATCGTGTCTGCCACATAATAGATGTTCAATACATAGTCGTTGAATAAGTATAGAATTTCATTGGCTTATTTTACTTTCATAATAATAAGGGAGCCCCTGCTAGAATTCTAGTATTCCAGAAAAATGTAAATAAAAATTTAACAAGAGAAAACATTAAATTCTGCTGCAGACTAAATATTTAGACTCAGCCTTAATGAATCTTACCACTGAAGTATTGCTAATGGCCCAACGGAGTAAACATACAGCCCAGGCCATTTCAAAATGAGTTGTAGTAATATTTGTGGTTGTAGCAAATATCTATTATTTACCAAAAAGTAGGTAATTGACATGCATAATCTTACTGAATGCTGGCATAGCCTACGGAGCAAGGTGATTGGTATCCTGATTTTGCAGGTGAGGGCCTTGAAGCTCAGAAAAACTAAATAACTTGCCCAAGGTCACACAGCTAACAAGTGACAGAGCCAAGTGTAGACCTCAAGGATTTCGGACTCCAGAAAACAAGTTTTTAACCACTTCACTGTGTGCTAATGTATTCATTTAATAAACAATGAGTTGAGAGGCTAAAACACGTCAGGCTCTATTTTGAGTTCCCTGCAAATAAAATGTAGTAGAGGGACAGTTCCAAGGAAAAACTGGCAGCGTGGCAACAGGAAAATTAAAGGAGAATGTGAGCATCTTACTTACTAACATGAAGAGATGTCTACACTAAACAGGATGATGAATAAACAGGATGTTGAGATATTCCCACAAAAGCTGAACTACAAAGCGAGTGATTGGAGAGAAGGGAAGAAAGCAGACAATCACAGGTCAAGTGAATTAAAAAAAAAGCAGTCCTGAGTGAAGCCTGTGGCTTGTCTTTGGCTTTTACCTTTTCTGTTTGATTCGGTTTATATGAAGGGATGGCGCTAATCCACAATGATGCTAGACTGCCCTCTATACAGAGCATACTCTGTCAACTGGTGACTCCTAACCCTGCATACATTGAGGTCCCTTACTATGATACAGTTATGATTTGTTCAAATGTTCCTATCTCTCACTAAATATCTCTTTGTGGGCAAGGACCATGTCTTTACTGCGTTTAGCATCAGCTTCTCAACTTCCTCAATAACACAGTTTGTATAGTAAAAGTAGAAAACACAACTGACCGATGAGTTTATTACAAGTTCAGTGAACTCTAGAAAGTTGGAGCGATCAACCCAAGAAGGTGTGGGATACGGTTTGGGGTTGAGCTAGTGCCCTGGCAAAGGAAAGCCATCATGAAAATCCCTCAACCTACAGGAAAGCTTACATGGGCACTGGAAAACCAGATAGATGGATCAAGGCAAATATACCTATGGCAGCTGAGGTAAGAAAATGTTTGTGACTTTTGAGGACATTTTCGATGCAGTGATTCAGCATTCCTTATATAAACATCTATATATTGCACTCTTGCACTCATGTTAGAGTTTAGGGCCAGGCAACATGTAAGCTTTGATTTCATCAGATGGCAGAGCTATGCACGCTCTGACTCCCTTTTCACATTGTCTTCCAGGAAGCTCAAACTACTAGTCTTAGCCTCAGCTGCCATACGTATGTTTAACTTGAATTCCTATTATAATTATCATTTTTTCTCCATTGTCCATTTTAGCTATTCATTTCTTCATTCCCTATTACCTTATGAGGAAAATGTATTTGTAGTTTGCTTAAGATTAGCATCTCCCTCTACCTTATTAAAAAGATAATAAATACTGTACTTGGATAGGCACAAGTGCTATGAAAGAAATTTAAAAATTCCTGAAGTAGATCATGGATTACATGAAAATTAATGCTATTACCTCTGGATCTACATTGAAAAGCTTGGCTCCTTCAACCCTACTGAAACACAGAAGTACATGCTTGAACCTTGAGGACATTGTGCTAAGTGAAAAAAGCCAAACATGAAAGGCCACATATTATATGATTCCATTTATATGCATAATCCAGATAAGCAAATTCATGGAGACAGAAACCAAAATGGTGGTTTGCTTTGTAAAGAGGGGGAGATGAGAATGGATGCTTAATGGGAATGGGGTTTCTTTTGGGGGTGATGAAATGTGCTATAATTAGGTGGTGATAGTTGTACAACATTGTAAATGTACTAACAGCCAATGAACTGTATGCTTTAAAATGGCAAATTTTATGTTATGTGAATTTTACCTCAATTTAAAATAAATGCACATAAATATACTAATGGAATCTTTTGCCCACAGAATTCCCTTTTTAACTTCAACTCCAAAGCCTCAGGATGTTCATCTGAAATCAAACACACTAAAAGTTGCCAGCGTTTACTCATAGAGATCAAGAAATGGAAGCAGAGAAGCCTGAATGGTTTGCGTCTTAAAAAAAGGAAGTAAACCCCTTCTAAAAAGAAAAATCAAAATGTAAGAAGAAATTCTGGGCCACTTTTTTCCAAATTGCTTCCAGCAGAACAGCCCTAGTACACGGTGTATCTTCATTTTCCTAATAAAATCTTGAAAAATACTTTAGGAAAACTAATCTTAGATGGCAAAATAACACTATTTTAAATTTTTGAGTAGTTATTAAAACAGAGAAAATAACCAATATTTATTTACAGCAAATAAACCAAAGAAAAGAATTGGTTACTTAAAACACTTTTAAAAAAATTATCATTATTTACTCACTTTAAATAGTTTGGTCTTCTCCATACTACTAAACAAGTCAAGCTCTTGCCAATTTTTCTAACCCCAGTACATCCCTCTGTCCACAGATATTTAAAGTACTTCACAATGTCCTCCCTCTATCCCAGGTATCCAAGTGCTCCCTCCGCATCTCTGCGTAAGACAATAGAGATATTGGCACCAAAGAAATAAAGAAAGGGTGACGCTCATAAAGAAAATAGAGAAGAGATGAGGGCTAGGAAATGTGTTGGGGATTATGACACTAAGAGCTTAGAGTTTTTTGGCTGAAGAGGATCAGTTGTGTAGGACTGTTAGTCATAGTTGACAGCTCATGTACACAACCTGCCATTCCACAGCAGCATCAATATGTGGGTTAAGGTGATAGGCTTACAGTCAGACACCCCTGGGTTTGAATCCAACTCTCTATGAGTATGGTCAAGTTTTTACCTACTCTCAGTCTCCGTTAACTCTTATGTAAAATGGGACTAATAATATCTATTTCATGAAATTATCATGATGAGTAAATAATGTTATGTTACCAAATCACATAGCATGGTGTAGAGTTCACAGTAAACATTGAGCATTACCAAAAGAAGATAAACATCACCTACTATCATCAACACTATGGAGCTTATTTATCTATGACTATGGTCCAAAGACATTTTAGATTGTTGGCTTTTATATTAATATTTATCATGTTGAACATTTGACAGGCATTCCAATGGCTCTTTTGGCCATTTATAAAGTTTATCTGCCCATTCTATTTTTTTTCTTACCTACTTGAAGGACTTTTACATTTATACGCTCTCCATCTTGTAGGGTATCATTCCTTCTCCCTTTTTGTGACCTTCAATATTCTACCCTTTGCCTTAAGTAGACTGATTTCAGTTTCTCTTGGGGGTCTCACCACAATTTCCCACCATATTAATGAGCCAAACATTAGTCAACTGGATAACTGAAGAGGACAGTCCTTTCACTTCCACTTCCATTTGCCTTAGAAAAGGCTAATAAGTTGATTCACAGCCCATTGCTCAGGGATGAATCTGGAGAGTCTGTTCCCAGCAGGCCGGGCATGTGCCTTCTGTGTAACAGCTGTCTCTTTGTGCTATAACTTCAAGCACAGTGTTGTGCTAAAACAGCAAGTAATGTGATAAAAATGAGACAATTCAGCTTCCCCTCTGTGCACTGGGGCATACGAATAGAAAAAATAAAGAAAAAAATCTGATTCTTCATCAGTGAAATAGAGGAACTGCCCAAAAACAGCTGGGTAGAGGAAAGGTCTGGGAGATGGTCTTTCCATTTCTCTTTTGCTAAAGAGAAACCCCAGTTATTCTCTGGCTTGCCTTCTGATGTCTTGCCAGTAGCATTAGATTCTCTGAAATGAAGGCAAAGAGATACTGACAGCTGTGCCCAGCATGGAAACTGCCAAACTGCAGCAGACTTTGTAGCCTGTCATGAGGCATCAAGCCAAAGGAAGATATCAATGATGCACTTAAAAAGATCCAAAAACAACTCGCACATATCAGAGTATTTAAGGGAAATGGAGGGCAGAGCATTTGGAAGCACCGTGGGCTCTACAGTATATTTCTTTTCTCCAAAACATGAGAATCATAGGGTTTCCATGAATGCGGTAGGTAAATGGATCCAGTAAAAGAGTATATCACTGTGCATGGTATCAGATGAAATTCAGGGAAAAAAGAAAATAATATTTTTTAAGTAATCACAGTGCTGGGCAATTTCACTATATCATTCAAATGATCTTCACGCTAACCTTTTGAATTAGAGAGAACTTATTAGTTGATAGAATCAATTTCAAACTAGCTTACACAATAAAGAGAATTTATTAGCTGGTCTAGATTCATGAATATTAGATACCTTAGAGGACACTCCTGTCAAACTTACATTATTTTGTCCTTGGATAGAATTCCTCCTTGTAGAAGGGAGAGTCAATTAAAAGAGGAGAGTCTTGAGCTTTCTCCATAGTTAATTCTCTCCATTTGGTTTTTGTAAGCAAACTATCACCATTTCTTCCGTATGTCCTCAAGATTTCTATCGCCACACTGCTAAACAAATACCAAAGATCCTTGTTGAAAGAGAATGAGGGAGGAACACTGGAAGAGAAGGAAAGAGAAATGATGGAAAGGTTACAGAAGAAGGAGGAAACTATCGATAGAATGAGAAAATAAAAGAACGTTCCAGTGTGCTCCATTTTCTCTCTAAACACAATTGATTAGGATTTTATTAGTCTACAAGAACATGCTAAATCTGTGCTAATATAGTAGCCACTAGCCAAGGTGCTTACTTCAATTTAAATTAATTAAAATTAAATAAAATTAAAAATTCAGCTCCTCAGCTGCACAAGACACATTTTAAGTGCTCAATAACCAAGTCTGGATAGTGGCTACCAAATTGGACAACAGGAATATAGAATATTTCCACCACTGCAGAAAATTCTATTGGATATCACTGATCTATAAAAAAGAGAAACCAACTTGAGCTTTTTTAAGCCTTAATTTGGTGAGCAAAATAATGAGAAACACTACCCGTACAGGAAGAAACATAGAATTCAGACTTGAAAAACAAAAGAAAAAAACTAACTTTTTGATGGGAGAGGGTACTGCATCAACAAGGTATTAAGGACTAAAATAGTCAGAAAATCAGTAGACATGAAATAGATCTGCCTTTAATGGATAATCTTTCTATACTAGAAAGAAGTAAGAGGTAAGATTAGAGCTGGGAAGTGAGAAAATGGGATCTGTAATATGGGGCCCAGGTGACACATAGAGTCAAAGTTTAATCTCAAACTTGGGGATTAGAGATATGCCACTCAAAGTCAGGGATTTTCATCTGCCTAAAAAAATGCAGTTAGTTTTTTTGTTTTCATGGAACTGGAATAAAGTATACTGTAAATTGGCTAATTGATCAGGTTGCTTTATCAGCTTCATTTCTTGAGATATTTGCAAGACTAGAGCTTGCAAATTTTGTTATAAATTAAATGCTAAATAACGTATTTTCTCTTAATTTTCTTGAGTGAGCAATCACACTCATATGGAGATATTTGAGTAGGCAAATAGTTCACAGATGTAGATAGTCATGATCTTAAAATGGAAATGATAAAAAATTGTTTGAACCCTAGATTTACCATGAAATATGACACCCAGATGTCACTAAGTGTACATAACCTGGAAATTTTATAAATCTAAACCTCTTTGTGATCTGAGGCAAAATTTGTTCTCTCTCTAACCTTCCAGATAGATGACCACATTGACGCTGGTATCAGAAAGTCCTGTGATTCTTGATACACCAACTAAATATGAGGATGAAAGTCAATATTTTCTCTTTTTTTGCGACTAAAGAGTGACCTATAAAAGAAGGTAAAGGATTTTTAACTTAAAGATAAAAATGTATTTCCAATGTCCTTGACAGATATTTTTTAAATGTCAATGTTTAAAATAAACATATTTTTTATTTCTACAATAATATACTCATTATAAACAGAAAATATAGAAAAAAGTAGAATAGAAATAAATATTCAAACATATTCGCACAACTTAAATACAATCTCTATTGACAATTTAATGTTTCTTATTTTTAACTTTTTTGTTATTTGTAGCTTAAATAATGTTTTCTTATCCTATATTTACATTTAGGGTTATTTTTAAGTGCTGTCAATATTAAAACTTTGCTTATATCGTTTTATGTAATATAATTTACTTAACCATTCTCTTTGTATTTTTTTAACTTTTGGATCATCATAAATACAATAGCAACAAATATTTTATGAGATAAAAGGTTGCACAAAGTGTTGATGATGTGCTCTTGGTGAGCCAAGGAGTCAAAAGAAAGATTTCTTGGACTCTCAAGGTCTGGTAGCAGTGCTCCTTTATTCAGAGAATAGCATGGGGACAGGACCCATGGGCAGTGAAGAGCTGAAGCATAGGGACAGGACCCAAGACCCATGGGCAGTGAAGGGATGCAACATGTTGAAAGTTAGGGCTAAATTTTCCTTTTTTTTTTTTTTTTTAAAGATTGGCACCTGGGCTAACAACTGTTGCCGATCTTCTTTTTTTTTTTTTCTGCTTTATCTCCCCAAACCTCCCCCCGTACACAGTTGTATATCTTAGTTGCAGGTCCTGCTAGTTGTGGGATGTGGGATGCCACCTCAACATGGCCTGACAAGCGGTGCCATGTCCACACCCAGGATCCAAACCCTGGGCCGCCGCAGCGGAGCACGCAAACTTAACCACTCGGCCACGGAGCCGGCCCCAGTTAGGGCTAAATTTATAAGGCATGGGTACATGACTTACTTTTAATAGATAAAGGAAAGATGATGTGAAAAGTCATTAAAATGGTATCAGTGCAGGTGAGGGTCTGGTTATTGTGTGGTCGTATAACTTTAGATATGAATCGGGTCACATAGATCTGCACGTAGCCGAGGATGCCCTGGGCTTCCCTCCCTGGGGCAGCCTTGATCCACATCATTGAGATTTAGTGATTTTGTGTTCAAACACTGATGTTAGATTCCCTGGGTTGAAGACCTGACTCTACTATCTTCCATCTGTGGGATCTTGGAAAGCTGCTGCAGGAGTAGAAGACTTTCTCCTCCTTTCCTTCTAGGTTCTTTGGCTGGCCTAATAATTAAATTGATAGAAGACAGATTAACAGGAGAAAAACAAATACAATTACATATGGGAGCCCCATAAAGATTCGAGGAGGAAGAAATATTTCTTTATTAACCTTGGTTCTTCTGGCTGGTCTAAGAATTAAACTGACATGAGACAGAGTAACAGGAGAAAATCAAACAAGTGTAATAACACGTATACATGGGAGAAACCCAGGAAAACTGAGTAAGTCACCAAAGGACTGAAGCCACCACCGTAAATATCATTTTCAGCTAAAGACAAAGCAGGATGTTGGGGGTAGTGGTTTGGGACTTCAAAGGGGAGGAAGGCAATTCACATGGAGATGGAATGCAGATGTTTGGTAAACTAGTGTTTGGCACGCCATGCCGAGACAATGGGACATGGAGAGAACTTTGATCAAACGGGCCTTGCTAGGTTCCTCCCTGTCTACCACACCTAGTTCATATTCTACTATAGTTCTTTATGGTAACAGCTCCTTCCTAGAACAGGCCTTCTATCCTAAACTTTTTTAGGCAGTTGGGGGGAAGTTCAAAATTTCTTCCTGAGTCTTTTGTTCTTAAAAATAATCAAGCCAAAGAGACACATTTTGAGGTAGTAAATTCTGCTCCCCTACAGAGATATGAAGACTCAAAGGGCAGCCAGATAATTGAAGGTTGTGTACCATCCTGAGCTAAGGAAAGAGGTAGGGGTCTGAGAATACAAAGGGAAGGAGACCATTCACAGGAAGGCAGAGGAAATGTTTGAAAAACAAAGGTTGCCCTGTTATGCAGATAAGTTTCTTAGGTAAAAAACTATCTGTGGTAATAGTTCTCTTTCTGATATAGGCCCCCTTTCAAATGTAAATTTAGGCAGTTGAGGGGGAGGTAAAGAGCATTTCTTGAAACTCTTGGTTTTTGATTGCCTTTACCTCAAAATAATCCTTACGCCAAAAAACCATATTTTTGGATGGCAAAATCTGCTCTCCTTCACTGCTAAAATTCTCTGTGCCTCAGTTTCCTCATTTGTAATATTGAATTCATAGGATTGCTTTAAGGATTAAAAGAGATGACAGCACCAGGCATAAAATAGCAGCCCATTGTCTTAATAAATAATAGTCTCTCCATAAGATAGATTCCCAGAACTGAAATTACTGGATCAAAGCTATAAAAGGTTTTAAGTCTCTTAAGAAATCTTACCGGATTTGCTTTTTTAAAGGTTTATGTCAATGGTTGCGCCACCAGTCATTTTTGAGCATGCCCATTCACTTTTCGGTCACCAGCACTGTTTCTACTTGATTTCTAATATTAAGCAAGTAACCATGCAAACAGTAGCCTTTTTCAGCCAAAATAGAAAATAAAGTTCTACAAAAAAAAAAAGCCCAAGTTAGCATCTTGCTCTAAAACACCTGGAAGGAAATAAACGGAGCATCTATTTTTAAATATTGAGCACCCCCTTCTGAGAGGCCTTTATTGCTAATGACATTCTCAGTGGGGAAAACAGTGTCCTAGCAGCAAATGGAATATTGCTGTTTATAAGTAAAAGTAAAAGTATTCAGGGGATTTAGAAGGGCTGAATGGAAATGATAAACATCAATGATAATAAGAGTTTCATCTTTCTCCCGTGTTGCAGCTAAATAAAGCTTTACAGTAGATCCCAGCTGAGGGAATCTACTGGCGGGTTTTGACTTCCCAGAATTTCTATCACATTTCCCAAGGTTAAATGCTTTGCCTTGAGGCAGCTGCTCAAAATGATAAAGGGGACACTGTAGGACAGTGGTGCTCTTTGTAATGTTAATAACCCTTGATTCTGATATCTGATGCAGCTCTGGGGAAACCTGCCAGTTCCAGACATTAAAATCTAACTCAGTTAAGTGCACATTATTGCAAAAAGAAAAAAACTTTTTTTAAATTTGGCAGGAGCAGGATGATAACTTGAGCATTCCACATATTCAGAGGCTTGCTTTATTTATATCACTGTATTGAATTTCCACTGGATAACATGTTGTGATATAAAATTAATGCCCTTTTTTCCTACAAAAACAGATGGTATTTTATTTCAGAATTCACATGTATTTATAGGCTTATTGGACTCATTTTTATGGTATAAGCTAACCAGGGTAGTGATCTTTTATCATATTTTTTACTTATTTATTTATTTAAGATTTATGCCCCATCTGGCTTCAAAGGGGCATGAGAATGTCTGCAGATAAATGCGTAGGTAAAAGGAGACATAAACCCATCGTGAGTTTAATCAAAAAGAGCGGAAGGAATAAGCACATTCAGAAGCAGAATTAATGCAGGTACTGCTTTGGGTAAAAAATGAGGTCCTCTATATTTTCTAATTACTAATTTAGAAAAGAGGGAAAAAAACAAATATTTCGAATCATCATATAAATCTCCACACCCCCCCCCCCCCCAACTTCTTTTAAATAGGAAGCAACATATAAATCTATCTAAAGAAGAAATGAATGTGATGAAGTTACGGGGCATCACAGGGGCTAAGAAGGGAGGAAAAGAAAAGGGGAAAGATATAGTAAGAGAGGGCTCTAAAAGGAAAGGAGCATGGCTTTCATGGGTTATGACGCACTGTGGTTGGTTTAAGGCAGGCGATAATGAATAAATGAATTGCTATCAAGTGGGATAAGGTTTGGCCAATAGCAATTGTTTAGTAAATGTTGAAAGCAAATGAAAGTGGGTACTTTCACGTTATCTTCTTTAAACGACACAACTGACTTGAACTCCCTTTCAAAGACACTGAGTTAACCAAGTAATAATATACTTAACCAGGATTTTGCAGGAGACATTTTCACATTATTCAATTCACTATCACATTAATTCTCAATAAATGTTGAGGATGAAAGGAACACTATAATCTGTATTCTGATGATCTAACTTGCAGGATAGAATTTCGAAAAAGCTGGAGAAATTGATAAAAAATAATAATATCGACTTTCTCAAATATCTACCCCCTCATAAATGATAGAATTTTTTTTTCCGTAAGACGATAGTGCCACATACCAGGGCTCATTCATTCACTTATTAATTCATGGAAAGTATTTCTCCATTTTGTACATACGCTTAGTCATTTTCATCTAGTTATCACCTCAAAATTTGTATATATGCTATTTAAGTTTTATTTTTAAACTATAGCCATTGTAGCCATTTAAGCTGTATTTTCAGTAGTCAGATAAAATGACATCAGAAGATTTCAAGAATAAATTGCTATTGAAGCAGAGAGAAATATGTTAAGACTAGAATACTCATGATCCAGCAAGAGCAAAATTACAGGTCATTTTTCAAAATAAGTCAGAGCTAGCTGATAACATAAAGTTAATCTGGTTGCATTCACCCCTCTTCCAGAGGTCACTAGAGAGAGAGAATGACTTGCTGAAGGTCATGAAACAATAAAAGGAATGCTGGATTTACCATGGAGTTAGACATTACATCTGCCCGTAATCCTGACCTTTGGGTTCTGCCTCTCCCCATCTCTAGGATTATTTGGGGGCTAAAATAACAGGTCTTATTACTAGAAACATGGATCTGCAGCTAATCAGTCTCCCTTCCTTGAGTATGACTCTTTACTGGGGACTCAGAGACACAAATAGTTGCCTCTGAGACCTCACCCATGATACTTTAAAGAGATGTCCCACAAATTTCTGCTCCTAGCGTTCTAAGAATTTTTCAGGCTGCTCTCCTTCCGGAGATGCAAATTTTAGTACTGTGGTACCCTGTCTCTTTCCTATAAACTCCCTTTGGGCTACAGATAGCCAGAGTTGCTTTTGCATATTGCAAACAAAAACCATTACAGTAGTCCCCCCTTATCGCAGGGGATATGCTCCAAGACCCCCAGTGGAGGCCTGAAACTGTGGATAGTACCAAACCCTATATATGCTATGTGTTTTCCTATACACACATACCCACGATAAAGTTTAATTTATGAAGTAGGCACAGTAAGAGATTAACAACAATAACTAATAATAAAATAGAACAATTATAACAATATATTGTAATAAGAGTTACCGTAAATATTTGCAACCTCAGCGGATGATTTTTTCTCTTTCCTTATTAAGTCGAGAGCTGTCACCTTTTCACTTAAAGCACGCACTTTGCAGCTTCTCTTTGCCATGTCTGAATTGCCAGCGTCATTACTCTTGTGTTTGGGGCCATTATTAAGTAAAATAAGGGTTACTTAAACATAAGTAGTGCAATAATGTGATGGTCGATCTGATTACCAAGATGGCTACTAAGTGACTAACGGATAGCTATACAGCATGGATATGCTGGACAGAGACAATTCTTGTCCTGGGCAATATGGAGCGGGACAAAGTGAGAGTTCATCATTCTACTCAGAAGGGCACTCAACTAAAACTTACGAATTGGTTATTTCTGGAACTTTCCATTTAATATTTTCCGACTGCAGATAACTTAAACCACGGAAAGCAAAACTGCAGGCAAGCAGGGACATGATATACAGCCTAGATTTACTTTTTCCCAAAATGTCAGAGGATGCTCAGCATGAGGTAGGTCAAGAAAAGCCACTCTATCTATTATTTTGATTGATTGACTCTAAGGACTTCTTTCTTCTCTTCAACAGTAGAGTCTGGGAAAGGAGCTTGTGTACAAGTGGCTTATTCGGAAAGTGATTATGGGAAGCAGGAGTCAGGACTAGGGAGGATGAAATAAACGGGGAAGGAAAGCCAAGGAAAAAGTACATTATGGAGTTGGCCATGATGATCCCACTGGACCCTTTGGAGAACGCATACAATTACTCCCTGGAGGCATAAAGGAAAAGATGTCCATTGACTCCTGTTGCCCTTTTACTGAGAGTTGCCTATGGGCGTTACTACTTTTCCACAATTCCTGTCTGCCCAACAGTCTCCTGCAGGTATGAAAAGCCATTGAGAGAAAACAATAGCTAAGACAAGAACTAAATAATAAAAGGAATTGATTAAGTGAAATGGTTGTAAAGTAGAGAAAGACAGAAAAATACTCCAAATCTATACATTATCTAATTTAATACTCAGGTGTATATTATTCCAATTTACTGACGAAATAACCCACATTCTGAAAGTTTAAAATGATTTTCTCATGACCACAAGCTCAATAGGTAATGAAGCAATCATTTTATTGTTAAGTTGGGGAAAGTCAATGACCAGTTTCCTCACTGACTCAAGAAAAATATTTTAAAATCTCAAACACACATTCTCCATCTTTTCCCCCTCAGTCTTATCAATAGCTATGTGTGGGGGTTTTCCCCAGTGTCTTTAGGCAGGCATTTTTGTTTTATTTAGCATGACTTTTCTAGTTCTATTAGCTGGGAAATAAAGAGGCAAATAATAACAATAATATGAATATGAATAACATTAATTGAACACTTACTAGACCTAGGCAATGTTGTAATCCAAGCTATTTACATGCATTTACTGATTTAATTTTCACTGCAACTCTATGCCATAGCTCTATTATAATATTTGTTTTATATATCAGAAAACAGGCACAGAGGAGTGAAGTGGAGCCCAAGATTATCCAAGAAGTTCCGTTCTAAAATGGTGCCTTAACCACTGCCCTACACAGCCACATGTTATCCACATATCTGTACCATTCAAAGTAATCCAGTCATGAGAAGTTGAGTGAGAGATTGGGGGAAAGCTAGGGTGTTTTCTGCCTGAGTTCATTTCCAAAGCTATCTTGGTTTTGACCACTGAGTGATTGTTAATATTATAAATTAATACTGGAAATACAAACTTTCAGTACTATTTTTGAGCTCTGGTTATGTGCAAAGTGCTTTACATAACTAACTTATTTCATCTTCTCAGCAGTCTTAGGAGATAGGATTTAGCTAGGGGATGGAGTCCGAGGCTCAGAGACATTCAGTAACTTACCAAAGGTCAAACAGTTGGAATGACAGACATAAGTAAATTAGGATTCTGGCTTAGACTTCAAAGCCCATTCAATAAGATAAGCTACATAACACTCAGCCCATCACATGCTCCATAAATTTTAAAGTTTTTTAACCTCTATCATTATCATCATGAATACCATCATCATCATCATCGTCATCGTCATCGTCGTCATCATCATTATCAACTTTGCCGTAATTAGGCCCCTGCCTACCTTCCAAATCTCACTCTGATGGTCTTATTAATAATGTGACATCATTTCTATTGAAGGCAGAAATTGGCCTAAATATCATGGACTATGCAGACCTTGGTAAAATTATGTAGATTCTAATGAGTAAATTATTATCCCTTGTCAAAATATTTAAAAAGAAAATTTGCATAGTACTTGTGTTGGTTGACAAAAAGTAGACATTCAATAAACGGTTGCTTTGGTTCACGTAGTACTATAAGGTAATATGGAGTCTATCTCCAGTAAGGTCCAGCTGAAAATATGTGGCACTTTGAAACTAGGTTAATTTGAGGAGAGTTTAATAAAGGAGCAATTTTAAAATGTGAGAAAGAGCATATATAACCCATGGAAGACATTACTGTACCTTGGAACTCTATTTTGATCCCTAGGACTGATTGGGTAAGAAGAGGGGACGGTTTGCTGAAACTGGACAGAGAGTTTGCCTATGTGCAGAGAACCATCCCCTGGGAGCTGAGAACTTCAGCTGAAAGAGTGAACAAGCCTGCAGTGAATCACAGCGAGGATCCAGGAGATTAAATACCCCAAACTCACTCTTCACCCTCCTTCTTCCCATGGATATAGACTATACAAGTTAACATCTGATGGCACAAGACAGGGTAGAAAAAAGGCAGAAAATATTCCACTGAGGGTCTATTTAAATAGGTTAGCCTCTGTATATATGCACAGAAACACATAAACATACTTACGTTCAGCAGTGAATTAGATATAAAGTTTTCTTCTATTATATCAAATGTTGTGATAACAGGTTTCCGGTAAATCACCTTAAGAGTCAAATTTGAGTCCACATATTTGTTTTTCTTGTTGTTAATCGCTTGACGGCAAGGACTTATTCCTTTTTGTGTCTTAGTCCTCGCTGACATTCAATATGTACTTAGTTCAATGTAATTACTCCATGAATGCTTATTGTGTTGAATTGAGTTAAATGATTGTGGAAGGCCAACCTTTCATTAAATAAGAAATCTCACTTATATAGTACTTTGGATTTATATCTGGAAAATAACTGTAAAGGAAAGGTTAAAGGATGTACTCAGGACCACAGGGCTGATGAGCCACCATACTGGGTAAGACCCAGGGTCCCAATTTTTTTTTTTTTAATTGTAGTAACACTGGTTTATAACATTATATGAATTTAGGGTGTACACCATTATGTTTCGATTTCTGTGTAAATTACATCACGTTCACCACCCAAAGACTGATTACAATCCATCACTATACACATGTGCCTAATCACCACTCCTTTTGCCCTCTTCCCCACCCCTTCCCCTCTGGTAACCACCAATCCAATCTCTGTCTCTATGTGTTTATTCGTTGTTGTTTTTATCTTCTATTTATGAGTGAGATCATATGGTATTTGACTTTCTCCCTCTGACTTATTTCACTTAGCATAATACCCTCAAGGTCCATCCATGTTGTCACAAATGGCCAGATTTCATCCACTTTTTATGGCTGAGTAGTATTCCACTGTGTATATATACCACATTTTCTTTATCCATTCATCTTGTGATGGGCACCTAGGTTGCTTCCAAGTCTTGGCTATTGTGAATAATGCTTCAATGAACATAGGGGTGCATATGTCTTTATGCATTCATGTTTTCATGTCATTGGATAAATACTCAGCAGTGGAGTAGCTGGATCATATGGTAGCTCTATTCTTAATTTTTTGAGGAATCTCCATACTGTTTTCCATGGTGGCTGCACCAGTTTGCACTTCCACCAGCACCATATGAGAGTTCCTTTTCCCCCACATCCTCTCCAACACTTGTTATTTCCTATTTTGTTAATTATAGCCATTCTGACGGGCATGAGGTGATATCTCATTGTAGTTTTGATTTGCATTTCCCTGACAGTTAGTTATGTTGAACATCTTTTCATATGCCTGCTGGCCACCTGTATATCTTCTTTGGAGAAATGTCTGTTCAGATCTTTTGCCCATTTTTTAATTGTGTGGTTAGTTATTTTGTTGTTGAGATGTATGAGTTAGATATTTTGGATGTTAACTCTTATCAGATATATGGTTTGGAAATATCTTCTCCAAATTATTAGGCTGTCTTTTCATTTTGTTGATAATTTCTTTTGCTGTCCAGAAGCTTTTTAGTTTGATGTAGTCCTATTTGTTTGTTTTTTCTGTTGTTTCCCTTGCCTCGTCAGACATAGTACTTGAAAATATGTTGATAAGATATAGTGCAAGATAATGGTCTACTTTCATTCTTTTGCATGTAGTTGTCCAGTTTTCCAAACACCATTTATTGAAGAGACTTTCTTTTCTCCATTGTATGTTCTTGGCTCCCTTGTTGAAAATTAGCTGTCCATAGATGTGTGAGTTTATTTCTGGGCTCTCGATTCTGTTCGAGTGATCTGTGTGTCTGTTTTTGTGCCAGTACCATGCTGTTTTGGTTCCTATGGCTTTGTAGCATATTTCGAAATCAGAGAGTGTGATACCTCCAGTTTTGTTCTTTTATCTCAGGATTCCATTGGCTATTTGGGGTCTTTTGTTGTTCCATATAAGTTTCAGGATTCTTTGTTCTATTTCTGTGAAAAATGTCATTGGAACTTTGACAGGGATTGCGTTGAATCTGTAGAATGCTTTAGGAAGTATGGACATTTTAACTATGTTAATTCTTGCAATCCAAGAGCATGGAATATCTTTCCATTTCTTTGTGTCTTTCTTTTCTTTCAACGTTTTATAGTTTTCAGTGTACAAATCTTTCACCTATTTGGTTAAGTTTATTCCTAGGTATTTTATTATTTTTGTTGCAATTGTAAATGGATTTTATCCTTAATTTCTCTTTCTGCTACTTCGTTGTTAGTGTATAGGGACGCAGCTGATTTTTGTATGTTAATTTTGTATCCTGCAACTTGACTGTATTCATTTATTATCTCTAAAAGGTTTTTAGTGGAGTCTTTAGGATTTTCTATATACAAAATCATGTCATCTGCAAATAGTGAGTTACACTTCTTCTTTCCCCATTTTCTTTTTCTTGTCTGATTGCTCTGGCTAGGACTTCCAATACCAAGTTAAATAAGAGTGATGAAAGTGGGCATCCTTGTCTAGTTCCTGTTCTTAGAGGGATAGCTTTCAAGTTTTCTCCATTGAGAATGATATTAGCCATGGGTTTGTCATATATGGCCTTTATTATGTTGAGTTACTTTCCCTCTATACCCATTTTATTCAGAGTTTTTTTCATTAATGGATGCTTTATCTTGTCAAATGCTTTCTCTGCATCTATTGAGATGATCATGTGATTTTTATTCTTCATTTTGTTAATGTGGTACATCATGTTGATTTATTTGCAGACATTGAACCATCCCTGCATCCATGGATCATGGTGTATGATCTTTTTAACATATTGCTGTATTCGATTTGCTAATATTTTGGGGGGTATTTTTGCATCGATGTTCATCAGTGATGTTAGCCTGTAATTTTCTTTTTTTATGTTGTCCCTGTCTGGTTTTGGTACAGGGTAGTGTTGGCTTTGTAGAATGAGTTAGGAAGCTTCCCCTCCTCTTCAGTTTTTTGGAAGAGTTTGAGAATGAGGGGTATTAAATCTTCTCTGAATGTTTGGTAGAATTCACCAGGGAAGCCATCTGGTCCTGGGCTTTTATCTTTTGGGAGATTTTTGATTACTGTTTTGATCTCCTTACTGGTGATTGGTCTATTCAAATTCTCTATTTCTTCTTGATTCAGTTTTGGAAGTTTATATGATTCTAAGAATTTATCCATTTCTTCTAGATTATCCAATTTGTTGCTGTTTTCTTTTCCTAGTATTCTCTTATAATCCTTTGTATTTCTAAGGTGTCCATCATAATTTCTCCTCTTTTATTTCTGATTTTGTTTGTTTTAGCCTTCTCTCTTTTTTCTTGGTGAGTCTAGCTAAAGGTTTGTCAATTTTGTTTATCTTTTCAGAAAATCAGCTCTTAGTGTCATTGATTTTTTTTCTTTTAGTCTCTATTTCATTTATTTCTGCTCTGATTTTTATTATTTTCTTCCTTCTGCTGATTTGGGGCTTTGTTTGTTCTTCTATTTCCAGTTCCTTCAGGTGCACTGTTAGGATGTTTATTAGGGAATTTTCTTCTTTGTTGAGGTAGGCCTGAATTGCTATAAACTTCCCTCTTAGAACTGCTTTTGCTGTATCCCATAGATTTTGTTATGTTGTATTTTCTTTTTCATTTGTCTCCAGGAATTTTTTATTTCTCCTTTGATTTCTTCATTAACCCAATCGTTGTTCAGTAGCGTTTTGTTTAATCTCCACATAGTTGTGGCTTTTCTGATTTTCTTCCTGTAGTTGATTACTAGTTTCACACCCTTGTGGTCAGAAAAGATGGTTGGCATTATTTCAGTCTTCTTAAATTTATTGAGATGTTTTGTTGCCTAATATGTGATCTATCCTGGAGAATATTCCATGTGCATTGGAAAAGAATGTGCATTCTGTGTTTTTTGGATGGAATGTTCTGTATTTATCTACCAAGTCCACCTGACTAATGTGTCATTTAATGCCAATGTTTCCTTTTGAACTTCTGTTTCAATGATCTATCCATCGGTGTAAGTGGAATGGTAAAGTCCCCTATTTTTATTGCTATTTCTCATTTTATGCCCATTAATAATTGTTTTATACATTTAGGTCCCTCTATGTTGGGTGCATAGATATTTACTAGTGTTATATCCTCTTGGTAGATTGTTCCCTTTATCATTATGTAGTGCCCGTCTTCGTTTCTTGTTGCAGTTTCTGTTTTAAAGTCTGTTTTGTCTGATATAAGTATTGCTACTCCAGCTTTCTTTTCTTTGTCATTTCCATGAAGTATCTTTTTCCATCCTTTCACTTTCAGTTTGTGAGTGTCTGTAGGTCTGAAGTGTGCCTCTTGTATGCAGCATATACATGAGTCTTGTTTTTTTATCCAGTCGGCTACCCTATGCCTTTTGATTTGAGCATTTAGTCCATTAACATTTAAAGTAGCTATTGATAGAGGCCAGCTCCATGGCCGAGTGGTTAAGTTCACGCACTCTGCTGTGGTGGCCCAGGGTTTGGATCCTGGGCGCGGACACGGCACCACTCGTCA
The DNA here is from genome assembly GCF_037783145.1 of Equus przewalskii. Lineage (NCBI taxonomy): Eukaryota > Metazoa > Chordata > Mammalia > Perissodactyla > Equidae > Equus > Equus przewalskii. The sequence continues at coordinate 10,867,776 of NC_091833.1, read as the reverse complement.
GGCCACGTTGAGGCAGCGTCCCACATCCCACAACTAGAAGGACCTGCAACTAAGATGTACAACTATGTACAGGGGCGGGGTTGGGGAGATAAAACAGAAAAAAAAAAAACATTTCCTTAAAGTAGCTATTGATAAGAATGTACTTATTGCCATTTTGTTACTTTTTTCCTGGGTGTTTTAGTAGTTCTTCTCTGTTCCTTTCTTCTTCTCTTGCTCTCTTCCTTTGTGGTTTGATTGCTTTCTTTAGTATTATGTTTGCATTCCTTTCACCTAATTTTTTGTGTATTTATTAGAGGTTTCTGGTTTGTGAGTACTGTGAGGTTCATATATAATAACCTACATATATAACAATCTGTATTAAGTTTATAGTCTCTTTAGTTTGACCTCTTTCTAAAAGCTCTACTGTTTTGCTCCCCTCCTCCCACATTTTATATTTTTGATATCATATGTACCCTCATTTTTGTGTATGTGTGTCCATTACCCTCTCATTATGGAAATAGATAATTTTAGTACTTTCATCTTTGACCTTCATAATATCTTCATAGGTGGTTGATCTGCTACCTTTACAGGTGATTTTATTGCTTTTTTTTTTGATAATTTTCTTATTCCTATTTGTGGTCTTCTCTTTCCCACTTAAATAAGTCCCTTTAGCATTTCTTTTAAGGCTGGTTTCTTGGTGATAAACTCCTTTAGTTTTTGCTTGTCTGGGAAACTCTTTATCTCTCCTTCCATTCTGAATGATAATCTTGCCAGGTAGAGCATTCTTGGCTGTGGGTTTTTTCCTCTCAGCACTTTAAATATATCATGCCACTCCCTTCTAGCTTGTAAGGTTTCTGTTGAGAAGTCAGCTGATAGCCTCATGGGGTTTCCTGTGTATGTAACTTGTTGCCTTTCTCTTGCAGCTTTTAGAATTCTCTCTTTATGTTTAATTTTGGACACTTTAATTATAATGTGTCTTGGAGTGGGCCTCTTTGGGCTTATCTTTTTGGTGCTCTCTGTGCTTCCTTTACCTAGATGTCTGTTTCCTTCCTTAAGTTGGGAGAGTTTTCACCTATTATTTCTTCAAGAAGATTCTCTTCCCCTTTGTCTTTCTCGTCTCCTTTTTTGGACACCTATAATATGGATGTTAGTGCACTTGATGTTGTCCCAGAGGTCCCTTAGACTGTCCTCTTTCTTTTTAATTATTTTTTCTTTTACCTGTTCAGCTTGGGTGATTTCCTCCCATCTTTCCTCCAGCTCATTGATCCATTCTTCTGTATCATCTACTCTGCTATTGAGTCTCTCTTGTGACTTTTTCATTTTCAGTATTGTATTCTTCATTTCTAATTGGTTCTTTTTTATATTTTCCAATTCTTTCTTGACATTCCCACTAGTTCATCCATTCTTCTCCCAAGATCAGTGAGCATCCTTATGACTTTTAATTTGTACTCTTTGTCAGAGACATTGTTATTCTTTGTTTCATTTAGTTCTTTTTCTGGGGTTTTGTCCTGTACCCTTACTTGGAAGGTATTCCTTTGTCTCCTCATTTTGCTTCTTTCTCTGTGCTTATATCTGTGTATTAAGTCAGTCAGCTATGTCTCCCCATCTTGGAGAAGTGGCCTTATATAAGAGATGCCTTATGAAGCCCAGCAGTGTGCTCCCTCTCTCCACCAGTTCCAAAAGTTCCAGGAGTATCCCCTGTGTGGGCTACATATGTCCTTCTGCTGTGGCAAGGTTGCTCTTGCTGCAGGTACCCAGGGAAGCTAGACTGTCCCCCTGACCAGCTGGTTATAATGTTTAGCTGCCTGTGGCTGCTATGGACCCTTTAGATGTTTTATCAGGCATGGGAAGTCCCAGCACAGTTGGCTACAATGTCTAATAGCACATTCCTGTTGCAGTTTTTCTGTTAAGTGAGTAGGTCCCCATTGTGTCTGGTTACTATGCTGAGGGGCTTACAATTACTGCAGGCCTCCAGACTGCAAGGCTGTTGCCAGCTGTCTCAGGATTGCAAATGAGTGGGGCCAACCCTAGGCTTGGGACTACCCAATTGTTTCAGGCTTTGGAAGGTGTGGTCAGTCCCCTGTGTGGCTATTTGAGAAGCATGTCTTCTGTAGCTGACAAGCCCCACCACCTGCAGGGCCACACACCCTGTCAACACCGTCCTGCCCTGTACACATGCCCACACCACTGGAGCAGACCCAGTCACCCCCTACAGAGGGTTCACAAACTCCACCAATGCAGGCCTGCCCCTCATGCATGCTCTGCCCTACAGAGGGGGGACCCATTCACCTGGATGCAGAGGTTCCAGGCACCCTGCCTATTTGGGCCCACAAGCTGCCCAAGGGCTTGCTCTTGTGTGGGGCCAGTCCCTAGGGCGGGATGCCTGTCCTGGCTGAGCTGTATTAAATGGGTGCTCTAGTGGGTGGGGCATATCCCTGGGCTAACAAGCCTAGAGAAGAACTCCAATGGCTCTGCCAGTGTCTATGTCAGCACACCTGTACTAGGTCACAATAATGGCTGCCGCCAATTCTCAGTCCCTGGGGAGGTCTCACCTCTCACTGTGATGCACCCAGAGCCTATCAAGTGAATCTCTTTTCACCAAAGGACTGTGCACCTTTCTTTCTGGTGAGTTTAGTTTGCTTTCCAAAATAGGTGAATTTTTCACATGGGCCCTTTAAGAGCAGGCTTTTATTCCCTTATGTCTGATAGCTTTTCTAGGCGTATTCCCCATTGAAGTTAATAGCCAGCAAAGCAAGATATTATGACACTTGCCTCAGTTGTGCTAAGTTTAAAAGTTGCTTATTGTGGTAATGCTCCCCTGCTCAGATTCCCTACTCCTCTAAGGAATCCTTCGTACCTTAAAATTGCTCCCAGCCAGCTGTCAGATGCTTCAGCTTTAGGTGTCTTTTTTCTCTCCACAAAGAAATTTCTGCCTCTTCCACTTCAGTCAGCACCATCCCTTGTTGTGAGGGTCCTTTTTATCCAGTCTTCAGTTCTCTCTCAGGGGTAATTGTTCCAAGAGTAGCTGTAAATTTGTTGTGTCCGTGGAAGCAGATGGGTTCAGAGTTCACCTATGCTGCCATCTTGACACCAGCGCCAGGGTCCCAATTTCTGATCCTATCCTTTTCTGATATGCCATTCTTCTCTACATACAAATTCTCCTCCTTTGACGGCTCCGTCCATTCAGCACCATGGACAGTGCTTGGCACGTGGAAATAGACTCGTTCTTGTTTGTTTTCTTTGCTTTCACATCTGTTTTCTCTGTTCCTAGAATAGTAGTGGGAACACTGTAGATGCTCCATATAGTTTGTTGAAAAAGTAAAAGAACTGATTAATGAGGATAAAAAGAGGAAGGAAAAACTTTACTCCAGGCAAAGTATATTATTTCTTCCTATTTATGAGTTTTTCCCCCTAGATACTTTGTTTGGGTGCTTTGCACATACATGCCAATAAAGCATATTGCATCAGCAGCTATGTGCTTGCACAACATGAATTGTTAGGGATATTCTCCATCAGCTGATTTCATGGCAGTGAAAACCAAAGGAAAATCCAAGTATAATTTTATGTAAAGAGACCAGTCATTTTTCTGTGTTCTCTTTCACAGCATTAAAATACTATTCCTTATTTAAATATAAAAAAAAAGTATTTCATGTATAGAGCTCATTCCAGGCTAATCTCCCTATCGATGGGTAGAATGACTGAATCTGGCTTTTCTCTCAATGAAAAATTATTAATGGAAGAGCTTTAGAAATCATTTCCTTGTGAAATAGAAATCTGTCTCTTTGAATAAAGCATTCTGACAGGCAGCCCAGAAAGTACTAATACAAGGTAACAATCTATCTATACTACTGAACTTTATTTGACTGTGAGAAAAACAGTATAAAACTCTATTATGGCACATCAGAAAGGCCTGGCTCTACTCATGCCTTTGTATTTCTTTTACAGAAATCCTCATAAATCATTTAAAATCATTGACCATATCTTACACCTCCCTTTCAGCCATAGTTCAGATGGAAGCTGTGTTATACTCCAAATGGCTTTGCTTCTCAGATGTAAAGCAAAATTTATGTTTACTATTCTTCTTCAGACACCCACACTTTCCTTCTGCAAGATAAACCTTACAACTGCTTTAAATCATCCGTTTTCTTCATGTGATTACTGAAAGAATGGCAGATTTACAGGCCTAAGACCATCTGTGCCAAGAAAAGAAGATGATTTTTTTTCTTCATAGAAGAGATGGCATTGTTTTACTGTCACTTTTATAATCTTGCTTATCTGCACACAAGAATCCTACAAGTTTGACCTACAGGTATTCATTCCACTCACTGTGATAGACTTCTCTACTCTCCTGCTCTCCCCTACGAGACCAACAAAACATACCCATCTTTATGCTAAACCAGAGTTGCTTAGCCGTGGCAGGCACTATTGACATCTTGGTAATAGGCAATTTGATCATTCTTTGTTGTGAAAGAAAGTCCTGTGCATTGTAGGATGTTTAGCAGCATCCTTGGCTTTTACCTACTAGATGCCAATAGCACACCCACCCCCTCCAGTTGTGAAACAAAAATGCCAAATGTCATATTGCAAAATGTCTTCTGGGAGGCAAAATCATCCCCAGGTTTAGAACCACTGTGAAAGTACTGCATACCTGCTTAGTAACTTGTGGAAAGAAAGTTAAGGTACACCTACTAAAGACTCCAATGGAATTCATTACATTCATATACCCATTCATTCATTCATCAACTCTCTTCTTCATTGAGTCATTCTTTCCTGACCATTTGGAGGTTCAGCAGATCTCACCCTCTAGTAAATAAAATTCTCATGGGGAGTTGGTTTTAGAGTTATTTAAAAGGTATAATTATGCATTAAGTCCTAGAAAGGACTTGGTTGTTTCATCCCAGAGAAAGTCAAAATTGAATAAATCTGAATCCTGACTTATGAACTCATGAACTCTGGAAAAAGTAGTCACAGCACTTACGCTCACCAAGATTTTACTTTGCGTATTGGAATTAGAAGACGTAATGCAACAGTGAGTTTTAAGGAGCTAATGCCTCAAAAGATACCTAATGCATCAAATTCCCAATCTCCAAAAAACTACATTTTAGTAAACATATAAGAGACAAATTTGAGCATATTTCTTGAGAAACTTGGAGTCAATTATATAAGAAATAGATAAAACCTGGATTGCAGATATTTTTTCATTTGCTTGACACTCGTCTATAATTTTAAGTTTTTCCACAATGTGTGTGGATTTCTTTTATAATTAGAAAAAATCAATACACTTTATAACATAAAGTTCATTAAGAATTCTAGCTCCTATACGTTTGAAGTTAAGCCCAGTGCACTGACCTTACAGTAACTTGCAGCCTCAGAGGGGATTATTTATGGGCAACCACTGAGTACCCCTAGAGAGCAAGGAAATCAAGTTGACATGACGGCATTTTCCAAATTGCTTCTGAACACAAAAAACAGCAGCAGGCCTTTGAAGACCAGGCCTGCAGACTGCCCAGGGAACGATGGTCCATGTAACAAAGTCATCTCTCTCCAGTCCTCCTCACTTCTCCCCCAAGCGATTTCTGCTGTGGCAGCTAAAGCCTTTAACACCCCCACACCCAAGCCTCCGGAAGGTCACATTTGCATTGGCTGGAAGGACAGTCCAGGTGGTGCTGCCCGTGGATACTGTCTGCTATTGCTTGTTTGCTTAATTACAGATTCTCCCCCTGCCAGCCTTTCCTTCCTGATCACCTCCTGCTGTGTGCTGCTTGGACATTTAGCTGGAAATAGGAAGAAAGGAAAATAAATCAGGGGATGAAGCTATGAATCTGGGAGAAAGACAATCTATAGGTCCATGCTGGCTGCTTGCAGGATACAAAGCGAGGTGGGGGGCAAGGTCACTTGAAGCAAATTATTTCCTTGAGGACATGAATAAAATCTTTGTTGTGATTGTTAGGAGCAGTGTCTTGAGTGCTGTGCTGACCTGGGTTCCAATGCCAGCTCTGCCGGCTCTTAGCTCTGCCACCTCAGGGAACCCTGTTAAGCTCTGTGAATCTAGTTTTCTTCTTCTGAAAAACAGACTTAATAATACCTATCACAATCTTCAAATTAAATGATAACTACTGTAAACTGTATTTAGAGTACTTTTACAAGTCATCCATTAGTCATTCAAATAATTAGCTGGATGTATAGTATGTGCCAGAAACTCTGATACGTGTGGAATAAAACACGGTCAACAAAAATAGAGAGTCTCTTCTCTCAGGAAGCATCCAGTCTAATTAAAAATCTATACATTTAGGAAACATACAAGTAAATATATGATTATAATGGTGATACACACCACAAAGCAGAAATTCGTGGGGGCCATTTGAGGGTACGGAAGACTGTTGAGGATCATCAAGTTGAATCTGGAAGATAGAAGATTTACCAGGTGAAGGAAAGAAAAACATTCCATATGGACTGAACAACATGGAAAAGTATCTCATGACATTCTGGGACATAGGAGGCCCAAACAATTCCCTTTGTATACTCAGTACATAGCACAGTACCTAGCACATAGAGGGTCAATAAATCTGTTAATAAAATATCCACTGATACTGATTGTGCATTTATTTTTCAATGTGTGTACAACTATGTGTGCACATACATCACTTTGATTTAGGATCCTGAGTTGTTTAGGCATCAAAACACAAGATGTCAGCAGCATATCAAACCAAATATGATTCCATTGTCTCTTTCGTTGTACTTCCTGCACTATCCACCAAGCCTATGCCTGTTAACTGTCCTGAAAAAGCCCTGAAATATTTCTACACAGAGCTGATGCTAATTGAGACTGTCCCTTTTCTCTATAATTCAATTTGCTTCTGACAAACAGCAGTGAGGTTCAGGAAGAAGGTGAAGCAGGAGATTTATTTTCTAATTAATTAGAATGTTAATATGGCCACCCCAACATTTGAAAAACAATAGAGCACAGTAAGTGTTGGGAGAGGTAATCTGCCATGGACCTTGAGCATCCTTGCACATTCTTGCTGGGTATGCCAAGAATGCAAGACCTTGACCTTTCTCTCTTGGACCATGTCTCAGGGCTGTTCTAGCAGAAAGCAGCCCTGAGGGATGAGGTAATGTCTCTTCCTCTTCCCCCATTGAAATAAGGCAGACTTGCTTCCACTTATTATGACAGTGGCAAATCCCTTAATCCAGAGTTTCTCTCCTGTAATGGACCCCTTAAACTTAGGTGATGGGAGGAGATGGGGGAACAAGACAAATGAAATAAAGCTCTGATTACTGCTTTTGCTGTAAGTAATAACAACCTTTGTCTCTGAGCCAGGAGTCTCGTGTCTTCAGCTAGTATCCATGATCCTGTAGCAGACTAACTTGCTAGCTTGTAGGTAGAATAAAATCACAAACCTGTCACCCTTCTGGACACTGAATAATAACTTTGGTATTAGGATCTAATATATCTGGGTCCATCTTCCCATTTAACATTTTGGAGCTTCAGTTTTGTCTTTTGAACTCTGAGATCATAACCCCAACCACAAACACTGAGTCCGAATTTTATTCTTTCACTTGCAACCAAGTAGGTCTAACTATAGCATGGTGCTAATGACAGAAAAATACAAGATAAAATAGCCATAAACTTACTGGAAGGATTTGGGGAAATGCACAGAAATAAATAATCAGGTCAAAGTAAAAGCAGAAATAGAATAGTTTTAGATGTCTCAGACATGGGAATTCATGGGCCATGTCTAGGGTTACTTTGAAGGACACAACTCCAATTACCATCTGTCTTTATGTTCAATTCAAATTCCCAGGTGAAGAATATCGATCAGTTGATCTTGGGTCATATATTTTCCCTCCGGCCAAGGTAGTATGATAGGGAGAGAAGATGGACAGGCATTTTACTAAATATTTGGACTGGTTGTAGTAGCAAGTGCCCAAAGAAAAAGCGAAAACCACAGATTTTTTTCAAATATCACTCCTGGCATATGTAAATGATCAGTATACGTCAGGTGTTACTATCTTGTTCCTTAATGTTGCTGTTGTTGCTATTATTATTAATAATAATAAAAATCTTGTTACAAAGCTGTCAGTTGCTGATAACATACGCTCATTAAAAATATCTCCCACTGTTAGAAATTTCAAATCTATCAAGGAGAATGTCATAGATGCAAATTTTAAGAATACTAGATTTTTTTCAATGTTAAGTTTACATTGGTCTAACAACCGGCAGGTGTGAAGGCCTGGACTGACAATTTGTCTCCAATTTGATAAGAATATGAAGAATGTGCCCTTGATTAGGAGTTCAGACTCTAGCTGCTTAGAATCTTAGCCTATCCACTTCCTAATTATATGTTTCTGGGAAATTAAATTACTCTCTCTACCTTTCAGTTTTCTCATATTTAATTCATAGAGTTAATTGGAATAGACAATCCATTTAATGCATTAATATAGTCCCTGACACTTAGTAAATGCTCAATAAATGTTAAATATGGCCATTATTCAGTGAGCTACAGCAGTTCATGTCCTCACCCTTTAAACTGCCTGCCCATCCCATATAAATAATAGGTAGATCTGCAAACTCATGCATGACCTCTATTGAACATTTTTATAAACAAAAATAGTCAAACAGTTGTGAGAACTCTGCATGCTGATAATAAAGACAATGTGGCAACATATTTTTCTGAGGAAAAAAAGATCCAATAAGAAGTTAAATGTACTTGTATAGAAAAAAGTACACTTAAAGAGAGATTTAATTGTTTGGCAATAAAATTCTCCTCTTTTATTGCAATTTCATTGTGCAATTTAAGCATGTGCTTTGCTTTCTTTATTTCTGTATTTCTTTTTTTTTTTTTTTTTTTGCCAAGGAAGATTACCCTGAGCTAATATCTGTGCCAATATTCCTCTATTTTGTATGTGGGTCACTGCCACAGCATGGCTGATGAGTGGTGTAGGTCTGCACCCAGGATCCAAACTCGCAAACCTCAGCCACCAAAGCAGAGAGCGCTGAACTTAACCATTACACCAAGGGGCCAGCTCCTACCTATGCTTTTTGACCTTGTGTGTGTATACATTTTAGTTATTCAATTGTCTTGATTTAGCCATTTGTCTTTGTATCCTTTGTCTTAGAAGTTGCACTATTTTTGCACTGAAACAAGTTTTTTAAAATTATCATAAATATTTATTTTTCATAACCACTGCTGAGGGAAAAAGAAAAAGCTCGTTCACTTCCATTTAATTCTAAAAGGCACAGAGAACATGATGCCTTCTTACTCCTTACATTGTCAGGCTATAGTTACGTAAATATGATCTGTGAACAAGTGTTTACTGAGCTTGCACTGAACACTTCAGCAGAGTAGGACTCAGGAATTATAAGACATGTCAATTTACTGATCTGTAGCATCTTTTCCCGGTTTAATCTACACCTTTTTAAAGATGCATAAGAATCTAACTAGGAGTTTACCAAACTGTTAGTTACATAACAGCTGATAATCTCAGTGGCTATTCACGATTCCTGAAGAAAAGGGAAAAGACCATCATCTTCACACCTCTCACTATCGGGCTCAGGCTTTGGAATTAGCAACTCCTGTGGACCTGGATCCAGACAAACCTGGGTCCAAATTTTATCTTTCCATTTACTCCCTAAGTAACTTCACACTTTAGTTAACTGCTGAGCCTTGGTTCCTAGGGATCCTGGTCTTTTATCTCATTGAGTCTGCGAGAAAAATCATAGAATAATTTTTCCAAGTTTGTGTTTACAGTCCTAATCGTATCAGAATGGTCCTCCCTCTTAGGAGTGATTTCATTCTTAACAATGCACTTGGCCTACATCTTCCTCAACCTTGATACCCAGGAACAAAGAACTAGGCTTCCATAACAAAATCTTGTTATGCTTTTCTTTCTGCCCCTTTAATCACTCCTTTGTGCCCATCTTCATCTCCTCTTCTGCCTACTGTTTAAGCATGGAGAGGCGTGTAACATGATGAAGTCCTTAGCCCTATGTTCCCTTACATCTTCATTCCTGGGAACAACTTTCAAAAATTTTTATCCCACTAATACTTGCTACTAGCTAGAATGACAGGCACTCTGTTCTCACTGCAATTCTACAAGTTAGTTCTAATATTTGATTCTTTTATACATTGCTTTTATTCCTTGCCTTCAAAAGAATACTTAAAACCAGGTTTGTCTGACTCTAATGATCATACTCTTTCACCTATACTTTTTTTGCACTGTTTCTTTATCTATAGCAGAAGGGGAGCAAAATATACCACCCCAAAATATACCTCTTTGGCATATTGATTATTTTGAGCTGGTTACTTTTAAGAAACAGCAGACACAAGAGAAGATCTGAAAACTGAGTAGAAATTATCCTTTTGCAAGAGACATTTACACTTATAAGGAAATCTCCATTTGTAATGGGGTCTCCTTCTCTGTACCAAGAAGAGAAGGATGACTCTAAATCTCTAGAAATTTTTATCAATGGAGAAGGCAAAGACTTAAATCTGCAGAGCAGGTTGTTTACTGTGCTTTTCCTGGTAACTTTCCATAACTGGCCTTTTTCCCACCCCCAGCATCTTTTGTCTTTAGCTGGAGACATTATTTAAAGTGGTGGCTTGGGCCATTTCAGAGAATTAGTCAGTTTTCCTGGGTCTCTCCCATGCATGCAGGAGGTACACATGTTATTAAACTTCTGTTTGTTTTTCTCCTATTAATCTGTCTTTTATTACAGGGGGGTCTCAGCCAAGAATCTAGAAGGGTTGAGGGAAAATTATTTTTCCTCCCATACACACTTCTCAGCTCTAGACTTGGCCACCTGAGTTCTTGGCTTACGTGTACTGCTAATTAGGTTTGAGTGTTTGTAACTGGAGGGTGATCAGTTTCTTACAGACTATGCCCATTCCCTATGCCCATCCCAGTTTCTGTCCATTAGAATTGCCACTATCCTTATAACTTTCTCAGCTGATGGGATAATATAGTACCTACCTCAAAGGGTTGGTTGTAAGGACAAAAAAAGTAAATAGTTATAGATGGAGCAGTATCTGGCACACAGTCCATTCTCAATAAGTTAGTTTTTCTCATTATTAGTATGAGTACTACTACTATGAAAATGCTCTAAACATTTAAGATGTAGAAAAAGAGAAGATAATGCACAGAAAGCAACAATTCAACAAATTAAGTACTCTGATAGGTTTTTGTATAAGATGTTCTATGATCACATCAGAGAATGCCTAAATGTACAATGCCAGCACTTTTAATGTTTGGTGACTAAAGACACACACACACACACACACACATACACACTGCCTATATATGTGCCCCATATTTTGGAGAGACACAGTGTATTGGTAGAAATCCTCTGGACCATCCTCCATGAGGCCTGAAATTCTTAGTGAATGCCACTTCGAGGTGCGAATTTCTATCTTCAGTGAGCAGATTGGCTCCTGAAGTAATTGAAACCTGTGAGCCTTAGATATAAAGCTGCTCGGTGCCATTGAGTATAATAGAGCAATTTAAGTTGAAGCGACAATCCCGTTTTTAAATGGGCAGGTTAGCTCAGTTTAATTTAAATATCTAAATATATATTTATTTAGATATACATATTTTGAAAAGAATTTGTGCCTGAGTGGCACAGCTCCTGAATTTCTCATTGCATTTAGCACAGTTAGGTAGCCTAGCCGTTGCTTCCTGGCCCTTCCAAGAAGAGTCAGGATAACATTCTGTGAGTTTCAGGAAGGAAAGCCAAATGACTCTCTCTCTCTCTTTGAAGAATCCTAAAGCAACAGAGCCTGAATTTGGTCCCATGCTGCTGCTGATAGGATAGTTCCTTCCTGCCACAACCTGAAGGGATGAGAAAGTAACCACTAAATCCTCTCTCCTTTTATCTTCTCAGGATCTGGCAAGGAAAAGGATAGGAGATGGCATTAAAGCTTACTTCTACCTTTGCCTCTCAGAAAATTAAAATTTAATTCTCATTCAGACTAATCCAGAAGAGAAAATAAATGGATAGACAAAGAACCACATGCTTCTTAATAACTTCACTGTCACTAATGCACCCTGACGAAGGCACTAGTGTCCAGCAGTCACGTGAGAGGCAGGCGAGACAATCGTTTTACACAGAGGCACAGTGATTGAGTGGATTTGTATAAAAAAAAGACAAATGAAGGAACTCTTGAAACAGAATTGCTTGTGTTTAAATTCCGGCTGTATCTTATTACTCGGGCAAATGAGTTTAACCCTTTGAATTCCAGTTGGCTCATTTGTATAATGGGGACAACATTTATGTAGATAACTGTTGATAGAATTAAAGAAGATGTATGTTGGCAAATGGTGTAGCACGTAAGAAATATTCAATCAGTTATGGTCTCCTTCTTTGTGTTGGCTACCAATTCTATCTCCTCCAATTATACATTTAAGAACAGTACATTAATTGATACCTCAAGACAGGTTAAATTATTCTATGATTAAAAATGGGGAGGAGCTTTTTGCCAAAAAGCTGGCAATATCTTTTAAAGTTTCTGTTGAAAATTATTCTGAGGTCAAATTAGGACCTATGTGGGTAGAGTGTTTTGATTGGTTAACAAATTCTACACGGACAGAAGAAGGGGCAGTAGCTACTTGCATACCATGTAGTTACAATCTTGGATATAACATGTTTTAGATATATTTTCAGCATAAAACATCAGATTTGAATCACAAAGTCCTAAATATTCAACCACAAAACAATTAAAATCATAACTGGCTTTGACTTTTACTAAATTTTATTGAAAGTATGAAGAGAAACGAGACATGATCTTGTCCTCCATTAACCAGGTGATTATGGATAGAAAAGATATTCTAGCAAAGAAAAAATACAAGGAGCAAAGGTGTGGCTGTGTAAAAGAGCATACGGATTAACAAATATGTGTAAGGAAGCATAGCTGTTCCATTTCATAGAGTAAATAGTTTAAAGATAGTTTAAAGATAGACGTGTGGTGGTTTTAAAACATGGCAAAAGGAAGCAACTTGTTAGATAAAAGAGAACCCCCATAAGACTATCAGCAGATTTTTCAGCGGAAACCTTCAAGCCAAAAGGAAGCAGGATGATACTTAAAAAGTGCTGAAAGAGAAAGTCTGCCAACTAAGAATACTCTACATGGCAAAGTTGTCCTTCAGAATTGAAGGAGAAATAAAGAGTTTTCCAGACAAATGAAAGCTGAAAGAATTCGCCACCACTAGAATGGCCTTAAAGGGAGTTCTTCAAGCTGAAAGAAAAGAACACTAATTAGTAATATGAAAACATGTAAAAGTGTAAAACTCACAAGGAAAAGATAAATGTAGTTAAATTCAGAATACTCTAATGTTGTGATAGTGGTAGGCAAATCACTTATAACTCTAGTATAAAGATTAAAAGACAAAAGCATTAAAATAACTATAACTACAATAATTAGTTAATGAATATACAATACAAGAAGTTGCAAATGACATGAAAGCATAAAATGGGGAGAGGGAGTATAAAAACATAGAGCTTTTGGATGCCTTTGAAGTTATCAGCTCAAAATAGACTGTTATAACTATAAGATGTTTTATATAAGCCTCATGATAAACACAAAGCAAAACCTATACTAGATACACAAAAGACAAAGAGAAAGGAATCAAAGTATACCACTACAGAAAATCATCAAGTCACAAAGGAACAAAGGAACTACAAAACAGCCAGAAAGCAATTAACAAAATGGCAATAGTAAGTTCATACCTATCAATAATTACTTTAAATATAAATTGACTAAATTCTTTAATCAAAAGATGCAGAATGGCTAAATAGACTTAAAAAACACAACCCAACTATGTGTTGCCTACAAGAGACACATTTCAGATTTAAGGACATGAATAGACTGAAAGTGAAGAAATGGAAAAAGATATCCCACCCAAGGGTAAATCAAAAGAAAGAAAGGATAGCTACACTTACATCAGACAAACTAGACTTTAAACCAAAAACTGTAACAAGAAGCAAGGAAGGTCATTATACAATGACAAATGGATTGCTCATCAAGAGGATGTAACAGTTGTAAATATTTATGCACCCAACATCAGAGAAGCTAAATATATAAAGCAAATATTAACATATCTGAAGGGAGAAATAGACAGCAATACAATAACAGTAGAGGACCTCAATATCCCACTTTCAACAAGGGACAGATCGTCCATACAGAAAACAAGTAAGGAATCATTGGACTTAAACTACACCTTAGACCAGTTGGACCTAAAAGACATATACAGAACATTCCATTCAACAGCAGCAGAACACACATTATTCTCAAGAACACATAGACCATTCTCCAGGATGTATCACGTGTTAGGGCACAAAACAAGCTTTAATAAATTTAAGAAGATTGAAATCATATCAAGCATCTTTTCCCACTACAATGGTATGAAACTAGAAACCAATTACAAGAAGAAAACAAAAATTCACAAATATGAGGAAATTAAACAACACACTGAACATTGAACAGCCAATGGATCAAAGAAGAAATCTAAAGGTAAATAAAAACAATATATTGAGACAAATGGAAATACAACATACCAAAATTTATGGGATACAGCAAAAGCAGTTCTAAGAGGGAAGTTTATAGTAGTAAATGCCCACATTAAGAAAAGTTAAAGAACTCAAATAAAGAACCTAACTTTACACCTCAAGGAGCCAGAAAAAAAGAACAAACTAAGCCCAAAGTAAGTAAAAAGAAGAAAATAACAAAGATCAGAGCAGAAACAAACAAAATAGAGACTAAAAAGACAATAGGAAAGAGCAATGAAACTAAGAGCTGGTTTTTTGAAAAATAAACAAAATTGACAAACCCTTAACTAGACTAAAAAAGAAAGAAGAGTCAAATAAATAAAATCAGAAATGAAAGAGGAGACATTACAAGTGATAAGACAGAAATACTAAGTAAGCATCATAAGAAACTACCATAACAATTATATGCCAAGTAATTAGATACCCTAGAAGAAATGAATGAATTCCTAGAAACATACAATCTATCCAGACTGAGTCATAAAGAAACAGAAAATCTGGCCAGACTGATTACTAGTAAAGAGACTGAATCCGTAATCAAAAACCTCCCAGTAAACAAAAGTCCAGGACCAGACGGCTTCACTGGTAAATTCTACATTCAAACATTTAAAGAAGGAAAAAAAAAACATTTAAAGAAGAATTAATACCAATCCTTCTCAAACTCTTCCAAAAAATACAAAAAGAAGGAACACTTCCAAACTCATTCTATGAGGACAGTATTACACTGATACCAAAGCCAGACAAGGACACCACAAGAATAGAAAATTACAGGCCAATATCTCTGATGAATATAGATGCAAAAATCCTCAACAAAATATTAGCAAAACAAATTCAGTGGTACATTAAAAAGATCATACAACATGATCGAGTGGGATTTATCCTGGGATAGAAGGATGATTCAACATCCACAAATCAAAAAATATGTTACACTAAATTAACAAAATGAAGGCTAAAAGTCATAAGATCATCTCAATAGATATAGTAAAAGCATTTGACAAAATTTAGCATCCTTTCATCATAAAAACTCAATAAACTGGATAGAGACGGAACATAGCTCAATATATTAAAGATCACATATGAGAAGCCCACAGCTAACATCACATTCAATAGTGAAAAGCTAAAAGCTTTTACTCTAAGATTGGGAACAAGACAAGGATGCCCATTCTCACCACTTTTATTCGACATAAAACTGGAAGTCCTAGCCAGAACAATTAGGCAAGGAAAAGAAGTAAAAGGCATCCAAATCAGAAACGAAGGAGTAAAATTATCTGTGTTTGCAGATGACATCATACTATATGTAGAAAACCCTAACGACTCCACCAAAAGACTGTTACAACTAATTGACAACTTCAATATATAAAAGTCAGTTGTCTATCTATACACTAAAAACAAACTCTCAGAAAGAGAAATTAAGAAAACAGTCCCATTTAAAATTGCAAGAAAAAGAATAAAATACCTAGGAATAAATTTAACCAAAGAGGTGAAAGACGTGTACACTGAAAACTATAAGACATTGATGAAACCAATTGAAGAAAACATGAACAAAAGGGAAGATACTCCACGCTCAAGGAGTAGACTAATTAATATTGTTAAAATTCCTATAATACCTACGCAAAGCAATTTACAGATTCAATGCAATCCTTATCAAAATTCCAATGGCATATTAGAATCACCTGGGAAACTTTTAAAAATCCCAATGCCCACGCTATGCCCCAGAAGAATTAATCAGAATCTCTCAAAATTTACTTAATGTTCCCCTGGTGATTACAATGGAAAGCAACAATTGAGAAGTTTGGTTAAGGGAAAAGAGTTTGGTTTTGACAGTGCTCATATCTGGGCTTGACATCTGATTTCAACACTTGCTAGATGTGTGCGCTTGAGCAAACGTCTTAGCTTGATTCTCCTTATTTGTTTGTAGAGTTGCCCTTATTTGTCCTTATCTGTAGAGTTGAAAAAACAGCTACCACCACATAAATGCCTGAACCAGCATGCAATCCATAACTGACATATTTTCGCTAAGATTTATTTTAAGTTCTTATCTATTAAAGTCCTAGTTTTACAGAATTCCATTCTAGCTCCATGTAGATAAATGTATAAACCATGTTCTTAGGAGCTAACAGTCCTTATACAAAGCCCCGAAATGGAAAGACTTAGAGAGGATAGAGGGACAATATAAATAGATGACACTAGCAATCTATTAATAAGAAAGCACATCCTGATAGCCTAAACAAGATGGTCAGAATTTTCAAAGGTAGATGTGTTGGTTATCTATTGCTGCATAACAAATTAACTGAAACATAATGGCCTGAACACTAGGAACAAACAACAGAACAATAGAACAAACAATTCTAAAATTTGTACGGAACCACAAAAGATCGCAAATAGCCAAAGCAATATCGAGAAAAAAGAACAAAGCTGGAGGTATCATACTTCCTGATTTCAAACTATATTACAAAGCTATAGTAATCAAAATGGTGTGGTATTGGCATAAAAACAGATACACATAGATTAATGGAACAGAATAGACAGTCCAGAAATAAACCCACGCATATATAGTCAATTAATTTACAACAAAGGAGCCAAGAATATACAATAAGGAAAGGATAGTTTCTTCAATAAACATGTTGGGAAAACTGGATGGCCACATGCAATAGAATGAAACTGGACCCTCTTATACCATACACAAAAATAAACTGAAAATGGATTAAAGGCTTGAATATAGGACCCAAAACCATAAAACTCCTAGCAGAAACCACAGTGTTAAGTTCCTTGACATGGGCCTTGGCAAAGATTCTTGATTTGACACTAAAAACAAAAGTAAAAATAAGTAAGTGGGACTAAGTCCAATTAAAAAGCTTGTGCACAGCAAAGGAAATCATCAACCGAATGAAAAGGCAAGCTATGGAATGAGAAAAAATATTTGCAAACCACATACCCAATAAAGAGTTAAAATCCAAAATATACCTGGAATTCACACAACTCAATAGCAAGAAAAAAAACAAATAACACTAAAAAATGGGCAAAGGACATGAATAGACATTCTTCCAAAGAAGGTATAAAATGACCAACAGATATGAAAAGCTGTTCAAGATTACTAATATTAGGGAAATGCAAATCAAACCCATAAAGATATCACCTCACACCTTGTAGAATGACTATCAACAAAAAGTCACAAGGAACAACAAATGCTGGTGAGAAAGTAGAGAAAATAGAACACTTGTACGCTGTTGATGGAAACATAAACTGGTATAGCCTCTACAAGCTATATGGAGGTTCCTCAAGACATTAAAAATAGAACTACCGTATGATCCAGCAATCCCACTTCTGAGTAAATATCCAAAGGAAATGAAACCACTATCTTGAAGAGATAGCTGTACTCCAATGTTCACTGCAGCATTATTCACAATAGCCAAGGTATCGAAACAACCTAAGTGCCCGTCAATGGATGAATGGATAAAGAAAATGAGGTACATATATATGCAATGGAGTATTATTCAACCTTAAAAAAGAAGGAAATCCTGCCATTTGCAACAAGGATGAAGCTGGAGGATATTATGCTTTGTGAAATAAGCCAGACAGAGGAAGAAAAATACTGCATAGTATGGTTTACATGTAAATATAACAAAAAAAAATCAAATCCGTAAAAACAGAGTAGAATGCTGGTTGCCAGAGGATAGGAAATGGGAGAAATAGGGAAAGGCTGGTAAGGGTATAAACTTTCAGTTATAAGATGAATAATGTCTGAGGATCTAATGTATAACATGGTGGCTATAGTTGATAACACTGTATTATGTAATTGAAATTTGCTAAGAGAGTAGAACGTAAGTGTTCTCACTGGAAAAAAAAAGTAAATAAATATGTCAGGTGATGGATGCGAATAACTTGATGGCAAGAATCCTTTCACAATGTGTGCGTATATCAAATCATCATGTACACTTTACAGATTGAAATATTATTTGTCAATTAAACCTCAATAAAGCTGGAAAAAATATGACAAAAGGAGTATTAATACTCCTCTTATCAAGAGGTGGGAGTCTATGTCTCCTAGTTTGAATCTGGGTGGGGTTGTGCTTTCCAACAGCAAATCTCTAAAACCAGTGGGGGTCCTACAATTCAGTTAAATTCTGAGACAAACTACCCAGACTTAGCACAGACCCCATAGGTTAAGGGGCACAGGGCTTCAGCGTCGCCGTCCTCACTTCAGTCTCTAGCACAAGTCTTGGGGACTACCACACTTCTGACCAATAGGTTTGGCTACCACTTCAGAGGTTCCCAGGACCCCCTGAGCTTCAATAATTCATGAGAGCAATTCGCATAACTCAGAAAAGAGCTATACTTAAAGCAACCAGTTCATTATAAAAGACACAAATGAACATCCACTTGAACAGGTGCTGGGGTAAGGGTTCCAAACACAAGAGCTTCTGTCTGCATGAAGTCAAAGTACGTCACCCTCCCAGTACACCATTATGTTCTCCAACCGGGAAGCTCTCCAAACCTCATTATTCAGAATTTTTATCAAGATTTCACCATAGGGAGATGATTGATTAAATCATTAGTCTAGTGACTGAACTCAATCTCCAGCCCCCTCCCCTCCAGGGAGGTCAGGGGATGGGACTGAATGTTCCAACCCTCTAATCACACGGTTGGGTTTCCTGTCAATCAGCTGCCACGCTGAAGCTATCTAGGGGCCCCGCTATGAGTCACCTTATTGCGTAAATTCAGATATGGTTGAAAGGGGGTCATTATGAATAACAAAAGACACTCTGATCCCTCAGAAAATTTCAAGGATTTTTGAAGCTCTGTGCCTGGAAGCAGGGACAAAGACCAGATATACTGTTTATTATACCACAGTTTGTGACTGCTTTGACAGAGAGAAAGCTAAAGTGATTCCGTGTGATTCATAAGGCTGGGTCATAAAGACCATGCAGCTTCCATCTTGTTAAATAGAACACTCATACTCAGAGCCCTGAACCGTCCTGTTAGAAGTCCAACTCCAGGACGCCTTCATGCTATAAACCAACCAATCACACGTAGGCTCTCTGGTTGATAGTCCTAGCTTTTCAGTGATTCTATTATAGATATGAGATTAGCCTTTAGATGATTCTAGCTAGTCACCCTCTAGTCACCCTCGACATTAAGTCTTCCCAACTGAATCCCCAGATAATGTAAATCACAGAAAAGCCATCCCTGCCTGGCCCTATCTGAATTCCCGACCCATAGAATCTGTAAGCACAATAAAAGGGCTACTCTGATCTGCTAAGTTACACAGCGATAGTAACTAGAATAAGCCATAGCAAGTGAGGCTGGAGGAGTAGATGCGGGCCAGGTTATGCCATGTTAACAGTGTTGGGCTTTATTCCATTGAAAACCAGTTTTCAAAGTGGGGAGGGGTACATTATAGTGCGATTTACTTTTTAGATAACTCCTTCTGGCTACAATGAGAAGGCTAAATTTAAGACGAGCAAGGCTGGAGTCAGGGAGAATGGTAAGAGACTACTGAAAGAAGTTGAGGACATTTACGAGACAGTAATGATAGAAATAGAGAAGAGAGGATAGCCTTAAAAAAATTAGGAGGTAAGAGCTGCAGAATTTGATAAAAAATCCAATATAAAATTGGGGAACAGGAGGGAGAAGGAAAAATTAATGACGACCCTCATGTAGGATTGAATGACTAGGAAGATGATAGGGCTATTAAATGAGATTTATAATAATAAAGACGTTAACTGGGCTTGAGGAAAAGATAATATCCATCTGGTTTTAAGTGTGTTGCATTGAAATTTCTTTGGAACTCCAAGTGCATATATCCAGTAAACTGCTCTCAAGCCTAAAGTTTGGGTAAGAAGTTAGGACAGATAGTAATAGATCTGAAAATTAACAGTCTCTATAGTTAAACCAATAAAAATAGATTAGATCATTTAGGGAAATGATGCAAAAGAAGTAAAATGGAAAATCAATGATAAATCCCTTTGGACCACCAGTGTTTAAGAGTTTTATGGAGTAGGAATCTTAAAGGAAATAAAGAAAAAAGGAAAGTAATATCAGAGAGGAAAGGAGTGACATTGACTCCAAGGAGTAAAGAGTTTAGAAAGCGCTTATTGTTTACCATCATTAAATGCAGCAGAGAGGTCCACTAAATCCATGCCAAGAACTTTGCAAGACCCTGAGAATATAAATTTGAATGCATCCTCATTCTGGGCTTCACAGAGACAGACAGGTAAACAATATGCCACAGTGGAGTGGAAAAGTGCAAAACACAGCATTCAGGACAGAGTTTACCTAGAGGAGGGAGAAATTGACTCCTCAGTGAGAATAAAGGAAATCTCAAGGGAACGTAATGTATCAGGTTTTTGTCTCCTAAAATGGTGTGCAAGCCAGTTGAATCCAAGAATCAGAACTTTTTTCATACTCAAGCCCTAAGGACCACCACTTGGAGTTCACTAGGTTAGTATGCATGACGGGCCTGAAATTCTGCAACTTCTGGGAAAGTTGTACAAGCTGAAATAGATAATTTGCATTAATGTGTAAAAAGAAATATCCCTCCCAGAGAAGGAAGAGGACTGCCATTCACACAAGTCCCCAAGGGAAGCCAAACCCTTCTCCTTGTTTGGCATCAGTGCAACTAATCTGTAAACTGCCTCTCTGCACACAGGACCTCGCTGCTATTGTCCTGACCCTGCACCATTATGTGGAGAGAAGAGCAATTGAAAGAAGCATTTATTACTGCCTTGAATTGAAATCCAGAAGCCAGAATTGTTCGGGAGCTAAAAGCAATTTATTCCTAAGCTTTCATTTCTATAAAGCTGAGATGATTCCCATGTCCCATCCCCCGCCCCCACTTTCCATTTGCAAGTTACAGGGCAGATATGTCAGGCTTTGGGGCCGGTTCAACTGCAAATGGTTTCAAGCTTTTGCACAGGCCTAAGAATTTACACAATCCCAAGTTTGTCTTTAAAGAAACAGCTAACAGTGTCTTTTTAGACATAAAAGTATTCCTTCCATAGTCAAATGCACAAAAGCATGTAAGTACCATGCATATGACCGATAATTTTAGTAAGAAACCTGTCCCTTCAAAGTGCTATTGTGGGGTGGGTGTGTGTGTGTGTTTGCGGAGAGGGAGAAAGGAGAGAGAAGAGTGACGTCACCCGGGGGCTATTTTACCTTCCGGGAAACATTTAACAATGGAGATAATTTTAGTTGTCACAACTGGAGGGGGCTTGCCACTGGCATCTAGCGTTTAGAGGCCAGGGATGCTGCTGAACATCCTACAATGCACAGGATGGCTCTCCACAACAAGGAATTCTCCAGCCCAAAAGGTCAATAGTGCCCACATCGAGAAATCTTGAGAGAAACAGATAGAAGAGGAATCAAGTAATTATTCCAGGGCTTTTTTCTACAAAAATTAAGCCTAGTCATGGAACGTGACATTTTAAGGTTCTGAGAATATTCTAGTCATTGCACAGCCTCATGTGCCATGAAATACAGTGTGAGAATGGCAAGACCGGTTTGTGCATTATAATTCTATTAGACAGACTTGTTGGATAAAAGAAATAACATGGAACCTGACTCCATGATAAGGCTGCAAAAATATCTCTCTTGTACCGTAACTAAAAAGAGAGAACCCCTTAAGCTAGCAGCAGAACGAAACTGACTGCATGATGAGACAACAAGAAAGAAAATATGTTTAGTGTTCCATTTGGAAAGAAGCGCCTGCTAGATGCAGCTCTGAGATGGTCTTGTAGATTTAGCCACCAGAAGGGAAAATGGTCTTTGACCTCCGGGGGATGCCGGGAAACAGATGCCTGAAGATCCCAGGGAAGAATTTTTGACCCAACAACAGGCTTCTTGCATGTGTCAAATGGTGTTTCTTTTTGTGCAAAAATTTGCTCTTTCTTGTTAAAATATGAGAAAGTGTCCAAATTCTCATGCAGCCTCCCTGAGGTTGCCGCTCGTCTGGTTGGCCACACTCCCAGCTGGAATTCCTGATACCCAGATTCTCTCACTGTGTGTTATTTAAGGATTCACTGTTCTAAGAGATAGCACGGGGCTTTCCCCTTGTCTCATGGCTCATTGGGCAGCACAAGTCTTTGTAGAGATTTCAGGAAGTTAGATGTATATTCACAGTGAAAATAACATGAGCTTGAGGAACAGACAAGCTTGAGTTTGAATCCTGGCTTGATCCCTGTCCTAGTATGTGACCTTGGCAACATCTTAACTTCTCCAAATTTCAATTTATGAATAAGTAAATGAGGAAACACAATTGTTATGAGAATTAGGTTAACAACATACTTAATTCTGCCAGGACAATACCTAGTTCACAGTAGGTGTGCATTCAGATTGCTACTGTTGTGATGAGGATTATTTCTGAAACACAAGGTCTAAAAATACTTTTCTACCTACATTATTTTGAGTTTCTGCTTATAACTTAGCTGAGACAAATACTAAGTTGAAGACTCTTCCTTGTGCTTCTTATTAATCACGCTGGTGGCAAAGCGACAAGGGTACGGGCCACGTAGGATGGAGAAAAAGGTACTAAAAATTTAGAGAAAGACAGCTTTCCCTATTGAAATAAATTTAAGAGTCTGCACATATCAGTCCATATTTTTTCCTGAACTCCTTCACAATGAAGAAATAGAGTGGAATGTCTAATCAGAATAGATGGGGAGAGTGATTCATTTGTATGCATAGCCATGTAAAAGAAGACATTTTCTTATACTCAAGTATATTTAATACCCGGAGAGGCATAGTGTGTATGATCTTTCCCTTCACGTGTCCATCCTTCCTACCATTTAGCAATGACCCCCATAGTCCAAAATAAAGTCCAGATCTTCCAGAGGGCAGTGGAAGGGAATGGATACACTGCTCTGAAATACAGTGCATGAAATTTCACACAGTCATTCCAGAGCCAAGAGGATAAAGGAAACACTGGGGGAAGCCAAGACAGATGCTGGAAACAGCATGCTTGGGTGTGAGTCCTGCCCCTAGCGCCTACTAGCTATGTGAATTTGGCAAAGTAGTTTCACTGTTCTAAGTCTCGGTCTTCTCATATGTAATACAGGAATATTCTCATCTATCTTGAAGGCTTGTTTGTGGATATTAAATAAGATAATGCATATAAAGCATGTGAGATAGCCCCTGACAATAGCCTTATCTTTGCTACTGTCAATTCTCATTTCATCTTTTTTTAGAAAAATTGTACAGGACATCTGTGGCTCCATTGCAACTCTACCTGATGGCTTGCTGCTTACTGTCTCTGCTCATTCTCTAAACTGAAACATTTTTTGTGCACTCCCAAACCACTGAGAGGCATAGCCTTTCATATGGACATTCTCAGATATGACCACCATCCTAGTGGACTTCAAAATAGAACCATCCCAGCCAATGTCTCACCAACTGTGATAAATCTTCTTCTGTGATTATTGCAGTTATCTCTGACCTTTTCAGAGCCTTTTGGATCCTTCAGCACAATATCCTTGTATTTGTCAGGGTTCTCCAGAGAAACAGAACCAATAAGGTGTGTATATACTGAGAGAGAGATTTATTTTAAGGAATTGGCTCACATGATTATGGAAGCTGGCAAGTCCAAACTCTGCAGGGCAGGACAGCAGACTGGAGACTCAGGGAAGAGTCGATGTTTCAGGAAGATTGGCAACAGATGTTAGCTCTGGGTGAATCTTTCCTAGCAAAAAAAAAAAAAAGGCAAAAACAAGAGTTCCCTGCTCATGCAAAACTTATTTGCTTATTTCATACATTTGGAGGAAACCTACGCAGAAATGAACATAGTTCCTTTCATTGTACTTATCACAAGCTGAAATCAACAAGGCACTGTGATAGAGTTTGAAGATAGAGGGCAGTTTAGATGCTATAGTGTGGGAAAGTCTCTCTGAGGGTGACATTTAAGCCGAAATTGAAGGATCAGAAGGAGCAGGGCATGAAAAGTTGGATGCATCATCAACTTGCATCAAGTTCGATGCCAGTGCCTCCAGGCAAGGGAACAGCAGGAGAAAGGATCTTGAGATGCAAGGAGCAGCGTGATTGGAGTATACGTGGAGAGGACAAGTTTGCAGGTAGGGGGACCTAGATCACATAACGACTACTAGGCCATGGAAGCGTTTGTATTGTATTAAAAAATGTCACAAGAAAACATGGATGCATTTAAAGTAAGGATGTGGGACAAACCAATTTATATTTTTAAGCATACTCCTCGGTCTTCTATTGGGAAAATAGGATGAGAAGGTGGCCTACAATAACTACCCTCAATTACCTGTCAACTGCAAGATTGGGCCTGCTCATTTATTGCTATTCCAGTCGGCAGAGTTGGGAGATTTAGCTAAATGCTCCCATCGTCTTACTTGTCTTGATGGCTTAATTTCTGCCTGAATCCCTTTAGTCATACAATAGAGGCTTAGTCACAGTTTTGGATAATTCTGAAGCTTGAGCAGTCTTGTTTTTCACCTTCACCCATCCTCGCTGGTCTTTCAAAGAACCAGTGTCATGTACACTTTAGTCTAGTTAGGGACAGGTTTTAAAAGGAATACAGACAATGAAGACATTATAGTTCTCAGAATCTCTGTATTAACGTTTATGTATACACTTCATTAAAATATTTATTGGATGTGTACTATGTGTCAGGCACTGAGCTGGCCATGAGGGTGACAGTAATTGATAAGACAGGCTTTTGCTTCTCAAATGAGAATAAATGGCTAAAAGAATGAATCTCAAAGTTAAAGTCAAAGGTCATCGTAGTTAACAAAATCTTCCTCTAAAATAAAAACATGTCTTAGTCTTGAAATGGGAATGACAGGCTTGCTGTAAGGATCAAGTTTTTAAAATTGTTTGTCCCAATAACTAGAACATAGCTAGATGCATTTTTTTAAAAATGTATTTATAGAGTTCTTGATAACAGAAATGAAAGTGCTTAGAATTATAGCACTACTGTGATTTCCTATCCTATAATCAAGGCTTATTTGACCTGTGGATGTCGATGGATTTATATATGGTCTGCTATGGATGAAGAATGTCTTAGCAGATTACCTAGATAAGTTGGATGCATCCTTCAGATTTACTGTACATGTTCCTGTATATTAATACATGTTTTATCTATCAAAGGGGCCATGACCTTGGCTCTAAAAACAAAATTAGCTTTAAAAAGCTACATTCTTTTAATATACAGGGAAAGATATCTATCTGAATCCCATCGCTAGCTGAACAGCAGCTAGGGACCCCTGGATTGTGGGCACCACTTCCTTCTAGACAAGACAGAAGCGAGGTATTGTATTACAAGTATGGTAGTAACAATTACATCATTTGTATTGTGAAAACAAATGTAAACTTTATGAATAATAATCTGTTCTCCTAGATTGGTAATAATAATAAATCCTATTTATTTAACATAATAATAATAGTTATAATGGCATTTATTGACACTTATTATGTGTCTGTCCTAAGCACTTTGCATCTCACTTAATCTTTTAGCAACCTAATGAAATAGTGTGTTATCTCCGTTTACACAAAGTAAAGTTGGGGCTTGGAAAAGTTAAGCAAGTCATGGGTGGAACTGATATTTCAACCAAGGCATTCCAAACCCAGAGCCATGCTCTTGACGAGTATACTGTACCAATACGAGGTGGTGGTCTTGTGTAGGCATGCCTACTTGTCCAGAGGTACTGCTTCATACCTCCTTCTCTCTAGATGAGCAAAGTAAAGCTGTTTAGCAACTATTATGCTGGAAATGAGCAGGTTTCAGAAGCCAAGGGCAATGACACTGAAACCAAGTCCACTGGCGGTAAAGAGGAGCATTTTGTACCAGCAAGCATAGGCTGCCAGCCTTTTGCCAAAGATGTATTCGCAACACACTGGTTGAGAAAGCCACACTCTTTCTATGAAATCTGTGATTCTGCACACTTCTGTTGTACTGTATTACTTCTGAACATACTAGATTTCAGAGCATTCTCTAAGGAAAAAAAAAAAAGCAAACTCAGTAAATCCCAGTATTTTTACTGCCTTTGCCAAATTTGACATCTTTCAAAGTAACTGTGAGAAGCACGCATAATCTCTGCCAACTGCATGATTTAGCAGCTATAAAACCCCTCTGAATCAAACCCAATTTGAAATAAAAAGGAACCTGCTTGAGAATTTCATTGCGCTGTTGGATACCTACTCAAAGATCAATCACCTCTCTTCATTCTGCTTTCGTGGTATATTTTTAAGTTTAATCTTTTTTGCAGCTTACCCATTTAGTTAAGGGTAGAATTTTAAAAGACTAAAGATTGAGCCAGGAGGAGGAGGACATGAAATCTGAACAAAGAGTTTCTTTATATTCTGCACAATAGAGTTGAAAAGGATGGTCTATTTTCTTTTCAGCTCTTTCCCCACTGGTGCAGTACCTAGATTCTCAAAACTTGAGTGTCCTTTCCCCCAAGGAAAATAGGATCTCTCTGCAGGCTGTCTAGTAAGACGAAACGGCTGTGTTTCCTACTCCACAGGGAATTTCTTTAGATGAAAGTCTATTTTTTTTGCTGAATATGATTGGTTGAGCAGAAGGCTAAACACATTGCTTATGGTTTGGCCTCCAATGACAACTGGAAAAAAAGTCTACTCAAAATGTAGTACAAAAAGAATTAATTTACCTATCTTGAAACTGAAATAGACATTGTAAATAAAATACTGGCTATAAGGAAATATAAAGGTGTGAACATATCCAAGCTTCAAAGGAATAAAAATAAAATTGTTTGAATTTGAGTTTCTATAAAGGTTTAGTGTTTAAAGAGCAGAAAAAAATTCTTGGCTCTCACTTTGAGTCTCACTAATGCAAATATTTCAATTTTGACATATGCACAGACACTTCACTTATATAGATATATATACACTGTATGTTTAAAGGCAAAAGGAACAGAGGAAGATTTCTCACAATAAGGATATAAATAAAGGAAAGGGGAGGAAAAAAAGGAAGGAGGGAGGGAGGGAGGAAAAGAAACAAAGAAAGGAAGGAAGGAAGAAAAGACTAATACATGTTAATCCATATAATTCCTAAGAATATACTAAAAATCAGATATAAGCTAAATTCCCCTTTGGCAGAAAAATCTTAGGTTAGAAATAACGCACAGGCTTTATCTTCCTCTCTCCCTGGAATAAGTCCCCAAAAGAATCACACATGGAAACCATTCATAGACCATAAATGTCCATTAAACCATATTTTTCTGGTTTGGACAACCAATAGCATTTTACTAATAGCCCAAATTGATTTCGACAGTATCCATTCACATGGAATTGGTATCGAATTCCTAACATTAGGAATAGATTTCCAATGTGTCAGTATAAGACAAGATTTTTGAAATAGTGTATGTTCATTTTGCATAAGCCATCAAGTCGCTAAATTGCGATTAATGTCTCAGATACAAAATGCATCAGATTATTTTATCACATAGTGTCTGTAACATCCTTATAAAATTCGCCATATACTCGAGTGTGTATGTGTTTGTGTGTGTGTGTGTTGGAGAGTTTGGGCCACATGAAAATTTAGAACTAGAAAAAATAATTTGCCAGCAAAACATAAATTAAAATGTAGGTTATTAGTAGGGTGATCATATAATTTATCATCTAAAATGGACAATTGTAAGAGTTAAAGGGGGCACTATTAATAATTGTAACTGAGACCAAAGGCATAAACTAGGATATATGATGATACTATATATTAGCAAAATCTCCTCTCCTAATCAGAGCCTAAAGTAACAGCATGGTGGGTGGGGGGGGGGGGGGGCTGTGCTTTGGAAGCAGCTGGGCTGAGCTCTGAGATGTATTAGTTGTGTGCATTTGTTTCCATACCTCTCTGTTTCCTCATCTGTAAAATAACAAGAAGTATATCTAACTTTGATTTAGTGTTTACAATGCACCAGGAAATATGCTAAGGTATAATACTGAATAGCTTTATTTAAATCTCTTAACTAAATCATGTTGTTACTATTTTCCCTCTTTCACATGTGAAACAACAGTGGAAGCTAAGTGACTTGCTCATCGTCACTAAGCAAGTAAGTGGTACAGCTGAAATATGAACCTGGCAGGCAGTCTTCAGTGTCCATGCCCTTAAACACTGTGATATCCTGAAGATAATGATACCAGATGTAAGGAAATGAAAAATAATCCTCTGCCTCTAGGAGAGTAGCAAGAATCCATCCTGGACCTAGACTGTTAGAGATACCCTAATGCTATCCACTGAGTAGGGGCAGGAGCACTGAAAACTCCCCATCCTCAAGACCAAAAACATAGGGTGTGCCTAAGACTGAGGCTGCATCAAGACAAGATAGAATGCCCCCGGACACACGTCACCAGGTAGAAATTAACAAGTAACACATAACAGCAGCAGTTTAATTCAGGGGCAAAGTTACAAGAGTGAGGAAAGATCTCACTCTTGATGTTCATGCTGGCCTAAATCTGAGGGGAGAACAGAAGCACTGAGAGAAAGCCTCCAACATCCAACTCCATCCTAAGCAAAAGGTAACCCAGAGGAATTTGACACCAGTGATCAACTGAGAGGAACCATAGCAACAACAAAACACAAACCCAACTCACCTCTTGAATAAATTAATTGAACTCCACACACTAACAGCCCAGCAGAGCAAGAGCTATGTCTATTTCCAAGCATAAATCTTAGTCTCTACTGTTCTGCATAGGATGTTCACCATTCTACCAAAAGCTATGAAATGTATGAAAAGCAAGAAAAAAACAGCCCAGCATCAAGAGACAAAACAATCAACAGAATTAGACTCATGTGACAGTTGGAACTATCAGACAAGGAATTTAAAATTTCCTAAGAAACTCCTTAAGACAAGGAATGAAAAGTAACTTCAGTTATAACTCCAGTGGTAGAGGTGAAAATGTGCATGAACAGATGAAGAATTTCAACAGAGAGATGGAAACTATGAGAATGAATCAAATGGGATGTTAGAAAAAAAAAGTAACAAATGAACAATGGCTTTGGTGGGTTCATCAGTGCTCTACGCACTGAGGAAAGAATCTGTGAATTTGAAGTTAGGTCACAGAAATTGTCCAAACTGAAATGCAAAGTAAAAAGAGTTTAAAAAAATTACAGACTATGCAAGAGCTTTAAGGTAATGCCAAAAGGTCCAATATATGTGTAATTGGACTCCTCAATGGAAAAGAGAGAAAAAACAAGGCAGAAGAAAACATTTAAAGAGATAATGGCAAAAAATTTCCAGAAATAATGGAAGATGTCAAATCAAAAACCCAAGAAGCTCAGAAAACACCAAACAGGATTTTAAAAATAAATAAATAAAACACCACATTCAAACTGCTGGAAACCAAACATAAGAAGAAAATCTTGATGGCAACCAGAGGAAAAAAGACACGTTACATAAAAGGAACAAAGACACTAATTACAGAAGAACTTCTCTTCAGAAGCTATATAAACTAGAAGACAACAAAGTGGTATTTTTGAGGTGCTGAAAGAAAAAGAAAATCCTCAACTCAGAATTCTGTGCTAAGGGAAAGTATCCTTTAAAATTGAAGGAAAATGAAACAACAATGAGATACCACTAGACACATATTAGAATGACTAAAATCCAAAACAATGACAAGTCCAAATGCTGATGAGGATGCGGAGCAACAGAAACTCCGATTCATCGCTGTTGAATACAACAGTACAGCCACTTTGGAAGGTAGTTTGGCAGTTTCTTACAAACCTAATCATAGTCTGACCATATGATCCAGCAATTACACTCCTTGGTATTTACCCAAAGGAGTTGAAAACTTATGTCCACATAAAATCCCAGACACTTATGTTTATTGTAGCTTTATTCATAATTCTAAAGAGTTGGAAGCAACTAAGATGTCTTTTAATAGACTAGTGAATAAAGAAACTGTGGTAAACACAAAATTTATCATAGACCTAAATGTAAACCCTAACACTCTAAAATTTCTAGAATGAAAATAGGAGAAAATATTTGTTACCTTGGGTTAAGATTTCTTAGCTAAAATACCAAAATCATGATCCATTTAAAAAATTAATAAATTTTTAAACTGCATAAATCAAAATTATAAACTTCTCTGTGAAAGATACAGTTAAGAGAATGAAAAGGCAAGCCACAGACTAAGAGAAAATGTTTGCAGAAAACACATCTGACAATGGCCTTGCATCCAAAATATGTTGAGTTCTCAAAATTTAAGGAAGCAAGCAACATGATAAAAAAAAATGAATAAGATTTGAACAGACACTTCACCAAAGAAGATATAAGGATGGTAAATAAGTACATGAATGATGCCCAACATTATTAGTCATTGTGAGAATGCAAATTAAAAACATAGTGAGTCATCTTACACCTGTTAGAAGGACTGTTATCAAAAAGACAAGAAATAACAAGTATTGGTGAGGAAGTGGAGAAAAGGGAACCCTGGTGCACTGCTGGTGGAAATGTAAATTGGTGTGGTCACCTTGGAAAACAGTATGGAGATTCCCCAAAAACTACAAATAGAATTACCATATGATCCAGCAATCCCACTTCTGGGTGTTTATCTGAAGGAAATGAAAACACTAATTTGAAAAGATATCCGCACCCTCATGTTCAGAGCAGCATTATTTACAACAGCCAAGATGTAGAAACAACCTAAGTGTCCACTGAGGGATGAATGGACAAAGAAAATGTGATATATACATACAATAAAATATTATTCAGCTATGGAAAAGAAGGAAATTTCGCCGTTTGCGACAACATGGATGGACCTTGAGGGCATTATGCTGAGTGAAATAAGTCAGACAGAGAGACAAATACGATGTGATCTCACTCATATGTGGAATCTAAGAAAACAAACAAAACAAAAACAAAACTTATAGATAAAGAGAACAAATTGGTGGTTGACAGAGGTGGGGGTGTGGAGTGGGAAAAATGAATGAAGGTGGTCAAAACTTATATGCTTCTAGTTATAAAATAAATGATTCCTAGGGTTGTAATGTACAGCATGATTACTATAGTTGATAATACCGTACTGTATATTTGAAAGTTGCTAAGAGAGTAGATCTTAAAAGTTCTTATCACAAGAAAAAATAAGATTGTAATTATGTGTGGTGTTGGATTTTATCTGAATTTATTGTGGTGATCATTTCACAATACATACATATATTGAATAATTATATTGTACATCTGAAAGTAATATAATGTTATCTGTCAATTATATCACAATAGAAAACAAAAATGAAAAACAACCAAAAAAACCATAATGAGATATAATACCAAGTGCTGGCAAATATGCACATGGAACTCTCAGACATTCACTGCTAATGGGAATGCAAAATGTTACAGCCACTGCAGAAAAGTTTGGCGATCTAATAAGTTAAACATATACATACAATACGACCATGTATGCCCACTCCTACGTATTCACTCATGAGAAATGAAAACTTATGTTCACACAAAAAATTGGACGTGAATGTTTAGTATATTTATTCACAATGACCTACCCTCAGAACAACTGAAGCCTCCACTGATGAAGGGATAAACCAACTGCGAGACGTCCATACAGTGGAATACTACCCAGCAATAAAATGGATTGACTTACTGATACACGTAACATCATGGATAAATCTTAAGTGCATTTTGCTCAGTGAAAGATACAAAGGTCATGAGAGAAATTTGAGAGATGATGAAGCTGTTACATATCTTAATTGTGATGGTAGTTACGCAACTATGCATTTTGTCAAAACTCAGAACTCTAAACGAAAAAAAGAATTTTACTCTTAAATCTTCTCTGTCTAGCATTAAATTACTTGTTTTCTCTCAAATTTTTCAGAATCAAAGAAGCATTTGCATCCTCTACTTGTACTTTTATAGAACTGTAATTAAAGAGCCAAGAATGATGGATATCATTTGAAGTATTGTGCAAATAGAGAATTAGAAAATATATTGTTGGTTCATTCTCTCAAACATTTATAAAAGCACCCGTAGAAGACAACCTGTTAAAGTGGCTGACTAACACAGACATCGTGTGACCAAGGAGCCAATGAGTTAAATAAAGTTTCCTCATTGTACTAGCTGATCTCATGACGAAGTTGACTAAATCAAGCATAGTAAAATATTTTCACATCCAATCTGATATGCCTTCTAAATGAATTTTACATGTACGTATATAGACGTTTTTTCATATGCTTATAGAAGATTTAGTAACTTCAAAAATGTACCAAAATAACACTTAGGAAGACATTTTAACAAAACTCCCCAATCAGACGTTTTAAATCTTATGAGTATGATTTAGGATGCTAGCAGTAGATAAAATTATTTTCCATCACCCATTTAGAATATTTGATTACTAATTTACATAGGCAAGGCAGCAGAATATAATGAATGTATAAGTCACCTTTGAGAGAGAGCCTTTTCAGAATTGAAGTGAGTATCTGGTTGCCTTCAGCCCAAGAATACTAATGGTTCAAATACATTTCTGTCCTGTCAGACGAAAGCACCATAAAGCATTAATATACTGGGAACTTAGATGTTGGTTAATACAAAAACGTGGGTAGATGAAGCAATCTTTTATTATTTGATAATGAAGTGCCACCTTTACCCTTCAATTCTGAGTGATTTATTACAAGATGATTAAGACGATGTGTCGATGCCTAAGAGGAACTGTTTTGATTTATGACAACTTCACACAAAATCAAAATTGCCTTGTTTAAAGTCATTCTAAGTTGCAGCCCATGTTTGAACATAGAAAAACAATTGGAAAGTTCACCACAAACAATTCAAAATTTCCATCAAAATTTGGAGTCACAGTGAGTTTCTCCTTGTACATTTCTCTATGATGGCTAGGGTGCTTGTTCTTAGGTAGTAGAGTCATGCACCGCATAACGATGTTTCAGTCAACAACAGACCACACGTACAACAGTGGTCCCATAAGACCGGTACCATTTAGCCTAGCAGTGTAGTAGGCTACCATCTAGGTTTGTGTAAGAGCGCTCTATGTTGTTGGCAAAATAACAAAGTCTCCTAATGACTCATTTCTCAGAACGTGTCTCCATCGGTAAGCGACAGAGGACTACATTCTCAGACTATAAAGTGAGGCCGTGGTGTACTTGGCTTCTAATACCACTCACCACTCTCAATGGACTGTTGTTGGCAAATACAGTCCTTTTTCTATCATGTCTTATCAAACTCTTGCAAAGAAAAAAGTGGTACTTTAATGAGAAGTCCATTAAATATTATCGTTCTAAATATTTCTTCCATATAGGAATGACCAGTAGATTGAAACAAACATTTGAAAACTTGTGTTATATTAGATTCTGCTAGGAATAAATATCTCTACATTGATGACTAGATGATAGTGTGGACTATTAACCAACTAAGATAGCTTTAAAAAGTAATTCCAGACCTAGCTCATCTAAAGTAAGTAATCTTGAACATGCAATGCAGGCAGGACGCCTGGAAAGGCATGCCAGCTATTTGAAGCCATAAGATAGATAACTTGGGCTTTGTAAACCAGCCGATTTGCCTTAGTATTGTTGTAGTTTGAGTAGTGGGTGGCTTTTCTTGCTTCCTATATCTTCACGGTTTAAGTTGTCTCTGCTTTCTCTCTCTCTTTTATAACGTGTTTTACGCAAGTCTCAGATTATCTCATTTTTGCTCTGCAAACTGAGAGATTTCATCACATCAGCAGTAAGTGTTTTAAGGGGGTGGACCAGAGTGGCATGCAGTATCCCCCAGCAACTAGTGTGGTGACAACATCACATCTCAGGAGGGACAGTAACAACTGCTTTTTCCATCTGACCTTTCCTATCAAAAGATTTTTTTTTTTTAAAGATTGGCACCTGAGCCAACATCTGTTGCCAACGTTTTTTTTTCCTTCTTCTTCTTCTCCCTAAGGCCCCCCAGTACATAGTTGTATATTCTAGCTGTAGGCCCTTCTAGTTGTGCTATGTGGGATACCACCTCAGCATGGTTTGATGAGCGGTGCCATGTCTGCGCCCAGGATCCGAACCAGCAAAACCCTGGGCTGCAGAACCAGAGCGCACGAACTTAACCACTTGGCCACAGGGCCAGCCCCTGAGGATATTTTTTTCTGTCTACGCTTCAGTATAGGTATCATTAAAAGAGGCAAGTTTTCCTTTTGGGAAGATCAAGTTGAAACTTTTTATTCTAGGACTGCTAATTAGTAATGGTAAAGAGCTGTAAAAAGAATGATTTTGAGAAAATAAAGTCTGGGTTTTTGGTATTTGGTTTGGCAGAACATCTCAAATATTCACAAGACCCATAGACACTTTTATGTTACTTGTAACTGTGACTTCATGTTAATTTAACAAACATTTTCTCATTTCTCCTATGAGCTCAGCCCTTGATCTCAACCTTTTTACCTCTGAAAGGTGGTTTTACAGTTTAGAATGTAATTATCATATATTACAAGCTCATGGAAATTGGTGACTATTAAAAGGAATATTCTTTATTTAAATCAAGACAAATTCCCACTTTTGAATAGGTAAACTTCAGGGGACTTTTTTGTTTAATTGTTCTGGGGTTTTTTCATTGTTGTGTTTGTTTTTTGTGCATGTGTGTGTTTTTGCAAGTAGGATATATGAGCCAGGTAGTTATCACTCCTCTTGAGCCTTCTTGGGTCTATGAATGTGAAACTTGCTCCCTTCTCATATTATATCCTAGTGGTGGATTCCAGTGGTCTGATACTAGCCCAGAGAAGAGCAGTGTAATCTTGAAAGCCTCTCAACTTTTTGGCAGTTTTTAAGAGTTTGCACATTTCCTTCTGTGATTTCAGAAGAGCAGAAAAGAGAAAGAAATTACTTTGCAGGACACATACTCTCCTGCAAAGGGTAGATTGAGAAATCAAGATCACGTTGCTTCTTTCTTCTGATCATAAATTGAGGCACATTACCTGTTTCTGACTACTGAAATGTATTTTCTCCACAAAACGACTGAATGTTTCACATAGTCTAGGCTGGCCTCATATTACTAATGGGCCTTCAAACCTCCAAGAGGCCATATGTCTGCATGGCATGATGTCTCAGCTGGAATTTCACTTCTATTACTATCTTGTTTTGTGACCTTTGGCAAATCTCTTAACCTTTCCGAGAATCTCTTAACATTTCTCCAGTTCCAGGCTTTGAAAAGTGTGGATAACAATAGACACAGTGCTTGCCTTTCAAAGGTGGCATGAGGATTGATTAGCTAATGTTTGTTAAGAGCTATATAAATGCTAAGTATTATGATTATTCTTTACTCATGTTAGCATTGCAAAATGTCAGTGTGTTGAGTGGGAGAAGATGGGGTTATAGGACTCTGGTGGAGTATGACTCTTTTATAAGTTTCCCCTCTCTGATGAAATTACTAGAACTTTGTTTAGTTACCCTGATAAATGGCTTCATTATTACTAGGAGATAGCAGTTAGCTCATTTGAAATGATACATACAACTATAACTCACAGTATTATATGGACCAGAAGACTCACGAAGAGATCTCACAGCATAATCTGCAAATCACTGAATTACAGCGGGGCCTGATTGCTCCTTGGGGTCCATGTCTGACTGCTTGGAGTTAAATGCAGTCTTTACAGGACCAAGGCAACGTCAGATCCCGCAAAGAGAACTGGGTTGTTCCACTAACTAACTGATTGCTTATGTTCAAATAGTGAGCCCGGCTGGTGACTCTAGGTACATTAATCATTCATACGTAACTCTCTCTTCCTTAGATCTGAGTGTTGAGCAGTGGGCAGATAGATTTAAACAAGTAAATATATAAATAAATATACAAAGATAAGTGGGCCTTTGTGCCAATAATTCCATAAGGATGCATAACACTATTTGACTCTGACGGGTCTTCTGTTCCCTCCACCACAGCATGTATTTCAGTCTTTGCTATCTCGGAAGTCTGAAAAGACCCAGCATCTGAACTGCGTACATACTTCCAAAGCAATGAAGTCTTAGTTTAAAAGACAATATTTTGTTTCTTATAATGAATCACAGTAATGATTTTTTTAATGGATATCTCAGGGCCTGTGTGCAGCCTCTAGTATTAATATACTTCCTTAAAAGTATATATTACATTATTGGCATTCCAAGACAAATGGTCCCCAGCCATGGTAGGTCACTGGAAGTCACTGATGTTTCTCTTTAGTTTATTTGCACTCAGTACTGGAGAGTCAAGGATACCAACCTCACATTCCTTTTTGATGAGTACTAAGTGCTCTCAACACCCTGCTGTGACCACCACCAAAAGAAAGCAGACTCGGAGAGCAGGCGCCAAGGCTCATACAGAGAAGAGAGGTTAAGAAACCTTGTACTTAATCAGATCTGTGTTTTCTCATAGGAGGTCAGTTCCTCACTACATTGAAGAAATTGAGGCAGGCTATTAGACTTCTGTACTTCAAATTTTCACAGGAAAATTATCTTTTTGACCACTTAGAACTGGATAACAGATGACAACAAATTTCTGCAGAGACTATAGCATTCTCTGATGCTGGCTCGTATTCCATAACATCCTTACCCTGACATCAGTACTGTATTACTAATTGACACTGACTTGCGTAAAACACCAGAGATGAGCAGTAGCCACTGGTTAGCAGATAGAGATAGAGAATGCTCTACCAGATGTGCACTAATGCGAATCCAGTGTGAGGCTGGTGAGGAAAATGAATCCGCCCTGGACTGAAAGGTAATAGTGTTACCCCAGATGTCATGTAACTATTTAGAAGTCAAAGACTTACTCTCAGTTTGGACAAATGTTTCTCTCATGTATGCACTTAAATGTCCTTTTGTTCTCAAAAAAATGAATGGTATGTGTCTTTTCTTTTCTCCCATAGACTGCTAGATTATTATAAAAGAGCTTTTTATATAGGTGAGTATGGTACACCAATTGAAACACAATTGTATCATCAATTCAAGCTCAATAGGTACAAAATACATCTCTTACTTGGCAATCCCCAGATTGTTGTGAGGAAATAGACAGAAATCAACAGAAAACCTTGTATTTACTCATATCCAAGAAAGGTTTTCTTGTCAATAACTATGTATGCATTTTTCTTTATTGATTTAAACAAAAAGAAGATGCAGAATGTTTTGGTAATTTATTCTTCTCTTCATTTATATCCCTCTAGCAGTAGAGTTAATATTATATGGTGCCAATATATTTTGAACAGAGTAATACTCTCACACAGCTATGACCTTTTCCCCTGTAATTAGTTCCAACTGAAATTAGATTCAGTAAAAGCATGGCTCCAATTAGAGCTAA
This sequence comes from Equus przewalskii, assembly GCF_037783145.1. NCBI lineage: Eukaryota > Metazoa > Chordata > Mammalia > Perissodactyla > Equidae > Equus > Equus przewalskii. The sequence goes on along the minus strand of NC_091833.1, from coordinate 10,830,030 downwards.
ATCAAAACAAAACTCAGGGCTTGATTTCATACAGCAAAATTGTTGAGGAAAATAGGCAGTGGAGGAAGAGGGGATTTTCTTCAAATTTAGTTCAGCAGACTGAACTAGATGGCAAATCTCTGAAATCTGTAGAAAATGTGCATTTATTTCCTTACGGGCCTATGTTAATATTTTCTATGACTCGTAAGGATTTGGCAGTCTCACTTCGGTTGACCAGTTTTCCAAAACTCTGAAAACAGCAAATCAAAAATCTTCACAGTTCTGACCTAGGGAAAGATCTATTCTCTCTAGGAGAAGAAAAAGAGAAATCTTCATGCTTCCTTTGGGATAACACTATAAAACAGAAAGCCAAGATTATGAGAGTTACTGGAATGCACTTACTATGTGTCTCATCTTGAATAACTCTACATAGCCCCCAACATGCAAGTCTGTAACATAGTAGAATTTCTTTCTAAATTCCGTTTCCTTATTTCTAAAACCAGCATACATATAAGCAAGCAAATAAACAAAAAGGATAGTAAAGCTAAATGCTAATTCATGAGGCACACTATAAATGTAAGTTACATTTCTTCCCTTTTTCTTATCAAACTGGTGTTGGCAGTACGAAGAAGGAGAGTCCATGGCCAAATCAGAATTCAGGCTTTATGAAATACAGTAGTGGAAAAATTAGGCTTCAGAAAATAAGGTTGGGACTAAATGACTGGGAGTTTCAAAGTCCAGATTAAGAAGTTGTGGCAACCATAAGGATGTGCCTCACAGACCTCCAGGAATAGACACTATTCCAGGTATGAATTTGCCGTTTATTCACTTAGAGCCTATTGCAGCATCACCATCTGGGGACCAATGGAATTCCTGGTCCACAAGCATGAAATTTCTTACAGCACAGCATCCAACCAGGGGACCACTTTATAGCAAAAGAGGTATAGGAGTGGGCCCATGACTAAGGGATTTAATAGTCATATCGTATACTATACCATCCGAAAGCAACCAGCTAGCTTCATGGAACACTAGAACAGATTCTAAAGGCACAAATAAAGTGCCAACTTGGAAGAAGTGCTGTAAAAGGATGGGGTGTCATCCTTGAGGACACAATGTACTTAGCAAATTAGAGATCACTATATGATACTGTCTCCCTGATAGGAAGAATACATAGGTTTGGGAATGAAAAGATGGAAAGAGAAGTGGCCCCACTTACTCTGTCTCCCAATGATCCACAGGGGGACTCTGTTCTTCCTGACCCTGTAATTCTGGGCTATGCAAGGTTGGAGGTATTGGTCTCAAGAGGAGGCATATTCTTAGGAGCAAAAATCACCAGGGCTCATGCTATTAAACAAGACACAGCTGCCGCCAAGGTCCTTTGCACTCCTTGTATCCAGAGGCCAGCAGGTGAAAAGAGGAGTCATCATATTGGCGGGAGTGATTTACCCTGATCAGCAGAAGGAGGTAGGGCTGCTTTTATCACAATAAGGGCTGGGAGAAATATATGTTGAACCTAGGTAATCCACTGGGTGTCTCATGGTCCTCTTGTGCCTCAGAACAGCTGTGTTCACACACATGTAGCAACTCTTAACTGAAAAGGGTATGATTATCAAATGTTTCGATCATTCAGGTATGAAGCTTTCATCACACTACCAGATGAGCCATCCAGAATGGGCAATGGAAGAGGAGAGGGTGAGTACCAGTGGCAGCCCCCAGATCAACTGCAGTGACAGTAGCTGTGGTTCATCTCAGGAGTCACCTTCTTTATGAAATTCCCCTCAAGAAGAAAGTTCCCAGAGAGCATGGAGAAGTTGTTTCCTGAACCTGTGGAGAATAGCAGATCTGTGGGGCACGAGGGTGGACTGTGGCAACCCTGAGAATGTTCTGCACAGACGTCCTATTACGAGTCTCAGAAAGGGTGAAAACTATAGGGACCTCAATTTAAAGGTCGATAAACCTTCCATCTACAATCTGCCATTGCTCTGGCTCAGTGCCCACCTTCTAGTCTCTATTTTCCACAGTATAAATTATCAGACAAAGAATGTGATTGGTCCCACTTGGATTGGGTGTCTAACTCAAGTCCCACGTTATTCCCAATGAGGAATATTGGGAATATTCCCAATGAGGGAGGGTTATCTAACACAAAGTGGCTGTCAGATTCTCAGCCCTAAGAGAAAGCTCCAACTGAACAGACCCCATCTGCTATAAAATCAAAAGCAATAGTCTAAATTGATATGACAAATATACCCTCTACAATTCCTCTGATGCGAAAGAACCCACTCTCTACAGAAGCAGCTTTTCCATCTGGAGATAGTTCTAAATATTTCTCTCTGTCCCTGGGTATTTTGGGAACTGCATGAGGCCACTGCCTCTTAAGGTAACACAGATGATATCTACTGCCTCTCAGAATTTCAATGAGTGACCAGAAATCTGTAATCTTTTGAGCTTCTGGAAATTTCATCTTTTGATGTGATTTTAACCACTTTTTCCTGCCATTCACTCCATGCCCCTCTCACCACTGCAGATGAGGAAAATAGTTTAAAGACGTGTTATTCTCCAATATCTGTTTGGGTTATTTACTTGCAAGTGTCTCAGTGTCAACGGTTATTTCGCACAGAGCAAGTCTCCATTTTACTTAAGCCAATGAGCGATGACATAGAAGGAGAGAAGTTCAGATTTGTCATCTTGTTCTGCCTGCATTTCCATTTTGTTTTATAAACCTCAATCTCTGCAGAATGCAGTGTTTATTAGGATTCTACATCTAAAAGAGCTTCAGATGTTAGAAGTTTTTTCTCTTCTGTTTTACAAATGAAATCCATCTTCCCATGGTGCAAAACACCACTTAGAGCGAATCCCTCTGGGGGAGATATTAAAGGAATATTTCAGCTTTATCATAATGGAGCTCCATATGTAGATGTCCAATGCAGAGACATCCTTCTTCTCTCTGGCCACTTGAGAGAGTGCTCCAAGAAAATTCTTGGAATTGTGCCACAAACATTGACAGAAGCAAAATGAACCTAACTATTGGCTGAGAAAAAACAAAGAAGTAGGCAAAGAAAAGGAATGCTTATGGAACTGCTCTGGAGGCCAGACACTGGGTATCCAAGGGCATTAACTTATTTAACATTTTCAAGGAGCTTGAGAGACGGGCTTTATCCCTGTTGGTTCCAGGTGGAAACTGAAGCTCAGAAAGATTAAGCAACTTTCCAATATGGTCACACAGTTCATATATTGAAGAGATGGGACTCGAAAGCAGATCATTCTATCATCAAAGCACATTTTTTTCCAAAGCATAGCAGTGCTCATTCTCTGGTCCAACCTCAACATTACTCTTCCTCTTCCCTTGCCATTGGATAAAATAAGAAATTTAAAAAGACAAATTTGATATGACTTCACATTGAGTGGGCAGTCGCTGTGCCTCATAACAATGTCTATAGGGGCAATGAAGACAAAAAAGAAAAAAAGAGTAGACAATTATAGTTTAAAAGCTAACCAAATGGGTATGAAAGGTTAGTGGCAATCAAGATTATCTAATGTCTTACCCTTGTCCCTACCCCCACGTGTGCTGAAATAGAGGAAAGTTTGTGTCCACACGGCAAGGAGAACTAGAGTTTACTGAACAAAATTATGTACTTTGGTTTTAGATGCTCTATCTTGTTTAATCCTAACAATCCTCTCGATTCAGAAAATACAGTTCTCATTTTACGGATGAATAAACTGAAGCCCAAAAGAGTTTAACAATTAGAATTGTTCAGTTACAAGCTACAGAAAATCTGACTAACAGTAGCTTGGACAAATACAGCATTGTTTCTTATATAATAGGAAGTCTGGGGTGGGCAATAGAAGCTAGAACAAAGGGTCAACATTACCATCTGGGACTCAGTCTCCTTCTGCCTCCCTGGTACACCATCCCCAGCATGTGGCATTTATCTGTATTCTTTCAACATGGCTGTATTCTTTCAACATGGCTGTTGGGCCTCTGGACACTGTAAACTCATTCCAGGTAGGAAGATAAAAGAATACTGAAGAGCAAAGGGTGAAGAGAAAACTACCATATCAACCAAATCAGTCCCTTCTTATCAAAAGGACAAAAGATTTTCTGGAAGCCCCACCTAAAACTTAACCTTCTTGTTCACAACTTGATCACATAACCACCTATTTCTGTAAGGGAAGCCAGTGAATTGAGTATTCCAAACTCAAGTGAGCCTTAAATAAAATCAGGGTTAGTAATGAGTTAATATTTGTAAAGTGCTTAGAATAAGATCTGACACATAGTAAGTGCTACGTATTTAATAAATAAAGGAATTAAGTAATGAAAGAATGAAGAAATGGTATTGGATACTGGGTAGGTGAATAGAATTAACACAGAGACAAATGACGTGTCTAAATTGCCCCGCTAGCAAATGGTAGTGATGTAATTCCATCCTGAGTTTTTCCTGATTTCTAAGGAAATTTTATTTTTTTCTTATTATTACATAACAACAACCCCCCCACCACATACACAGTTTTAAAATTCCAATGAAAGTTTGTCTATGAATGTCATATGAGTTTCATGAGTGCTGCTTAAAATATTAGCATTACAAGTGAAGAATCTAGCTATAAAAAAATAGGCATACCAGTCTAACAACTTTCATTCTACAGTGGGCTCCTTAGCTGTTGATATGCCAGGCTGGAAAAAGATCAAACAGTAGGACTGGCATTCACAGAAGCCCAAACTTGGCTTGTAATTCTGCCACTTAACCTAGAGCCACTGCTAAACTGGAAGTGAAAGAAACGTATGACTCGCCAATAAATACTGACAAATGAGCTCTTAAGTGTATTGTGAGGATTGCCTCTTGTCAGCTAGTTTGCTATCATTTCCAGTTTTCAGTCCTTAGGGCAGTGAGCAATCTTAGCAGGCTGCGCCAACTATTGACAGAACCTCTATATATCAACAAAGTTAGTAACCTTCTTTGCTTGACCTTAGAAGTCCTTAAATGCCAAATATCATCCTTCATATACAGACACACCAGGTCGACTTGAGTTTACCGTAGAAGGCAGAAGAGAGACTCAAAGATCAGCCTTTATAAAATTCATTACTGATGAATATTGAAATATTACTGGAAAATTAATCAGTATTATTAAACATCAAGAAATTAATGCTGGTTTGTTCTATGGGGACAAAACCAACCACTACAGAAAAGCTACTAAAAGTGCTGATTGAGAATGTTCACATATATATGTACAAGAATGTGAAAATGACTAACTTTTCAAAGGTCAGTCAAGGATAGAAAGCAAATGGAAAGATGAGTCTGAAGGGTTCAAAGAAATGGTCTGTGGCCCCTCTCAAAGTCCTGTCGCACCCACAGAGTTCATATTGACTCTACCTGACGCACCTCTTTACTAATCAAAGAGAGGTAGTTTGGCCTTTTGCTTTAGCTGAGACCCACTGTGGATTCAGTGGTTATCCACCGACTAGGATGAGATCTTAAGAACCCAATCAAATAATGAAATACCATTGCTTCCCCAAAAGAAATTACTGTTTTCTTTTCATGTGGATTATGACTTGCTTAAACCCCAGTGACAGTTCAGTTTCTGCTCACAGAAGACAAATATTTGCTAATTAAGTGTAAGAATTGACAGAACCAGAAGGTCAGTCTGCCTATTCCTTGCTAGAAATCATTCAAGAAGGCTTGTAACTCCTAAAGTCTTTTTTTACAAGACATTTAGAAATTCTTGCTTGTCTTCCATACACACTGACACCATTATCACACTTTAACCTGCCTCCTTTTGTGAGATTACTATTGTGAGTCCCGGAATGAGAACAAAGAATAATTTCTGTCCTGGACACTCTTGAACTATTTCACCCTGAATCTTGGATGATCTACAGTTCATCTTCTCAAACCAGACTACCTGAGTTTGAACATGGTTCCACTACTTACTCCCTAGTCTGGTGCTAAGCAAGACACTTCATCTTTTAGGTCAGTTTCCTCTTCTGCAGCATCATGATATTGATAGCATGTGTACCACGGACACGTGGTTAGACGTAAAAAAGACCATACTTGTGAAGTCTTTAACATAATAAATACCCAATATATACTACTAGTTATTACTTAAAGCAAAACAGAGTGTACTCTCCTAGGTAAATGACATCAAATCTTCTTATAATAGATTTAGAGTAGATTCATATAAAATCTTTTTTCCCAGTCACTTTATCTTTTCAGGAAATTAAGAACTACCCAACTATATGAACACATTTCTAAACTCACAAATATCTTAATGCAAAGCCAATTCTCCAGCACTCAATGGCTCACCATCTGATTAATGGAGTCATTCCTTTGCTTTTCTTCTGGAATGGAGTGACATAGTAGAAAGAATGCAGCCATCATCAGAGTGGAAAGCATGACCTATTCCAAGATGAGAGTTACACTCTTTAGGGAATGTCAGAGCCCCCTGCTCATAAGGCTCAGTACACAAATGGATATGTATCAAGGTGTCTCTCATTTGCTTTAGTAAAACCTCCCTTTGAGAGACATTAATTAAAATATTTAGGGATCACAGCTGAGTCTACAATTTGAGTGGAAGCCAGATATTGAAAAACGTCTCTCTTCCATTGTGTTATTTATTGTTGGTAGAAACATCCCAGCTGCTGCTCAGATTGCTAAAACAACACTTCAAAGATGTCACGCATTTAATATCCCCCTGTCCCATGAGGACCAGAGAAATGAGTCATGATGTGAAATGGTTCTCCTTCAGACATTCTGGGGCTGCAACAGTGGAATGGAAGGAAAGACACATTCTGGTCTCAAGCAATAAACCCAGAGTACAGAAAGTCTCTAAAACTACAATGACAAGCTGGTCCAAAGTCCAAATTATTGTGCCAACAGGCCAACATCTGTGACCTTTCTAGATATCACTGTGTCAAATGCATCAATAACCTTTGATGAATAATTTCACTTCTAGAATTCTCTTCTAATAAAACGATGAGAGTTGACACATCTCTCACTCTCAAATCTCTATTCTACCCCGACTCTAATCTCTCTTTTAAACATCACATAACAAACTGCCTATTCTTCAGGAATATCTCACAGCTTTGAATCCAATACTCCTGCACAGGATGGCTTCTCCTATGTTGCCTCTCTAAGCGTCTGGAACCACAATTTCCCCAGTAAACACCATCCTTGACTGCTTCTTCTCCCTTATTGCTAAGTAAAATCATCATGTCTTACCAATATTAATTAAAAAGAAAAAAACATTCTTTTTCTCTATCCTAATTCCCACTCTCATACTACCTCAGGTCCAGCTATCACCATCTGTTTTGCATTATGGGAATAATTTCTTAACTAGCCTCCTTGTCTACTTTGCTCTCCACCAATGCAATCTCCACAGAGCCACCAGTAAACTTTCACCATGCATTTCTAATGATGTTGCTCCCCTGACTAAAACATTTTAAAGACTTTCACTGCCTTCAGGATAAAGAATAAACTCTTTAAAATTTTGTAAAAGTGTTTTCATGATCTGGCCCCAACCTATCTTCTCAAAAACTCCTATTATCCCTCACACTCGGTGTTCCAGATGTACTAAATTACTCGTAGTTTTTCCAACTTGCCATGCTTTTATTTGCCCGTGGGTCTTCACACTTCCTGTTCACTACACTTATAAGAGTCACCCCCTTTCCCAATATTTTCATTTATCTGGTTCGCTCTTATTCACCCTCCAGGTTTGAGTCGAGAGACTACCTCTTCCTTAAAGTTCTCTCTGACTTCAAACGGTATCCAATAGGTAACTGTATGCCCTCAGCACTTTTCAGACAATAATGTAATTGCCTTCTTTTCCTATTCCTCTCAAGACTTCTTCTTTTCTAAGATTCTTAAATTCAGCAGTTATATTGGTTGAATTTCCAGTACATAAAACAGGGTCTCACACAAATCAAGTCCTCAATAAAGAATTTTTAATGAATACCAAGATATTCATCAAGATTTGACTACAAAAACAAAAAACTGATAAGCAAGCAAAATGCCTAAATATGGAAATGGGTAAATAAACTTTGACACATCCATAAGGTAGAAAACAGAACTTCCTTTTCAAAATAAAAAAGGTTTTTGAAACTTTTTCATAGATGGGAGCATAGAAGTGATGGAATATTGAGGGAAAATTGCAGACAAAATCTACATTAACAATCTGATGTCAATCTGATAGATACATAGATAGATAAGTATAGAGAGAGAAATATGTATATATATGCAAATATGATAACAGCTTTTATATTTGGCTTATGTGTAATTTTTGTTTGCTTATTATGCTTTGAAGTCTATTTCTTATTTCCTGTAACAAGTCAAGTAAAAAAATTATAAACGAGCAGAAGAGCCACAGTGAATTCTGACTTCATCTTGGCCAGTATCTGTAACCAATGAAATCACATCTGCAGATGTGAAATATCATAGCTGGATTCTCAGGATAGAGCTAATGCTGAAAGTTAGATGGGTGGCAAGGTTGGGGTCAGATACCAGTATCAAAGGCAGGAACGGAAACCAGGGAGCCAAGATCAGGTCCAGAAAGCAGGGCCAATGAATGGCCAGGGGCCTGTTAAAATTTCCTAGAATAGTTCCTAGCATCATAAATTATACCAGTAACAATCTAGTCCATGGATCTGGACGGGCCAGCAATGCTAAAGGGATGGGACTAAAAAGATCAATTTCTGGGGCCAAAGAGAAATCTGAGCTGCCAATTAGGAACTGAAATAGACTTACATTATATAGATTAGATGTGCAGGGTCAGAATTAGGGTAATCACAATTTGGGAGCAGTGGTTAGTATATTTAGACTTATTTCAATAAAACTCTGACTGGATCCCGCTAGCTCGTGGAAATTAATTCCCCTACATAAAGTTATCTTCCACAAAATGTACACAAAACCTAGACAGGGGCTAGAGCACTAAGTGAAGGCATAAATTTTTTGTTTAAGAAGGGTGGGGAAGCCAGAGTCAGAAGGGGAAAAAGCAATTTTATGACTATTCTTGGATAAAGGAAATGTTCCAGCATTCTCTAGTAGTTTTCCAAATGGAACTAAATAATAAATGTTCTTTTTAAAAAGAACAATTACCTAGTTAAATTAAATGAGGGTTGCAATTAAAAATAGAGGGCAAGAGAAACTTGCCTTAGCCATTTGCCATCACCCCAGGGTTTGTTGATCAACTTTATGCTCCATTTATGTCTCCATAAATCATACCGTGGAATTAAAAGTGTGTGGCTGACATGAATATTGCCCACTTTGCAAATGAAAGACAAGGAGCAAGAAAAACTTTATGCAGAACCATGAGGCCATCATACAAAAATTCTTTACAATTATTATCTCTGCTTCCCCACACAAGTGAGATTACTCTCTTGGTGGATGTCATAGAATTGAGGCTTTGAAATGGAGATGCCAAGCTGTAAATTACATTTCTGAATCAATTATGCTTCTATCAGAAAGGCTATAAATAACATGCAGAATTACCAGATGTGTAATTTTTTGTTACACTTGAACATTTGGCGCGTTTAGAATGTCTAAGTGAGGGACTTGGGTTAATCTGTGAATTTCACGGATTCATCTGACAAGACAGCAGAAAAATGCGGGCGAGAATTAAGATGACTTTGCTTCAAGGAGAGTTATCAGAACAAGGTCAACTCAGGAATTTGCCTGCATTTTTCTTAAAAGGGACCTGGGTGGGAAATGGTCATTAGAGCCCCTCGGTGTTTTACTGGCTGCATTCTCAAAAGAGTTGAACAAAGGACACATTTGGTTTCAGCTGAGTTACTTGAGCAAAATATAATTCAATGATGAGCCTTTCTTTGACAGCTTTACATTGATTTTATTTTGCCAGCTTCTTGAGAATTCAAAGTGAGAAAATGTTGAACAGTTTATTATAACCAGTCTCAGCATCCAAAGCTTAAATAGCAAACAGTGGGTACGGGCAAGGAGTAGTAGAGTTTATCAAGCAGGCTCAGGCAGTGGCCTTCCCAGGAGTATCACTTATTCTTGGATCTGTTACATCATAGCCTTCTGTCCCCAGTGGCAAGTTAAGCTTTTATTCCTCTTACTTGTAAGTGAACATTTTGTGTTATTAAATTTAGAAGCTGTCAGTAATAGGACTAAGGGAAAAATATACCTCTCTATTTATGAGAATATAACACCCACCTTTTCCAGAGAAATACTGGGGACATGTAGGAGATATTCTTTGTTACTGCACTAGAAGAAATCTGGCCCCCTCTGCAGAGTTAGGTAAATACTGTACGATCAAATAAATTTTTATTAATCATGCCTGGAGTTGACTACTGCTCTTAAAGCTAGCAAATGGAATGTCTATATATTTTTTTTCCTTAGCACAGCATAATAAAATGAACAAGGAGTTTGGAATCAGCTGGAGCCTGACAGATGAAATATATCTAACATCATAGTGTTTAAAATGCCACACTGACATTCCAACGCAGCTCAGTTTTCTTATCTATGAAAAGGTGTAATTGTATCTAATTTCCAGCATCATTTCTAAGGTTAAACTGAATAATGCTTGCAAAATATTCAGCATAGTTCTCTACCTATAATGGTACTAGACAAAGTGGTTCTCAGTATCATTTAGAGAGTTGGGTTTTGTTTAATTTACTTCTCTCCTCACATTTCTTTTCTACCTACCATCCAAGGGAGCAGTTCAGCATAGCAGTTAAGGGCTTAAACTCAGTTAGTCTGGGTTTGAAACCCAGTTCAGATACTCATCAGCTTCATGAGCTCCAGCAAATTATATAACTTATCTCTGCCTCTGATTTCTCACCTGTTCAATGGGTATAATAATAGCAACCACCTCATAGAGATGATACTTTCCTTACCTAACTAGTGTTTGTTTTCAGGAGTCACTAAGATAAAATAGGAAAAGCACTCAGAACATTGCCTGACACATAACAGCACACGGTAAGTACTGCCTCTATTATAAATACTTTTTAATATCTGTTGAATCCACTCTGCCTCTTCTATTTTGTTGGGTTCATACTTCCATGTGCATGTAAACTCCATTATATGTGAGGAACATATTTACTTCTTCTAGTTAAAGAGGTCATCATCAACTTTTGAGTAATAGGATATGAAGTGGACTGGTAATTGGTCTTCAGAAGAATATTGACAGATAAATAAATAAATAAAAATATTTATTAAAAAAAGAGTTTTGGTAGTTCGTGAGCATCTTTTGGATGACTGAAAAAATTCAACTGTTGCTGAAAATCTCTGACTAATCAAAATTTTATTAAAAAGTGATTTTGATAATTGACTTTATTCTCAACACAGTTTCATGGGAGATGGTCTGTTAAGAGAGGAAGAGAGACATACGGATTTGCAACTAAGAGCCAGTGAGTGACCGAAACACTGCATTTAACCTGGATCTAACTCTGGTGAGCAGCAGAAGAGAGGCAGCAGATGTTCTAATTCGGGCAATGTTACAGGAGAGTTTGTTCCCATGGGTTTTTAGAAAAATAGGTGGGTCTAATCCATAACAATGGCATTCTAAAGGTGAAAAAGAATGTTAATCCTGTATGTTCTCATTTACATATTTCAATATCTTATTTATAATATTATATCTAATATTTTTTCCCTCTAAAATGTAGCTAGATCACAAAACTAAACCAAATTCTGCTGACTTATTTATCCTGACAGACCTACATTATATAACTCAAATTTAAAGAATAATTATACTTAGGCTAGTAGCAGCCTATGATTTTTTTTTTTTTTTAAACTTTTTTTTTTTTTAAAGATTTTATTTTTTCCTTTTTCTCCCCAAAGCCCCCCGGTACATAGTTGTGTATTCTTCGTTGTGGGTTCCTCTAGTTGTGGCATGTGGGACGCTGCCTCAGCGTGGTCTGACAAGCAGTGCCACGTCCGCGCCCAGGATTCCGAACCGACGAAACACTGGGCCGCCTGCAGCGGAGCGCGCGAACTTAACCACTCGGCCACGGGGCCAGCCCAGCCTATGATTTTTTTATAATTGATTTTACAAAGTACTTTCGCAAATGCCACACAGCGGGCTGTTCAATATGTGCTTGTTCACCTATCACATTTTCTCCTAACAAAATCCCTGTGACATATGTAAACTTCTGAAAGAAGCTCCAGGCTCCTCGTGGTTCCATTCTCCTTCCCTACATTTTGAAGAAGGATGCTATCTAGATTGGCCAAACTCCACAATAAGGTAATGTGTCACAGACTGAGAGACTTGAAATTTTAAAGGCGTGAAAAGATCAAGTGTACTCAGTGAACACTTTCTCTTCACCCATGTGGCTAAAGCCACTTGGGGCATGCAGCCAGGGCCACCACTATGCTAGCTTCGGGTTTAAATCACAAAATTTTCAACTGTTTTTCTCCTCTCCTCAGGCAGACAAGCTCATATGTGAATGACGAGAGCCGAGGTATGCATTTTAGCTGTAGTAGGGTGTAGAGGAAAACTTGTCTAGGAAGAGAAACCCCCCAAGAAGAGTTCAACTCTGTGGTTGGAGCCAAACCTCCAACTGGTAATAGCATATTTCTTCAGCTTACCTGAACCAGAAATTCACAAGGAAGGAAGAATTTCTAGAAGCTACATTTCTAAAAGTTTCTACCACTGTGAGTATATATAGAGATGATGTCCTGTCTCCAGGAAAAGAGAATTCCTAGGCTATTTTCCTGTAATTCCTTTTCTGGATGAGGAGGGCATGCTTGAGTTACATTCTTTATCTTCTTTACGTTTTACTCGTCTTATGTTTTGAGAGATGCTATAAGGGACTTGAAGCAAGGTCCCTGTCATTCTGTTCCTGCTAGAATTAAACAATTGAGAGAACACACATTCACACTTATATAAAGCTCGCAGACTTCCACATCCTTTGTTCATATGGCTAAATTAGCCACACAAATCAGTTTTCAAAGCATTCAGAGATTCCCAATCATAATTTCACAGGTTTTATGCAAAATATTGGTATTACTAAGGAAAATGCGAAAGATGTTCTACTGAAATAGTTTGGACAAATAACGGAATGTCAACTCATGAAAATGAGTTAGACAGAAAATTGATTCAAGTAAACAAACATCTAACAACTTAAATAAGCAGTGACCAATTGATAATTTTTCTCAGTAGTTGGTGGAAAATTCTGGATTTGTGAGGGGTTCATTATTCCTTGACAAACAGCTGTTCACCATAGTTTGTATACAATATTAGAAAAATAAATTGTGCATATTGTCATCTTAAAGGCATAGAAATTTCTGTTCTTCACTCTAATAAGAATTAATACTTTCTTTATTCACTTTGTTTTTCCCTTCTTCTTTGTTATTTTCTGAAAAATTATAGGGGGATAACCTTTTTTAAGCCAAAGAGACCTGAGTTCAATTCCACATGAGCTACTTATTAAGTGTTCGACTCTGAGCAAATTGCATAATTTCTCAAATTTCCTCAAGTATACAATGGGAATGCTTATAAATACTACTTATAGATTAGTTTGTTGAGAGATTTAAATGAGCCAATACCCACTAAAGATGCTCAACCAGCGCGGGTCTCTCCTGCACTTAAGGCATTGTGCCAGGCATGGCAACGCTACAAAGAGATTTAGAGAATGCTCACTACTTTTAAATAACTTCATTTAGTAAGATATTGTATTCAAATTTTTTTTATTATTTTCAAATAATATTTTGGGACCACAATGTGAAGATTGAACTAAGCTGCTCTTCAATCTTGGCTGCCCCTTTTGTCGTCACGTTCTTTTTTTGCCCCAGTCGATAGCCTAGAGACCATTGTTCTTGACTGACAAATCCATGCCACTCTTAGAATATTCCCACCACCCTAATATACATCTCCTTGAGTATGTGTCCTTTGTCAATTAGGAAACATAGAAGTTTAAAGGAACTGAAAAACGCTAATATTAGTGAGGACAGAGATTGTATTTTTGTTAATTATTTTATTGTCAAGAAATAATAGATAATTCAATAAATTTTGTTTGCAGGAATGAATATCTGCTTTGTTCCCAACACCCTGTTAGAAGGAGTCAACCACGTGTTTTCTTAGTCAATCCTCCTAACTACCCTGACAGTGAAATATAAACACCATTTTCATGGAGAAAACAGGTTCAGAGATGTTTATTGACTTGCCAATATCTCAGATAAACTATAAAACTGAGTTAGTATTTATTTCAGATTTCTATACCTCCAAATTTCCTGTGCTATCTACTTTAGCACCCTCTCTGCCTGCATGAGGTTGAGTTAATTATGAGATAAAAAAATAATCATTGATAACACATTAATAAAATCCATTTTGATCTCCTGTCCAGAGAATAAAGATAATGGACTGAGCATCTCTACTTAATAAATGACGTAATTATAATAATAATAATTAACATCCATAATAATAATTAATCCTTTCAGCTTTTATACAGTTCCTTAAAGTTTACAAATATTTTACTCATTTGATTTAGAAATGTTAAGTGACTTGCCCAGTGTCACATGACTATAAAGGATAGGGCCTGATTTCTCTATGATTCTGAAGCCTCTCCATGAAATAATTCCTTATCCCCTAAAAAGCTCTAGAAATGTGGAAGAGGCAGACACCTTGGCTGGACATTGCTTGAGAATTTTCTTACAAACTGAAGGAGAGACTTTCTCTGAATTGCCCTCCTCTGTTCCATTCTGCTCTGACAGCCCAGTGACATGAGCAGGAAGGCAACCCTTGTGTTGACACTGAAGGCTGACAATAAGTAAGTGTGGAAATGACAGAGGATGCTGGTAAGTTTTACTTCCTCGACATTTGGTTGCACAAAGTGCTTCCCCAGCAAGTCCACTCTATAATATTCTCTCTTCTGATACCAACAAACATTTCAAAGGAACCATAAAGTATTAATTTCAGAAAATATTTAGAAAATATATTTAGTCTTTTCTAACCATTTTGCAGATGAAGAATCTGAGATACAAGAACTGACTTTCCCAAGGAAAAGTCAAAATTAAGGAGAAAGTCAAGATTAAGAATAAAGTTTCTTTCCTTCTTCCTTCTTGCCTTCTTTCCACAAAGACTGAGTATCTGTCAAATCAATACAGGATTCAAAGAATACAAATTATTTTCCTAAATATCCGTGTGTGTGTGTGTGTGTGTGTGTGTTCCAAATGGTGTCCTTACCGCTGAAGATACAAAGTTGACTCTCCAGGACTTCACTGTCTGTTACTGGGGAAAAAATAGTAAATAAATAATCACTAAAAAAAAAAGCAGCTATTAGTGTCATGATAGTGATATTTTCAAGATAGAAAATCCCTCCTTTAAGCTAAATCAGCTCGTTGATGCCTTTTGTTTCTTAGTCTACAGCTTGTTTCTTCCCTCTAGATTGATTCTTATTGCCTTGTCAATTGCAAACTTCCCAGGAGACCAGAGTGGATGACGTTGTAACCTAGAGCAGACCTTAGAGACCAGCTACTGTAGCCGCCACTGTGACACTTTCCTTCCATTAACCCTGACTGAGTACGAAAGATGGAACATTTTGGTTTACAATTCCCTAAATACCTCTTGAGTCCAGCTTGCCTCAAGTAGGACCATACATCAGAATTACACTTTTCCTGGCTTCAGTGCCTTATATTCTGGTTAGTTCCAGGGGATTCAGATTTCAAGCACCAAACTCTGTTCTTAAAAGCCACCATTTCAAATATTCAGCAAGTTCTATTTGTTTGTTTTTTTAACTCAGTGGAAGAGATTAAATAGAAACAGTTTTCCATTTAAGAAGAAGCTGGCATAGAAGCTGGATTATAATTAGTATAGTTAGTATGTATAGAACTTCTGTTTGGAGAAAGGCTAATTTGCCCACGTCATCCAACATTCATAGCTGATACAGGCCACTGGTATCCATTTTTACATTTAGTAAATGGTAAATTTTGCATTTAGTAAATAGTCCTGGGGATTGTTTAAAGGTTTAACCCATATGTTTTCTCCTCCTTCTCAAAATAAGAAATCTTTAATACTGAAAAGTATACAGAGAAAAATTTTAGAAAGAGCAGGTAAACACCAGATTAGGCTAGCTATTAGCCAATATTTTTAAAGATGTAATGGACACGGTGGCACAATGATGGTCAATCACAAAACTTATTAAATATACACAGAATATAATACATATATATATCCACCTGAGCCAATCTTAACATCCTGACTGGTGTGCACACTTGGACCATTTATTTCCATGAAGAATAAGGTTCTGTTAGATTTCTGTTATTGACATTTTTAATCACACACTAGCTCGGTTCCCTAAATACTCAACATACTAAAGGCTTATGTCACATCTAATAATAGTCACTTAGACCCAGGAGTGAAGTTTTCTGGTTTAAATCATAAAAACCTTTCAAGATCTGAGAGAAAGAGAAACAATCAAAAAAATAGATTGGTGATATTTCTAATTCTAATGTCTTTGCCATGTACTAATCTTTTCATCATATCTTGAGTGAGACCAAGTTATTGTCGAAAGGGTGAACATTTGTTAGGTAATACGCAAAAAACCACCCTCAATAATTATTTCTTCTGAATCATTTAGTCATTTATTCAGTACATATTTTCCTAAGGACTGCTTCGTCCCATGCACAGTGCGACTTTCAAGAATGCCACACTGTGTAAGACTTGTCCTCTCTTTTGGAGACATACAGACTAATAATTAAATGCTGTTGCCTGAATAATAGGATGTGTGCAAACAAACATGACATCATAGAAGAAAAAATAAATGGCTCTGATTTGGGGGGAGTCAGGAAAGCGTAATAGGAGAGGTGACACTTGAGGACTAAATAGGAGCATTTTAGGTGCATGTGTAGGGGAGAAGGGGAAGAGGCAGGTGCAAAGTGGGGAGGCTGCAGAATCATAGTGGATTTAATAATCCACAAGTTGCCCAATTATGAGTGAAAAAGAGGGCAGGAGTGGAGAGAGAGAGCAAATGCTATTCCTATTCCTACATACTAGTACCTATGGCATATATGCAATTCTTCAGGTAAAGAAGCCATCCTTGACAATTAAACTGTCACCACTTATGGTAAAGATGATTGGCCTCTTGCAAAATGGCACAGAGTCCCAGTTTTTCCTTCCTCTGCTCTCCATTATAGCTTGTCCTCCCCCTGCCACTCCTATTGCCCAATAGAAGCCCCAAGGCCCTTTCGCAGTACTTGTTATGCAGAAGGCTGAATGATGAAAAGTTATTCAAACAGCTTTCCACAAGCTAACTATTCCAAGCGTATCTATTGACTGAAGAGATTTGCATTATGAACTAAGTCAGTGCAAAAAGACAATGGTAAATAGCAGCAAAAACAAAGAAATAGATCATTTAAATAAAGGAAAGGCCCTAATGCCACCGTGTATCCATTTCTCCTCGGAGGAACTAATATAAACTAATATGACAATATTACTTTCATTGTTTGAATACAATGGAACGGAATGCTAATTCTATGCCTCTAGTGGTCAAACAAGAAAATGAGAGATGCATTCAGCTGCAATACATCCAATTTTTGCTGTCCACACATTGTAAAATTCTGGCAATACAAAGATAAACAAGACATAGTCATTGCTCTCAAGGATGTAAACAATTCTTTAAAGGACACAAATAAGTAATTGCAATGCAAATTGGTAAAGTGTACAGAGGATGGAAATACAAAATGTCATGGGAGCATAGAAGAGAAAGGAATCATCCTACTGTATTTGGCTGATACTGCATGGGGGAGAGAAGATAATTAACCATGAAAACTTAAGAGGTTACATTCAAGCCAGAAGGTTAATAAATGGAAATGCTGATGGGGGCTCCAGATGATCTGGGAGATGGAGTGGCCTTTCAGAAAGAGGGAATAATGTACAAAGTCTCAAGAACATGAAACAATATGACCATGGCAATTATTTCTACATAGAGAAGGAAAAGGAGTACCAATGAGGCCTGACAGAAAGAAGCCAAGTTATAGGGGAGTAGCGATGGGCGTTTAAGCTGAAAATACTGCATGGAACCAGTTTGTAAAGAGTCTGCTTGCCACACTAAGAAAGTTGCATCTGATCAGATGCTTTAAATGATCAGATTTGCTTTTCAAGAAGAACAGAAAAGTAGAGACAAGGTGAGACAAAAGGGTTTTAGTTAGAGAGACTGGGAAGAAGTTATTTCAATAATTTGGGATGGGAGATGCTGTAATCAAGATTTATATTGACAGGTAATTTTTACAATTTAATCAAAAAGCAACAGCTAAAGAATATTTAGTAATGAGGTAGTGCTAAGCCTTTCTCCTGGCCTAAAGCACTTTTTTTAATCTAAGTCAAAGCAGTAAGAAGCTCCAAAGGAATCTTGTTTTCAGGAATCCCACCATATTCTTAAGATCTTGAACAGTGCCTGGCAATTGGCAGATGTTAATACTATCTGGAAAATAAATGACTGAAATTTTATTTGGCGCCTGACTTAGATCAGGTTCCCCAGGAACTGGACTTTGAGGCAGAGACTGGAATGCAGGAGGTGTTTGAGGAAGCTGCCTCAGGAGCAATCCTTGTAAGGGGGCGAGGGGAGCAGGACTGGGCGGAGGGAGCAGATCAACCACGAAGACGGCTCGGCCAAGACTAGGTGGAGCGGGGCAGGCTCCTCAGAATTATCCCGTTCTTTCTGTACTCTACATCAACTAGCTATTGCATCAGGACCACCCACTTGGCTGAGGGAAATTCCCAGAGACGGATTCAGTTCTGAACGGTTAGCGCCAACCCTCACGGCATCTGGAGAAATAAATGCCTCCTTCTTAAGCGGGAGGTGGGTCTATGTTGTGCACTGCAGCTTCCACTATATGTCAAAGTACAAAGGAGCTAACAAATGACTGGCTCAAGTTGCTGACAGGAAGGGGCATAGGAAATCAAAATCTCAGTTCTTCTAGTTTAGGTCCCAGGACAATACAGAGCGTTTGCAAAGCACCGCATTCGCTTTGGACACTTCCCACAGTCCCTTTAGGCATTTGTTTCCTACCATAGAAGTCGAATATAACAGTAGTGCTTGTCTGACAGTAATTCCTGAGGATTAAATGAGATAGTATATTGCATGAGGGGCCCACCCAGTGGCATGGTGGTTAAGTTTGTGTGCTCCACTTCAGTGGCCCCGGGTTCGCCAGTTCCGATCCCGGGTGCATACCTAGGCACCGCTTATCAAGCCATGCTGTGGCAGGCGTCTCACATATAAAATAGAGGAAGATGGGCACAGATGTTAGCTCAGGGCTAATCTTCCTCAAAAAAAGAAAAAAGATGAGAAGATAATATACTGCATCGTGCATGGCACGCAGTAAGCATTCACTAAATGATTAAAGGTTAAAATTATTTCAGAAGCCCTGGGATTACAAGAGTGATTTCCTCCCCATTTCTTTCCCAATTAGTCTCCAATAAGTTATTCTGGGGAAGTAAATTTTGCAAGTCCCAATTATCTGAAGTTCAAAGTTGCTCGGGGTCAGGAGCCCAGATTTTCTTCTACACAAATTCCAAATGTCTTCTACAAAGTGAATGTGAAATAAATAGAAATTCAAGGTTACCGAGAAAGGGTTAATTACCCCGATGAGCACGGTTCTCCTGTGCAAACATGTCACGGGAGTGGGGAGACACACGTTTCCACACCACCAGTCTGACTTCAGGGATAAAACATCGTAGGAGACCTGTGGGTTTAGAGAAGTCGCTTGATCTCTCAGAACCTGAGTTTCTTCACTGACAGTAGGACCTTCCTCGAAAGGTCCATTTGAAGAAGAGTACATGAAAGGTCACCCACAAGCAGAAGACCAAGCAAACTGTCAGGCAGCGCGGGCAAGTTAAGGGCTTCAAATTCCAAATAACAACTGCTATTTTTGTTCTTGGTCTCTGTTTAGTTTTCAGAGACCTGGTCCCAGTTCCAGTACTTAAATATTCTACCCATTGAGCTGTGTGGGATTACACCCCCAGTGATTCAAATTCAAACAAAATATCATGAAACCTCTTTACCTTATTATAAAGAGGAGGAGGTTTTCGTTAATTCAACAAAAAAGGATATAAAAATTGTATACAGTACACGAAAATAGTTGTACTGTATTGTATTACCTATAGTTGGAATAAGGTGCCAAATCATTGGTTTTGCCACGTCAGCTTCCTTGGACACTAACGTTGGGCACTGCTGTACAGTTGTACTAATATTAGTACCGCCCTTGAGGGCAAGGATTATAGCATCAGACAAGCTACACTCAAAACCTAGCTCTGCCACTTTACTAGCTATATGATGAATCACTCAAGAGCCCTAGGCCTCAGTTACCTTATTTACAAAGTGAACACAAGTAGTAGTATCAAATTCATTAGACTTTGTGATGAACAAATAAGATAGAGCATGTAAAGTACTTAGTCCAGAACCTGGCATTTGATAACTTACCAGTGTAAGCAGCCATCATTTTTTGAACACTGTGTTAGTTTTGTTAGGGCTGCTATAACAAAGTACACAGACTGGACGGCTTAAACAACAGGAATATATTTTTTCACGGTTCTGGAGGCTAGAAGTTCAAGATCGAGGTGTTGGTAGGTTTGGTTTCTCCTGGGGCCTCTCTCTTAGGCTTGGAGATGGCCACCTTCTCACATGTTCTTTCCTGTCTGTGTGTGCGTCCCTGGGGTCTCTTCCTCTCATAAGGACACCAGTCATATTGGATTAGGGCTCCATCATAATGACTTCATTTTCACTTAATCACTTCTTTAGAGAACTTATCTCCAAATACAATCAGAGGTACTGGGGGTTGGGACTTCAACATATGAATTTTGGAGGGACAACATTCAGTCTATAACAACGACTTACTATTTGTTATCTACTGTGTGTCAGGCACAATGCCAGAGACCACTTTCTTCTGGACTTGCCCCAAGTGTGCTCTTAGCTTTACTTCATAAATTGTTTTAATCTTTAAGTCAGCTCCTTTAGCAGCTCACTTACCCTAATGGGGTTTTTTTTTCAAAACAGAAATAGAATTTTTTCCTAATTATTTTATGTACATAATAAATGTTCATTATAAAATACTCAGACAATACAAAAATGTATAAAGATAGAAGGAAATCTACCCATAGCGCCACAGAAAGAAATAATCACTGTTTCCAATTTTGTCTATGGTCAGATGTTTTTTTCTTTTTTCTACTCACACATCACAGATTTGTTATTTTCCAATGCTGGGATTATACTCTGCCTCTGCCCATATTTTTCACTTAAAATATTTTAGACATTTCTTTCATGTCGAGAAGCATAAATCTACATCACGACTTTAACACTATGTAATATTTCATGGTAACTCTGTTTTCCAACATTAACTTGTTGACAAATTTTTTGTTATTGTAAAAAAAGCTCCATGAACACCCTTGTTAAAGTATCTTTACCCTGATCATTTCTTTCATATACTTTCTTAGATAAAAGAATAAAACATCTCTGTATTTGTTGATAAATATTTCCAGACTACCCTCCAGAAAGATGGTCCAATTATGCTTCTTCTAAGTACTAATAGGTTGATCTAACTGCCAGGAAACATGCTGATTTTGCATTGACTGTCTTCTACTCCTGCTTCCTCCAACCATCACCAACCTTTTGAGCAGCCATGTGATATTAATCAGACTAATATAACATGGCCCTTCTCCCTCAGAGTGAAAAGGCTAAACAGACGATACAATTTTCAAGTAACACATGGAAACATGTATCTAAGTGCTAAATTGCACGTAGTACAGACGCCAAGCACCCTGGAAAGCTCAACTTATTTCCTTTGGCTTTTAGTCCCCAATCAGGGTAGAAATGAAACAAGCCCACGAGTTGAAATGTGTTTAATACATTGTACTAAAGGAATACTAATTTTATGGCTCAACTTTAGAGATATTGATGCAAAAACAGCTCCCACCAACCACTCTCTACCTTCACGTGGGACTATGATCACCTTACCGAGTAAACACCAACCATATTGGTTTTCTTTATGTTTCTCTACTATCAAGCTCACTTCTAACCAAAGATCTCTCCACTTGCTCTCTCTCACTCAAATACCCTTCCCCCAGGTCATCTCCCAATGGTTTATTCTCACTATTTAGGTGTCAGTGTCATTCATCTCACTCATGACATCCTTGGAAAACTCTTCACTGATAGCCCAAGTAAAAGTATTTTCATTCCACCCCATTAACCTATCACATCATTCTTTCTTTTCTTCCTAGTACAAACCATGGATGAGAATTATCTCGCTTATTGTGTATTTGTCTCACATCGACCTCTACACAGTACAATGTAAGTTCCATGAAGACGGTAATCTTGGCTGTTTCATCCATCACTGCACAGAATCCTATATTCCTATCTAACATATTTCTTAAACTTTAAGACGCATTGTTTTTCACATTTAAACATCAAGGTGTGTGTTACACTTAATGCCGTTTGTACTGCAACTGAGGTGTAATTAGCGTTGCCTGCACAAACTCAACCTTGACCACAGCTGCTCATATTGTCATCTCTTCATCGGAGTTTGTATATTTTTGAAACTATATGTGTAGAGCTAATTGCATGTAAAACATCTTTGAAAATATTGTGCTATGATTCAGCATTGAATCGAAAGATTGAACATATAGAAAGTCATGGAAACAGAGCACTAGGAACAGAGAATATGTTTGATATTAGTCAAACAAATAATTGTAGCAAGGGAAATGACCACATTTTATATTTTCCTTGAAAATAAAGGGAAGTGCCTTATGGGGACTTGAAATAAAGATTCCCACAGGAAGATTAATTTGTGTTACATTTTGCTACGGAGATACATGCAAAACCTGCCAAGCAATAGACTTAAAAATTATAAACATTTATACACCTAATAAAAGAGCTTCAGAATACATGAGGCAAAAAAAAAAAATTATTGAACTTCAAGTAAAAGTAGATAAATCCACAACTACAGTCAGAAATAATTGATAGAAAAAATAGAATATCAATAAGGAAAGTATTATTTCAGCAAGACTTGAAAATCACGAAATTGACAGTTATAGAACATCCCTCCCAACAACAGCAGAATACACAGGCTTTTCAAGTGCACGTGGAATATTTACAAAGATAGAGTATATTCTGTGCCATAAAATGTCTCAATAAATATTTGAAAATTCAGGTCATACAAATTATATTCCCTGAACACAATGAAGTTAAAATATAAATCAGGGGCCAGACCAGTGGCGCAGCGGTTAAGTGTGCATGTTCCGCTTCAGCAGCCTGGGGTTCACCGGTTCGGGTCCCGGGTGCAGACATGGCACCTCTTGGCATGCCATGCTGTGGCAGCCATCCCATGTATACAGTAGAGGAAGATGGGCACAGATCTTAGCTCAGGGCCAGTCTTCCTCAGCAAAAAGAGGAGGATTGGCAGCAGATGTTAGCTCAGGGCTAATCTTCCTCAAGAAAAAAGAAAAAGAAACAAAATAGAAATCAATAACAGAAATGCCTCTGGAAAATCCACAAATATTAAGAAATGAATGAACACTGTTACAAATAACCCATAAGTCAAAGAAGAAATCAACAGAAAAATTGGAAAGTTATTCAATTGAATGAAAATGAAAACACAACATCAAAATTTGAAGGATCCTTCTTAAAGCAGTAGTTGGGACAAAATTTATTGCACTATTTAAGAAGGAGGAGAAAGAGGACCAGGAGGAGGAGGAGAAGAAATGTCTCAAATCAATGACCTCAGCATCTATCTTGAGAAATGAGAAGATCAAATTAAACCCAAAGTTAGCAAAAGAGTGAAAATAATTAAGATTAAAGTGGAAGTCACTCAAATAAAAAACAGAAAAAGAAGAGAGAAAGTCAACAAAACTAAAATCAAGTTGTTCAGGAAAACCAAAAATATGGATAAACCTCTACCAAGATTTTTCCCAAAAAGAGAGAGAGAACAAATTACCAACATCAGGAATGAGAGAAATAAAATCGCTACAAATTCTAAAAATAAGGAAATATTATGAATAACCTTATGTCAATAACAAGTTAGATGAAATGGGCAAATTCCTTGAAAGATACAAAGTACCAAAATTCACTCAAGAAAAAATAAATAACCTGAAGAACTCATATCTATTAAATAAATTGTATTTGGATTTAAAATCTTTCCTACAAACAAAATTCCAGGCCCAGATAGCTTCACTGGCAAATCTGCCAAATATTTAACAAAGAAATAATACCAATTCTACAAAACTATTGCAGAAATTTGAAAATGAGGAAATGCTTCCCAACCCATTACATGAGTCTACCATGATCCTAATACAAAAATAAGACAAAGATATTATAAGAAAAGAAAACTATAGACCAATAACTCTCATGGTCTTGAATATAAAAATTCTAAGCAAAATTTATAGCAAAATAATTGCAACACTATACAATAATAATAATACATCATGACCAACTTGAGTTTAACCTCAAAAATGCACAGTTGGTTCAACATTCAAAAATCAATATAATTCACCATATTTACACACAAAGTAAAAACCTATATGATCATCTCAGTAGATACAGAAAATACATTTGACAAAAATCCAATGTTAATTCCTGATTTTAAAAAAAACTCTCAGCAAACTACAACTTCCTAAACCCGATAAAGGCATCTACATAAAACTTACAGCTACCATCAAACATAGCAGTAAAAGACTGAATATTTTCCCCTAAAAACAGGAGCAAAATAAGGATGTCCGTTTTCACCAATTCCATTCAGCATTGTACTGGAGACTCTGGCCAGGGCAATAAGGCAAGAAAAACAAATAAAGGAAACCCAGTTTGGGGAGAAAGAAATAAAACTGTCTTTATTCACACATGACGTGATTGTCTTTGTAAAAAACATGACAGAAGGTGCAATAAAGCAACTAGAACTAGTAAGTGAATTTAGAAAGGTTGCAGGGTACCAGATCAACATACAAAGTCAATTCTATTTCTATTTACCAGCAACAAATAATTGGAAGTGGAAATTTTTTAATATATCATTTATAATAGCATCAAAAATATGAAGTTATTAAAGATAAATCTGATAAAATATGTGCAAGACCTGGACACATAAAACTACAAAACATTGTTGAGAGAAACTGAAGAAGACCTAAACAAACGAAGAGAGAAACCATGTTTGAGTCAGAAGACTCAATATAGTTAAAATATCAGTACTCCCCACACTGATTTATAAGTTCAATAAAACACAATCAAAATCCAAATAAACTTTTTTTTTAGAAATTGACAAACATTCTAACACTCATACAGAAATACAAAGAACACAGCATATCCAAAACAACTTTGAAAAAGAAGAACAAGGGCCAGCCTGGTGGTAGTAGTGGTTAAGTTTGCATTTTCCACTTTGGTGGCCCAGAGTTAGCAGGTTTAGATTCTGGGCGTGGACCTACACACTATTCATCAAAGCCATGCTGTGGTGGCATCCCACATACAAAATAGAGGAAGATTGGCAATGGCTATTAGCTCAGGGCCAATCTTCTTCACACACACACACAAAAGAACAAAGCTGTACGATAAATACTATTATTACAAAGCCACAATAGTCAAAAGAGTGAGTTATTGCCACATAGATGAACAAATAGGTCAATATAACAGAATAAAGAGTTCAGAAATTAGACCAAATATATATAAACAGTTGATTTTCAACAAAGGCACAAAGATAATTCAATGGAGAAAGAACAATCTTTTAAACAAGTGGCAATGCAACAATTGGATATCCATATGCAAAAAAACAAGAATTTTGATACATACCTCATATCACATACAAAAATTAATTTAAAATGGGTCACTGAAAGTTATAAACTTCTAGAAGAAACCATAGCAGAAAATCTTTGTGACTTGGATTAGGGAAAATTTTCTTAGCTATGACACTAAAATAATGGTTCATAAAAAAGCAAATTCATAAACTGGACTTTATAATTGTCAGTGTTCTCCAAAGAAACAGAACCAATAGGAGAGACAGAGACAGAGAGAGAGAGAAAGGAAAGAAAGAAAGAGTAGGAAAAAAAGAAATTTATTGTAAAGAATCGGCTCACACAATAATGGAGGCTAAGAAGTATCAAGATTTGCAGTCAGCAAGCTGGAGACCCAGAAGAGCCTGTGTATAATTCTAGTCTGGTCCAAAGGCTTGAGAACCAGGAGAGCTGATGGAGTGAGTTCTAGTCTGAAAGCCGACCAGCTTGAGACTTAAGAAGAGCTAATGTTTCTGTTTGAATCCAAAGTCAGAAAAGACCGAGGTCCTAGCTCAAAGCAGTCAGGCACGAGGAGTTCCCTCTTACTTGCAGGAGATCAGCCTTTCTGTTCTATTCAGACTTTCAACTGATTGGATGAGGGCCATGCACTTTGGGATAACAGCGCAATCTGCTTTACTCAGTCTACTGATTGAAATGTTAGTCTCATCCCAAAACATCCTCATGGACAGACCCATAATAATGTTTGTCCAAATATTTGGGCACCCCATGGCCAAGTGAAGATGACACATAAAATTAACCATCACAGACTTCATCAAAATTTAAAATTACTCCTCCTTGAAAGACACTCTTAAGACAATGAAAAGGCAAGCAAAAGCCTGGGAGAAAACTTTTGCAAAGCATATACCTGATAAAGGACTTGTATTCAGAATATATTAAGAACTCTCAAAATTCAACAAGAAGTCACCAAGCAAACTAGTTTTTTAAAATGAGCGAAATATTTGAACAGACACTCAACAAAGAAGATATGTGAATGGCAAATAAGCATGTGAAACAAGGTTCAACATCATTAGTCATTAGAAAAATGCAAGTTATAACCGCAACTAGATATCACTACACATGTATTTAAATGGTTAAAAACTTTTTAAATGGCTATAACAGGTTTGGAAAGGATGTGAAGGAACTGGAACTTTCATATACTGCTAATGGGAAAGTAAAATGATAGGATCACTTTGGAAGTTGTTGGGTATTTTCTTTAAAAGTTAAATATGCAACTACCATATTGACAAATAGAAATGGCGAGCAATAGGATATATTGGAGTATATGAGGAAGCCATTTGGTGTAAACCTAATTCGGCCTGACTTTGTTTTTTCCAAAAGGGCCTGTCTGTGGCCATTGAGCATGCATTGTATATCTGCTTTAAAACATTTCCTATGGCAAGAACAAATGGCCTTAAGATAAAGGTGCAACTTGCCCCACATTGGCATTTCCTTAGGGATAAGCATCTTTCCTCAGGCTAGGAACTGGTTGCTGCACTCACCTTTGACCACCCAGCTCACCTGTGACCACCCAGCTCGAGACCACAGACCTGCCACCCTGCTGTGCCCACAGAGACAGCAGACCTACCTGCTGTGTCCATCAATCGCTGTGCCGAGAGAGCAGTCTCGCGACTATTGTAAAAGGGACATTTCAATCATGTGTGAAACATCCTGTTTGGGGGTATATAACCACCCTGTACACCTCACTTCTTTGGTGCCCTTTCTTCCTTTGGGAAAAAAGGCCCTGGGCCATGGTCCTCACATTTTAGCTCAGAATAAACTCATCCCAAATTTTCATTTATAGATTGGTTATGGATTATTTTCATTGACATTTCGATCCTCTCCTACTTATTTACCTAAGAGGAAGAAAGCGTAAGTCCATACAAAGAGTTGTGCCAAACTGTCCATTACAGACATATTTGTAGTAGCCATAAACTGGAAACAACACAAAAGTCTATCAATGGGTAAATGAATGAACAAATTGGTATATCATACAATAGAATACTCCTCAGCAATAGAAAGAAATGAATTTTTAATAGACACTACAAACATGGATGAATCTCAAAATAATTAAACTGAATCAAAGAAGCCAGACCACAAATAGTACTTAGTGTATAATATCATTTACATAAAATTATAGAAAATGTAAACTAACGTATATTGACAGAAAGCAGATCAGTGGTTTCCTGAGAATATGGCAGGAGCGAGGGGGAGGTTTGTGCAGCTTGGGAGATGGGGATTACAAAGCGGCATGATGAAACTTTTGGGGGTGATGGATGTGTTCACTATCTTGATTGTGGTGATGATTTCATGGGCGTAGCATACATCAAAACTTATTGTATACCTTAGGTGTGTATAGTGTATTGCATGTTATTTATACTTCAATAAAGCTATTACCAAAAGAAAGCATGCATCTCTAATGTGCCAGTTTTGAAAAGAGAATGGATGAGAACAGGAAAGAGAGTATAGGTTAGTTCCCCCATATTATATATAAAAATATTTTACAGGCCTACCTCATTTTATGGCACTTTACTTTATTGTGCTTCACAGATATTGCCTTTTTTTTTTTTTTTTTTTTTTTGAGGAAC
Source organism: Equus przewalskii (assembly GCF_037783145.1). Taxonomy (NCBI): domain Eukaryota; kingdom Metazoa; phylum Chordata; class Mammalia; order Perissodactyla; family Equidae; genus Equus; species Equus przewalskii. The sequence goes on along the minus strand of NC_091833.1, from coordinate 10,801,789 downwards.
ACTAGCCCTGAGCTAACAGCTGCCAATCCTCCTCTTTTTGCTGAGGAACACTGGCCCTGAGCTAACATCTGTGCCCAACTTCCTCTACTTTGTTTGTGGGATGCCTAGCACAGCATGGCTTGCCAAGCAGTGACATGTCTGCATCCGGGATTTGAACTGGCGAACCCCCGGCTGCCAAAGTGGAATGTGTGCACTTAACCACTGCGCCACCGTGCCAGCCCCAGATATTGCATTTTTTAAAAGTTGAAGATTTGTGGCAACCCTGCATCAAGCAAGTCCATCAGCACTACTTTTCCAATAGCATTTGCTCACTTCATGTCTGCATCATGTTTTGGTAATTCTTGCAATATTTCAAACTTTTTCATTATTATTATATCTGTTATGGTCATCTGTGATCAGTGATCTTTGATGCTACTAGTGTAATTGTTTTGAGGAGCCACAAACCACACCTACATAAGACGGTGACCTTAATCAATGTATTGTTTGTGTTCTGACTGCTCCACTGACCAGCTGTTGCCCTGTCTCCCTCTCCTTGGGCCTCCCCATTCCCTTAGACATAACCATATTGGAATTAGGCCAGTTGATCACCCTACCATGGCTTGTAAGTGTACAAGTACAAGAAAGAGTTGCACATCTCTCACTTTAAATCAAAAACTAGAGACGATTAAGCTTAGCGAGGAAAGCACGTCAAAAGCTAAGAGAGACCAAAAGCTAGGCCTCTTGCACCAAACAGTTAGTCAAGTTGTGAATGCAAAAGAAAAAGTTCTTGAAGGATCTTAAAAGTCCTCCTCCAGTGAACACACAAATGGTAAGAAAGCTAAACAGCCTCATTGCTGGTATAAGGAAGGTTTTAGTGGTCTGGATAGAAGATCAAACCAGCCACAACATCCCCTTAAGCCAAAGCCTGATCCAGAGCAAGGCCCTAATTCTCTTCAGTTCTGTGAAGACTGAGAGAGGTGAGGAAGCTGCAGAAGAAAACGCTGAAGCTAGCCGAGGTTGGTTTAAGGAAAGAAGCCACCTCCATAACACAAAAGTGCAAGGTGAAGCAGCAAGGGCTAATATGGAAGCTGCAGCAAGTTATCGAGAAGATCTAGCTAAGATAATCAACGAAGATGGCTACTCTAAACAATAGATTTTCAATGTAGATGAAACAGCCTTATATCGGAAGAAGATGCCATCTAGGACTTTCATAGCTAGACAGGAGAAGTCAATGCCTGGCTTTAAAGCTTCAAAAGACAGGCTGGCTCTCTTGTTAGGGGCTAATGCAGCTGGTGCCTTGAAGTTGAAGCCAATGTTCACTTACCTTTCCAAAACTCCTAGGGTCCTTAAGAATTCTGCTAAATCTACTGTGCCTGTGCTCTATAAATGGAACATCAAAGCCTGAATGACGGCACATCTGTTTACAACATGGTTTACTGAATATTTGAAGCCCACTGTGGAGACCTACTGCTCAGAAAAAAGATTCCTTTCAAAATATTCCTGCTGATTGACAATGCACCTGGTCATCCGAGAGCTCTGGTGGAGATGGGCAATGAGATTAATGTTGTTTTTGTGCCTGCTAACACCCATTCTGCAGCCCACAGATCAAGGAGTAATTCCAACTTTCAAGTCTTATTTAAGAAATACATTTTGTAAGAAATAGCTGCCATAGATAGTTATTCTTCTGATGGATCTGGGCAAAGCAAATTGAAAATCTTCTGGAAAGGATTCACCATTCTGGATGCCATTAAGCAGATTTTTGATTCATGGGAAGAGGTCAAAATACCAACATTAACAGGAATTTGGAAGCAGTTGATTCCAACGCTTATGGATGACTTTGAGAGATTCAAAACTTCAGTGGAGGAAGTAACTGCAGATGTGGTGGAAATAGCAAGAGAACTAGAATTACAAGTGGATCCTGATGATGTGACTGAATTGTTGCAATCTGCAACCTCGTGATAAAACTTCATCATGTTACAAGTTGCTTCTTACAGATGAGCAAAAAAAGTGGTTTCTTGAGATGGAATCTACACCTGGTAAAGATGCTATGAAGATTGTTGAAACAGCAACAAAGGATTTAGAATATTACATAAACTTAGTTGATGAAGCAGTGGCAGTATTTGAGAAGACTGACTCCAATTTTAACAGAAGTTCTACTGTGGGTAAAATGCTATCAAACAGCATCACATGCTACAGAGAACTTGTTTGTGGAAAGAAGAGTCAATCGATGCAGCAAACTCCATTGTTGTCTTATTTTAAGAAATTGCCATGGCCACTCCATCCTTCAATAACCACCACCCTGATCTGTCAGCAGCCATCAACATCGAGGGAAGACTATCCACTGGCAAAAAAGGTTATGATTCACTGAAGGCTCAGGTGATAGTTCTTAGCACTTTTTAGCATAAAGAATTTTTTTTCTTGCTGAGGAAGATTAGCCCTGAGCTAACATCTGTGCCAATCTTCCTCTCCTCTATATGTGGGTTACTGTCACAGCATGGCTGACAAGTGGTGTAGATTTGCACCCAGGATCTGAACCTGCAAACCCAGGCTGCTGAAGCAGAACATGCCAAACTTAACCACTATGCCACAGGCCGGCCTCCAACATAAACTATTTTTTAAATTAAGGTATGTGCATTTTTTTAGACACAGTACTACTGCACATTTAATGCATTACAGTATAGTGTAAACATAATTTTTATATACAGTGGAAAGCCAAAAAATTCATGTGACTTGCTTTATTGTGGTGGTCTGGAACTGAACCTGCAATATCTCTGAGGTATGCCTGTATAATGAAAAAAATATGGCAGTAAAAAAGCTTACCTATAGAGATTCAATGAGTATCTTATACAAAATATCCTCTTTATATCACTGTCCTATGATATGAATTTCTTCTTTTAAATTAAAGATCCAGTTCATAGCTTAGCAAAAGAGAGTTTCTAGTTTCTGAGTTCTTTACGTAAAAGATAATATTTAAAGTTATAAAATTAAAATCACATTGAATATCAATATCTTTAATGGATTTTATAAAAAGTAAAAAATATGAAATGATATATGAAGATACCCTAGTATGTTTATCAGTGAAATCGTTCAGATAGTTAAGGAAACATAATCATGTAAAATTTGTGTAAAGTATACAAATTTAAAAAGCAGGAATATAATAATACATAAATCCATATCCCGAAGACAATTGCTCTTTGTTTAAAAACAAAACTAGAAAGATATCTAAATGTATTTAAACACATAATTGAAATCATGACCACTATGCAGTTGTGTCTTGAAGTCTGTGTTGTCTGATGTGAGTGTGGCCACGCCTGCTTTCTTTTGGTCGTCCTTTGCTTGGAGAATTATATTACATCCCTTCAGTTGAGCCTGTGTTTATCTTTGGAGCTGAGACGCATTTCCTGGAGGCAGCATATTGTTGGGTCTTGTTTTTTAATCCATCCAGCTATTCTGCATCTTTTGACTGGTGAATTGAATCCATTTACATGTAGAGTGATTATTGATATATGAGGGCTTAATTCTGCCATTTAACTTTTGGTTTCTGGTTGTTCTATATTTCCATTGTTTCTTTTTCCTTGTATTTCTGTCTGCCATTTAAGTATGGTGGTTTTCTGTGATGTGTTTCTCAGTTTCCTCTTTTTTTATGTTTCATGGCTCTGCTCTGGTTTTGTGTTTTGTCGTTACCATGAGGTTTGTATAAAAGATCTCCTAGATGAGACTATTTTTTTCCTGCTGATAACATCTTATCTCCATTAGCCTATGAAAGTTCTATCCTTTTCCTCTTCCTTTTCTATGTTTTTGTTGCTACAAATTATCCTTTTTTGTATTGTGAATTTCTTACCAAATTGAAGTGGTTATAATTATTTTCCATGCTTTCTTACCCTTTACCCTTTTTGTTATAATTGAGTGTTTACTAACCTATTCTGATACAGAGTTGCAATTTTCTAATTCTGTCTACTTATCACCTTGCTCAAAGCTTTGTATACCTTTGCCTTTTTGTTTCAAGTAGGAGGGCTCCTTTCAACAGTTCTTGTGAGGCAGGTCTAGCCGCATTGAACTCCCTCAGCTTTTGTTTGTCTGGGAAAGCCTTTATTTCTCCTTCATATTGGAAGGATAACTTTGCTGGATACAGTATTCTTGGCTGATGGTTTTTGTCTTTCAATATTTTTAATATATCATTCCATTCTCTTCTAACTTACACTGTCTGCTGAGAGATCTGCTGAGAGCCTGATGGGAGATGCTGTGTAAGTTATTTTCTTCTCTCTGGCTGCCCTTAATATTCTTTCTTTGTCATTGACCTTTGGCAGTTTTAATATAATGTGTCTTGGAAAAGGTCTTTTTGCATTGTGATAATTAGGAGTTCTAGTCACTTCATGTCCTTGTATATCCAGTTCCTTCCCAATATTTAGGAAGTTCTCAGCTATTATTTCTTTAAATAAGCTCTCTGCTCCTTTCTCCTTCTCATCCCCTTCTGGGATACCTATTATCTTTAGTTGCTTTTCCTAATTGAGTCAGATATTTCTTATAGAATTTCTTCATTTTCTAAAAATCTTTGTCTCTCTCCACTTCCACCTGAATCATTTCTAGATCTCTGTCTTCGAGCTTGCTAATTCTCTCTTCCACATGGTCTGCTCTATTTCCAATGCTTTCTACTTTGTTTGTCATCTCATTGTGTTCTTCATCTCCAGAATTTCTTGGTATTTTAGAGTTTCAATCTCTTTAGCGAAGTATGCCTTCTGTTCATTAATTTTATTCCTGAGCTCATTGAATTGTCTGAGTATTCCTGTAACTCTTGGAGTTTCTTCATGACAGTTATTTTGAATTCTCTATCAGTTAGATTTCAGTCCTCTGTGACTTCAAGTTTGATTTCTGGAGAGTTGTCATTTTCTTTCTGTGTTACTGTATTACTGTATTTCTTCATGGTGTTTGATGAGTTGTTCCTCTGCTGGCACATTTGTGGTAATAATCACCTTTCTTATTTGGGTGAGGCTTTGGTTACTTTGATTCTGAGCTGCTTCTGGTTGTCTTTGAGACTTCGCACTTTCCATCCTCCACTATCTCTACCAGAAGCATTGTCAGTGCCCTCCTTGTGCTGCTTGTGCCTCTGAGTGCTGCTGATGCCTTGCTGCTTACAATGTTGCTGCAGTCTCAGGTTTCACCACCAAGATCACCAGGCTGCTAGCACCAATGCTGCTCCCAGGCTCACCTAGGTCTCGTGTTCCCCCATTGGCTGTCTGCGGGCTCAGGTGTTGCTGCCTTGTGCACCACCTGTGTTGCTGCTCCTGAGTTCTCTAGGGGTGCCAGCAGTGCCACTGCTGGGGGTTCTGGGTTCAGAGGGGTTGCTGTCCTGGACCTGGGGTCTTGTATGTAGCCTTCACTGCTGGCAGGGCCAGTGTTGGTGGTACCACAACTAGGGGCTGGGTTATGGGTATGTCTGTGGCTCTTGAAGCCTCAGGTCACACATGCCACCTGCCACTGCTGGAGGAGTGGGAGGGAATAAGCCATGAGTACCACTGCATTTCCTGAAGCCCCCCATCACCATCTGCACTGCTGGGGATGGGGGGAGCTGAACCATGAGTGCCACTGTTGCTCCTGTAGCCTCTGATCTCTGCCTGTGCTGTGCTTTTTGAAACCTCAAATCAGAGCACCACTGCCACTGCCTAGGGTATCCCCATTTTGGATTCAGTACTCCCTGCTGGAAGGACTGACATTGGAGTCACCACTGCCAGGGGAAGACGAGGAGGGTGCTCCCCTAGTTCCACTGCCTCCTGGAGGTCCAGTCCACCCACCTTCAAATATATAGATGTACAGATCTCTCAGGCATTCTGGTGTGCTGTGCAGGAGGTCCTTTGTTGGTCAATGGATGCCCTACTGGTTGTAACTCAGAGGGGAGAGAAAAGGGAAAAACTCACTGTGCATTATGCTGATGTCTATACAATCTTATATTATGATTTTTTTTCTTAATATTGAATCAAAATATTTCCTCAATCAAAATAGAAACTCTGAGGTAAATTTGCTATTTAACTGTTTGCTCTGGGATGGTTTTAGTAAACTCTAGGTGTGTGGCTATTGTTCTTTGACTTCTTTAAAGCTTTGACTGCTCTTAATAAACAATATAAATTGCAAAGATAGAGGCATGATCTTAATTCCACATTTTGTATGCCCCTCACCGCAGACAGCCAATGGGGGAACACGAGAGCATTAGTAGGACTAGAGAAAGTTTCCAGTATTTTCTCTGCAATTTGAAGTGTTTTCGGGTTTAGTGTAAATAGTTGTAGGTCAGCATCTCAACAACTTTTCTATAAAACACAAAATAAAATATGTCCAAATGTAATATTTTTCAGGACTATTAAGTTCCAATGTTATTAAGCTCAAACTTGAACTAGTCCTGTAGGGTGAATTGCAAGAATAACACTCATCAATTCTGTGTGAATTCAATAGTATTCACTTGGACAGTCTGCATGCTTCCTGAATATTCCCAGGAGGCTCGTTTGTGCTTTGGATTTTTCCTCCATATATATATACTTATTTATAAATTTGATATATATGCAAGTCTATTTATATAATATACATGATTAATACTTGGAAAAAAGATGTTTTTAAAAGATGAAATAAGCCATATTTTTAAAATAATTATTTTATGTATTATTGGAATAGGTAACCTTGTTATCGTCACTGAAAATATATCACTATGATTGAAAGGTCTGGCTCTTAATTCAACTTATTTCAACACTGTGTTTTAGTAGCCAGCATAACTAAATAAGCTATCTCCCACAACACAGAAATCTTTAAAAAGGGAAAAAAGAGTATCATCTGGTAGCCAAATAAGTCATGATGCTCATTGACCAATTGCATAGGGTTCACTCCATGTTTTGGATGTGTCATTTATAAATATCTTGCTAGGAGTGATGATTTCATACAAGCTTTAGTCACTATCTCAAGCTAAAATAAAAAGGATGTGGTATATTGATACTCATGTCTGCAATCCATTTACCAAGTAGTTTCCTAGAAAATTCTTTTTTTTTTTCAGTCTACTTCTTGTTTGACTTGATTTGCTTGTTTGTAACCTTACTGTGTGCTCCAACAGGCTTGTACTGGGAATAGAAGAAATGTGACTCTATTATTCTCTAGCATTTGCTGTTTTCTCACATTACTGATCTAACTTGAAATTCATTTCTTTGCAGTAATCATTCTTAACAGCTTTATTGAGGTATAAGTGACATACAATAAACTGTACATACTTAAAATGTACAAATTGATTAGTTTTGACATACGTATACACATGGGAAACCATCACCACGCTGTCTTCATTATGCAGCTTTATAGTAAGTCTTGAAATCAAGTAGGATAAGTCCTACAATTTTATTCTTCTTTCTCAAAGGAATTTTGGCTATTCTCAGTCTTTTGTATTACCATATGAATTTTAGAATCAGTTTGTCTATTTCCACAACAAAGACTGCTGGGGATTTTGATTGGGATTGCATTGATCTTTGGATCAATGAGGGGATAATTCACGTCTTAACAATTTTGAGTCTTCTTTACCAAATTTCTGTCTAATTTTCCTATCAAGCATTGAGAGAGACGTATTAAAATCTATGACTAAAATTGTGGATTTGTTTATTTCTTAGTTGCTGATCTATCAGTTTCTAGTGTCATGTATTTTGAAGATCCGTTATTAGGTACATAAACATTTAGAATTATTACCTCTTCTTGATAAACTAACCCCTTTATCATTACAAAATCACCTTTTCAAATACTCTTTCCATATTTCTGATGATCAGAGTTAGCATGGTATATGTTTCCATTCTTTTACTTTTAACCTATTTGCTACTTTATATTTAAAGTACATTTCTTACAGGCAGCATACATAATGTCTTGCTTTTTTATTCAATCTAAAACCTCTGCTTTTTACTTGAGATATTTAGAGTATTTACATCTAATGTGATTACTCACATGATTACATTTCAGTCTTACAACTTGTTTTCTATCAGTCCTCTCTCTCATGTTCCTTTTTTTCTGCCTCTTTTTGTATAAATTCAATATTTTCAAGAAACTACTTTATCTCTTTTTTTGGTTTATTAGCCATAATTCTTTATCTGGTATTTCAGTGGGATTTTTATTGCTTTAGAGTTTATGGTATTCATTTAGGATTTATCATAGTTACTCTTCAAGTGATCTTATACCACATCCTACATACTGACATGTGTCATACATACTATCATGTGTCACTTAACAACAGAGATATTTTCTGAGAAATGCATCATTAGGTGATTTTGTCATTGTGCAAACATCTTAGAGTGTACTTACACAAATCAAGATAGTAGCCAACTACACATCTAGGCTATGCGGTACTAATCTTATAGGATCACTGTCATATATGCAATATATTGTCGTTATGCAGTGTGTGACTGTAGTCATATCCTTGTAATAGTATAATTCCTATTCTCAGCATTCCCTTTTATGCTATTGTTGTTATATTTTTTACTTTTACATATGTTATAATTCCACACTATGTTGTTATTTTTGTTTTAACAGTCAATGATCTTTTAAAGATAATTAAAATTTATTTTTAAATTCTGTATTTGCCCATACAATTGAATTTCCAGTGCTCTTCGAAGTTTTCCTACAGCTCACTGATGCTGTATTCATTTTCTATTCTCGTTTGTGTCTTTGCTTTATTTTGTTTAGTTTCTACTGTTATGTCTTTTCATATTTACTAACCTTTTCTTCTGCAATGCCTAATCTGCTGTTAACCCAATCCAGTGTATTTTTCACCTCATCTCATATATTGTGATTTTCACTCTCAGAATTTCAACTTTGGTCTGACTTTATACCTTTTACATCCCTAATTAACTTTAGACCATATAGAATAGACTTATAATAAATGTTTTAGTGTCCTTGTCTGATAATTCTGATATATGTCAGTTCTGAGTTGGTTTTGATTGATTTATTTTTTTTTCCTCATTATGGATCATATTTTCCTGCTTCTTTGCCTGCCTCATAAGTTTTTATTGAATGCCAGACATGGAGAATTTACCTTGTTGGGTCTAGGATTTTTTGTTCCCATAAATATTCTTGAGCCTTGTTCTGGGATGCAGTTAAGTTACTCCAAATGGTTTGATATTTCTAGATCTTTCTACTGATATTCATTAGGTAGTGCTGAAGCAATGCTTAGTCCAGGGATAACTATTCCCCACTACTGAAGTAAGACCCTTCTGCGTACCCTACCAAATGGAGAGTATGGTGGGTCCCGTAAGTGTTCCATGACAGACAAGACAGAAGAAGCTAGTCCCCTGGACAGCCTATGGTAAATTTGGAAGATCTGGGCATGCGGTCCAACCCATTCCCTCCCCGGGGATAAGCTGAGATCTGGGATTTTTCACCTACTTGTTCTGCATGGAGCCTGAGGGAGGGGCTATGGCAACTGCTTGCATATTACTTTAAACCAGTGTCTTCACTCTCACTGGCCCCTAGGTATCTAGAGCATTCCAGGACCCATTGATGCTCCAAGACAGACAAGACAGAAACTAGTCCCTTGGGCAGACTCCGGAAAATTTGGAACATTGGAGGCATGATCCAACTTTCTCCTTCCCCAGGGAGAAGCTGGGATCTGGGAATTTTCACCTGCTCACTCTCTTCTGAGCTGGGAAAGGGGCTATAGTGACTGCTTGCAAGCTATTTCAAACCACCATCTTTGTGCTCACTGGCTCCCAGGCTCCTAGAATCTGCCAGGTCCTATCAGTGCCCAGAGACAGGTGAGATGGAAGCCAGTATCTTGGGAAGCCCCCAGAAAAGTTGGAATCTTAGACTCATGGTCCAACTTTTTCTCTCCCCAGGTAGAAACTGGGAGCTGCAAGTTTCCTTCTGATTGTATGGCGCTGTGCCAGGGTTATGGTCAGAGTGTCTTGAATTTTCCTACCAGCTTCAACGTGGCTGGTTTTGCATTTGCCCAGAGTGAAGAGCCTCTCAACTAGTTTACGGATTTCCCATCAGGGGAGTTTGTCTATACACTGCTGTTGAATCACTGTGTTCATGGGGAGAAGGAGGGTCCAGGGCTTCCAATTCCACTATCTTGCTGACATTACCCACTCTTTCCCTCTTAAATGGTAGTGTGTATCTTTTGTGTGATCGTCAACAGATGCACAGAAAACACAATAAACTGAGCTAAATGCTATGAAGCCGTGCAATGTGTTTCACTTAGAGCATTTAACCAAGGAAACTGATTGACTCTATGAGAAGGAAATATTTTCTTGAGAAAGTTAATTGACGAGTAGAGAAAAACTTCTCAAAGAAAAGGAAGTTTCTCTAAAAGACCTATAACAAGAAGAAGTGTGGAGCATTAGAACCTAGAGCAAGTGTGAGGCAAGATGGGGCCAGGAGGGTGGCACGAGTCTGATCATGCAAAGTTTGAAAACCTTAGGAAGTATTTCAGAGCTTATTCTGGGAGCAATCAGAAACCACTAAATGATGTTTAGTAGAAAATAGCACAATCAGATGTGTGTTTTGAAAAGACTGGTTTTTTGGTACCTTCTAGAAAATTGAAAGAAAAGCAAAGAAGCAGGATGGAAAATCTAGTGGTCTTTGACCTAAATTAGTATGTCGGAAGGCCTCTCAAACAAATATGGAAAGGGAGAAGAAAGAATGCACCAAGCATTCAGCCCCCACAATGCAGAGTTGAGATGCCCTTGCCAGGAAGGGGTGAGGGAGAGAATGGAGAAAAGATAGGCCTGTGTGCGGGTAAAATTGCCCTTGACTGTAGAGTACAGCAGACTAGGGTTCAAGTCCCGACTTGGCCGATTGTTAGTTATGAAATTTTAGACAAGTTAATTATCCCTATTTTATGGATGAAGAAACTGAAACTCAAAGAGGTTAATCACACCTGCCTCACACACTTACAGTGTAATATGTAAATTAATACCAGCCCCGTAATAAGTACACAAAAAATGTCAGCACTTAGAGGTAGTGATATCATAAAACTAGTTGACTCAGAAAGATTAAGTGGCATGTGCCCCAGGTCACACAGCTGGTACACTTAAAATTATTTTTTAAAAATTACCTTTTTAATTTACATAGATTATTTAGCTTAAGAACTATACCAATTTATACCCCCCACAAAAAATGCCAATTTCACACTCTGGTACTAATATTAAAAATTGTCATCTAAAAAACATTATTTTATTAAACAAGATTTTGAATGATTGTGTTCTATTTCTGGATTTCCTAGCAAAAAGGATTTATTTCATACACAGATGTTAACGTCTGTCGTACCACATAACTGTAAAAGTCTAGATCAAAGTATGTGCTGAGAAACAGAATGTAGACTACAAGATTACAAAGTCCAGATGTTCTGCTGCCGTGTGTGTTATTATCTATTATCATTTTGCTTTCATTTTTTGACATGACTTGATAAGGGCTATATTGTTACTCAAAATAATCTATATTTGCAACTTTAAATAGGGAACATGGCGATTACAACTACATGAAATCCTTAAAGAGTGTGTACATGGTCAGTGGACCTGCTAAGTCAACGCACATTACAGTTCATCAAATACGCTGTTTGGGGGCGTGGCCGTTTCAGGTGGGGATCCTCCCCACTTTCACTCTATCTCATCTCTACACAGCACGTCAATTTCCTTGGAGAAATTGCAGAAATTGAACACCATGAAAAAATGTTTAGAATTAAAATGACTGTCTTCTCTGATTAAAATCCCAGGAGATTTGCCTTTTAGGGAGAAAATTTTTCAAGTGCTCTTACAGTTGGACATTTTTTAAGTTTCTTAATTATTTACATTTCCTATGTTTGATCCAATGTAACAACAAAATCAAATGAAAGCTAAAGCGCTCCCTTTTATTTGAGTGTAAGGATCAAAGTCCATGAGGCTGGAGGGTGATAGCTCCCTGTGTTTCCACTTCGATTCATTTTTCTGCCTCTAGACAAATCACATAAAGCCAAAAATTCACTCTGTTTGTAATCAACAGCTCAGCCTCTGATACCATCACAATTTTCCTGTAAATGTTGCCCACGTACTTGAAAAATCATCATCTTAAAACATATTTTTCAAGCGGAAAGCATAATTGCTGTAACATGAATTAGTCCGACTAATATTCAGACTGATGATGTTTATTTTGATGTTGTTCAGACATTCACCACACTCTTGGGTGTAACACGTGTCATAATTAACTACAGTGGAGCCATTTTAAAATGGAGTCGCAGCTGCCCTTCCAGAGATGCTGTCTTGCTGTCTTGAACCTTGGGCTGGGCCAAACCTTTGGACTGGGCCCAAACAGCAATTGTTCAAGACATCAGCAGGAGAACGGACATCCTGACCACAGAGACTTATGATTGTAAACTTTCTGAAGATAACATCAATAGTCAATCAATGTTCAGCCAAGACTAGCTCTCTGCCTCCAACTTCAACCAAAACTCTTTGTAATACAACTTCCCTTGCATGACTTGTACGCCCTAGCAGGACACTCTTTGGGTTTCTACCTGAATCTGTGCTCCTGGAGTTGCAATTCTCTGATCCCAAATAAATGCTTTGCCTCTTAAATTGGTTTCTGTTTTTGTCGGTTGACACACGGATATGGAAGAAGAGCTGATTAATGATAATGGATGATCTAACTTTCAATGCTGACCCTGACCCTCGAATTTTTCTTTTTTTAAAAAAACGTTTGTTTTTTTTTTTTTTTTGAGGAAGATTAGCCCTGAGCTAACATCTGCTGCCAATTCTTCTCTTTTTTTGCTGAGGAAGACTGGCCCTGAGCTAACATTCGTGCCAATCTCCCTCCACTTTATATGTGGGATGCCTGCCACCGCATGGCTTGACAAGCAGTGCGTAGGTCCACACCCGGGGTCCGAACCGGCCAACCCCAGGCCACTGAAGTGGAATGTGAGAACTGAACCAGGCCGGCCCGCAATTAATTTTTCTTTTAGTTTGAAAAAGTGAATTCAGCATTTGAGTCAGAGTTATGTAAAATGGGGTTATTATTTGGACCAGGTGTTATCTAAGGAAGTTTTCAGTTGATGTTTTATGAATCCCTGACAAAGGTCATGTTGATAATAAGAGGTCCCTGCCGTGGGGGTAAGATAGGCTTATGCAAAGATGAATCTAACCTTAAAGGTGTTTTTGTATGCATGGTATAGAAGATACAAGTATATTATTAGGTAATTATTTTTTTCCTTCTATTGTTTTTTACTACCGCAGGCTTACAAAGCTGAATTAACCATGCTCCTCAATTGTTCTGTGCAAAGCCCCTCTCTTGTTTTACTTTACTTTTATTTTTATTTTTATTTTCCCCTTTATCGTCAGTGCCCATTTCCTTTCTCCCCCCCTGCACAGTCTTGGCTACATATCTAACTTTGTAAAACATCTAATGTTATCTTATTTGTGTGTTTATGTTTTCAGTTTATGTAAACTATGCTGAATTTCCTTAATTTATAATTCAAAACTAAGCCTTTAAAGTCTAAGTTTTACTGGATGTAACCAGTTCATTGATTGTGATTTTTTACTTATTCATACTAGAAATAGACACATAAGTTACCTCAAATTTTTCGCTACCACAAATATTCTGTAACCCAGTTGAAATCTAAATATCAACACAAAAACCGTGTTAGCAAGGCTTGAACTGAGAGAGTATGATAATCTTGAGCATATTCCGTTTATAGACCTATGTAACATTTGTAATGGGGTATATGACCAAGAAACAGTGATTGTTATCCATAGATCACGTCATTCTTAATTTTATTACTAACTGCCAAATTGCTTTCCGAAATGGCTGTATCATTTGTTAATATCTCTGCCAGCAGTGCAAGAAGGTTTGTGCTGTTCTGCATCTTCATGGAAACTTGGTGCTTTCTGGTTTTCCATTATTTTTTTCAACGTAATGGGTGAAACGGTATCTCATTGTTTTACCTTTTTCCTATTATACTAAGCTTGAGTAGCTTTTCTTGTACTTGTTTGCCATTTCAATAGTAGGATAAGCTAGGCCACGCTGAAATATCAATGGCATAATTCAACAAACGTTTATCGTTTATGTTGGGCAATGCTCCAGGGCAGCTCTCCTTCTTGTGGTTGCTATAGGCGGCTTCCCACTCATGACTCACTACCTCAGCCGACGACCTCCAAAGCTGCCACTGAGGGAGACCGAGGAGGGAGGAGGCATACCAGTTTGTTCTGGCCTTAGCCCAGACGTGACATATACCACTCAGAGACCGTCAGCCAGAACAAGTTGCCTCACTCCAAGAAAGCCTAGGAAATGTGGAAGACTCCAAGAATATTGTGAGTACTGTCCGCCACAGCAATTTAACCTTCCAACAAGTCTGTATGCTTTGACATGTTACAATACTTTTTATGCCTTTATAGTAAAGGGGAAAAAAACATGTAAGCAATGACCAAGGAATGAATTTTGTGTGTCACTGCCAGATGTAATCATGTCACTCCTCTGTCCACAAGCCTTCGATGGCTCCCCACTGTCTAATATGCTAAACTTTTCGGCCTAGTTTTCTCTCCAGTAATAGTAGATCAAATTTAGCATGACTTTTCAATCCCATAAATTTTTGATCAGTTTTTATTCAATCTTTGGTAAATTGGAAGATAGTGATGGTCCCTTAAGAATCGGTATAGAACTGAATGAAATTTAATAAGGCGCCTGACAGTTATGTGATTGCAATTTGTAGAGTTTTCATTTTATAACCTTAAGCAATATTGACCTCAGAGAAGAATAGATAGAATGAGGGACAAAAAGAATGAATACGTTATTCGTCTTTGTTCTAGTCTTCCCACTTGATAACTGCCCCAATGAAAGTCTAAATTAATTTCTGAATTAAACTTGCACCAATTTTCTTTTGAGAAAGTTGATTCACTACCAAGACATTTCATATACAATATGTAAGAAAAGACTACACGTAAATGGATTTTATAATGAGCATCTTGACAGATAATATAAAGGTATAGAAATAAACAAACAGAAGATAAATGTCATGGGATGATTATTAAGAGGACAGCCTGGGGAATTTGGGAGGTCCCACTAACATAACCGGGTTTACTTTGAACCCCAAGAGATGGCCCTGATTCTCTCAAGCAGAAAGAACACATTTTGAAACTATGCTCTTCAATTATTTCAGTCGAGCACACAATACAAATAGCTCTCAGGGTGAGCTGAAGTATCTGGAAGTTTGCAGGCCTGTTTTTAAAAAAAAAATTTACCTTTGCTAGATTTTGTAAAATGTCATTTCAATTATTTTTGCACAATAGCATTGGAGAAACAATGTTTCCTCTGATTAGCTTGACACGTGGTAATTTGGGTAGAGTTTAACTTTATTTATCTTTGACTAGAACAAATTGTCTCTCTGCCCTTGTTTATACAAAATGCTGTTATTTTCGCTCCTTTCATTTGTATAATCGGTGGCTTGGTTTCATCTTAAATGCTTGTAATTGTGCACTGAGGCAGGCTTCAGCTGCGTCAGACTCACAGCTAAGAAAGCAAAATGGTGCGCGGAGGAGAGATGGGAGGAGACGGTACAAATATAAAACTTGTTAAACAAAAGCCAAGGATAATTTTTTTTTGAATACTCTGACAGAACAATGAACTAGCAAAGCGTTTCCAACATGAAGACAAAAGGAAAACTGAAGAGGAAACATTTCCGGTGCACCTTGGTTTCAATTCGACTTCACATTGAAGAGTACTTCCTTAACCTCAAACTTCTATCTATGAGTTTAGGTCAGAGAGACTCTCTAACAATTTGATTTCACTCTAACAGGAGAAGTTCATGTGTGAAGAGCGTTGGCACATTAAATGATGTTCAAAAATGGCAATCAGCCTTGAAACGTGTAAACACATACACTACTGTGAACGTAAATGTGAATTTTATTCCCTTAATTATGCTACACATAATTGGACCAGACTGGAGTAGATCATAGAATCAGACAAAACCTAGAGTCACTTGGAGGGTGCTTCCACCCACAGCGCTTAATTATTTTCTGCCTCCAACATGCTGTATTTTGATTCTGTTGACTTAAATTTTATTCAGTGTCAATTTGGCCTTTGTATGCAATATCCTCACAGATTATTCCCTATAAGGACGCAGCGCTGAACAGAGAAAATAAAAAAGAAAAGGGAACTTATTGAGTACTTACACTCTTTTAAGCCTTTTGTATGTATCAACTCTCATAATCCTCACAATTAGCAAAATTTACACCTATTTACCTTAATAGTCATAGTTATATTTTTCTTTTATATTTTAGTTTTTATAAAATTAATAACGTCCCTCATATAAATTGTGGAAAGATGTTCAGACGAAATTACAAATCATCCATAATCTACAGTCTAGATATAATTACTATTAAGCTTTTATTCATTTTCCACGTGGAAGTCTTGGTTTTTAATGTAATTGGAATCACACAGGTTATGCAGTTTCTTGCCCTTCCGTTTTCACTGAAATTATATCATCAACATTTTCGGATGTCATTATAAATCCTTCATCCATGATTTTGAAGGGCCCATTATGTTTCATCATTTGGATGCACCATAATTAGTCTAACCTCTCTGGTATTTGGGGGGACATTTAATTTGCTTAGAATCTTACTTTCTGTGAAACCTGAATGCATCTGCAATGGAGGTACTGTGAACTGCTGTGGCCACAGCCTCCCTTTTGATGCTATTGCTGCAACCCAATTGAAATCCAAAGGTCGAGCAAAAAGTGTGCCAGCAGAGGATGAAGGGGCGGGAGAGTTTGGAGAGATATTTAAGAGTTGGCAGGCTCTACAGTGCTCTGCTCTCTTATTTGCTCTATTATTCCAGCTGAAATTTAAAAGGGTAAGGCTCAAACATTTAGGCATTTGTGTACTGGGCTCCAGATCTTCCCGAAACCTAATCAGATTTGTGCACACTGTAGTAAACTCCTAGTATAGATTCTTCTGTTTTGGTAACATTTTTTTACTTAGATTGTTTTACAACTTGCAACTAAAAGAAGCCTAATACATATTTACTAATGAACAAACATATTTAATGTCTATAACAAAGACGATAACAGGTCCACTCTATTCTGAGCAGACCACATTGAGATTAGAGGTGGTTAGTTCATTTAAAACAGATATTGAAGAAGTAGGGTCCCTCTGCCCACAAAAGACAAGAGACAAAGACATGGAAGTTTCCAAACCAGTTCCTACAAAGAATGGTAAAAATAAATGGAAATAGTTAGTTTGGCATACCAAGAGTTATCCACAAATGTTGAAATATTGTCTTGTGTAAGAAGAAATAAATTTGTTCTGTATGGTTACATAGCTAAGAATTTAGACCAATGCAACATAATTTTGTCTAATATAAGGAAGAACATTCCAAAAGAGTGGAATAAAACACAGATTGGGCCACCTTAGAAACTAAAAAGTTCTCCATGACTGGAATACTTAGGTACATACTCAATAATCGTTTGACGGATATGTTAAGAAGGGAGGTCAAGATATTGGTAAGAAAAAAAAAACAGCTCTATTATGTGACATTCCAATTGACTTCCAATTTTATTTATATATTTATTTATTTTTGGTGAGGAAGACTGGGGCTAACATCTGTTGCCAATCTTCCTCTTTTTGCTTGAGGAAGATCATCACTGAGCTAACATCTGTGCCAATGTTGCTCTATTTTGTATGTGGGATACCACATGCTTTATGCCAGGCATGGGTCTTAAAGAACGGTGGAGGGTTCAAAAAAACAGGAAACTTGTTTGTGGAGACCACGGTATAGTAGCATTTTTCATCTCAAGCATTTACATAAAATTACAAAGATAAATTTTAAGGATTTTGATATATTAATGAACACAGAATGTGTGATAGAAGTTCAAAATGCTCCAAAGAAAACAACTGAATTTCTTAAAATTTCAATGTAAGTGCAAACTCACTTATAGAAGTAAAAACCCAGACAGAGGCAAACAGTCTTGTTGCAGTGTTCACCTCTTTCATAGTACGTAACTCTCGAGCACTCAATAAGAGAATCTTTGCTAGAAGACATTTCGTGCTTCTTTCAGCAAACTGAACCCATAGAAATGTCATGAGTTGGTGACACAAGAGCAAAGAGCATGAGCTTTGCAATTATACAGGCATGAGGTCAAATTTCAGCTTTGCTTTTACTGTGTTATCTTGTGGAAAACGGCATGACTTCCCTTTATTTCAAAATTCTCGTTTGTCAATTGAGAGTTGTTCTGAAGGTTAAATGAGAAAATATATTTGATGCATTTAGCACAGTTCTTGGAACCTTATAAGTGTGCATTACATGTGTAGCTAAAGTTCTTTAAAGAGTTCTTTATAAGAGTTCTTTAAAGGTCTGGTGAGTGCATCTGCCCATTAATTAAAAGTTTACTAGCTGTCAAATCTTGGCCTGATCTATTCGGCCACCACGATTACAGAGGCTAGAGATCTTCAGAAAATTCACGCAAAAAGTGAAATCAATGATGGCATCCAAATAAGAAGGAATATCCACAGTTAGAATTTGCAGCTGTGATGAACTTTTAATTCTGCTTTGTGAGGAGAAAAACCAAATCCATCTTTGCCATAAACAGATCTCTGTACGTTGCAACGTTGTAGTGTGAAGTGAGCGATGGTGTCGTCCAGGGGTTCATTAGAATAAACAAGAGCCCTGTAGGAGAATTTGGGCTTCTCTGGACCAGCTGGGTTTCCTCTAAACCTGTTACCTACAACTGAGTTAAATAGCAGCCAAAATTATTTAATTCAGATCATTTATTTTGATAAAATGTCTTCTAAGTTCAGCTTCCTGGCGTTCAGACAGTCACTTTATTTAATTTACAACTCTGTTAGCTTGACAGCACACCAAAGATATAGCAAGACTTGGCAGTTGACCAGGGATATTGTGCACATGTTGAGTCAATTTTCAAAAAATGTTTTCAAATTGCAATGAATCTGTGCTGCACTTCCTGACATATAAATGATTGTAATGGACTCAGAAACAGGAAACTTGCGAGCAGAGCAAGATGCAAATGGTGGAATGGGATTAGAGAAAAGCTTCTTGACCTTCCAAGGAAGGGTGGGATGAAAGAGTAGGGGCTGAAAAAGAAGCACTTCAGCAAGAAAAACAAGTGTACAGCCAAAATCTCAGCCCCTCAATCACCATATCATCCATAAATTACGAGAACGACAGCGATGTAAATAAATTTTTTAAATATCGAGCTCCATTTCTATACGACAGATTAAAAAAAGGAAGTCCCAAGAAGTGAAATGACTCACCACTTTCCAAAGTGCACAGCAATCTTCTGACAGAACCAGAGATAGAACTAAACTTTTCCCACTTCGATGCTATTTCCATGCGACATTTTCAAAGTGATACTACGTCATGAGGACCATACCTTAGAAATGCACCTTCAGAAAAAAATACGGCAAACACAGAAGCAGTAGGAAGTAAAACCTGATGGCTAAAGCATTAACACCAGCCACAACCCAACCTACATCAGATTTTTTTCATTATTATTATTGATAGTTGTGTGGCCTTGAGTGGTTTGCTTATGTTTTCCGCATGCTGCTTTGGTTTTGTTTTCTCATTATTTCTAAAAGATTTGTGTATTAGTTGGTTGTATCAGTTTTTGTTGTTATAATATTAAATTATATAACAGCTGTGAGATACTTAGCATAGTCCCTAGCACATAGAGGGTATTTCATAAAAGGCAGGTCTTATTCTGAAGGTCAGAGTCAAATACATTTTCCCAGTCAGACTGTTAGATCCAACAGATTCACTTTATTCTGACATGAACACTGAAAATCTTAACTACACAAGAAGGCAGAATCTGATATGTTCATTGACCAACTGGAAAAATAAAGAACATCACAAATATAATATATCCATTTTCACACAAAGATGAGGTGTTGAAGCTGACTGAATCAGACATTTGATGTTAGGTGAAGATTTGGTTTGATTTTTTTTTCAAGTATGTAAAAGCAAAGAAAGAAGGTTTGAGAAACCCCCTGAGGGAATATGCAGGAAAGTGCTTGAGCAGAACATGACCCATCCAGGTCTACCTGTTGGTAAAGACCTTAGTCATGCTTACTGATGACCATGCAGAAAACTGAAGGTCAGAAATCTTCCAGCCTCCACCTGAGCATTCATAGCTAAACTGCTTGTTTTTAATATCAAATAAGACAATAGGAGTTTAAAATTCAAGTAAAAAGAACCTCTGGCAATCAACACACTCTTGGAGGAAGTGGGTGTTAAATCTGCCTGATGCAATTTTAGCCAGTCTACACCTTAAATCAGAATCAAGTCCATGCCAGGGAAGCATAGGTTTTGCTGTTGTCAATGATTTTCTTCCTTCAATACAAACTCGGAAGAACAAAAAGAAGCAGAGGCAAGAGTCTTCCATTTTTTGAGGAATATTCCTGCTTCTCATTTGGAAGATGAGCCTGAAGGAGCTACATCAACACATTCTCCAGAGCTAAGCCACGGAAGCACCATGGGCAGAGCTAAACTACAAAAGCCTATATGCTGGGGAGAGGTTTAAAGAAATCACTCTCAATAGACTGACATTTTCTGTGTGTTATTTGGAGATGATAGGTAAGAGAGGAAAAAGATGTGTACAACCTTTAATAGTTTTCTTAATATTCTGCACTTTTAGAAGTCAAGGTGGAAACGGAGGCAGGGAACAACAAATTTGTTAGTAGCTCTGTTCTGAATGACGTTACAGAATGGCTTCTGAATCCCCTCAACTCACTGTCTGTCTCAGCCACAAAGGCCGGAGACCCATTCTGTGAACCTCCCATCCATGTCCTCCTAGCTTGACCGCTCAAAAAATCCATTTTGAAAGGCTAGTAATAGAATAAAAACAGGTAAAAATTAAAAGCCTCGCCTCTTATCCTCTAGAAACTTGCTATTTAAAGTGAGGTTTTTGGAATTATTTGGCAGCTTGTTAGAAATATAGATTCTCAGAGGAGAAAATATTTGCAAATCATATATCTAAGGGGTTAATATCTAAAATATATAAAGAATTCATGCAACTCAATAGCAAAAAAAAAAAAATCCAATTAAAACATGGGAAGAAGATCTGAATATACACTTTTCCAAAGAAGACATACAGATGGCCAACAGGTACATGAAAAGGTGCTGAGCATCACCAATCATTAGGGAAATGCAAATTAAAACCACAATGAGATATAACCTCATCTGTTGGAACGGCTATTATCAAAAAGATAAGAAATAACAAGTGTTGGTGAGGATACAGAGAAGAGGGAAACCCTGGGCACTGTTGATGGGAAGGTAAATTGGTGCAGTCACTATGGAAAACAGTATGGAGGTTCCTCAAAAAACTAAAAATAGAATTAGCATATGATTCAGCACTTCCACTTCTGAATATTTATCCAAAGAAAACAGCAACACTAATTCAAAAAGATATCTGCATCCCCATGTTCACTACAGCATTATTTACAATAGTCAGGATATAGAAATGATCTAAGTGTCCGTCAATGAATGAATGAATAAAGAAAATGTGGTAGATCAGATAGATAGATAGATAGATAGATAGATAGATAGATAGATAGATAGATATGCACACACAAAAGAATATTATTCAGCCATAAAAAGAATGAAATCTTGCCATTTGCAACAACATGGACCTTGAGGGCATTATGCTAAGTGAAATAAGTCAGAGAAGGACAAACAGCATACTATCTCATTTATATGTGGAATCTAAAAAAATACCAAAAAGAAAAAAATTCATACAGAGATACAGAGAACAGATTGGTGGTTGCCAGAAGCAGGGAGTGGGGGGGTGGGCAGGTGGGCCAAATGGGTGAAGGGGCTCAAAAGACACAAACTTCCAGTTATAAAATAAATAAGTCATGGAGATGTAATGCACGGTATGCTGACTATACTTAACACAAGACTGTATTGCATATTTGAAAGTTGCTAAGACAGTAAATGGTAAAAGTCCTCATCACAAGAAAAAAATTTTTTGGAAACTATATATGGTGATGGATGTTATCTAGGCTTATTGTGGTGATCATTTCACAATATATACAAATATCAAATCATTATGTTGTACACCTGAAACTAATATAATGTTATATGTCAATTATACCTCAATAAAAAAAAGAAATACAGATACTCAGGCCCCACTCCAGATGTAGTAAATCAGAATCTGCGTTTTAAAAGGATCCTCAGGTGATCCCAAGAACAGAAAAGACAGAACAGCATTACTTTAGATATTTCCATCATCAAGAGAAACACAACAGCCTTCCGCCTATTCCTCCATTATGTCCAAACACTGGCACTGGTGGCCCAAATTGCAAAATGATTATTTGTTAATCACGCAGGCATTAGACAAGCCCAGCAAGCAATCTGATCCAAATGCATCCAGAATGACTCTGCTCATCAGTAAGAGCACAATTTGTCCATTTATACCTGGCTTGCAGAAACCATAACTATTAATCATTTGCAGGCATCTCCTAAGTGGAGGGACCTGCAAGAGGCTGTACATTCATGATGATCATGGTTTAACGGTTTGTTAACACCCATATTTTGAATTCTACACTGACCTTACAATAACAGGCTTATATTTCCTGTAGTCAAGCTTGTGCCAGCAACCCTCATTCTTACTCATTAACATTGGCATTTCACGCCTGCAAAGATCTATCTTATGTTATACAGGACGTCTCTAAGATTTGCCCATGAGCTTCAACCGTGCATATGTTGTAGATGTCTATGAGAGAAATGTACTCTGGAAAAAATTTCAATGTTTATAGAAGAGAAAAGTCATTACTGATACATTCATACCTTGATTTCTTGTGTGGTAAATATTTCTCTTTTTTTTCTCTTTTCCGTCTCTTTTTTTCTTTTTCTTTCCAGCTTTATTTGCATGGTAAATATTTCTTGAATGGTTTCCACATGCCATCTTGGTAACAAGACACACCCAGACTTACAATTAACCTTGGGGAGATAGGATAAATTAACAGATCATTATGATGCTCACTCACATGCACTAACTAGGGAAAGTTTAGGGTGATGTAAGTACAGGAAACATTCTCTAAGAAAATCCTCAGTGACCAAAGTTACCTAGAGAACATGACGTTTAGGTCAATGTGGACAAATAGCAACTATTTAATGAACAGAGAGAGGAAAGGAAAGAATGTACCAGACATGGAGGGAAAAAGCCAGAGTGTACAAATGCATAGAGGGAAGAGGGAACGTAAAACAACTGAGGTCACAGAGAAGGGACACAATGGATGAAGTCGTAGGGGTAAGCAGGGAACACACCACGAAGACTCTCACACACCATGTTAATGAGTTTGGACACTGAATGACACAGCAGTCAGAGGTTTCTTAGATTTCTTTGGTTGCAGTTTGTGGGATAGAATGGAGTAGGGCAAGACTAGAAGGGGGGAGGCCAGATGAGAGAGACACAGGTTCAGAAGTACGGAGGGGTCTCCTGACAAGTGTCTGCAGAGCTGCTACATAAGGCTCAAGAGGCAAGAACAGTAATGAGGAAAAGAAGCAAAGATGTGGAAGCCCTGAGAGATCTGATTAGTGCAGCCCTGAAAGGATTAGGAAAGTCAGAATGGAACGGGAGCAAGAACAACCATGAGGATGGTGAAGGAAAGGGGGAAGTTGGTGACACAAGGCAATTCAGGACCCAAGATCACGACTACTGGACAGGCACTGGCTGTTCTTTAGGGGCACGACTACTTCTCCTGGCTGCAGCAGACCCTGAAAGAGGACAAAAAGGGATGAAGAGGGTGCCCATTTAATTTTTTTGGATACCACGTCATCATTGCCAAAGAGTAATTCGAAGTATTTATTAAAGTAAACACACACAAACACGTGCCATTTTGGGTGTAGAACCAAAGTTGATGAAAATATGTTGGTCTAGTGTGGGTTAGCCTGTCGTGGAACACCCAGGCAAATGCAAAATATTGATTAGCCAGGGCTGATGAAAGTCTGGTTCCAGTAACCCTAGTATTTGAAAGTTGCATCTTAACGTGAAAGTGTAAAATAACAAAGTCCACACACATTAAACATGTGGACATATGTAGTTTGTTGAGATGTGCTTGATTTCCCACAATAAAAGTTGTAAATTGAATTTTGAGCTACTAACCAAATGTTAAATACATCTTTTTGGCATAAAACACTTCTGTCATTAATTAATCCTTCGGTATTATGAATTCTCTCCATTCACACCCTCCCATGCAGCTTGAGCAGACCAACATATGTTATGTGTGTGCTGTGTGTTTTGTTTTCTTAGAGCAGAGAACAACTGACTTGGAAGTGTTATTGTGGTTTCTGGGAGGCAGATAACATCCAAATCCAACATTCTGTAACTCTAAACTAGTCACTGTCTCCTTTGGTGACATAATGAAAACATGATTTTTATTCTACCGCCTTAAACTATTGTGAAATATTTCATTAAGTTCTAAGAGTTAAACCTCAATCACTTTGGTTTAGCACCACACAGACAAAAACAATAGATTAATCTTTTGACCTGTTTAAACGAGAAAACCACGATGAATTTGAATAATGTATTAAATGTTTCCTTAGGTGCTTAATCTCTCTTTGCAAAGCTACAGTAGGAAGCAAACATCACGTCTGTAATGGGCCGAAGAATGTCCCCCGAAAAGCTTATGTTCACCCAGAACCTCAGAATGTGGCCTTATATGGAAATAGGGTCTTTGCAGAGGTAATTTGCCAAGTTAAGGTTAGGTCATACTGTTTAGAATGGCCGCTAATCCAATGACTGATGTTCCTCTAAGAAGAAGGAAATTTGGACACAAACACACAGAGAGGAGAATGCCATGTGAAGACACAGACAGAACGCCATGTGACAACGGGGGCAGAGACCGGAGCGATGCGGCCATAAAGCAGGGAAAGCCAAGGTTGCTGGCAACCCCAGAAGCCAGGAAGAGACAACGAAGGAAGCCCCCCTAAAGCCTTCAGAGAGAGCAGCAGCCCTGCCAACACCTTGCTTTCAGACTTCTAGCCTCCGGGAGCGGAATAAGACATAAATTTCGAAGACAATGCATTTCTGTTGTTCTAAGCCACCTAGTTTGTGACTGTTACAGAAGCCCCAGGAAACTAACAAAATATCTTCTTACTATTGTCTTGGGTCAGTTAAATAATAGTCCTCTGGAGACTTCCTGAAGTACCCGCTGTCCTGACTTTGAGAACTAACCCTTCAAAATCTCCTGAGTGGAAAACATAGCGAAAGGAAGAACCCTAACCACAGTAAGTCCATCCAAATGAAATTTTGGTTCAAGGCGCATGTTGTTACTTCCTCCACCCTCGAGCAAAAAGATCGATGCTCTTAATTAGAATCTCTGAAAAGTGATCAATTGTCCAAAAAGAGTGCCTCATCCTGACACCTGACGAAGTGAGGTTGAAGATACCACAGGGAGATTCTTCAGTGCCCATCACAACAGCTTTGTGTTCATTTTCTGTTGCTGCCACAACAAATTGCCACAAACTGAGTGGCTTAAAACAACACCTATTTCTTATACCTGATTCTGTAGGTTAGAAATCTGGTGGGCTCCGCTGGTTTCTCTGCTTCAAGTCTCGGAAGACTGGAACCAAGGTGTCAGCAGGGCTGTGTTCCCTTCTGGAGGCTCCAGAGAAGCATTTGTTTCCAGAGTCATTTGGTTGTTGGCTGAATTCATCTATACGGTTGTAGGACCGTGGTCCTGTTTTCTTGGTGAGGGTCAACTGGGGCCACCCTTAGTTCCCAGAGGCCTTTCTCCAGTCCTTGCACATTGCCCCCTAGGTGTCAGAACCAGAAACAGTGAGGTAAATCCTTCTCACACTGCCCATCTCTTCTGCCTCCTCTTCTTCCACAGCATTTCTCTGACTGGCTCTTCTGCCTTCCTCTTCTACTTACATTTTAGGGCTCATGTGTTTACACTGGGCCCACTCTGATACTCCAAGATAACCTCCCTATTTTAGGGTCAGCTGATTAGTAACCTTAATTACACCCACAAAATCCCTTCACAGCAGTACCGAGCTTAGTGTTTGACTGAATAACCAGGGGACAGGAATCTTTGGGGACCTCTTTAGAATTCTGCCCACCACAATGTAATAAAATGACTCACTCAGGGAGACTTCCTGAACAGCACCATGAGCAGACTCCTGGCACGACAAAAGCTGTGCTGTCTATCTTGTGGTTGGTCAGGGTGGTGGTCTGAATATCCTTGGAAATCCTGGATTCCAGCAGCATTATAGTGAGCACCAGAGTTCCCTGCCAAGCACTTCCAGAACCCTATCTCTGTCCTTTGTCACACTGGAGCTTCAAGCAATCTAACTACTAGCTAGAAAAATGCAATGAACTAAGAAAATACCAAAACAGAAAAAGGGGGGGGAGGAGGTAATTTTCTACAACCCTAATATGATATAGTTGGCAGCATGCTCTCATTTCTGGATCACAAGGGTGATTGCCATGAGCATGGGGTTCCAGTTTCTTTTCTGATACACCCAGAACTCACACTAACAGTAACGGAAGGAGCCCCAGTGCTGAGAGAAGAAAACCTGATTTCTGCGCTCAGGTTTATTACTTCACTGCAATGATGCTTTCAAGAGAGTGTTGCTTTAAGAACCGCCCATTTAATTTCTTAGACTTTGAAAACCTTCTGGTAGAGTAATTTCCTGACATAGGACACCTAGGAGACAAATTGAAATAACAAACCTTTTACTGAGTGGCAAAAAGAAAGTATTAAATGCTTGATTAGTTGTACTTTGTCACTAATAGCGAATGCAAAAAAAATAAATAAAGCCAGAGACGTGCTCCTTTCTCAGTCCTGTCTTCCCAGTCTGCCTTTCGCTTCTCTGTCATTGTGGAACATGCAAATTCCCATCCTACATTGGACACCCCAAACTGGCTTTAAAATTCTGTTTTCCTTACTGAAAACAAGGAAGGGTAATTGATTGGTTTGGTCTGTTGAGGATTTTCTCACTGAAATCATTTCCTTGAAAGATTGCTTTATAATGCTCCAGCTTCATATCATGTAAAGACTTTGAGCCTACATGCCCAGGTTCTGCCACTTTCCACCATGATGATGGCAGGTAAGTCATGGACACATTCCGAGCCTCAGATTTCTCAACTATAATATGGTAAATCAAAACAAGCATTTCTTGGGTAGTTTAGAGAACTAAAACTCAGAAAATTATCTGGCGCTAGGAGATGCTCAAACATTAAATCTCTTTGCCCTGTTCTGCCGTCTCCCTCTTTATCCCCTAATTAATCTCCAGCTTGTGCTTCCAGGAGTATTGCAAATAGATTATGAATCCTCCAAAAGCAAGAACTATACCAGTGGCATTCCATGAAAAGATTCTTTGATTGGCATTCAAAAGATTTAGACCCAGGAGTGCAAAAATGACCTTGATTAAGCCAATTGCCCTCTCTGTTGCACTTTCTGCAGGTATAAGAGGTTATTTAACCACATGGATTGCCCAGCTCTAAAATGTCATGTTAACACCTATTTTTTTTTTTATCTCTTTGAAGATTCTACTGAGCAGGCAGCAGATATTCAATTAATGCTTGCTGATTTTCTGAATGAATGCACTCAATATGATAGGCATTGTGGCAATAGGTACCGGGTAGGAATGGGAATGGATCCAAGGCAAACCATTCTTAATTTTAACCAAATATTTCTAAGAGAATTTGAAAACGAGACAAAATTTCCTCTTGGGAGTTAGAAGATAGTAAATTATGCTAATGTGCAATTTTTCTCATAAAGTGGGTTTGGATACAGTCCAGTATAGCTTCTTTTTGTTCCCAGAGATGTCATTGATCTATTTCTCACTTTGGAATTGGGTTGCCATTCATCATGGAGAATTACATATATGAGGAAACAATGGAGAATTCCTAAAGGTTATGAAATATTATAAAGTTCTTGTAGCCTATGATCTCACATGAACTTCTGAGATGGTAACTAGGAGACCTGGTGCATTTTCTTGGGGGTTATTTTTTATTGAGTTTTAGTTTACATAGAATCAAATGCTCGTTCTAAGTGTACATTTGATGTGTTTTGATGACATATACATGCTCATAACTAACATCCCAATCGGGAAATAGAATATTTCCCATCATCCCAAAGTGCCAGGCACCTCTCCAGTCAGCCTTCCCTCTTAGGCAACTACTGCCCCAATCCGATCCTTAGTTTTGTATGTTTTCTAAGTTAAGTACAGAATATAGAATTGGCAACTTTTGCATCTGGCTTCTTTTGCTCAACATGTTTTAAGATTCATCTATGTTGTTGTGTACATCAAGAGTTCATCCTCTTCATTGCTGACTAGTATTCTATTGTATAAAAATACCATAGTTTGTATGTCCGTTCACCTGTTGACGGACATTTGAGTTGTTCCCAGTTTTAAACTTTTATGAATGAGGCTGTGATGAAAACTCTTGCCCATTGTAGACATATTGTGTATTTCTCAGCAGTGAATAACCAGATAAAATTGCTGGGTCATAAGGTGGAGGTATGTTCCAATGCACTTTTGTTCTTTTATTCCTGAGGGTGATGCTCACAGAACATTTTTCCTTCTTCTGGCCTCTATCCCATTACAGGAAAGTTCACATTAATTTCCAAAAATAAGCAACATGTATTTAGCCCTCACTGTGGGTCAGGACCAGGGATAAGCTTTCTACATGCATTATCTCATTTAATCCGAACAAAACCCTATAATTATCACCATTTACAAAGGCCCTAGGAGGTTAATAAGGTAAGCTGCTGTTGAGCTTGTGTGAGAGTTAGGACTCAATAGAAAATAACTCCAGAACCTGCATTCTTACCCATTTTACTATATTACCTCCTTTCTTCCACAGAGTTCTCCTCAACAAGAAGAACTATTGAGTCTTTGGAACAAAACAATGAGTGCTCTCTCAACCGAGTGGGAATGTTTCATCTCTTAGAGCCTCCAAACTGGAAGGCGCCAAGGAGCCTGACCCACGAAGATTCATTTACTTCCCCAGCTATTATGGTTACCAAGTGAGAAAGTGTTGATAGCTCAGCAGGACACCCAAACCTTTTAACAAGAGTGAAACTTACAATTGAATAATCCTGGCTAGGGGATAGCCCCATAAGATAATGGTTAAGTTGGGCACACTCTGCTTTGGTGGCCCAGGTTCACAGGTTCAGATCTCAGGCACGGACCCATACCACTCGTCAGCCATGCTATGGTGGTGACCCACATATAAAGTGGAGGAAGATTGGCACAGATGTTAGCTCAGGGCTAATCTTCCTCAAGCAAAAAAAAAGAAGATTGGCAACAGATGTTAGCTCAGGATTAATCTTCCTCAACAAAAAAATTAAAAAGTAATAATAATCCTGGCTATAAATCTTCTATAATCAAGAGTATCATCTCTGTGAGATAGATTAGTACTAATTCACAATCTTTAGAGTGTATCAAAATCACCTGGAGAACTTGTTAAAATACATCTTTCTGGGTCCCACCACCAGAATTTTTAACTCAATAGGTCTGGGATGGTGCCCAAGATGTTGCATTTTTAACAAGCTCCCAAGTGATGTTGATGCTGCTGGTCCTCAGAAGACAATTTGTGTGTAGCACTGGACCAGATTATCTATATCACTGTAATAAATCTCTGGTGAGAAACTGAGTTTTAGTTAAAGAAAGTAGACTGAGAAGGTTATCTAGCCAATTAACAGTAAGCCTGGAGCTACAGGGCAATCCTTGAAGTCTTGACTCTTTATCACTGGTACCCAGAACTGGAATTTCGAGGACCAGTTAAATGAGAATGATGGAGATTTGCCTCCACATTTTGAGATAGAAAAACGATGATGATGATGATGATGATGGTAAAGATAGGTAGGTAGGTAGATAGAGATAAAGATGATATAACCTCAGAATGTGTGCCTTTTAAATGGAGCAAAACTTATTCTGAGAAAAACCCACGATCTTGCTCTTCCTTTTATGCTTTTACCACAAAAGAGGGAAACCTACAAAGGGTTTTGGTATTTTATGGGGCTGCATGTTATTATTCCTTTCTGAAACACTTTTTTCACTGGCCATATAGATCCAGCTTTACATGGAACCTTCATCTGACTTCCAGAATGAGTGTTTAATTTCTTTACCAAAGCAAAACTTTGGCGATTACTTGATTAATTTAACCTCATTCTTCTTTGTCATTAGAACAAATCTAAACATCTCAGCTGACAAACACCACTTTAGAAACATCCTGATTCTGATAAATGGCTTCCTTAAACCTTCTAAATTATTATTAGCATGGATGCTTGTTGCATTCGGAAGTCCTGCTCTCCTGAGATCCATGGAATGGGAACCAGAGTCCAGGTTGGGGAGGATTGCCATGGCTTCAGGCAGAGTTCGAGATTAGTATGCAGAATCTGTATTCATGACTGTGAATTTTTAAAGCCCTTTTCCTTTTTTTTTTCTAGTTTTCCATTTTCAGGTTCCCAAAGCTCAATTATTCACTGTTACAAAAACGGCCATTGATTATCTTGAAAATCCAAGGAGGAAAAAAAAAAGGTAACGATACTGACTGTTCCGCTGCTTAAATAGTCAGTTTTTTATTAATAGATATAATTGTTTTTCACACCTTACTAAATAGCATGAAGAGCGGAAAAGAAACAGTATTCCTGGTGATTTTTAATCAGGTTTCTATAAGTCTCAGTCATAAAGTAATTATTCAAACAAATGAAGGAAGACAGCATAATCCATAACTGCGGTAAATATCCATTAAAGGAGTAATGTCTCATTTTAAGATAAAGTACATAAACGGTACACAATTCAAGTAAAGCATCTTTTTTACGCACTTTACTACTTCATGAGAAACAAATTACAAGTAGTTCTATTTAATGATTACATGTGCATTTTGTACATTGCAAAATAATGCGCAATTACTATTTCTAATATCTTTATCATTATGATGGCTTATTGTTGATATTAATAATATTATTAACTATAACTAAAGCTCATTTTATAAAGCAGTTTTTCTGGGCAAAGTATTTTGCAGCGTTGCTAAAGATAGTCCACACAACCTCGGGATTAGAAAGTCTTCATTTCTTTTTGAAGAAACTGAGGCTCAGAGAGTTTAAAGACCTAGGCGTCAATCAGCCAGTGACTAGAAGATCTGCCTAGGAATTAAATTACGGTCAGTCTGACTCCAAAACCCATGTTTCTAGTCCCTCCCACACTACCACCAGCTATGAAGTTAACGATAACACACTTGATATAATAATGTTCAGTGCTCAAGAAGATGACAGAGGTGTTTCTCCATATGTTCCAACCCCAAATGGCATCTGGGGTTGGAAGAGCTTTGCATTCAGTATACCCTACACTCAGTTTCCTGTTTTCCTTTTCCACGCATCAACCCTTGGTACCTGATGTCTGGTTGACCAATGTTCCCACTTCTTTAACCTAATTCCTGTTCCTCTAACCTTACTGGCAAAGAAAAGTTGTACTTCTGCTTTGTCTGGGATAAACGTTTTACTATTAAAATACCACTTAACCTCTTGTTCTTTCAACAGTCTATCAATGTAGGTTTTGTCCAATAGCCAGACAGCTACTCTAATTATCCCAGGACAAGGAAGGGAATGCGCGAAATGGAGGAAACCGTGAGTGAGGTTTCCCCATCAAGTAAACATCTTTCTTAATCATTCCTAAAGGTAGTCCCTATTCTTTCACCGCTTCCCTTCCACAATAAATGTTTCCAATTACTTCACCAATACAGGTCACTCTGGTATCATGGAAAGAAGATGGCCTCTGGAATTAGATGGACCTGGATTACAATGCTAGTTCTGTTTTAACAGTTTTTTGGTTGGTTTTTTTTCTAGGAAGATTGAGCTAACATCAGCTGCCAATCCTCCTCTTTTTGCTGAGAAAGACTGGCCCTGAGCTAACATCTGTGCCCATCTTCCTCTACTTTATATCTGGGATGCCTACCACAGCATGGCTTGCCAAGCGGTGCCATGTCAGCACCCAGAATCTGAACCAGCGAACCCCGGGCCACCGAAGCGGACCGTGCACGCTTGACCACTGCGCCACCAGCCGGCCCCTGTTTTAACAGTTTTGATTACACCATTAACTTCTCTGAGCCTCAAATGTCATGTTTGTAAACTGCTACAAAGAAATGTTTTGAAGATTTAAGATCAAAAATACTCAGATAATTAACATTTGTTCACTTCCCCTCTCCTTCTTCTGGGGATGTAATAAAAAAAAAAAGCACATGCTTAACATCAATAATATCTCAAAGTAGGGGAGAGAAAGACTGGAGGGAAATCAGTATAAAAATGATGCTAAATAGGCCAGCAACTCAACTGCCTCTGTTTCTTTCCTTCATTCAGAAAGTATTTAGGTTTGTCTACTATGCTCCAGGAACAAAGGATGACAGTAATCCAGACATGTAAAGACCTATAAGAAGAGAGTTCCAGAAGAGGGGGCAGTAGGCACAAGAGCTCAGAGATAGAAATAGCTGATAAATTCAAAGATCAGGAAAGAACACAGTTGCAATGTGCTGAACCTGGGCAGTGGTATGAAATGGCACTGAAATCAGGCAAATGCCAAGCTATGGGAGATCTAATACAGCCCCTTCTCTGGTCATTTTCTTAGATCAACTTGGCTTTAGTTTTTACGGAACGACATGATATGAATCTTGCTTTACTTCTGGATGATCCTGACCCTGTTGCTTATTTGTTACAGTGGTCTGGTTTCTTTTCCTATTGCTGCTGTAGAGATTCCAACATGAGTGCATATCACAAATAAAACGTATGACCAAAGCATTTTAGACTTTTCAGATGACCAAATCTGGCAGGACTGCGTAATGGTTAAAAGCATAGCTTCTGGAGTAGGAGCAGCCAAGTTTAGATCCCCAACTGAGGCATACACTGGCTCTCGGACACAGAGCAAGCCCCTTCACTTCTCTAATCCTGTGTCCTCTGCTGTAAATGGAAGCAGGTGGTTCTAAGAATTAAATTCTGCTACAGTGGACTTGGCACAGCATCTAACACATAGGGCTCAATGCAAGATAGTTACCAATATTATCAAGACATATGCAGTACCACACTTCAAAATAAACCTCTCACTTGACTATTGCTCTCAAAAACCAGAAGGTATAGAATAGTCCTTATTTTTAATATGTTTGTAACTGCCAACATCTTTACCTATGCCTTCTCTAAATTAGGTAAAATTATGAGATAATCAAATTTAAGCAATGATGAGTTTCTCTGTTTTCGTAAAGTCTATCTTACAGTAACAGTCATGATTCTAAAGAGAACTGTGCAGTAATGTTTCAGCAACACAACCTTGGGCTGGAAGAGCTCCGGTGTGTGCATTTATTCATCCCGTCATTTCTCTATTCATTAAGCACCTGTTGTGTGCAGGACCTCATGTTACGTACTGGGTGTGACAGGGAAAGGGGTAAGTCCCACTCCTTATCCTTAAGAGGCTCACAGTCTCAAGTTTAACAGACATCAAATAAATACTTCCATTCAATTGGTTATGATACCAAAAGAAGCACCAAATGCCAAAAGAAGCATTTTAGAAGTGAAGATGGAAGTCATGACTTACATCACACAGGGCCTTGGGAAAGGCTTCCTGGAGGAATCACACAGGGACCAACTTTTAACGGGTAATTAGGAATTTGTAAAATAATGAAAGGAGAAAGTGTATTCTAGGTGGCCCTGGTTGGAGACCCAGTTAGTGGAAGAGTGGTGATGAAATGGGTCATAGGGTTGTACTCAGAAGGTTAGCCATGAGTATAGGATTCATAGGGTTGTACTCAGAAGGTTAGGCATGAGTGTAGGACTCCCAGGGGGCATGGGAGGTACAGGTTTAGAATGGAGAGATCAGACTTCCCATGGAGATGGTGGTCTTTCTGAACTCAGATTTGCGTCCAGCAACTGCGAAGTCTATATGAAGACCAATCGATCAGAAAACTTCTGGAGAAGACAGCTACTGGGGGACATCCCAACCCACCACCATATTTAATTCTCTCCTTTTTTATTTTGGAGACTCCAGAATTTGAAAGCTGTCTCTTTTCCATTTAGTCCAAATATGAAGCAGAAGCAAAACACTGGGAAGCCCAATTCTCTGGCTTTATTTCTCTCTTCCGTGCTGGGTTCTCAGTGGGTTTAATCTTTAGAGGACATTTTGAAGGCTCAAGGTGGATCACTCATCCTCTCTTCTCGCATAACACATGACACTGTGCCTCCTGATAAAGTCCCTGGGGGATATCAAGGTCAGCCAAGATGTCTATGTCCTCAAGAAACATATACTCAATGTGCTTTTGACTACACCCCGAAAGAGGCAACTGCTGTTCTATACATTTAGAGCCTCTCTTCTCACTGGGGGAAATCCTGCAACACTCCTCTTAGATTTTCAGCTTAAACTGTGTATCTGGTAGGCTGTCATGCCTCGGCAAGACTGGAAGACAGTACTAGCGCAATCTCAAATTGCACAGTTGCCCGTTCCAGCTTTAAAATTAAAGGACTCAGGGTGGATCTCATTTCTCTAATCCCTACAAACAAACTCATAGAAGTCTTCCCTCCTGAAGACTTGTATAAAGCTGGTCTCTGAGTCATAAACTTGAGCATATGGCTTGTTAATATTAAACAGGAAAAAAAAGTTGTAACTAGCATTGGAAGGAAGACTAGGCTTGTTATTTCTCGATTTATACCCCCATCTCACATCAACATGATAT
Organism: Equus przewalskii; assembly: GCF_037783145.1. NCBI lineage: Eukaryota > Metazoa > Chordata > Mammalia > Perissodactyla > Equidae > Equus > Equus przewalskii. The sequence continues at coordinate 10,767,168 of NC_091833.1, read as the reverse complement.
GCCCTAGCCTATAGAACATACATACAATAGTTCATCTTCAGGCAGTATTTTTAGGAGACTTTTGAAAAAACAAGACAAGCCATCTTGTTTCTAGTAACAGTAGAAAGAAACCCTAAATTGTATTCTTAATTAATCCGTATAACTCTACCATCCATTAACGTGTCTAATTCCATTTTCCCAGATTGCAGGTTAAGTGTAGAAAAGAAAGTAAAGTTATAGAACATAAGTGATGTCTCACTCCCCTGAACATGTCTGATTATTTCTGATTCTGTTTCTAAGTTGCTTATATTAACTATCTCATCAGATAGTGTGGTAGACACAATAATGGCTCCCTACAGATGTCCATGTACTAACCTCTGGAACCTCTGAATATAAAAGAACTTGGCAGATATAATTCTGGATCTGGAGGTGAGAAGATTATCCTAGATTGTCAGGTGGGCCCAGTATAATTTCAAGGGTCCTTATAAGACTGAGACAGGAAGGGGGGAAAATAAATGTGCATATAGTTAATATTACCATACTGTACACTTAAAAATGGTTAAGATAGTAAACGTAACACTGTGTGTTTTTTACCACAATAAAAAGGGCAGGGAGAGGAGTGTTAGAGTCAGAGAAGGCAATGTGACAACAGAAGCAGAGATTGGGGTGATGCAGGGCTACAAGCCAAGGAATACTGACAGCCCCTCTAAGCTGGAAAGGGCAAGGAATGGATTCTCTCCTAGAGCCTCCAAAAGGAGCAAAATAGGCCTGCTGACACCTAAATTTTAGCCCCATAAGACTCATTTTGGACTCTGATATCCAGAATATAAGATAATAAAATTGTTTGGTTTTAAGCTCATAAGTTTGTAGTAATTTATTACAGCAGCAATAGGAAACTAATACAGACCATAATAATTCCTTCCATTTGCCCATCAGTTGGCATCACTTTCTTATATATTATACAGTTTTACTCTTGTAACCTTCCTCTGAGTTAGGCAAAACTTTTATGATTTCCATTTTTCAGATAAGGACACTGAGCTTTAGCGAGTTGAATAAATGTGTCCAAGGGCAGACAATGCATTAGGGCTGGAAAGCAAATCTGATTCCTTGTCCAATCAACTCTTCACTACGCACACTGTCTGAGATAACAGGTTGCATCTTCACCAATCCTTCCTTTTGTTGCCTTGTAGCTCTCTGAAGCTGTGAAATAGTAGTGAGGGACATCCTGGTCCCATTCTTCTGGAAGTTCCCCTTTGCATACCTGCCATGACTTATAGGCTTTAATGATATGCCCTCATCCCCTTTGTTCTGGACTGAATGTTTTTGTGTCCTCAAAATTCATAGGTTGAAGTCCTAACTCCCAATATGATAGTTTTAGGAGGCAGGGCCTTTGGGAGGTAATTGGATTTCTATGAGGTCATGAGGTTGGGGCCCTCATGATGGGATTAGTGTCCCTATAAGAAGAGGAAGTGACACCGAGCTCAGCCTTCTTTGATTGGAGACAACCTCCCCAGGGGTGGGAGGGGCTTTTCACTGCATCACTTCATCCTAAGTGGACAAAGGCCAACTGACTGACCACCACACAACTAACTCTGGGGCAACACCTTAAATGTCACTTTCCAGATAGAACAAACACAAGATTGGGTGTTGTATACACGTCATTTCATCTGCTCTTCACAACCATCTGGCGAGGCAGGTGCTCCAGGAGTGCCAGATTGATTGATTAAACAACCAATTGATTTGACTATTTTCTCTACTTTAAGACAAACTGCTTTTTGAGAACATCGGATTCTTAGCTGCCTTCCTATATCCAGGGCTTACCCATCAGCATTAGCCACGTTCGTAAGTTTTAGGCCTTACCTGCTTCAGCCTTTATGGTTACACGTTGGAAGAATAACAGGATGCCTTGCAATTAGATCTTTACATCAGAATAGATTTGATTTTTGACATCAGTGAACAAACCCATTTGTCTGTCTCTGCTTTTCAGTACTAGAAATCCATCATAGTTATCTGCCAGCTGTTGGTTCACCCCAGTCATGGTTTCTTACTGAAAAATGCTTCCTAACCTCCAGCAAAGTCCTTGCGACATTTGTAGTTTGCGAGAAGCCGAAGAGCTTGCATTTTTAATGAATTCCTAATGTACTCACTCAAGCAAACAAGGAAATTATACCCACGCAACATTGCATTTCAGACATTAATCATAATTGCTTAATAACACCAAACAAGGAGATTTTATTGCAAACTGAGACTTTTTATTTAACTTCAGAATCAGAATAATTGTCACATTTGCACATATTCCAAATGATATCACTACTTCCAAATGCTGACATTAAACAGTTTAGTCATAAAGAAATATTTTGTCAGCCAATTTAATTTAATTACATGGCATCATCATTTCACCTATTTCTCTAAAAACAGATATTTTAATAAGAGAACTGCAAGGAGGTTATAAAAATCTCACTTTCTCAATTGCCAAGAGAGGTCCCTGCTGAAAGTTAGCGGACACTCACGGATTCCGGGGGTTTCTATAGTTCTTCAATGTATTTGTTCTATCCCATTAGTCACCAGGTGAAGCCCTTCACTGATAGCGACATCCTTCAACAATAGCCCCAGAGAATTTAACACTGATTGATGGTGGGTCACCTGGAATTGGTTGGCAGAATTTCCAATTTTCTGTTGGGAAATTGCTTATTTCTCCAAGTCTATTCCCATTTTTACAAGTGGACAGCAAGCTGAGATTATACATTATTATGTGTCTAAATATAAAATTGTGATGGATGGTGTCACACATTTAAAGAGAGTTAAGCATTTAATTTAATATTTAAAAAGTTTCAAGCAGTTTAAAATGTATTTTTAATCTTTCTTGGGAATTCATGGGCTGATCCATATTGGGGGAAATATTGAGAGATTGCCTAAGGATTGTCACTTCCATGAACTGTTATTTTCATGAAATTACCCTTTTAGATTCTCAAAGCGGTAGCACCATAACTTTCTTGTAAATATATCGAAGGATCTCAGGCTTATCAAAGAACTGAAGGAACGAATAGGTTCTTTTCAAAGGGGCACAGATGCTAAATTTGGCAGAGAGGAAAGTAAACAACCAAAACTCAAAAGCCACATTAAAACCAGAAGACAAAGTCTGCTATTTACATTAAATTGTTATTTGTTTGAAAACATATTTTAGGTGTCAACTTTAAAAGTGTATATTTAGGATGCTAAAATATTGTATATTACGATAACATCACTCTGCAAGTACTTTTGCACATAGAAACTCTATCAAATTCTTGAATTAAGCATTAAATAACTGGCTGCCTATGTAAAGATATCAGAGGCAACAGGTAACAATCCAATGACAAGTTTGAAATTTAGGCAATATGGGTCACTCCGCAGAAACAAACCAGCAAAATCTTCAAAATCCTAATGCTAAACACAATTGCTTAATCTATCTGAGGATTAAAAATGCCTTTATTACTTTAGATTATTTTACCCCCAAAAAAACTTGTAAAAAATAGAGAGAAGCACAAAGAACAAATTTAAAATATTTACAGAAAATTCAAAGAAAAACAAATCAAACTGAATTCTCTCCACTCGGAATAATTACCATTAACATTTTTATTTCTTCTTCATACACACACGAAAACACACAAATATGTACATATATGGAGAGAAAGTGAGAATAACACTGAACAGCAAAAAGCCTGCTTTGCAAATATACCTTTTCTTACAATCTGTTATGAACATCTTACCACATTTTTTAAAAACTACATACATTTATTTCTAAAAATACCATTTTAAAGGCTGCATAGAATTTCATTATGTGGTTGCCTAATACATTTGGTCAATAACTTACTGATGGACATTTAGCTTGTTTTGGCTTTGTTATTTATTTATTCATTCAACAAATATTTGTGGAATATTTGTTCATTGCTCTGCCTTGTCCCAGACGGGGAGCGCAAAGACTCTGTTCTCATAAAGCTTACATTTCAGGGACTGAGGGCTAAAGACAGACAAGACAAATAATGCACACAAATAAATATGGCAGTTGGTGATTAAGTCCCACAATAAAACCATAATAATCATAATAAAGCAGGAGAAGACAGAGGGGCAGGAAGTAATAGATGGTCTCTACGATAAGATGATCTTCGAACAGGGATCTGAGTGAGTGTATGGCATTAACCATTTGGCAATCTGGGCAACAAATCTTCCAGATTTAGTGAAACAAAAGGCAGAAAAGGGAGTACGCTTGGCATGTTAGTATAATAAAAGGGAGAAAGTGTGAAAAAAAATTTTGTGTCTGAATCTTTACACATATATCTTTGGAAAGCATTCCCAGGAATATATTTATGAGATCAAAGATATGCTCATGGTTTCTTTATCAGAATTTTCTCAATATTTTGTGAAAGGAAATTTTTTTACTGAAATAGTTTTAAAAAGAAAGAAACCCTCAATGTTATAGCTCATTGCTTAGTGAAGTATTGAGAATCTCTGAGAATTAGTGCACTCCCAAGAATCTACTTTGTATGTTTCTGTCATTTACGTGTACAACCAGGCCTATCATCTGACGCTATTCCACAGTTGTTGGTGATAAATGTCAGCATGCATGATTTGCGTGACAGTTACTTTGCATATGTTCCCTACCAGACTATGAGCTCAGAGAGGCTAAGACCCTGACTGCACCACCATACATGACAGCACTGCACATTCTAGAGATTCTATAGCTGCGTGACTGATGTGGTATAACATTTCCTTTTTTATAGTAAATTTACTCCTTAAGTGGTAAGAACGGTGACCACGTCGTGTTCGTCTTTGTCACCGCAGCCTCGAGCACATACGCACACCTTGCAGTAGATGTTCTATATGTACCTTGGATGAATGAATAAATGAAAACATCTTCACTGGTATTGTAATTGACGCAAGGACTAGCTAATTGCCAAAGAATAATAATTAATTACTTGTAAATGTTTAGTAAGTTTAAAGTAGTTTAAACGTTTAGTAAATGGACCAATAATCTTCAGCCCCAGGAGTCTCTCTTTGTGATTTCTAGTTGCTTAGAGGTCACTCAAAGACCGAATACCACGGTCTTAAAAGTTCTTATCTTAAAAACCATTTCAATCCTATGTACTTATCCTACAGTTCCAAGTATGCCTAATAATACAGGAAACATAAAATACCTTCCAGTAATTATCAATCATTTGTGTCTATAGGCATTGAATGCCTAGTACAGGCCAGGCCTTGAATGAGAAGCTAGAGATGGGGTATTGACATGGTTCGTGTGCGTGGAAGGAGACAGACATGGGCACATAGTTCCAGGAATATGATACTTCTTCCTCTAGTTTTAGAAAGATGCAGTTTTGTTGTTGTTTGTTTTGCATTTCGGAGAGGGGATAAAAGAGGCAAGTGAAATTTACTGTCTACATAAACACCAAACTGGCCAGCTGAGTAAAAGCAGCGCCTGAAGGCCCTGCCTGGTCCAGCTCCTGCCAACCTTCTCCATTTCTTCTGACACTCCCCACCCTTCACTCACTGATCTATTAAAACTAAGATATGTCAAGCCCTTTCCAGACTTGGGATCTTGGTATTGGCTGTCTTCTATGTTCATGCTCAAATAATCTGCTCCTGGCTTTTCAACATGGAAGGTCCTTGGTCCTTAGGAACCCACTGTAAAAGTCCCCTTATCAGAGACGCATTCTCTGACCATCCAACAGCGTGTCGCCTCTGCCCACATGGTTATTTCTCCTTCACAGCGCCACCTTCATCTCCCATATAATTCTCACAACTAGCTGTGATGATTTTGTTGATCAGTTCTTGCTTCCTTGTCAGGTTCTCCCCCTGGAAGGTGTGCACTGGTTACCACGTCTCTCTTGCTCATCCGTTTGTGGAATACACAGTCCTCAACGTCGTATTTAGGAGTCTAGCTGTAGAGAAAAGTAGAAATTCCCTTTTTTTTGGAAACTATGGCCGTCTCTGGTGCTTTGACTAATTACTGGTGTTGTAACTAGTCACACAGATACTAGTCGCAATTATAATTTTATTTTATTCAACATATTCATTGTCATTTGAAATTATACTATTTATTTACTTTGTTTCTCTTTCCCAACACCATGTCAGTTCCATGAGAGCAAAAATCTTGTCATAATTGCTCTCCTTATATCCCCCACCCCATCCCATGCTCACTGCACAAAACAGTACTGGACTCAAAGCTGGTCCTTAATAAATTTTTGAATAAAAGAACAAATGATTGAATGAGTGAATGAACAAAGGAACTGTGCCTCCGTGTTGCCTACAGATTCCGTGTGTAAGATGTCTTTTTATTTTTGTCTGTTTCATCCACTTTAGCTGTACTGGGGTTACCTGTGTAAACACAGGCAGAATGTAGAAACCTAGCTTCAGTCAATGGTCTATATTTCTAGAATAAATCCAAATTACATGATGTTAACTTTGTGTCCCATGTTCCTCATACGCAAACTCAGTGAAGCGGATGCCATCACTCCTCGGACACCACCTGCAGCTCTTTACACACCAAGGACAGCTTCTTGTATCTCTTTCCCTGAGGATGCTTTTGGAATATGGTAACATGACAGTGCTTAGGAATTAATGCCCCAGAAGCAACCGTCAACCAATGAGGGGTAAGAGTTGGTGGATAAAAATCCCCAGCTCCCTCGTCTCTCAGTGGAACAATTCTGAGGCATGTTCTATGTAAGATCTCCAGCGGTATTTGAGCTCTGGTTGCCCCTGGCAGACACCACCAATTAACAGAACTTTATTGGATTTTTCTCCCGTCCTTGTCTCACTTCAAATAGAGAACCTAGCATCATTTCTCTGAGAATGAACCCAAATCCTTGTCTCTGGGTCTCCTTTTGGGGTAATACAAGCTAAGACATTGGGGAATAATGTAAGTATCTATCACGTAAAGCTACTGAAAGGATTCATTGAGTTAATACAAGTAAAGTGCTTAGAGGAGTGGTCGGGATATAGTCTGTGCCCCATAAATGTTAGCTATTAGTATCATTACCCAGGTTTATTAGTTGTTATCTAGTATTATTTGTCTCCTCTGACCATTTCCCCTTAATTTTGTCAATCTTGGTTTTTTATTTGGGTCCACAGCTTGCATCTTGATATTTGTCTCAATCCCCAATCAATCTCTGAAATTTCTAGACCAAGTTCACCTATCTCCTTTTGAACCCACTTTTGGTAGTTGCCTTTCAACTTGTCTTTCTCTGAAATGAACTGACCTGGACCATCTCCAACAGCATCAGAGATAGGAAAGTGAAATTGGACAGATCGGATGAAAAAGACTTACATGACTGCTGAGAAATGGCTGCGAGGACTCAGATTTTCCAGTTTGGCCCTTTTTCCTCTGGAGAAATATATTACAAATGCAATTCCTAGGTGGGCATTTAAGGCCAATTATAGCAGGCCAACTGATCATGTGTATGTGTCACTGGGAAGCTCATTCTCCTTTTATACTGTGTCAGTGCTCTGAATTTCTTGAGTTAGTTTTGAACTAGGGTTCGTTCGAGAATAATTCCAGAATACCTGACTTTACAAAGCAGCCGTGTCAATTCCCTTAACCATGTCACGAGCAATGACTTCACTACATAGAACCCTCAGAATGCAGTCAGGTAGTCACCTTCTTGATGTTCATTTTTATCCCCTCTCCCAACCACCAAAGGCTATGAAACATTGTGAGTATGCAATAAATACATCTTGATGGATTGGTATTAAAATTATAACACAATAAATTCTTCTCTGCATGTGGATGATCTCTAGTTAGACTAGCTGCCCAAAAATTTATAATTAAAGTTACAGACATTAAAATACATTTGTGATGGATTGGTCTGACATAATTGTGATGTGTATAATGAACATGACTTCATTGTTTTCAGTTTTTTTTAATTGTGGTAAAATACACATAACACAGAATTTACCATCTTAACCGTTTTTGAGTGTACAGTTCAATAGTGTTAAGTACATTCACATTCTTGTACAACCAATCTACAAAGTCCTTTCATCTTGGAAGGTGGAAATTCTATACCCGAGAAACAACTCATTTTCCCTCACCTTGAGTCCTGGCAACCACACTTCTACTTTCTGTCTCTGAATCTGACTACTCTAGGTGCTTCACGTAAGTAGAATCATAGAGTATTTGTTTTTTTGTGTCTGGCTTATTTCACTTAGCATTATGTTCTCAAGGTTCATCCATGTTGTAGCATACCTCAAAATTTCCTTCTTTTTTAAGGCTGAATAATATCCTATTATATTTGTATCTACCACATTTTGTTTATCCATTCATCTGTCAATGGACACTTGGGTTGCTTCCAACTTTTGGCTATTGTCAACAAGAGAGTTATGAACGTGAGTGTGCAAATATCTCTTTGATACCCTGCTTTCAATTCTGTTGGGTATATACCCAGAAGCAGCAAGGCTGAGTCATATAGTAATTTTATTTTTAATGTTTTAAGGAACTGCTATACTGTTTTCCTTAGTGGCTGCGCCATTTTACATTCCCAGCAACAGTGCACAAGGGTTCCAATTTCTCCACAAGGTGACTCCATTTTTTAAGCTCTCTGAATATTACCACATCTTGGACTCCATTTTCTTCTAAACTTCCTGATTATCTGTAAAGATCCTATTTACATAATTTTATTTACCTTTGAACAATTTTTAAAAACTAATTCACTGAGTGCCTACATTTGATCCTGTAGATTTCTTTTGTGTGTGTGTGTGTGAGGAAGATTGGCCCTGAGCTAAGATCTGTTGCCAATCTTCCTCCTTTTGCTTGAGAAAGATTGTCACTGAGCTAACATCTATGCCAATCTTCCTCCATTTTATGTGGGATGCTGCCACAGCGTGGCTTGATAAGCAGTGCTAGGTCCACACCTGGGATCCAAACCCACAAATCCTGGGCCGCCAAAGCAGAGAGTGCAAACTTAACTACTATGCCACTGGGCCAGCCTCCTGCAGATTTCTTTTTAATGAGTGAGTGCTAGCTCCTAACCTCTAAGATCTCTCTGACTGGTGTGAGAAACATAAAGATATTTGTAAATTACAATGTAATATGAAATTGTCATCAAATACATGTGTAAAAAACACTATAAGAACATGTACAAAGTGATTACCTTTGCTGGAAGAATGTCAGTTGACATTTCACAGAGTAGATAGCATTTTGTGTGGATCTAGACTGCTGAGAAGGAGTTTCAAGTTGAAAAGAAAGTGTAAGGGGAAAACATTGCAACCTGGCAATGACATATTATATACTAAGGCAAGTGGGTTTGAGAGGCAGGGACAAGGTTGGTCCCAAAGAGTATTAAATATCAAGCAAAATTCTTTTTATGTTTATATCAACAATGCATGTAACTAAGATTTCATTCATGAAAATACAAAATGGAATGGACATAGAGTCTACTCATCAGAGGTTAGTTGCCTTCTGTGAGCCAAGCCCAACCCAGACCCAGGATTACAAAATTTAACATTGTTGTCAGAGCACTCTGATTCAGTCAGTCATCTGGAATTGGGACAGGGGCAGAAGACAGATGCCCCATGATCAATCTGATATGGAGTGTTTAAAAAATCTAATGAACCATGCTTCCATTAATTTGGTCATGTCACAGGATCATTGCTACCCTAATTAAGGGCCTCTCTGTAGGGGGCACTATGATAGACATTCCTGAGAAAGAGTCCTCACCACCCCTGCATGATTAAAATCAAAGTAACAGAAAACTGATGCAGACACATTCCAAGGACGTCTGAATGCAAAGTACCATCAAAGTATAAACCCATAGAAATGTATATGACATGGATACTTATATATATAAGCATATATTTTTTTTCGAAAAATAAGATATATATCGGATAGATAGACACATGATAGATCCTCTAATGAAAGAATGCATACTGTAGAATAGAGGATAAGTAGGTGTCATTGGCAGGTATGTATACTAATAGAGTGGATCAGTGGATCTTTGGGGAAAAGTTATTACTTCTTGCATTTACCAGGAAAGTTCAATCAAGGATGTTTGGGGAAAGTTCAAATTTTAAAGATAATCATCTCCTTTCTACACTTGGTTCATAAAAAGCTAACTATAAAGATAGTAAATCATGGATTACAGTTAGTTAGCATAATCTAGATAGCAGAAAAAGGCATTTTTCACATGTAAGAAGTAAGAAATTTACCAATGTTGTCAGGCACCTGATCATTTTTACCCATGGAAAGAAAATACGATTCACAAACCTTTCCATAATATTTGGGTGCATATGAGCTAACCTTATTTTCTCTGTCCCCAGAGCCAATGCTTGTGTAATTATTTGATAGATATAATTTTTTTTTATCAAAGGCGTTGGTGCACATCAGTGAGAACTTTCAACCACCTTGAAAATGACTTTTAGAATATTTCATTAGCAGCCTGCCTCTCAGAGCCTGAGTTGACATTCACGTTTCTTCATACCAGTCTTTCATCCGTAAAACCCTTTGTTCTGCTGAACAGTTTCCAGACAATGTGGGCAATCAGAAAAAAAAAGAAAGAAAAGAAAAGGAAAAAAGCATTCATTCCAGCATTTGATCAGTCTTATTCAAATCTCATCTATTAATAATCTTTTGAGATCTTTCTAAGAATTTTATTTCCTTTCTTTCAGTATCATCATATTATTTTCTAAAAAAAAAAAAAAGCTCCCCAAATTTAATGAAATAGAAGCTTAATATTTCATAGGAAATAGGTACAATTCATAGTTAAATTTTATCCATTCTTATCACTTTCAACAAAGTATATGGGAAAATAACCGCTGTATTCAGTTTGTAGATTTATTTTTAATTACAGAACATTGAATTTTCAGCGCTCAAATTATTTGGAAAAAACGCTCAATTACTTAAATAGCATTTTAAACACACCAAAAAATAATAGGTTCAAAATGAAATAATCCAAACGGTCAAATAGGTATTTTTCAGTATTTTAATAAAAATAAAATGTTGAATGAGTATTTTGAGGAGCAACTTATTTATAACACAGCCTATAGATTTGGTGTGTTTTGGAACCGCAAAGACTTAGGACAATGGACAATGTAGAAATCCATCGTGTCTAGTCCCCATCACGCCAGAATCATGTTGGCTTCTTCAATCCTTCCAATATTTATGTGCAAAGTGTATATCATTTCAGCCGATCTACTTTGGAAGCTTGAAAACAAAGCTGTTCCTAAACAAGTAAAACATTGATGCATCCTGGCGTATGAAAATACTTAGTTTGTGAAATATGCACATTTTAGAAGCAGAAAATTCTGCTTTTGCTGCACAACTCTGCCTACCAGTCCTACTTCCGTAATTGAAACAATCATTTGGAGAGACGGTCTTAAGGGTTAAATGCAAACCGTTAAAATCAGAGAAACACTAAGCTCGACTTGATCTACCATCTTTTATATATTATGCTTCTGCCTATCATGTAAAGGACTCCAGCAGTCAGACTGAAATTCGCCAGGTTCCTTGTCATGATAGAGATTTTTATATCACCTTTTGTTCTTAGAACTTAGAATTTCCCAGTTTCACTATGCTTAAACATTTTGTTGTTCAAGCTACTTTACTTTTATCATACTTCATGATATTATGTATTGTGAATGAAATAAGAAACAGAATTTGGTTTCTAATAATGTAACTTAGAAGAGAGAAATGGGAATTGTCACAAAATCGAAAGATTGGAAGAAGCAAAATTCTTTTTACACTTTTCTTCCCAAAAACATTACTGAGAACTTCTAAACATGTCAAAGTCTTCTTAAACAAGAGAATCATAAGTCATAAAGTACCTAAAAGCAACTGTGTACCCCAAGTTAGACAGGAAATATTTCTTAGTCAATCTGGAATTCAGACATTATAATATCAGGTTGGAGATGCAACCAGTTAAAACAGGAGGAAAACTACTAGAAAAGCCTTTCAAAGAAACTTCGTGGAGAGAAACAGCTTAGCAATAAACTCAAATTCACACAAGAAATGTTCCAGCATTTGAGCAAAGCTGGTATGACTTGTCAAACAAGAATCAAACTCTTTCCTGTTAAGAAGGATTAAAACTCACTTAAGGAAAACTACTTATTTGAGGAACAAAAGGGGTGATCAAAGTGAGATGTATAGTATATAATGAAGACGGATGTGGCTATGCTGAAGAGCTAGATAGTTTTTTTAGCTCTCCTTAAACATAACCAAATTGTGTTCATGCGTCAGATTCTGCCTTTGGAATGTTTTCATGGTTTTGAACATTTGAACATTTTTGTATTCAATAATTTTCACTGAGCATCTTCTACGTTTCACACACTGAACTAGGCACTGAGCTTATAATGACATTTAAGGTACAATCCCTACTCTCCAGGGGGAGAGACAGTGTGCACAGAGCTTACGCGCATAAACAAGGTCCACTGAACATGGAGTGAAGAGAACATACATCCCTCACAGATTGGTCTTAACGTACGCCTCTATATTGATCTGGTCTTTATTGTCCTCACAATTCTGGAAAATTACAGGGAGACCATGGGAAATTCAGGCATTATTTTGAGTCAGTGACTTTGTGTATGAATAGGGTCTGCCATCTTAACTCACATCGGCCACCCGTTACCCAAAACTTATTTCCAGTCACTCCACAAACTCTCTTAACAGCAGCTCCTTCTCTTCACTACTGTTTCATCTTCAATTTACTCTCCACAAACTAACTTCTGCCCTGACCTCAGTGAGGGGTCAGTGACCTCTTGTGGAGAATTCCAGCAGATATTTCTCAGTCTGTGCTCTATTTCATTTGTCCCTTTCAGATCCACTCCCTTCTCCCCTCCAACCTGCTCTACACCAGAGGCTGATGTATAGGGATGACATCAACTGACTGGCTTGCTTCTGACTGAGTTTGGTTAATGGAGAGCAGAGGCAAGAGAAGCAAGGGGAGGAGTCAAGAGCGGGTCATTTACCCTCCAGTCCCTCCCTGCAAAGCCCCTCAATCAAAGGTCAGAGCTCCTTCAGCACAGTCTCCCACAGAGCTCTCTCATTGCCAGGTTCTGGTAACTGCTCCCTCTTCTTGCTCCCCTTAGGCTAAGGAGTAGTCATGTCGTCACCCTCTTCCTAGCCCTGATGAAAGGCATTATTACATGCAGTTTCCCTACACCTTGCCTTGGTGAACAGTCTCTTTATTAAGCTCTCCTCAAATTACCCAGTTCGAGTGCAATCTGTTTCCTGCTGGCAACCTAAGAAACTATGGTCCTTATCTTACTTGCCTGCTTTCCAACATTTGAGGCCAATGTCCATTCTCTTCTTATCTCTGACTCTACCTGCTTAATCTCCTTAACGAGTCTGTCTTAGTGTGGTCAAGAAAGAGTGACAACATTAATCTTCAGCAGCCCTCCCCCAGAAACACGTAGTCTGAGTAAAAACAATGTGCTTTGATGGAAACACAGCTTCAAGACATGTTCCCTATGCAGTGCCCTTGTTGCCACCGACACACACACACACACACACACACACACACACACACACACCGCACTTTCACTCCAAGTTCATTTACTGCTTCTGGGCACTTCCAAAAAATAAATTCTGGATGCACTCAGTGGCTTCTCTTCCTCTGCTTATGTCTTAAATATTTCTTTCCAGACTTACAATTTCCATTTTCCATTCTTTCTCTGAAACTTCAAGTCTACGGCTTCAATTTCCATACAAACACTGAACACTTCCACATTCTTACCTCAATACCAGTCCTCTTTCCTGACCTCTAGCACCAAGTATCTTTCTTAGTACTGGGCAGTTCCCTTCAGGAGTCCTCAAAGAACCTCAAACTCAACAAATCCAAAACTGAACCATCAAGAGCCCTCCAAAACTTACTGCGCTCCTGTTCTCTGAATGGCATTGATCTCTGCTCAGAATTCCAAGATGGAAATCTATAAGCTGTCCAAGATACCTCTCACTCGGTTATCCTTCACCCATTAAATAAGCCAGACAGAACCATGGGTTATATCTTCTCAAATACCTCTCAAATCTACCCCCTCCTTTCCTCAGACTCACTGCCTCCTAATTATACTGCCTGAATCAAATTCCCCCTTTCTATAATCCACCTTCCATACCACTTCTGATGTTCCTAAAATAAATCTTATCCTGTTATTCCCTCTCTATAATTCTTCAATGATCATATATTATGTAAGGATAATATATTAGAACTTTCCCAAAAGATATGCAAGACCCCTGCCTACATTTCTAGGCTCATATCTTCAAAAATACACATATATCATAAAATCTAGTCATTTTCAATTTTTGTTTTATGATCATGTATACCTATATGTGTATAGGTCTATTTCCAGACTCTCTATTCTGTTTCAGTGATCTATTTGTCTATCTTTATGCCAATAACTCACTGTCTTGATTATTGTAGCTTTATAAGTCTTGCTGCCACCAAGACATGCACATGCACACACACACACCCCACAGTCCAGGTGTTTAGTGTTGTACACCTCCCCATAAGTACCGCTCAACTGGCGTGTCACAAATTTTGTATGTTGTATTTTCTTTTTCATTAAGTTCAAAATACCTTCTTATATCCTTTTTTATTTCTTCTATGACCTATGGGTAACTTAGAACTGTGTTATTTAGTTTCTAAGTATTTGAGGATATTCCAGATATCTTCTTGTCGTTGGTTGATAATTTAAATCCATGTGGTCAGAAAACATACATTGTGTTTTTTGAATCCTTTTAAGTTTATTGCGATTAGTTTCATGGTCCAGAATATGGTCTAACCAGATCAATGTTCCATGACTCCCAGGAAAGAATTCTGCTCCTGTTGGGTGGAGTATTGTGTAAACATCAATTAGATCAAGATGGTTGAATGTGCTGTTTAAGCCTTCCATAGCCCTATTGATTTTCAGTCTACTTTTTCAGTCAGTTATTGAGGGGAGATATTAAAACACCCAACTATAATCGTGAATTCGTCTAGCTCTCCTTGCAGTTCTCCCAGTTTTTACTGCATATACTTCGAAGCTCAGTTATTAGACACTTAAAAACATTGAGAGTTATGTCCTCCTGATGAATTGACACCTTTATCATTATGATATGACCTTCATTTACCCAGGTAATATTCTTTGCTCTGAATCCTACTTTATCTTATATTAATATAGATAATCTAGCTTCCTTTTAGTTAGTGTTAACATGATATATTTTCTTCTATTTCGTTTTAAATCTATTTATATCTTTATAGTTAAATTGTGTTTCTTATGGGCAGCATATAGTTCAATCATGCTATTTTATCAATCTGACATATCTGCCTTTTGGTTTGGGGTCTTTTTTATTTTAGTGTTTGCCTTAGGGTTCACTGTATATATCTTTAACTTATCACAGTTTACTTTCAAGGTATATATCACCACTTCATGTAAAGTGTTAAAACTTCACAATAGAATATCTTCATTTCTCTCCACTCAGCCTTTGTCATACACTTTACTTTTACATATGTTACAAATCTCACAGTGCATTGTTTGATTTTTGTTTAAACAGTTGATAATCTTGTAAAGAGATTTAAAAAACAACAAAATAATATTATATATTTGCCAATGTAGTTACCATTTCCAGTGCTCTTCATTCCTTTGTGTAGATTCATATTTCCATCTGACATGATTTTCTTTCTCCCTGAAGGACTTCCCTCGGCATTTCTTATAATGTAGGCCTGCTGGTAATTAATTATTTCAGCTTTTGTATTTCTGAAAAGTCTTTATTTTACCTTCACTTTTGAAAGGTATTTTTGCTAAGTATAAAAACAGGCTGACAGGGTTTCTTGTTCATTTATTTCTGTTTTTTTTCAGTGCTTCAAAATGTTATTCCTCTGTCTTCTCTACTATATTCTTCAATGAAAAATCTGCTGTCATCCCTATCTTCCTCTGTATGTAATGTGGCTTTTTTTATGGCTCCTTTAAGATTTTTCTCTGTATTGGTGGGTTTTGACCTACTTGATTATGGTGTACCTTGCTGTAATTTTCTTCATTTTCCTTGTGGTTGGGGTTATTTGAGCTTGTTGCATCTGTAGGTTGATAGTTTTCATCAAATCTGGAAAATTTTAACCATTACTTCTTCAACTATATTTTCACTGCACCCCGCCCCTTGTGCCCTCCATTTACATGTATATTAGGCCACTTGAAGTTGTCCCACAGTTCACTGATTCTTTTTCTCACTGTATTTCATTTTGGATACTGCCTGTTGTAATGTCTTCAATTTCACTCATCATTTCTTCTGCAATGTCTAATCTACCATTAATCTCATTCACTATATTTTTCATTTTGGACATTGTAGTTTTCATCTCTAGAAGTTTCATTTGGGTCTTTTTTGTATCTTCCACATTTTTATTTAACTTTTTAGTATACAGAATACAGTTATTAGAACATTTTAATGCTATTTTCTGCTAATCCTACTATTTGCTTGTGTCAGCTTGGTTTCAGTTGGTTGATTTTTCTCCTCAACATGGTTGTACTTTCCTGCTTCATTATCTGCCTCATAGTATTTTATTGGATGTCAGACATTGTGCATTTTACCTTTTGAGGTGCTGGATATCTTCATATTCCCACAAATATTCTTACACTTTGTTAAGTTAGTTGGAAACAGTTTGATCCTTTCAGGTTCTGCTTTTAATATTTATTAGACAGAACCAATGCCATGTTTAGCCTAATGCTAACTATCTCCCAACAGTAAGGCAAGAACCTTCTTAGTTCTCTACCCAATGCCCCATGAATTATGAATTTTTCCACTCCAGTTTGTGGGAATAGGCACTATTCTTGACCCTGTGTGAGATCTGAGTACTGGTCTCTTTAATCCTTTCAGGTGGCTTTTTCCCAGCCTTGGGGAAGATTTCTCACACACACATGTGTTTGATCAGTACTTACTGAAATACTCAAGAAATACTCCAAAGAGCTCTAGATTTCTCTGTGTGTGTGAAGCTCTTACATCTTCAGTACATTTTCTTGAAAACTATAGTTGCCTTTGTCTCTCCAAACTCTCAAGTCCATCTTCTCAACTCAGGAAGTCTTCTGGGCTCCACCTGTGTTTTCCCCTCCTGCATTGCAGCCAGGAGATTCTCAGTAAACTGGGACAATCATAGGGTTCATCTCATTTATTTCCCATCTCTCAGGAGTCACTGTCCTCCATTGCCTCATGCTTAGTGTCTTGAAAAGCATTGCTTCATATATTTTATCCAGTGTTTTTCTGTCTTTTTTTTTCAAGAAGGATGGTAAATCCATCATCTGTTACTCTATTTTTGACAGAGGTGGACGTCTCTCTGAATAACCTTATCTGAATCATTTATGAGAGCCCTAATATTACTACTGTTTTGAAGCTGACTGTGTGCTAACTTTTTGACACATTCCTTTCCATTCATTCTATTTAAATTTTCAACAACCCAGTCAGATAAATACTCTTATTATATGTACTTTATAAATGAGGAAACAGAAAAAGTTCAAGGGAATTTTTCTTTATCATCCAGCTATTAAATGCTGGAGCCATATTTCAAACTTAAACAGTTTGATTCAAGTTGATATTCATACCTGTGTATCACAACACATCATAAGACTAACCGCAAACTAAAAAATTTTTAATCATTGCACAAGAAATTTCTACGTCTACCTATTTTTCAAACGTTGGCAATGCAATGATTAATTTTATGTGTCAACTTGACTGGGTTAAGGAATGCCCAGATAGCTGGTAAGACGTTATTTCTGGGTGTGCCTCTGAGAGTGTTTCTGGAAGAGAGTAGCATTTGAATTGGTGAACTGAGTAAAGCAGATGGACCTCCACAATGTGGGTAAGTATCATCCAATCTGTTGAGCAGCAGAATAGAACAAAAGGTAGAAGAAAGGTGAATTAACTCTCTGTCTGCTTGAGCTGAGACATCTAACTTCTGGCTCAGATGTTACCACTCCTGGTTCTTGGGCTTTTGGACTCAGATCAGGACTTATACTACAAGCCCCCTGCCCCCTGATTATCAGGCCTTTGGACTGAGACTAAATTACACCACTAGCTTTCCTGGTTCTTGAGCTTGCAGATGGCAGACCATGGGAATTCTTGGCCTCCAGAACCACATAAGCAAACTCCTATATTATATATATAATATATATCCTATTGGTTCTATTTCTCTGAAGAACTCTGAATAACATAGGCTATACTTAACAATAGAAATATAGTTTATATCACCATCCAGCACAACACATGCATGCACACACATACACACACACACACACACACACATCCTTAAATATATAACTAAACAAAACCAAAATTTCATGGCAAAATATTTATTGTTATTATCAGTGCTGATCTCTTATGTTTTTTCTATTTTATTATTAATTTTAATGTGATTCATTAAATTAATTTTATGATTAATTGTTTTTGACTTTCAATTAGAAAAACAAAATGCCATAATGTTAATTGAATCCATTTATTCTAAGACCTCCTTCTGAGATTGCAATCTTTTTCCTGGCTTTTGTTTTTATTTTGTTTGATTGAAATTTTACAGTAATCAAGTAGATCCAAGGGCTAATTATAAGTTGGTCATATTTATCCCAGGCCTTGATATTTTGACTGATTATTAGTAGTATTTGCTATTGCTGTTATTTATTTATTTTTCAGTTTTGTGAATTTTATCACAAATTGATATGATGTGAACTGACTGGAAATGTTCGCTTTTCCTAGGAATAGTCCTCAACCAGTAATTTCAAAAGACAAAAGTTCTCATATATTCTACCAATTTATTGCAACCTCCTCAAAAAGAGATTATTTTAAAAATTATTATTAGATTTTATCTAACCTCAAGCATACTCAAATGAAACTTAGTCATATAGTTTTCTTATTTCAATATAATAAATTTAGGTTTTATTGTTTCTGATTGTGTGGCATATCATTGTTATTATTTTTATAAATTTATTGTTAGTTCAACATTTAATTGAGACTCATTGACTGTTATGGCTATTTAATTATCAACAAAGCAAAGAAAACTATTATTTAACTTTAATAAATGAAAATATTTAAGTGGCAGTCAATTAACTCTGCAAATAAAAGATATGCATTTTGATTTTTATTGATAAGTTACTTTCTATATAATAATTTTTCACTTAATGAGCTATTTGAAGGAAATTGATACCAATTACTATGTCTATTAAATGCCACCATTTTCAAAAATGATCCCTAATTATCTTGCTGTAGGCTATTTTGATAAATGTGAATAAAGTATCTGCATATTTCTTATACAGCTAATATATAGCAAGAATTAAATTGGGCATTCCTTGCTTATGTAATTTTCATCTAATTATACAGCCATTAGATATGTCTCTCAAATGTTCAATAATTCTCTCTTTACAATCAAGTTATGTTTAATTAAAAAGCAGTGACAAACCTACTAACTCTGCATTAATTACTCACTTGTGATATAAAATTAATAGCAGGTCTAAATTATTTTAAGTGATTTAAGGATTTCCAATATACCCCCTCAACTTCAAAGTTGCTTAATTCAAACAAACAAGAAATAAAAACATTATGTTGATTAAATATTTTCCTGTTAAATAATAATAAGTTTGCTTTTCTGTTTATTTTAATCTTGGAATACAATATACTAACACTAAACTTACAAAACAATAAAGACAAGTCGATTGGGTTTGGAGACCCAGTTGACCTATGAAGCAGTGTGGAGAAAAAGCGTGACCCAAGAGGAACATTCATGATGCTCTGAACCAATAATATTATTTATCTGGAAGTTGTTTAAATATGAGAAATAGAGAGTACACGGTTGGCAATAAGAGCAAAAATCAGTAACAAATATTGTGTGAGACACCAAAATGGAAGAGCGCTAAAGATATTAGTAAAACTTTTCTCTTACTTAAGATCAACTCTCTTAGCAAGTTTCAAGTATACAATACAGCATTATTAACCATAGTCATCAGGCTGTGCATTAGATCTCCAGAACTTATTTATCTGATAACTGAAAGTTTATACTCTTTCACCAACATCTCCCCATTTCCCCCACCCATCGGCTCCTGTTAACCACCATTCTACTCTCTGCTTCTGTGAGTTTAACATTTTTAGATTCCACATATAAGTGAGATTATGCAGTATTTTTCTTCCTGTATCTGACTTATTTCACTTAGCATAATCTCCCCCAAGTTCACCCATGTCCTTACAAATGGCAGGATTTCCTCCTTCTTTATGGCTTAATATTCCATTGTGTGTATATATATATGTATGCATATACACCACATTTTCTTTATCCATTCTTCTATTGAAGGACACAGATTGTTTCCATATCTTGACAACTGTAAATAATGCTGCAGTGAACATAGGAGTGCAGATATATCTTTAAGATAGTGATTTTATTTCCTTTGGATAAATACCTTTTGATTAATATTTTCCTTTGGATAAATATTTCCTTTGGATAAGTGGGATTGCTGGATCATATGGTAGTTCTATATTTAATTTTTTGAGAAACCTCCATACTGTTTTCCATAGTAGTTGTTATCAATTTATATTCCCACCAACAATATACAAGAGTTCCCTTTTCTCCACATCTCACCAACACTCATTATCTTCTGTCTTTTTGATAATAGCTACCCTAACAAGTGTGAGGTGATATCTCATTGTTGTTTTGATTTGCATTTCCCTGATGACGAGTGATGCTGAGCATCTTTTCATATACCTCTTGGCCATTTGTATGTCTTCTTTTGAGAAATGCCTATTCAGGTCCTTAGCCCATTTTTTAATTGGGTTATTTGGTTTTTCGCTTTCAAGTTGTTTGAGTTCCTCTTTCTTAGTCTTTTCTACTGTCTATGTCATTACTATATATAAAAGCCAAGTTTCTTAAATTTAGTTATAAAATAAAAGGTTAAAACATTTTTTTTAAAATCTCTTACTGAGGGCAGAAAATGACAAGATCTGATAGCTAGAGTTGTACTTCATCTTGAAAAACCTTCCTCTATCCAATTCAGCATCGGGCTCCTTGGTCCTTGGCTGTTCTACTATCCTATAAGGCCCCACAAGCTTTCTTCGAAATCCTCATAACAAGAAGCAATGTAAGCGAACATCTGTTCCTTCCAACCAAACGACTTTTACACAATGAGATTTCTCTTTTTGACCACGACATTAGCAAATATTTACATAATTATATACAATGCCCAATCATGTTGATATACAGTATACACGACAATTCATATACTCTCAGTGGGAATGAAAATTGTTCCACTTTCCTGCACAGAAATTTTACTTGTAAGATTTTATCCAAAAATTATAACAAAGGATTGGTGTAAAGATTTAGTGAGGAAATTTTTCAGAGGTTTGTATATAAAATGCCAATAATAAGAGACTGGTAAAATAAACTGTAGTGTGATAGAATTCTATAGTCATTAAAAGTGGTTTTATAAATGAATTTTATTGCCCTAGAAATATGAAAATGAAGTAATAAATGACAATAAAAATTATAACCCAATATGTATGGTTCCTTTTGTTAAAAATAAGGTGCAATCTTAAATATCTGTATACAAATATATAATCTAGATGAGTACTGAGGCCAACACGTTAAAAGTCATCTCATAGTGGCAAAATTGTGAGTGATTTCCTTATTTTTTGTGTCTGAATTTTCTAAATTTCTTCTCTAAATATGTTTAAAGTGTATAATCAAAACAAACTGAGGGTTAGAAATATAAAAGCAGCGATTGTTCCTAGGTGTTAGCATGATACTTTTACCTTAATTCTCTATAATGAGCAAGTATTACTTTTATAATGGAAAATAAGTTTTATTTTAAAAAACAGCATAGGTATA
This sequence comes from Equus przewalskii, assembly GCF_037783145.1. Classification (NCBI taxonomy): domain Eukaryota; kingdom Metazoa; phylum Chordata; class Mammalia; order Perissodactyla; family Equidae; genus Equus; species Equus przewalskii. Next base: position 10,745,413 of record NC_091833.1, on the reverse strand, counting down.
ATGTAAATGAAAGAATAAGTTTGATTCCACAAGAGACTTTATTAGGATTATGATATACTATTGTTAAATCTTGCATGAACCATTCTGTTGTTAAAACACACCACTGTAGAAACAATTTTTCAAAAAGAAATAGTATAATACAGTCACGAGCCACATAGCAACGTTTCGGTCAATGACAGACTGCATATATGATGGTGGTCCCACTGTCCTATATATAGCCTAGGTGTGTAGTAGGCTATATACCATTTTGGTTGGTGTAAGTACACCCTATGATGTTCACACAAGGACAAAATTGCCTAACAATTGCATTTCTCAGAACATATCCCCATCATTAAGTGACATATGACTATATAAGCTTATTCAGCAGCAAGGATTTTCAATTACAAATTGATCTCCATGGGCTTTGTAATACGCAAAGGTAATTTTCCTCTTTGGATATGAAAAACAAATTCCAAGCTATGTCATGGTAAATCCACCATCACTAGCATTGCCACCAGGAATTGCCATTTGCCACCCTCATTGAATAAATCATTCTTTTCTCTAGCCAGAAGTTTGATGGTAACTCAAATATCGTCCATATATCTAATTATATTGTTGCTAACGTCATCAATGGAGAATAAATTTTCTATATGCAACATGTAATATGAAAGTGTTCATTTAATAAGCAAGAAAAGTATTTTTTTTGGATGACTACAGGAGTACTTTCAATCTCATAAGACCAATCAAGGCTTTCTAATAGGCATACTTTCTAGAACTTCCAGTCCCTTACCATGTTTTTAATATAAAGTTTCACTTATTTCTTTTTCTTTATATAAGAGTCAAAAAACTCCAGCACTGTATCTGTACTAAATACATCTAATTTTTCTCCATAGACTCTCACAGATCTGTGCCCCCACACGCATCTATTCTTTTCCAGACTCCATGTTTCATGGATCCAATTCCTCCCCAGGCCATTTTGATGGTTTGATTAACTCTCAATTAGAGTATATTTCAGTAGACTGATGTCATGGGTTTGATTCTCCAAACTCAATTAATACTGCTCTATTTTGAGGCTAATAGACAGGTGTTCTAATCATGGCCATCCATTTCACAAATGGTGGTAGTGACAAAGGGATTAAGAAAAACAGCACTGAACCAAAACTAACTTTTCCCAACTTACTGAAAAACACACAGTAGCATGGCTCCTTGAACACAGCAGTCATTCATTCATTCAACAAGTACTGAGACCTAGCATGTCCCAGGCATTCTTAGGAGTTCTAGAAATATACAAGTGAATACAACAATGTCACTGCCTTCATGGACATGCCTCTCATATTTTAGAAGTGGCTTTCAATGTCGTAAAAGCTCTAATTGTCAGAATCTTTAACTCATGTCCCAAGGCAAGAATGTTCTAACTGCTCATTTAATTCTTAGTGGATTTTTAAAATACCTTGGAGCATCCAAAAGAGACAAGATGAGGATCCCCATACACTTTCCTCTCCGTTCTCCAGCATTCAATTCTCTAAGAAGCTACCTGCTTTAAGCAGAGAAACTTTATTTTGGGTTCAACACACTGAAGTTCTGTATAAGATTTCATTTGGCAATTAGGTTCCATAAGAGAGAAAAAGCAGGGCCATCCTGGTGGTGTAGTGGTTGAGTTCACATGCTCTGCTTTGGCAGCCTGGGGTTCGCAGATTTGGATCTCAAGGACCTACATATCATTTATCAAGCCATGCTGTGGCAGGCATCCCACATATAAAACAGAGGAAGATGGGCACAGATGTGAGCTCAAGTCTAATCTTCCTCAACCAAAGAAAAAAAAGGAGGGACAAGTTACAGCTCCTGTATAGGTGAAAAGCAAAGACCCCAAAGACAAAGATTTAAAAATGAACTTCGAAAGAATCAGATGTCACAAAGTCCTCAGAGTATCACTGTTTTCTGAATTGCAGATCCCCTTGGAGGATATAGCCCTATGCCTGCACAGACTCTAAGAACTTCTGGATAGAAGAGAATCAGTGACTAACACACCTTAGCCCAGTGCCCAGGTACTTAGTGCATTCATAAAGATGACCCGCTCTGAGCTACAGAAAAGGGGTTCCCTGAATTCTACTCACTTCTCCTATCGTATAGAGAAGGTTATTACTATTAATTTTGCCTCTGTACTGAACATCTCTTACGCATTGCTTCAAATCATATCAGTCTCATCTCTTTTTCCAACCTCAACACTGTAAGTAGGTTCATGCAGATCCAACCTAACAGCACATTGCTCATCCTTCTTCAGGGATCGCCAAAGCTGTGCTTGACACTGACATAGGAGACACCTGAAATGCACCCTTCCCACCCCTGCTACCTCAGATGGTTCTGAGTTTTGAGACATTCATTAAGATTTCAAAAGTTCCCAAAGAACCAGCCATCCTATATCTTGGTCAAGTTGGTTACACATCCTTCTATTAATGGTCCTTCTTTCCCTCTTCCACTACCTCTATCCCTCACACCTGCTCCCTCAGATCACATTCCCAAATTAACAACCTGCAAGTAAGCCTTTGATTTCAGCTCTGATTTGGGAGAAAGACAGCTTCTCTGTTGTCTTAGAAGGCAGCTTAAGAAGTAACATCAGCAATATGGCAGACTAGGAGGTCTCAACACTTGTTCCCCCATAAAAATATTGATCAAACAACTACCAATGAAAATAGCTCTGGGAGAGTTCCTAAGTACAATGAAGAAGATGCGACAAGTGGAACACAGAAACTGAGGATGAAAAAAAAAAGAAAGAAAAAACCCTAAGGATGGCACATGAAAAAGCATAGGAAGCATTTACCCATGTCATACTAACCCCTAGTCCAGCATAACTCTTCCTCTCATCAAGGAAAAAGAGAGCAAGAGACCCCAGCAGCCTTCACCATGAGGACCCAAGCTGCCCCTGCCACCACTGTAGACACCTGCAGCCTTGGCCACCAGGGAACCCCATCTCTCTCAACACTGACATCAGCTCATGGAGATGCCTGAAGTTGACCCTGCTGCATGCTCCCACCACCACCAGGGCCAAAGCCACCATTATATCCCCAAAGGTCAGAGCTGCCACACTCCACCTAGCTGGTACCCTTGTACTCACCCAGAGGTGAAGGTCTTTCCCTACGAAGGCTAGCCCATGAAGTCAGAAAGAGGTGATTGCTCCTTCAAATATGCTGACAGGAACATGTAAAGCTATAAGGAACATGAAAAATCAAAGAAACATGACATCACCAAAGGAACACAGTAATTTTCAAGCAACTGATCCCAAAGATATGGAGTGTCTACGGATTGCCTGACAAAGAATTCCAAATAATTGTTTGAAGAAGCTCAGTGAACTATGAGAGAACACAGACAACTGAACAAAGTCAGGAAAACAATATAGGAACAAAATGAGAAGATCAACAAAGAGATAGAAATCAGAAAAAAAAAGAAATTCTGGAGCTGAAGACTACAATAAATAAAATGAGAAATGCAACAGAGAGCTTCAACAGCAAAGTCAATCAAGCAAAGAGAAAATCCGTGAACTCAAAGACAAGTCATTTGAAATTATCCAGTGGTAGGATAAAAAAGGAAAAAAGCTTAAAAAAGAGCACAGAAAGCCTACAAGATTTGGATCCTGGGCGCTGACCAATACACCACTCATCAAGCCATGCTGTTGCAGCATCTCAAATCAAAATAGAGGAAGATTGGCAGAGATGTTAGCTCAACAACAATCTTTCTCAAGCAAAAAGAGGAAGACTGGCAGCAGATGGTATATCAAGGCCAATCTTCCTCACCAAAAAAAGAAAAAAAAGGAAAAGCCATGTACACATTATGGGAGTCCCAGAAGGAGAAGGGGTGGGGGCAGAAAGCTCATTTAAAGACATAATGGCTGAAAATTTCCAAAATCTCAAGAGGGAAATGGATATCCAGATTCATGAAGCTCAAAAGTCCCCAAATGGATTAACCCAAAGAATATTTCTTTGGTACACATTATAAACACACTGTCAAAAGTCAAGGACAAAGAAACTTTTGACAGCAGCAAGAGAAAAACTACTCATTATACATAAGAGAACCCACATAAGACATCAGCAGATTTCTCAGCAAAAAACTTGCATGCCAGAAGAGAGGTGGATGATAGAGTCAAAGTACTGAAAAAAAAAAATGCCAACTAAGAATACTGTACCTGTACATTTTTCACATAAACCAACCCAAAGTAGATTAGAGATTTAAACGTAAGACATGAAACATAAAACTCCTAGAAAAAAATATAGGGAAAAAGTTCCCTGATGTTTGTCTTGGCAATTAATTTTTGGATATGACACCAAAAGCACAGGCCTAAAAAAGCAAAATTAAGCAAGTGGAATTGCAACAAACTAAAAAGCTTCTGCACAGCGAAGGAAATGGTCAAGAAAATGAAAAAAACAATCTATGGAATGGGAGAAAATATTTGCAAACCATATATCTGATAAAAGGTTAATATCCAAAATGTATAAGGAATTTATACAACTCAAAAGCAAAAAAAACAAGTAACCCAATTTAAAAATGGGCAAGGGATTTGAATAGACATTTTTCCAAAGAAGACATACAAATGGCCGCAGGTATATGAAAAGGTGCTTGATATCTCTAATCATCAGGGAATTGCAAATCAAAACCACAATGTGATATCACCTCACACCTATTAGAATGACTACTATTTAAAAAAAAAAAGATAAGTGTTGGTGAGGATATGAGAGAAGGAAAGCCTTGTACACTCTTAACGGAAAACAGTATAGGTTCCTCAAAAAATTAAAAATAGAACTACTGTATGATCTAGAAATCCCACTTCTGGGTATTTATCCAAAGATATTGAAATCAGGATACTGAAGAGATACCTGCAGCCCCATGTTTACTGCAGCATTACTAACAATAACCAAGTCATGAAAACAACCTAAATGTCCATCAATGAATGAATAAAGAAAATGTGGTATATACGTACAACAAAATATGATTCTGCCTTACAAAAGAAGGACACCCCTCCATTTGGGACAATATGGTTGAACCAGGAGGACCTTATGCTAAGTGAAATGTCAGACTCAGAGTGACAGTACTGCATAATCTCACATATGCAGAATCTAAAAAAGTCAAACTCGCAGAAGCAGACAGTAGAATGGCGGTTGCCAGGGGCTGACAGATGGAGGAAACGGAGAGATGTTGGTCAAAGGGTACAAACTCTCAGTTATACGGTAAGTTCTGGAGATCGAATGTACAGCATGGGGGCTATAATTAACAATACTGTATTGTATACTTAAAACCTGCTAAAAGGGTAGACCCTCAGTGTTCTCACCACACACACAAAGAAGACGACGGTAACTATTTGAGGTAATGGATGCATTAATTAGCTTGATCATAAGGATCATTTCATGATGTATACATATATCAAATTATCAAGTCATACATCTCAAATACACACAATTTTTAATCAGCAAGTATGCCTCAATAAAGCTGAAATAAAAGAAGGCAGTTTGATGTAGAGAGAACATAGCCCACATCGTCCTGCAGATCCTGGGATCCAACCTTAGTTAACAATGGGTTCGATGCATGGCTCTAGACAAGGTGTATAATCTAGACACCTTTTAAGAAGTGTGAAGAATAAATAAATAAGGTTATATAGTTGTTAGCTTCCAGACTGCAAGATCCCTCTCCACCACACAAACGGCTATTTTCAGCCGGTTGTAGACTCCACATAGACAATGAAGTAGAAGTTGAAGCATACAAAATATTCTTCTGTAGGGGCCGGCTCCGTGGCCAAGTGGTTAAGTTCGCGCCCTCCGCTGCAGGCGGCCCAGTGTTTCGTTGGTTCGAGTCCTGGGCACGGACATGACACTGCTCATCAAACCACGCTGAGGCAGCATCCCACATGCCACAACTAGAAGGACCCACAATGAAGAATATACAACTATGTACCGGGGGGCTTTGGGGAGAAAAAGGAAAAAAGTAAAATCTTTAAAAATATATATATTCTTCTGTAAACAGTATTTCCTCTTCTTTCCCAGAAGTTTACTTGTTTACATTGGAGGCTTTTTCTCCTTTAGAATTAGATAGCCTTGGCTAACTTGCTTTGCAGACAATGTTAGTGCCAAGTAGTTACTATTTTAAGAAGATTTCAGATTCTGCAACCCATGCCCTTTTAATTTTTCAAAAAAATATCTAGACTTGGCAGTAACTCTTTCAAGAAGATCCATAAAGTAAGAAGTGAAAAGAAACAATGGTTTGAGAAGACAGCAGGAGCGTAGGAGTGTGACCAAGGGGCAGCAGGGAAAGAAAAGCATTGCTGAGAGTCACTGAGGTCCCAGCTGAGGCTAGCTGGCAGCTAAATTCTGGCCAATTTAATCAGCAAAGTTCTAAGAATGTGCTTTCTCTGATCTCACCAAAGCATTGTTCACTGGCTTCCTATTCTTATCCCTATCACAAACAGCACTTATCACACTAAAATGTAATTATTTCCTTATCTTCATCATTCATTAGAAAACTGTACAAAACATGGGGAACCTTCTGCCCAGAAAAAAAACTGGTGTTTAAATGTCCAATATTTTGCGTATACTTACAAGAAGTCCATTTATCTTGAAATTAAGGGTCTCTGTATTTGACTATGAGCATATGGAGAGAAGAGCTCAAAATACATTAAACTTTGTATCTCCAACACACAACGCCTGGTACATGGGATCCATTCAAAAGTATTATTGAGAGAATTGATGAAGAAATGTTTTTCAACTTGGAAAGAGAATGGAATAAATCATACAAGGGCTAAGGTTTGGTGGAGCAGGAATCATGAATAAACAAAAGGATGAGGAAGTGTTAAGACAAAATGAATTATGTTGTGTGAAAAGGCAGATAAATGATGTAAAGGCAAAGAAGATTGATGGTGTGAGACTATGAACAAGTTTGGTGTATATGGAAGAGAGCAGAAAAACCTGGGGAATACTGTGGTCAGAGAAAGCAATCTCTGACATTGAACATATTTTGAATTATTGTCACATGACTGTCAGCAACAGAAATAAATTCTTTGGGGAGTGAGTAAATTAGTCTTCGTATACAAATAGAAATATATACTGAAAAAACTATTACAAACTCTTGATATATAATGAGTAGATCAGTAGATCTCATTTATTCTATAAAGAAAAGACTTCAGAAATAGAACAAAGAATCCTAAAATTCATATGGAGCAACAAAAGACTCTGAATTGCTAAAGCAATCCTGAGAAAAAAGAACAAAGCTGCAGGCATCACAATCCCTGACTTCAAAACATACTACAAAGTTACAGTAATCAAAACAGCATGGTACTGGTACAAAAACAGGTGCACAGATCAATGAACCAAATTGAAAGCCCAGAAATAAAACCACACATCTATGGACAGCTAACCTTTGACAAAGGAGCTGAGGGTATACAATGGAAAAAAGAAAGTCTTTTCAACAAATGGTGCTGGGAAAAGTGGAAAGCCACATGTAAAAGAATGAAAATTACCCACTGTTTTTAACCATTCACAAAAATAAACTCAAAATGGATCAAAGACCTAAAGGTAAGACCTGAAATCATAAGGCTTCTAGAAGAAAATATAGGCAGTACACTCTTTGACATCAGTATTAAAAGGATCTTGTCGAATACCATGTCTTCTCAGACAAGGGAAACAATAGAAAGAATAAACAAATGGGACTTCATCAGACTAAAGAGCTTCTTCAAGGCAAGGGAAAACAGGATTGAAACAAAAAAAAAACTACCCACTAATTGGGAAAAAATATTTGTAAGTCATATATCCAACAAAGGGTTAATCTCCATAATATACAAAGAACTCACACAACTCAACAACAAAAAATCAAACAACCCGATCAAAAGACGGGCAGGAGACATGAACACATTTCTCCAAAGAAGAAATAGGAATGGCCAATAGGCACACGAAAAGATGTTCATCATCACTGATCATCAGGGGAATGCAAATCAAAACTACACTAAGATATCACCTTACACCCATTAGAATGGCAAAAATAACCAAAACAAAAAGTAACAAACGTTGGAGAGGATGTGGAGAAAAAGGAACCCTCATCCACTGCTGGTGGGAATGCAAACTGGTGCAGCCACTACGGAAAACAGTATGGAGATTCCTCAAAAGATTAAAAATAGAAATACCATATGACCCAGCCATCCCACTACTGGGTATCTATCCAAAGAGCCTGAAGTCAGCAATTCCAAAAGTCCCATGCACCCCTATGTTCATTGCAGCATTATTTACAATAGCCAAGACATGGAAGCAACCTAAGTGCCCATCAACTGATGATTGGATAAAGAAGATATGGTATATATATACAATGGAATATTGTTCAGCCATAAAGAAGAATAAAATTGTCCCATTCACAACAACATGGATGGACCTTGAGGGAATTATGTTAAGTGAAATAAGCCAGATAGAGAAGGACAATCTCTGTATGACTCCACTCATAGGTGGAAGCTAAACATGTAGACAAAGAGAACAGATTAGTGGCTACCAGGAGAAAGAGGAGGTAGGGGGTAGGCACAGAGGGTGAAGTGGTTTACCTACAACACAGCTGACAAACAATAACGTACAACTGAAATTTCACAAGGTTGTAAACTATCATAAACTCCATAAAAATTTTTTTTAAAAAAAAAGAGAAAAAACTTCAAATGAAAAAAATAGTAGGAAGCAGAAGTAAGACTATTTCACAAGGTTGTAAACTATCATAAACTCCACAAAAATTTTTTTTAAAAAAAAGAGAAAAAACTTCAAATGAAAAAAATAGTAGGAAGCAGAAGTAAGACTTTATCATCCTATGATGCTTTATCAAGTTATCCCTACTGAGGTTCAATCTTAATTATTTTCTGCAGCTTAGAACAGTGACCACGAGGAAAATAACTGTGTGATGGATTTTGTTCCTGTACAATAATTGTTTATCTCTCCAAAACATAGAAAATTCAGAATATAGCCAACCATCCTTCCATCTGTCTACCATCCAACCATCCAATTATTCATTGAACAAACATTGCTTACTAGTACATCCCAGAGTCTGGTACACAGGAGTTGCTCAACGAATCAAACACTTGTGAACTGAGCACCGCGTTAACGCTAAGTTTACAAAGATGAACAAGATGAACAAGGCACCATCCGACACTGAACACCTCGCAACTTAGAAGAGAGAGTTGAAGATGGAAACAAGTAGCCATAATGCGGTTTGAGGGAAATGTAGCTAGGGTGTACACCTTCATCTTTTTTAAAAAATATTTTATTTTTTAAGATTATATAAATTCAGATTAATTTTGGGCAAATGTGGAAAGATATTAGCAAAAATCATAAGCATTTATAAACAATAGAATAACCAAGTTAGGCCAAGTTTTAAAAGTAATCTTTATACCTAGGTACAGTTTAAAGACACCTTATAAAACTGACTGTCTTATCCATCAGATCTTAACTCTGGCTTTTTCTAATGGGGCTAAACAGGTTACACAGACTTCATTTCTGGGCAAGACGTGCTGTGATGTGTCTTGAGTCAGTGCTGCAAATGCCAGTCAAGGTTTCATACCAACAGACGTCCTCACCCAGCATCTGCGGCTGACTGAGAATAAGCCTTTTAAGAACTTGCAAGGCATCTTTTTTTTAAATAGCTAAAGAAAAAAATAATAAAAATAAAATATATTTATAACTGTGGCTTTCCAACTTTTATCTGCATATTTCCTGTTCAAACCATGTCCCATGGGTCTCTCTCTGAGCAAAGGGAAATATTTCTCTCCTCCACGTGACGAGGATGGCTGTATTTCTCTCCATTCCCAGCTCCAGTAGAATGTCGACTTGTGATTAACAAGGAGAACAAATCATGGAGAAATGGGCTATTTTTCCACATGGCATGTTTCCCCATGACTGCCTTTTTCCTGGTCTGGAAGAAAAGTTTCCATGACAACCAAGTCGCTAACATTCGCTCCCCACCGGCTGACTTGCTTGCCTCCCAAATATCAGCTGGATATTGTGTTAAAATTATTTTACAGAGACTGGCTAATCTGCAGGGATTATTTGCCTGTTTATTTTTGAGAAACTGGCTCCTTGGCAGAAACTCCTCAAATCGGGCTTTCTCTTCTGGTCCTTTAAAAGCATAATCTCAACTAAACAGAAATGAGATTATCAACGAAACAGAAATGAGATTAAGTTAACGTTAGACATCACCTCGTGGGAAATAAATATGGATATGAACCTTCCTTCCCCGTGAAGGGCACATAAGTGCTTTGAGGGCAGAGCTAAACTTTCTTCTTCTTCCCCTCCTATGTGCATACCACATGGTGTGGCAGGTGGTATCCATAAAATGAATGTTGAACATTCCATCACCTGAGCTTCTCCAAAAAGGGTATTTATGTTTAGGTTGATGCGTTGAGGCAGAATCAACCTCCTAGTAATGGAATAATCTTCTTATTCTTAGAAATATCTGTCTACAAAAAAGGTAAGAAATTTGCAGTAGAATATTATTACATACCAATTGTGAAGCCTGTGTATATAAGAAAGACTGGAAGGAAATACACTAAAATATTTACAATTGTTATGTTTAACAGGTGGAAGTATGGGAGTATTTCTTCTGATTTTTCTCAATTCAATATTTTGTTGCTGTTGTTAACTAAATGAATTTTTCTGTTGCGTATTGTCTTAGTCCTTTCAGGCTGATAGAAAAAGATACCACAGACTGGGTAGTTTATAAACAACAAACATTTGTTTCTCACAGATCCAGAGGCTGGGAGTCCAGGATCAAGGCAACAGCATGGTCGCATCTTGATGAGGGTCTGCTCCCTGGTTCATAGCCAGAGCCTTCTCACTGTTTCCTTATATAGTGGAAGGTGCAAGGGATCTCTGTGGGGTCTCTTACAAGAACACTAATCCCAGGGGCCAGCCCTGTGACCGAGAGGTTAAGTTCGCGCGCTTTGCTTTGGCGGCCCAGGGTTTCACCGGTTCGAATCCTGGGCGCAGACATGGCACCGCTCGTCAAGCCATGCTGGGGTGGCGTCCCACATGCCACAGCTGGAAGGACCCACAACTAAAAATACACAGCCATGTACCCAGGGGGTTTGGGGAGAAAAAGGAAAAATAAAATCTTTAAGAAAAAGAAAAAAAAAACCACTAATCCCATTTATGAGGGCTCCACCCTCAGGACCTAGTACCCCCATGGTCCTACCTCGTAATACCATCACTTCAGGCATTAGGACGTCATCATGTGAATTTTAGGGAGACAAAAACATTCGGATCATGGCAAGTATCTACCATGTTGAAGGTAATGTACTGTCCCCCGGGTCAGAAAGATTAACAAATCTCTCTCATATTCAGAAACATGAAAGGAAGAGATGAGCTAAGTAGAAGACAATTTGCTAGAAAAGTTATCTACCCTGACATGCATATCAGCTGGTATTAGGACTACATCCTGTGGGGTGATGAAGATCAGAGGGGGTTGTGGAAAAGGGTGAACAAACCCTTTTCTCCTTCTCTAAAGACAAATCTGATCTTAGGTTAACTTTCTTGCTCTTTCTCCTGAAAACTTGATAACAAGGTAGAATCTCATTTGTATTACCAGGCAACATTATTTATGGTAAAAATGGCTAGTGATAGATAAATTGCTTCCGGCCTGGAAAAGTATGAATAAAGCACAAATATCTTGTGGGAAGCCACAACTTCATGAGACCTTGAATTCAGAGGCTCATACCTGGGCATATCCTTCACAGGGACCTGAAAGCTTTGCCTAAGCCTATTACAAGAGATATTGGTCCCTAAGAGGCATGAGGCGTCTATGCCAGGGCAGCAATTGCACCTGTCTAGTGTGAGTCTTGTCCCCTCACACCTAAACTCTCATGGCAGAGGGAAACAAGGGGAGGTGCGGGGGGTGGGGAGGACAGTCAAGGAATGGATTGCTATAAGAGTTAATCCCTCTGAAAAGAAATGCCTGCCTGACGCAGCCCACCTGGGATGCCATCTCTATTTTGGGACCAATATCCATCTGATTAAACTGGTGTTGATTAAACTGCTCAGGTCTTGTGAGTCTGAATATCTAGTTAAGAACATCCCCAACTAGGAGTTGCAGAGTGCGAAAAGGACAGTCAATTTTAAAAGAGCTGAGACCATTTCCTCAATTATTTCTTCACCAGGCAACACATAAGCATGACCCCACATGAGCTCCCTGAAGGGATATGACTTTGGCTTCCGCAACAACATTCTTTATTTTAGTCAGTCCTGGAGCTAGCGGGAGGAAGTGTGTGTTTATTGAGTGATATACCCTTGGAGGACACTGAGATGTGCCACTCAAATCCCCCTTCAGAAATGAAGGGCCAATTCCCCAGCTGCTGGGCATGCTGCTGGCAGGGCAGCCCTCAGCTATCGGCCCCCTTTGGAGATTGATTGCCTTGGTGGCAGAGAGCCTCTTCACCCGATTACTGAGCAACACCAGTGTGTAAAGATCCGGTCCCCTCACCCCAACTCAAGAGCACTCTGAACGATTACCCCAGCTTCAGGGCTCCCCCATGGTACAGCTGATGCTTCCACGAGGCTGCGCCAAGTCTCAACCTCTCCTTCTGCCCAATATCCCCATCCCAAGAGGGCTCCCTGATAAATCTCCTACACGTTAATTTCCATCTGTGACAACCCCTGATCAGACATGTTTATTAGGCATCTACCATGTTTCAGGCACCAGAATCAGTGCTAGTAAATAAGATAAGGTCTTCACTGACCGGAAGCTTACGACTTAAGGGGCAGACATGTATCCATTCAAATGTAGTAAAATAAGAGCTGTGATGGGTAAACATTCTGAGGACCACATGAGGTATTCCTAACTGAATCTCTGTACAGGTGAGAAGGGATTTGTGGAGGAAGAGATATCTACACTGGCTTCTAGAGGACAAGGAACTAACAAGTTTAGAAAAAAAAAGAAAGGCAGAAAGGTATTCCACATAGACCCATGTAGAAGGAATAGCACGTTCAAAGAGCTAGATGATTGCGAAAGCATGATGACGCTGTAGAGAATGCAATTTTTTCACTTCTCGTGGAGTACAAGGTAGGGGAGATGATATTCCATGCAAAGACATTTATTTTTAAAACTTAGTATATAAAAGCATTGAACTTTATGCTAAAGAAAAGGAGAAGCATGGAAGGTCTCTATTCATTTGTCCTTTACATATTTCTCTGCCTACAATGTGGAAAGTGGATTCAGGGAGAAGGGTAAGAAGACAGGAAGACCAGTGAAGAGGCTGCTGTAGTATTCCCAACAGGAGGGGAGGTTGGCCTGAACCAAAGTTGGGACAGAATGAGTGAAGAGAAAAGCAAATGGAGATACTTTGGCGGTAGAATTGATAAGCCTTGAAGATTCACTGAACTTGGGGTTAACAGAAAGAAAAGAATCGAGAGAAATCTTGAATTTCTGACTTGAGCAAATGGGCAGAGAAGGCAGATATATGACACAAATATGACAAAATATGACAATCAGGGCAGGACGCTTTAGTGATTTCTAGATAAGTTGAATCTGACCTGTTTGTGGGATATTCAAATGGATATATGAAATTAGCAGCTCAATGAGAGGCTATGATTGTGTGGTGTGTGTGTGTGTGTGTGTGTGTGTAACACAGAAACCCTTAGAGTAACTCAGCTCCCTTCCTGCCCAGCCATATCTAGTATTTGGAACCTTCTTTTGGATCTCAATGGTACAATATTACCCAGCAGCTATGAGATAGGGTGTCGTATTTGGAGAGGACAAAGCTTTGAAGTCAGGCTCGCCCAAGCTTTTATCTCAGCTCCACTACTTACTTGCTAAAAAGACGTTACTAAAAAGACATTGCTAAAAAGCAAGTTACACGTCTGAGCCTCACTCTCTCCAAAAATGGGACTGCTAGTCACACTTTACAGAGCTGTTATTATACCTAAATGACATTATATATGTAAAAGCATTTGGCACGTAGTAGGCCCTCAGTGATCCTTTTGACTCCCAACCCAAATGGTTTCTGGTAATCTTTGTGCGCTGTCTCTCTCTCCTTTTTCTCTCAGTACCTCCTGACTACAATTTCCACTTTAAACTCATACTGCTAATATAAAGCATTATTTCAATTACCTGATAAAGATAAAATCCTGCCCCCACCCTCCCTTTGTACTGTCGGGCCCTGCATGTATTTGTAATCCTCTCTTGACCTTGTCTACATCTAATTTACTTCCTTTCAGACAAATGTTATCACAAGTCATGAATTGTTCTCACTTCATGTTCACTGCGAGCAGATAACCATTATCTCCAATGGGCCTGCTTGGTTTTATCTCGGTCGTTTCACATTCTGAAACTTTTTAATTATTTCATTTTATTTCTCTACATTTGGTTGTTTCTCTTCTGCAGTGATACTTAACTAAAGAGACAAAAACAAATTTGTAATGTAATACGCCTTTTCAAACCTATCACCCCTGGAAACAAGCCGGGGCCCTTAAAGTTGGTTTTGATTGTAAAGTTGAATGACCATATCAAAATTCTCTGGCTGGTAAAGACAAGGTCTTTCAGATTCGTGCTCCCAGGGAGCTGAGTTAATTTCAGCAAGGGATCTCGGTCAAGTGAACCAAGGCTTTGGTTGGTTCCATTTGAGGGGTTATATAGGGTGTCCGGAGTAAATGGGATCCTTCATTTGAGGGGTTATATAGGGGGTCCGGAGTAAATGGGATCAAAGGGTAGGTATTAGGCCATATCCAGAAAAGGGAACAATGGCCAAACTAGAGAAGAGAAAGCAGTTGCTTTATTCAAAGGACAGGCATAAGATGAGAAAAAAAAAAAAGAATTAATTCTCTGGAATTAGGTAAACATAAGACTATATGGAAAGGGTTTAGGTCTTAAACTGTGAGCATGGGACAGGGGTATTTAAGTACCCTCTTAAGGGATGACGGTCAAATATCTGAAATTAATACAACTCAAACTGCAGTAGATAAGGACACTTCCCTTTTTTCCTCATCCTAAGTTTGGCTCTCTGATTCCCTCCCAAGAAAATTATACTAGAGCCTATAAAAGATTGCCCCAAAAGGTCTCCTACATTTTATCCTTACCTGCCTCACGCTTTACCCTCTCACCTCCTCAACTCTCTACCTAGCTCTCTCAACTCTCCACTTCTTCTCCAGTTCCCATCCCCCACAGCGCGTACCTAAAAAATTTAGTTTCTCCTTTCTCTGCTCTTGATCGTTCTACCTGACTACAAATTTCATCTATCCTCTCCTCAGTTGTTTATTCCATATACCTCCCCGCCAATTAAGAGGTCTAAAAGGAAATACAAAGACAGAAGCAGCACATGCCTCTTCATCCTCCTTGTTCACGGTATAAATCAGACCCAAATGATGGAATTGAGGAGGAAGGAAGCTAGCATTTTCTGAGCGCCATCTAAGTGCCCAGCATTTGAGTCCTTTACCTGCCTTATCCCACTGAATCCTCACGGTGTCCCAATTGTACAGTTGGAGACTGCAACTCCCTGAAGTCACAAAGCTGGTAGATGGAAAAGTTGGCATTTAGACATGGGCATTCTGGACTCAAAACTCCATTTTTGACAAATCCTGATTTATGAATTTCACTTTGATGGTGCAAAATTAATCATTTCTCCACAATGAGTGCCAGCCCTCCGTTATCTAGCTATTTCTCCCCTCGTGTCGATTCTTGTCTCCTTCTGTCTTTCTGGTCTACCATCAGCACAAAGTGAACTAGGAGAATCACATTACAAAACAAATAGCTCCCATGCCTCTTATTCTCAACTCTGGGTCTCCGGTATGCTTTGCTTGTCTTGCACATACGTTGAAATATAATGTATTTTGTGATGTTAATACTAGAGTGGCATTTAGAGACCCAAAACCTGACACTCAACTTTAAAATCCTATCATGAGATAAATATCCCTCTTCTGTGCCAAAAGGAAAAAAATCAAAATGAAAAAGCAATACATTTAATAATCATCCAAATGAACAGGAAGGAAAGGAGCTGTGCCGGCTGGTTTGATGCCAGGTCACCTCTGCCCTGTCTGAAGCTCAGCCACCACTTCTGTCTTCAGCTGTTTATTCAGTCCAAGGGCCTCACTTCCTGCTTGATATGCGTCCCATGAGCTGCCCATGCCCGACATCCTGAAATAAATCACTAAATGGACTCCAGGCAAACTTCTTGTTCTCGTTATGAATTTTGAGAAGTGTAAAGAACTTCCCGTGGGCCACAGTGTAGTCCTTTCAGGTCTGCTAAGAAAAGGTCAGCTTTCCTTGGAGGATGTGTCCTTTGAAGGATGTGTCTCCAAAAGCCCAAGAACAGAGGGCAGTAGTAAGATCTCTCATGTTTACAACCCGTTTTGCAACCTGGTTCAGAGAAAAAATCACGGGCTTGGAGTCAGGAAGATTTGGGTTCAAGTCAAGTTCTGCCACCTACTCTATCTGCAACCTTATGCAATGTGCACTAATTTTGCTGACCCTCAGGATCTTCCTATATTAAGTAACTGAGCAGTTACTTACAGCGGAGGAACACTGAGGCAGTTCAATGAGATAATGTCTAAAGATATCTTCATGGTACCGCACATATAGTCCACATACAAGAACTGCTGAGGCCCTCCCCTCTTTGGAGAGCGATATCATCTTCATCTTCCTAGCAACCTTATAGAATAGAAAAAGGAAGCAGCGTGTTGCAAATGTTGATGAATTGAGATATGGGGAGGTAAAATAATATGCCAACTGCCCTTCAGAAAACTGAGGAAAATATTCTAGTCTTGCCAGGTCACCTGAATAATATCCCCAACCTCAGGATGTTTTTCCCGCTAATCTGGCTTCAGAAGCCATTAAAGGGGTACAAATCAGCTTCAGGCCTCCCCTAACTCCCCAGGGAGTTAGACAATTATAAAGCTGAACCATATTCTTTGCTTATGCAGAACGCAGGACCATTGGAGGACCTTGCAAGGATCCATTGACATAGGGTGAGGGACAGGGGAAAGCTCTGAAGAAGGAGTGAGGAGTCTTAAGTTCCATTGCTGCCTCTGCCATTAACCCACCGTGCCTTCTGCCTCTTCTCTCTTCCTCTGTTTCTCTATTTCACATCTGTAAAATGATGGCATGGGATCAGTTCAGTTGGTCTCAAATATGCTCTGCATCATAAGCATCTGGTGAACTTTTTTTGAATTAATAGACTTTATTTCCAGAGTAGTTTTAGGTTCACAGCAATATTAAGGGAAAGTAGGGAAAGTTTCCCACATACCACTCCAGACACACACACTCAGCCTCCCCCACCATCAACATCCAGCACCTGTACAGTACATTTGTTACCACTGATGAACTGACACTGACACATTTTTATCAAACAAAGTCCATAGTTTATACCAGGGTTCACTTTTTGTGTTGCACCTTCTACGGGTTTGGACAACGTATAATGACATGTATCCACTATTATAGTATCATATAGAAGAGTTTCAATGCCCTAAAAATCTTCTGTGCTCTGCCTAATCATCCCTCTCTCCCCTACAACCCCTGTGAACCATTGATCTTTTTACTGTCTCCTTTGTTTTGCCTTTTCCAGAATGTCATATAGTTGGAACCATAGAGTATGTAGCCTTTTCAGATTGGCCTCTTTCATTTATTAATATGCACTTAAGGTTCCTCCATGTCTTTTCATGGCTTGACAGCTTGTTTCTTTTTAGCACTGAATCCACTGTTTGAATTTACCACAGTGGTGAACATTTTTTAAACAGAAAATCCCAACTGAGATTTACTGCGTCAAAGGTTCTGCATATACGTATATTTGTGTGTGTGTGCGTGACGAAGATTGGCCCTGAGCTAACATCTGTGCTAATCTTCCTCTATTTTGTACGTGGGATGCCACCACAGCACAGCTTGATGAGTGGTGTGTAGGTCCGCACCCAGGATCTGAGCCTGCTAATCCCAGGCCACCGAAGCAGAGTGCACAGCCTTAACCACTACACCACCAGGCCAGCCCCTTTTGCATGTATTTTAACCAGGTCCTCAAGGTGATTCTGATGCACATCTGGGTTAGACAGTTGTAAAACTCTCTCCTGGTTTGAAAAAGTATATGCCTTAATGCTCCCTAGATTTAAGCTATTTATTTTCCTTTATGAGAAAATATTTATTTCCGCTAAGATGGCCACGTCAGTGCTCCATCCCAGCATCCTCATCAGTTGAAGAGCCCTAGTATGGGGAGAATATAGGAGAATCTGGGCAGAGCAGCTCCTCCCAACTGATAGAGGAAGTTTTGCTTTCAGTTCTTGATCAATTGGAAGCGGGGCAGGAGAGAAAGTTAAATGGTCAAGACAGTGGTGGAAAACAGGAAAAGTGCTAAGATAGCTGACATCTGAATTTCTGCCACATGGTAGTCCCTCTGGAGAAATAGTCTCCTTAGCTTTATTTCTGTAGGAGGCAATATTTAACCATTTATAAGGAAACCAAGCCCAGAGACTTTAAGTAACATTGACAGCTGAGAGAATCAAGATTCAATCTGACATCTGCCTGTCTTCTTGTGCTATTATTTTACACACTCCAATCTGAAGTGTAAGATTTTTGAAGACCAGGACCACGTGTCCCTTTAACCCAAGTACTTAACAGACACAAAGTACACAATAGATGTTTACAAAATATGTCTTAAATGGATAACTTTTCACAACGAGTATACTGCCTCCTTTTGTCAGATTAACTATAATAGAAAGTGAAGAAAAATTAGTTAATATTCCTAATGTTTTTATGTGATTCATTTTTGGTATCTATTGAGAGCACAGGCCTCAGACAGAGATATCTCTTAAAACTGTAGATGATTGAGTGAAGCCCATTAGACTCCCCACTCATCGTCACACTAGGCGGTGGTGGTTCATCTTCTAACCCAACCTGACACAGCTTTTGATCAAGGAGAGCCAGGCTAATGGTGCCTGTGACGTGTCACCCTTCCAGAAGAACCACAGTTCCCATTCTGCTCTGCTTCAAACACATTTATAGCTCCTTTAGACTAAGCATCAGTGCCCTCAATGTTAAAAAGTCGACAATGAATAAAGAGGAGGGTTTGCCTCTAACTACATGGAGTGTGCTTCTTTATAAATCCTCTCCGAGGGCTGCTAATGACGTCTAGCTCATATTGTAGTCACACAATGAGCCACATTTGCCCCTGGGCCTTCTCAGTGTAGTAACACATTAGACATTTGGGATGTGCGTTAATTCTCTCATGCCATTCCCTGCCTTGTATCCCAAAGAGCTGGCAGCTCATGCTAATGAGGTCAAGGCCCCAAGTTTGATTTCTCATGGGCACAAAGGATTATCCCTCTCTTGTTTAGATGTGTAAATATCACTGAACCTTGCCAGTTCTGACTGTTTTTAATTCGTGGACAAATTCTTGTAGAAGAAAGAGGGTTATTTCATCCTCTGTGTCTCAATATCCTACTCGATAAAATGAGGCTAATAATAATAAATCCTTATTACCTATCTTGTAATGTCCAAAGAAGTATCTAAGAAAATAATTTATATGAATGTACTTAGTAAACGTTATTAACAAAAAGGAGGGAGAAAGGAAAGAAGAAGGGAGGAAGGGGCAGAGGAAAGTAAGGAAAAGCTTTAGTAAGGTGGTATTATTAATACTCTATTAGAGTATCATAGTGGCCTTTCATATTTTTTTCCTACCCAGTGCCCATCTGCCATTTTTATGATAACAACTCAATACTTTCTCAAGAAGCCACCTCTTTTCCACTTTTTTTCAAATGTGGTTCTATACTTTCAATAGATCTAGGGGTGGGCCTATGTCACAATCCTGACCAATCATTTTGTTTCCATCTTTTGGCCACAGTGATTATTTCAGGATTGTCACAGAGCCGCATCAATCCAATGTCAGTCTCAGAACTTTTCCAAAGCAATTGGACAAGGGGCTTTCTCTGCAGACGTAGAAAGTGAAAAAGTCAGTTGGCAACGTCTTGGAGCCATCCTGAGTCGAGAAGCTGCCTGAAAATGAAACCAAAACAGAATTGCAGAATCTAGGAATGTAGAGACCTCACTCCTGATGATACTGTTGGAGCACCTCAATCTAGCTGTACCTGAAGCTAATATTTTTAATTGTCAGCCTATAAATTCCCTTTATATTTGGAGTCAGTTTAGAGTTGAGTGTCTATCACCGAGACTGGAAGAGTCCTGATTAACGTGATTACAGACAGCAGGAAAGAGTTTCAAATACCTCAGATCTGGAGTTGCACGTCTCTCAGCCTACGCATGGGAAAAGAACAAAAGCTGCACAGAGAGCTCATTTAAATCTTGACCCTACTAACTACTAGTGTGACTAGTTGTAACTGGGGTTGAGCAAATTACTTAATCTCTCTGAGGCTTACCTTTGCATGTGTAAAATGGAGAGACAGCTAACTACCATGTGGGATTACATAGAGGGTTAAATAAAATGAAATATCTTAAGAGAGAGGCGCATTATGTGGGCTTCATACACTATTTCCCACATTCTCGATTACCTCTTAGAAACCCAGAGACGAGAGGGAATTGTATAAGTTCTCATGATTGTTTCCTTGAGGCTGTCAGCTCACTTACAGAGTTCCAGGTTCAGTTTTCCACTCACTTGAGTTCCATCGCAGTGTGACTAACCAGATTACTATCTTCAACCAGCTGCTGGTATTGTTTCATTCTCCATAAAACTCAGAATCCTTTCATCAGCTTAAGTATTTTTTAAAAAGGGGTAGGGGGGAGTTCTTCAGCAGAGAGAATATCTCAAGCAGTTGGAAGCACAGCAAGATGGAAAAAAGAAATCCTGTGTCAAGTCTCATTCTCCGGAGAGCTTTGTAAAGGCGGGGATCTGTTAATGATGTCACAGATGTGGTATTTTTTTAATATAACTTAGTCAGAAAACAAACAAATAAGGAAAAACCTGAGCTATTCAGGAGGCACAGAGTATTAAAAAGAGGACAGCAATAAGGAACTTGCACATATTAAAATAAAACCAAACTCAAAGATGATGGCTCCCAATTTCTATGCTTCCAATATGTGGCAAGCCCTCTGTGTTTGATCTGCAGCCCTCAACATCCTGTGAGGTGGCTGTTCTAGCCCTTCCTTTCACAGATGAGGCTGGGAAGAGTCTGAGAAGGCTCAGAGAAGTTACACATTTTGCCTGAGGTCAAGCTCTCTGCTCTCCATCTCCAATAGCAGCTTCCTAGCCCCAGCCATCATCCTTGCCCTCTTGACCTCGGGGCTGGTGTCTGTTTGGCAACCTGATAACCTAAGTCCCAAAGAGCATCGAGAATGGTCTTAACAAAAGTAAATCATAATAAATCAGATCATCCCCTACTTAAAATGACCCAATAGCTCTGGAAAATATGTTGGCAGCTTTTTAAAAACTAAACATGCAACTACCATATGACCCAGCAATTGCACCCAGGCATTTATCCAAGAGAAATGAAAACTTACATTCACGGGGCCAGCCCAGTGGCGCAGTGGTTAAATTCGCAAGTTCTGCTTCTCAGCGGCCCGGGGTTCGCCAGTTCGGATCCTGGGCGCAGACATGGCACCGCTTAGCATGCCACGCTGTGGTAGGCATCCCACATATAAAGTAAGGAAGATGGGCACGGATGTTAGCTCAGGGCCAGTCTTCCTCAGCAAAAAGAGGAGGATTGGTAGTAGTTAGCTCAGGCTAATCTTCCTCCAAAAAAAAAAAAGAAAGAAAGAAAACTTACATTCACAAGTAAAACCATATAATATTACTCAGCAATGAGACGAAACAAACTATTGATACATGCATACTGATATATACTGATGTTGAAAAAAACATACTGCAAAAGGTTACATACTGCAAATTTCATATATACAATATTTTTGAAATGACAAAATTATAGCAATGGAGACCAGATTAGTGCTTGCCAGGGGTAAGGGCTGAGAATGGGGGTGGGAGGGACCCGGATGTGACCATGAAAAGACAACAGGAAGCCCCCTCATGGTGATGGAGCTGTTCTGTATCTTGACTGTGGTGATGGATACACGACTCTACACAAGTGATAAAGTTGCACGGAACTAAATACACACACATGCACATGCACGTGCACACACAAATGAGTACGTAAAGTAAAACGGGAAATCTGAAGAAGACCAGTGGATTACATCAATGTCAACATGCTGGTTGTGACATTGCATCACAATGTTTCAAGATGTGAGCACTGCGGGAAACTGAGCATAGCGTAACACAGGATCTCTCGCATTATTTCTTAAACTGCATGTAAATTTACAATTATCTCAAAATAGAAGGTTTGATTTTTTAAAAATCACCCAACGTCTTCTCATCACATTAAGAATAACATTGCAGATCGATAGCGGGAGCAGAAAGCTGACCCCAGGGAGCTCCGAGCAGCCCCACAGCCACCACTGGCCTAGTTACCATCACACCCTAGGAGTCACCGTCATCATCTGTCACCATCATGATCAGTCGTCATCACCACAACCACGAGCAGGGAGGCCGAGACCCAGCGGTCCCATGCCACCCCTGCCCACCCTCAGCTCTGTGACACAAAGCCATGCACCACAGGCAGACGCTCAGCGAGCAGATACGCTCAAGTGAGTGGCACCTGCCTGTGGGGACAAGAATGTCAGTGAAATGAAGCTTTGGGAAAAGTTAATTGGTTCAATGTAAGAAATAGATGTGATTTCATGAACAGGAATGACATCAAGCTACATGTATTTGTACACCAGACTGCCACAAACAAGAACAACCCAGGAAGTGCCTCCACAGTGTAGGAGATGGAGAGACTGTGGAGGTTGATGTTGTTGAAGGAGCAAAGGACTCAGAGGCAGCAAATGCTACAGGCCCGGGTGGAGTTCCCGCACAAGGCAGTCACGATGCAGCAGACTAACCATGATGGAGGCACCGCTACCCACCTCGCAGGGGTCCTCCACGCAATTGCCAGCAGGATTACCAGAATAGTGAGTGAAGTGGGTAAGAATGAGGGATAAGAGAATGCTCCCAAAGGCCAGGTCCCATCTTAACTACCTGCAGAAACTCTGAGGGTGTCACCACAGTGTTCCGTCCCTCCTGTGCGGGAAGAAGTGACTCAGGGCACTGACAACCAGGGTGTGGGAGAACAGGGTAGACCAGTGGGACAGAATATGCATCGGGGTTAGAGACCAGGATTCTGCAGGGGCCCTCCTCACCAAAGACAGCCAAGAGAGGACCACAATGAGGAAGACGAGGAAAATCGAGGACAGGAGACCCAAGGCGGTACCACAGCAACTTCAACTACCAACGCAGGTGCTCAGACAAGCCTAAACCATAGGAGACCAAAGCAGCCGATCCAGCAGCTAAGAATCGTCCGCTCCCAAGGCTGAGCAGGGCAAGGCTGAGTAAATGCTGGTTTACCATCTCTACCACCATCCGGTTTAGTCATCCAAGAAGAAGAAATGAACATGAAATTTCAGCAATAAGAAACGAACAAAAGATTGGAGCTGAAGACCATAAGTGCTTGCTTTTTGCCCGTTGACCAGGCAACTAGAACTTTCTGCATTATCTATGCAGCGTGGGGTTTTTATTATTTTTACCTAAAGATATCTTTTTAGTAATGACAAACGTGTTTGATCTTTTTTTAAGCCTGCTTTTTCCAAATACACCCTTACAGCTTTTTTTAATTGTTTCATATCCGGTCAAGCTGAGATTTTTAAGAACCTCATTTTTAATTTGTAATAAAAGTTTACAACTTGATTTTTCCAAAAAAGTCAACAAACTGCAAGTACCTGTTAATAAAGTTCTTAAATTTAAAGAAAAAAAATTTAATTACAAAAAGAATAACATCGCATCACTTGCCCTGGCTTACAGAGCCCTATCAGACGTGGGCCCTTCTGATCTCTCTGAACTCATCTATTGTCGTGCTCCCACCCTGCTTTTGGAAGCATCGGAGGGCCTTGGCGCTAATTGTCTCCTCTTGCTGAAATTCTCTTCCTCTACTCACTGTGGGACTAGCTCCCTCTTCACTCAGTTCCCTTCTAGGGAAGTTTTCCTGACCACACACCCAGAGCACCAGCCACCCTGTTATATCACAGTTATCATTGTGGTATCTATTATTTCTTGTTCATTTTTTCATGCCATTTATATCTGTTTCCCTCCACTGGAAGGTAAGCTCCTTAAGCGCAGGGACTCTATTTGTTTTTCTCTGCTGTTATTTCCATCATCTGGAACAGTGTCAGACACACGTTAGATGCTCAATAAGTGTTCGCTGAGTGGATGTAGACATGCATAAATAAGTTGTGCAGAGTCGTCTTGTTTAACACCTAGTCATGTTCCTCTTGGCATTCAAGGCCCCCATCTATCTCCACTGAATTCAAAGCCTCCATCCAAATATTACCCCTTAATATTTTAATAAAATTCCCAATATCAGTAGAATAGCCCAGACCTGAAGGAGCCAAGAAATCAGAGAACAGACACATTCCAAAGATGGACAGAAGAACGCGGAAGAACTCAGGTCTAGGTGGTAACAGAAAGGTGGACCGCATGGAAAATCCAGGTAAATTTAGCAAGGGCACACTGACCTCCTTAGGTGCCAGCACTACGCTATACACTGCAGAGATAAGAGATGAGATAAGCCTAGTCCCAAGCATCCAGGTCGTCCCTGATGACTTTGAGAGGCCCAGCAGAAAGGGGCAGCATTTGAGTGACCTGACTGGGCTGGGCAACCTGAGCAGAGTGGCCAGAGCTAAGAGAACACGAAGATTGTCATCCTAAAGATGACAATCACTGGGCAAATAACCTAGTCAGCGGCCATCCCAGTGGCCTCTATTCCCCTTCAGCTAGAAGAGGTCCACTTTTATCTGTATCATCTACTGGGCTTCTCTGATCAACATATGATCCCATAGTCAAAACCTGTTTGAAGCTATCTGATGTAAGGCAGGCCCAGATCTTGGGCTAGTTTAACAGCAAAGATTTTGAAAACATTCCATCATTTCAAGACAATATTTGCCTTAAAACTTTTCCCCTTCTGTCTTTAAGAAAAAGATAAATAAAAGCAATGTACTGACATTCTCATTTTCAAGTCCCCGGTGGGTTTCACTGTCACAGTCATCTGGGGTTATCAAGTTGCTTCCTTACCAATTGCTGGCCAAGCTAGGCCCCGAACAGGCTATCACATCCTTCACACATCCCACCCCAACTGGAACAGAGCTGTCTCATTCTTCAGAACAGAAATGAGGCTGGTATTGATTTCTCCATGAGCAACAGTGTTTGACTCTCCTGCTTCCAGCCCGGAAGCTTCAGGCATTTTTCCTGCAAGAGAGTAAGGCATCCCTCTTTCTCTTGGATTGGGGGTGTTTGTTCCCATGCTTTCTCAGATCTGCAGCAGGAAGCACCATTCATGGTCTAAAAGGCGATACTGCAAAAAATCGGTGTGTCATGTGTTTACCACGCTCTCACATTCTCGCCTGCCATCATGCCTTAGTCTTTACCAGGATTGGCCATTCTCAGTCACTAATTGACCAGACTAAATTCCCAAAAAAAAAAAAATGGTAGCCTCTAAGAAAGGTACAGGGTTCCAAAGGTTAATATAGGACATTTCAGTCCATTCTCTGACACAGCCCTCCCAGCAGCCCTAAGTAAGAGAGAAGGCAGGGATTTTCATACCCATTTTACAGATGAGAAAATTAATTCCACAAGGCATTTAGGGAGTTGAGGCTAGAGTTCCTAATTCTTCGGGCTCTATCTAGTCTACTGTGCTTCTTCTCTTAGAAACCATTTGGCTTTTTTTTCACCTGAAATGAAGAGTTATTTGAGCCAAACTGATCAAAATGATTGTTCCCTTTAATCAGAGCCAACTTAACCCATGTCTAATAAAATTTAGGTGGAGAAAGGCCCTGGTCTTGGCATAAATTTCTATTTCTCAAATCTGCACTTTCCCATAGGACTAACCTGAACAGTTCATTCTTCCATCCCAAAGACTCTCTCAGTATTGGGAAACATCCATCACTTTCTCCTGATGCAGAAGCTACAAATACAGTTTGGTCATAACTAACCTCATGTGGTAAAAAGAATAATAATGATAAATCGTTTATTTAATGTTTCTTACCCTGAATTTCCACGCATTTCATATTACTTAATTCTTACAACACAATGAAGTAAATATTGGTAGTTTATTTTACAGAAGAACATGAAGAGTGCAAAATCAGTCAAGTCAGATGAGGTGGCACACCCAATAAAGGACAGATCTGAAACCAAGCAGCTTTGTTAGCTCTAAAATCTATTCTCCTACCCTCATATCATGCTTCTCAGACAGAGAGGTTGAGAAAGAAATACCTGTGTGTCTCCAGGAGAAAGGAGACTGTCCAATTCTCCCTTCTTTCCACAAATGTGTATCGAGCGTCTGTTATATGCCAGATATTAGTCTGCTCGCTGGGGCCACAGCAGTGAACAAAACAAAGTCCCCACTCTCCTGACACTGGCATTCTAAATGCAAACATTAATGGCTTATGAATGATTATTACTCCCCGCCATCCATTCTCCCCACAAAAAGAAAATAAGATCTCGTTACACACGCAATAAAACAAGAAATTACACCTCTAGTCATACTAAATGTGAAGGCAGTGCTTCTTGGTCTTTTTTATTCCAAGGTGCTAGTTAGGTACCTGAGCCATTATTCCAGTTCAGTATGTGACACAGACAAAGTAGGCTGGGCTTCTGCAATTCCCTGCATGGCAGCTGTGTCTTAATTGCTTTTTCTCTTTCTCAAGGGAGCGCAATAGAATGCAAGAAAGTATTCTGTTATTATAGGATAACTATGAATCCACAGGTAATTACTTCCAAACTATGAATGGTAACAAATTACTTGTGACCCACCTTACAAGAGAAGTAGGAATTGAGATACTATATTCTGGGCCAAGTTACCATCACCAGGGATCTGGTAAGATTCCTGTTCTGGAGAAAGGAGTAACTTATTAAATCACCATAAACCATATATATTTCATCATGGATCTATATACGACATGTATTGGCTGCCAGTCTGGAAGTGCATAGAGTTCGGGATAAATTTTTTAATTTCTCCAGCTTAGCACACAATAGCAATGTGAGAAGCCAGAAATGGCTTCCAAATAGGGAGGGAGAAGAGGGAATCAAGAGGCGTGGAAAAACCTCCCCCAATCTCTTACTGTAGAGCCTCCTAGATGGATAAATGGAGAGCATTTGTTCAGTGGGTACTTGCAGGAGGGGCTGAGTAGAGGAGCAGTGGTGGTGGTGCCAAGAATCTCCTTTCCTGCCCCGAGTGATTCAACACTGGCCCTGAATCGCACACCCATTCAGCACAACAGAAGCCCTGCAGTTAAGCAAACCCACTTCTTACAAGGAAGTTAGCAACTGCCTGGTTTTGGCTAATCATTCTTCTTGGACTGCACCCTTACCATTAGTACCATGTTACATACTTGAGAAGACTGGTAAATTCAGTTTGTCCTCAATTCACTGCATTTCGAGCGATGGTTCAGCATCCTTTATCAATTAGGACTCTGAAATGTTGAGGTCTCCCAAAGC
This sequence comes from Equus przewalskii, assembly GCF_037783145.1. Lineage (NCBI taxonomy): Eukaryota > Metazoa > Chordata > Mammalia > Perissodactyla > Equidae > Equus > Equus przewalskii. The sequence goes on along the minus strand of NC_091833.1, from coordinate 10,717,941 downwards.
CTCCCTGAGAAATGGTGTTTCAGTAGGGCCACCAAGGAGAAGAAGCTATGCACATGAAAACGGACTGGAAGAAGGAATCTCAGAAAGAAGGAGCAGCATGTGCGAAAGCTGGGAGGGGAAAAGAGCAGCTGCTGAGAAGGCCGGTAGGTCAGGGGCAGGATACAGAGAAAGCAGGCAGATGGGCTGGAGATGGGGCAAGAAGGATGGCAAAACTTCACCCCTTTTTATTCATTTGTACCCCTAGTTCTGTTCTTTTCCCTTTTCTGCCCTATTCTGGGCTCTGGAAAGTGGACCCTTGCAAACTGCATCACCCAGAGCACTTTGGTGGCAGGCTAATTGTTGAATTTGAACAGTAAGATGCAACAGCAATATATTGAAGTGTGGAGGGAGAATTCTGAATCCAGGATTTAGATAGCTAGATGGGGAGATAGATACACACAGACATATATATGCTGGATCAAAAAATATAGTTGGATTGCATTTTATTCTGTGCCAACGAGATACCACTTGCAATTCTGAGTCAATTCCAGTTATCTTCATTTTATGGGGAACGTGACTAATCAGAATACTCCTAAGAAAAGAAGGAGGACTTTCAAAGTCCTACAAGTCATCTGATAACCTTTGTGGTAGATTTCTAGCTCACGCCAAATCTACTTCTTAAATGCTGCTTCTTTTCTAAATACTGTCAAATACATTTGCACAGAAGGGGAGTTTTTCTTTTGACTGTAACATGTAGCTTACTTATTTGTACGTGCAAATCATGCCTACCACTTCTTATCCCAATCAGAAGATTCTCAAATTGCGAATGTTTGCATGAACTGACAGGAGAGAATGAAAGATAATGAAATTTACAGTTTAAAACCAAGAACTCACCTTTTTACAAGTCTATTTAAAGATGTTCTGCAAACAAAGTAATGCATTTGCTTCTCATAAATATGCAGCTACAAAACAATGCACTCCATTAAACCTTTACCATAAGTAAGTAAAGTAAACCAAAAAGGGAAAAAATAAAGAGATAAGACAATACCTAGACTTTCACCTTTTTTCCAAAGAAAGGGCCATTTCCCAAACTAAATTCTAAGAAAGAAAAACATTTTTTTATTTCAGAGGCATTTCCTTCTCTTAGGGTGACAATACACACTCCTATGGCAAGTCTGCTTCTAAAAATGCCTTCGTATTGATGCATCTTAAGAGCATGAAGCTACAGCTCTGATTAGATCGCTAGTTGCAAACAAGAAGGCAGATGGAAACACTGTTCTATGCATTGTAAACATGCTGTACTCTGAGGCTTAAAGGTCCTGGGGACGTCACATTGAAGAGCATCCCTGCACGTCTTTCTTTCTCTCATTTTGGACTGCACTTAGAGTCCATGCTAATATCATTTCCCATTTCCTAGGAAAGAAATTAAAAGTCAGAAACGATTTAAATTACTTGAATTCTCTCCCATGAGAGGAATTTGTATCCCTCAGAAATGAATGTGGCTCTTTGATGGGGAATGCTTATTTGCTGTTGACAGCTTTTTAGTGAAAAAGATAGAAATCAGATTGAATTTCGACAGTGAGAAATTGAGAGCTTGTTCTGCCAGCAGGAGGCTCAGGACTCTAATTTTACCTCTGCAAAACAAAGATGAACCAAGAATATAATCTACCTACTTTTCAAAAACAAAACATAAAAATTCTTCGTGGAGCCTGCTTCAAAGTAAGAAAAATTGCACGTAGGGCCGGCTCTGTTCTATCCGCCTTGGTATTAATACAATGGCTGGACTGTGTTCAAACGCAGAGAATAGATTCCAAATTCCATTATAGTCTCTATTCTGAACTTCTCATTCGAACAATGAAGTCCACAGTAACCCCATCAAACTTCCTTAAACCAGAGGCCTGACAATGCCTGAATACCAAAATATCTCTAACACACAAAATTAAATTCTATTCTACACGCAAAATATCGATCGCCAAAGATACAGTTTTGCAACAGTGGTGATAGACAGATAGCCTTCATTAGACTCCAGTAAGCTCCTAATTACATATAATAAATCCAAACAGACGATACTTGTTTTGCCATAGAAATAAAATTCGGCTTTGGTGAATCTGTCAGATTCTTCAAAGACATTTAGTTTGCTAACATTCACATCTGAGACAACAGTAATGTTTACAAATTTCACATCCCAAATGAAGCCTGAGGGAGCGAAATGTTATAACAATTTTCCAAGTCAATATATTATGGTTGTGGAAGAGATTTTCGCTAATAGACATTTTTAACATCAAGGATGTTTCTGATACCACGACCCTGTGTGTGTTGTCTCAGGAAAAAACAAGGTAGATGCTATTATGGACTCAAAATAGGGTTTTATCAGGGAAGAGCCCCTGGGCTCTCCTTGCCCCCTTAACAAAACAAATAGAGAAAAGCAATAATAACAACAACTACTGTTACCACCAAGCTGGCAGGCAGAAGATCATGTGATGTTTCAAGGGACAAAATTAATCAAACACAAAAGTAAACATAATGAAAGGAAGTAGCACAACATGTTAAACAAAAACCCAAAGCAATTATAAGGATATCATGAGGAAAGGGCTACATAACTAAAGAAAAACGTGGGTGTGATATTTGATAGAGAAATGAAAATAGTGTTACAGATATGTAAAGAATATTCTGTTTCAGCAAGCGTAGGCTAACCACGTGCTTTCAACAATTCTAAAAGAAATTAACTCCCTGCATATTTAAACATTAACACTACCTGTCAATCTGGCTAAAGAGAATAATTGAAGTCTAATTGAGCTTGTTAGTTCAAAATAACTAATTTTAAGTTACTAAATTTTCGTTGAAAATAATATCTGGATTTTAAAAAGATCTGAGGGATCATCCAGTTCAGTCTGAGAATTTTACAGCAGAGAAGGTGAGTCTACCGAAAAGAATCAATTGACTTCCGTTTCTGGAAATATAGTTGATTAGCCTGAAAAATCTCCTAAAAACAACTAGAAATACTGAAAAAAAAAAATAAGCATCCTTCTAAAGTGTATGGGTTGGCCAGAAAGAAAATGATCCCAGATGGAAACATGGGAATAGAAGATTGAATGAGCAACAAAGAAAGAAGTTAAAAAAAATAAGGTGGGAGAATCTAAATAAATATTTATTGTCTATACAAAACAATAATAGTAATACAGTGTGGTATTTAATATATTTAGAAAACTCAATGACCTAAAGTTATCAATTCTCCCTAAATTGATCTGTAGATCTGATGAAATTTCAGGTGTGCATATGTGTAAAATGTATAGAAGTGCAAAGAATAGTCGAAACTTTGTTTTGAAGAACAAAGTTATTCACTTACACTACTAGTCATCAAAACAATTATGAAATTACAGCAATTTAGATAGTTGGTTATTGGTGCAAGGAAAGACTAAGGGACCAATGAAAGATTTTCTTTTAAGTCCAGAGGTGAAATTGCAATGCAGTGAGAAAAAGATAGGCTTTGTAATAATTGATGCTGGGCCAGTTGGATATGCAACTTTTAATGCTGACCCCCTACTTTACACCATATACAGAAATCAAATTTATATGAATTGTAGATCTAAAAGTGAATGGTAAACAGCAAGCTCTTAGAAAAACAATTCTCATGGCCTTGGAATAAGTAAAAATACTATAAATGGGATGCAAAGTTGCTAATCTTAAAGGTAATTTCTGCCTTATCACATCACTTTGAATCCAGTTAAAGTCTCACACCCAATGATATAGGATATGGATTCTATCCTGCTTGCCAACGGAGATAAAAGAAGCAACCCAGAAGTCTGGAAGAATTAATTCCCAATAAGACAAACTTTGACCAATAAGAGACAGAAGATGGAAGAAGAGAAAGAGCCAGTAGATAAATTCTCTTATCCTTTATTCCTCTGAGGTACTAATTTAAGGAACAGCTTCTCTGACCCAAAGCATCCTGTGATCTCAAGTAATTGATTCTGCTGAGCAAACAGCTGTGTCTCTTGCTTATGGTAAGACACAGCCCACTTTCCTTTGAATGCCTCTCATCTTAACCCAGCTCACTTTCTTTTTCCCCATCCCTTTAACTGCCAAGTGGATGCATGCTGATTGCTTCAGCATGAATCCTTGCCTCAGGCTCTGTATAGACACAGACCTGTGACAAATGCATTGGTGGATGGATAAATGAATAAAACAATTTTTTTCTTTTTTTTTGCTGAGCAAGATTCACCCTGAGCTAACATCTGTTGCCAATCTTCCTCTCTTTTTTTCCCCCTCCCAAAGACTCAGTACATAGTTGTATATTCTAGTTGTAGGTCCTTCTAGTTCTTCTACGTGAGCCACTGCCACAGCATGGCTACTGACAGATGAGTGGTGTGTTTCCATGCCTGGAACAAAACCTGGGCTGCCAAAGTGGAATGTACCAAACTCTGATCACTAGGCAATCAGAGCTGCCTCAACAAATATTCATTATTATACCATGTGTGTCAATAATTATGGCAAGCATTATTGTAAAAGTCACATGTAACCCCCTAGGTCCAGCAATCATAATTGTGAAATTTTTGTAAATATATATTTATTGGTCCCTTTTAAAAAAATGTTTCAGCTGTCTTGAGATATAATTGACATATAACATTGTGTAAGTTTAAGGTGTACAACGTGATTATTTGATATATGTATTTATTGCAAAATGATTACCACAATAAGGTTAGTTAACACATCCATCACCTTACATAGTTACGTTTTGTATGTGTGTGGCAAGAACATTTAAGATCTACTCTCTCAGTAACTTTCAAGCATATAAAATAGCTTGTTAACTATAGTCACCATGCTGTACGTTAGATCCCCAGGATCTATTCCTCTTATAACTGGAAATTTCTACCCTTTGACCACCTTCACCTATTTCCCCCACCCTCCGGGTTTTGGAGACTACAAAGTCCAAGATCAAGGCTCTGGCAGATTCCGTGTCTGGTGAGAGCTCACTTCCCGGTCCATAGATAGCTGTCATCTCATAGCGCCTTCACATGGTGGAGGGGGCACGGGAGCTCTCTGGGGTATTTTGTGTAAGGGCACTAATCTCACCCATGAGGGTTCTGCCTTCTGGATCTCATCACTTCCCAAAGGCCCCAACCTCCAAATTCCATCACACTGGGGATGAAGTTTCAACACATGAATTTGAGGGAGACACAGACATTCAGTTTATGGTAGGGCTGATGCCAAAAGAACAGTTCCTGTGTAAATTATAAGGTCTCCAAAGTAGAGGATGGTAAAACCCAGTGATGCCTTCAATAATATCTGTATCTACAGAAAGGTGAAATCCTTAAAATACCTTATTTTTTTTTCTGGCACCTCCTATCTGTGTGTTTGCAAAGTTCTTTTGTGGACTGGCTCAACTCTGGGAAAATAAACTTTGGGCTAAAGAAGGGTTTAATGACCCCATAACATGAAAAAGAAAAGAGTGGCAAAAGTCAACCAAGTATGCTTCTAGGAAAAGCTTCTGAGTGTGTTTCCTTCTCTCCTTGAAAACAAGGCTAGGGAAAAATGTCAGGAAGGAGACAACTCTAAAGAGAGACCATGTATACCTGGCAGGGAGCAGTTAAATGTAAGGTTACGACAGTGGGACTAGGAATAAATGTCTTTTCAAGTTATCCTGCAACTTCTATTTTTCTGCAGAACAGACAGAGACAACTGCCTGATAGAAAAAATAAAATGAGGCACTCCTCCCCGCTGTGTGCCTATGAGCAGGAATATATGGGAGGCCTCATTTAGGAAACAATTCTCAGAATGTGGATTTTAGAAGAAAAGGAAAAATCAGAGGTAAGTGAGTAGTTAGCAGAGTTGTTAATTTTAGTTAGTGGAGTTTGGTTTTTAATTTAATCAAGTGGATTCAGGTTTGGAATTCATATTTGATTTAACCTAGGTCCTGTGTTGAATTTGCTATTCAAAAAAGTATATATAGAGAGAGAGAGAGACACAAACATATATATATGTTGCTGTGTAAACATATGATTTGTTTATTTTTACATCATTTATGAATGAAAGGATTCAAAGTTCTTGTTCATTTCTTGAAGCAATGATGTAGAGTTGAGGGAGCAAAGGCATTTGAATTCTGAGTCTCGTCTTAAAAAGATAAGAATAAACAAAATAAGATATTTTTGAAAAACACCTTGTGTCTGGCTTTTTCTCACTTTCCAATTCTCTGCTTGCTTACCAAAAGGCTTGAAGTATTTTTTGGAGTGATAGGATTAAACAAAAGGCAGGCATGTTTCTCCATAGACTTCCTGTGTTCTCTCACCTCAACTTTTAATTAAAATATTGTCAGTTGGGGATAAGTGGAGAAAAATACGAAGGCGATTATGTACAGAAAACAGAAAAAGCATATTGCACCAAAGCATAAGCTATTAGCACTTTCTTAGCTATCTGATCATCTGAATTTAAAATCACATGCTGAGCTCCTGTGAGACATCAGCATCCAACTCTGCGGAGAGAGAGAGTCAACACCAAAGTAGGAAAAAGGAGCAGGGTGCCCTTGTGAATGGACAAAGTCAGAGCTAAGGAGAGGGTGTCAGTGGGCCTACATAAATCCACACATGCCTGAGCCCCATGCTGAGGGCCACCAATGGCTATACTGATCACAGTCCCTTTCAGGGTACACACAACAGATACGAGTACCTGCAGAAGCAGAAGCCCTGGTTTTGCACAAATGAGGAGGAAGAGAAATTGACTTTGACCCATGAGTCCATGGGTCATAATTCCCACTGTGTGGCTTGGATGCCATGATTCAAGCAGTAACTTAAAGAGACGGTGAAGTGTTCAAATAGAGCAAGAGTCAAGCTGGCCCCTGTCCCCATCACCTCTTCTCTTTGACACTCCCTGAGGCTTTCCAGAGAAGCCTAAGGCTCTCCAGAACATTTTGAAAATCACTGAGCTGGGATGTACCTGTTGTCAGTGCTTAACTCTCTCTCCAACATGCCTGACAGATTTAACTTTCTGTCAGTCCTGCCCACACTCTGCAAATGGGTGACCAGATTTCGGTTGGCTGAAGATTTCCATCTATTTTTGATCAACAAAACTAAAGGCATCTAATTCATTTGGCTTTGATTCCCTAGTTTAGTTGACTTTATAATGTTACATCAGAAATCCATAGGTTCATATAGGTGGTTACAATAAGGAATACAATAAAGGAACATTAATGAATATTTTTAAACATCTGCTATGTGAGAAGTGCTTTAAACAAATGGTTCATTTCATGATTAGATGAGTATTATGTCTATCATTCACAGGAGAAAACTGACCTGGATCATGCTGCCTAACTTCTCCGAGCCTCAAACGGTTAATGAAGAGTGAAACTTTAGTTTTGAAATCACACACACATGGTACACACACACATACATACACACACACACACACACCCTCATTTCCCCTACAAATGATGACCCATCAGGGCCCAAGGGAAAAAGAGTATCTTTCTTTAGATCTTTTTAAGTAGACTAACTCATCTACTAATGTTCAACTCAAAGAGAAGCGATGAATTTGAGCTGACAATTGAGTGTAGGCTTTGGTTTAAAGAGGACTTGATTCCTGTATTGGGGTTCTTAGTGGTAAGCAAAATTGACTCTCATAAGTTGAATCACAAAATTAGCACACTCATCTCCACCGTTTACTAGATCTGTGTCTAGATTTACTAGATCCAGCAACTTACTCAGCTTTCTCTTCTGTAAAATGGGAGTCACACATAGGGTGGATGCGAGCTCTGAATTTGGTAACGGATGTAAAAAACGTAAAATAATGCCCAATAAGTGTGAGTTCCTTCCCCTCCTCCCATTGCCAATGGGCAAAGAAATGCTGACCCTGAAGAGGGAGGAGAAAAGTAAGCAATGATGTGAGGCTGCTTTCGTGTGCTAATAGTATTGGCTGAACCAGAAAGCATCTCTACAGGGCAGTTTCAGGTGATGGGCCACATCCACAGGCAGCTCAAGATGTAGAGTAACACACATCTCCAGTATTTTCAACATTTTTCTTCCATCATGTTAAAGGGTGAGTGACACCAGCAGATGCAGAAGCCATTTTATTGGTGATTTTCACAAAATACCCTGAGTAGGCACAATAGCAGCTATTGGAGGAGAGGGCGTTGTAGGGTAATTCAAATTAGCTCCCTTCACCCAGGTTTGGATGCCATCAGGAAAGTCTGGAAAGGGAAGGACAGGCATCTGAAATATTTGTGCTGGAGAATTTGCAGAGGTATACTGGCCCATAAGGACTTTATGATTCTAGGGAATCATTTAGTCTAGATGATGAGCAGCCATAAGATAATAGGGAATCTGTGGGACGAATCAGGAAGGGTAATTTCATACAACCTGCTTCCCCAGCACTCAGTCCTTTCTACCCTACATTTGTCAAGTGTTGATGCAGTTTCTAACTGAGCATCTCCAGTTGTCCATCCAACGTTCAGATATTCATGTGGGAGAGTGCTTCCTAAGGTCAGACCGCAATCTTCTTTACTGTAATCAGAATCCACTGCTCCCAGATCTTACTTCTAGGGCAACATAAATCAAGACTCAGTCTCCACAGGACAACCTTTCAATATCCTGGTTCCCCATCCCTGGAAATGTCCTGGTTGGTCAACATTCTACCTAAAGGATCCCAGAAATGCTCACTTTAAGTAGATAAGAAGGGCTGAGGGACAGTGGAATTTTCACTTTCCTCACTTTCAATATTTTACTTCTTTTAACTCATTCTATGCACCCATTAATTTTCTGATAAGCTCTATCAGATCAATGATAAATACATTCATCAATGAAGAGGGCCAGAATTTATTGAGCTCTTGATATGTGCTTTAGGTGCTTGACTTTATTATTACTTTATTTAATCCTCTTTCTACAATGGAAAGAATGTGTAGTTCAACCATTTAGGAGTGAGCAAACTAAAGCCAATCTAAGGTCATATAGCTAGAAAAAGTTGAAGCTTTCCAAGGTCCAATCTAGGTCTGTCTGCTCCAGAGCTCTCGCTCAAGCCCACCAGTTCCTCACATTGTCCTCATCGAGATGAGTTACAAACCCAAACACAGGAGTTTCCGACATAGGGTTAGACAGACTTTGTTTGATTTTTTGCTAATCACCAAACCACTATGACATACATCAATTTAAAAAAACAAGTGTTTTCTGACCTTCAACCCTTCAGTGTGCTCAGTCTCATACATGGTTGTATCAGGGAGAGAGGAAAAGGAGAAAAATGGGAGTGGGAGGGAAGATAAGAGAACCACCCTTGAGGAACTTTTGATGGAATTAGGAATTTGAAATAAATTAACTTAATTCAGGTAGAAAAACTTACCAACATAACATGATAAAATGTTAAGGAGCATAGGACCACACACTCACTCAAAAAGCACAAAATCAACACAGAAATGAAGTAGTCTTGAAGGGACGCATTCCAGAGCTGGAATTTAAATCAGTTCTTAGAGAATAAGTCAAACAAGGATGGGCAGACAAGAAAGAACAGAAATTACTGTTATTCGGTCTACCAGCCAGGTTTTTTATTACATGCAACAGGAACCAATTCTAATTGGTTCTAATCTCTCTCTAAATGGAGAATTGCTGTGATGGAGGAGCTCAGAATTCCCATGGAGAAGCGTAGCAATGCTGGGAGTTCTGAGTCCCCCCACAATAGCAGTTCTCGCTTTTCCAAGAGCTTCCTCACTTCAAGAGCTGCCACAGGAAATACATCCATGGGAAAACCGGGAAACACCAAGGTCTTAGGAAAGCAGGTTCTATTGGAATATCCCTAATGCAAATGAATTCTCTCTCAGTGAGCTACTGAAATTATCATGGAGACTAAAGCACATAAAACAAAGAGAAACTCAAGTCACTAAAGACTGGCTAACGATAGCTCGACAGTCCATATATACATATATGTAGTGACCAATAGAGTAAGGAGATTAAAATTATTGGGACTCTACTCAGTGCCTATCGGTGTGTCAAGAATTTTACACATATAATGTTGTCAGCAAACTCATGTGCCCTCATTTCTAGTCATTGACTTCCTCTCTTTAAGCCTCACGTTACTTACCAGAAAACTGAAGCAAATATTCTTACTCCAATTACCACACTGGATTTTTATGAAGATCAAATGAATGCGTGAACGTAAGAAGTGTTTTGGAAACTTAAATGCAAGGGATCATGATGGTGACAGTCACATTTGATGACTCAGCCCTCATCTGAGATCTCCAAACATTCAGGGCAGTGTTCTGTTCTTTGCTTTGCTGCTCCTCCGAGAATCTCAAGCTGGAAGCACACTTTTAAATGCAGCTCTGCTGGCTCCAAGACACAGATCCACTCTGTACAAGATAAATTGAAGCTTGTTCCTAAAAGTACAGTGGAAGCTGCCAAGGGAGAGACTCATCAAAGAGAGGACATCAAGATGTCACTCATTCTTCCCATCTGCACCTGTGATTGAGAAAAATGTTTTCTCTAATACAACTTGATATTTGAAAAGAAAACGACAAAACGAGATCCCTTCGCTTCATCATTTACATTTTGCCAAAGGGGTACTAATGTGATCTAAGACATTTTGATTTATGCAATAGGTAGAGTGTGCCCAATGATGAAAATAGTCACCTTTATTCCTCGGAGATATATATAAGACACGTGTGCATAGATACGTATATACACCTCTATATATGTGTGTATATAGCTATAGAGAGACATTTCTACATATACATGTGTATAGAAACATAGAGAGAGACACATACATATATATGTATACGCTTTTAGTCTTCCCCGTAACTCACACTGCCCAAACACATTTGCTTCCTTGTTTCTTGAGCACACTAAGGATACACCTGTTTCGGAGGCTTTGCTTTCGCTGTCCCTTTGGGGTGAAATGTTGCTCTCCCCTGCGCTGCATGCTTCAGTCCTAGCCTTCATTCAGGTCTCTCCTTCAATGTCACCTTCTCAGATGGGTTACCTGAACATCTTATGAAAAATAACCCCGTTGGGTACTCTTCCTCCTGACTGTCTTATTTTCCTTCATCTCCCTTATCACCACCTGAAAAGAAGTCACATAGTGGTTTATCTGCTTATTGTCCATCTCCTGTACTGCGATGTAAGTTATACAATGCAGGTACTTCACCTATTATGTACCAGGCATTATTCTAGGCACTGAATACAGTGAACAAGATAGACAATGTGTGTTTTGAACAAAGGAGAGGTGGCAGCATTCCAGATTGAAAAAGTTTGAATGCATCCCCATGTCTTTCTCTAACCCCTAGTCTCAGGTTACCTCAGTACAGGCTCTCGGAAAACCATATTCTATTCTTTCAAATAACTTGGTCTATACATACTTGTGAATTTATTAGTAGATAAATGCCTATCTCCCCACTAGGGCTAGAAGCTCCATGAGAACAGAGAGCACATCTCTTGTTTTATTTATATGTGCTTCCCCAGCTCCTTATAGTGTGTCACATACAGTGAATATTTGCTGAATGAACGAATGTGTGCACTGATGAATATCTGGCAGTTACCCAGTTATAGCTAACCTTTACCCTCCGCTGTTTAACAAGGCAAAAAGCTTCCCCATGAAACAACTCCTGTTACTTAAAACAGTCATTTGTTTTTATCATATATCTTCGTTTGGAACCCAGGTGGCTGGGAAGCTTGATATGGAAAAGAGTAAGGATTGATACTTAGACCAGGATTCGAAAGATTATCCTCTTATCTAATAACTTCATCTAACAGTTTATATATAACTCTCAGAGTTATCATACATAAAATGGACATACCAATACCTAGATTTTAGCACTATGAAGTCAAAATAAATTCATATACGTATAATCTGAATATAAACCATGGCCCCTGTGGTCCCGTCTCTGTGCCATCCAGCCATAAACTTAAACTTGGGAATTATAAAGGGAATCCACTCTTTACATGCACCTCTTTAAAGAATATTTAAAAGGATCAAATTCCTAATTCACAGTCACCTCTCAAACTTCCCACCACCACTTCCTATTCTCAGGAATTCTGAGGCCATCCCAGACCCTCTTGTGGGACTTTCCCAAACTCCCCAGTCCCTGTAATTCTTCTCTTTCTCCTTCTTTTCTTTCACCTCCTCATTATTCCACTTTATTTAGGCTTCTCTCTCCAGTCTCTCTCTCTATTCATTCCCCACATTTACCAATTGAGATCCAACTGCCAAAACAAAATAAAACAAGCAAAAAACCTCACTCAGTTTGCAGGAATGGGGCGAAAGCAACACTAAAAATATAATAAATATTATCCTTCAAACTAAGGGCCAGGGAAGGAAGGTACCTGCTCAGATTATTCAGCTAAAACATTGGAGCTAAGATTAAAACTCAGGTTTGATTCCAAAGACGTATTAGACCTTACTGGGAGACTCTGAAACTCTTAATCTGCCTAAAAATCAGAATAATTCGAGCCCACATCCCAATCGATGAAGCAGGAGGAAGCTTAAGCTGCTTAGATCCTGTCTTCCCCTTTCAGGAGGAATCTAAGTAAAGGAACATGAGACATTCACATTTGTATTTATATTTACTCCTTGTAACTGGTGGCCTCCAGAAAGCGAGCTCAGTGGCAGCATTTCATTTAGCTGCAATCAGCTTGTTGCCATGTTAGCTCTGTTTAAAAAGGGCAAACTGTGTCTATGTGCTCCAGCCTGTTGCGTGGTGGGCCAATTTGGCGAGGTTTATCATCTGTCTCTAATAGCAGCGGGCCCCAGAAATGGCACAGAGCAATTTTCTTGTTTCATTTCCGCAGCACTTGAGAAAAATCTAGGGGCAATTTTTTAGTCTGAGGCAATATTTCTTAATGTTTTTATCTCTTAGAATTGCTACTTAATTCTCTCCTTGACTCACTTTCACATTTCAAGGGAGAGTCAACCATTTGGTAGCTCAGTTCCAACCGGGGGGAATAAAAGAGGGTCAGGGGGCTGAGCAAGGTGCTCATGGTAGGGGACCTGGGAAAGTGAGTCAGCTCAATCACAGGGCAATTTCTGGCTGAAAAACAGAACCACTTCTCCATGCTTTTATCTAGTGCAGATTTCTCTGCAGAATTATTTCTTTGACTAGTATGTGTTCAGTGCTCTGATTTTGTCTTAGTCATAAATGTTAACATTTCCATCCATCTTTTTAAGGCTAGAAGTTGTTATACTGAAAGTATAGCAACTAATTCGCTCAAGCTCTCAACATTTAGAGATAACCTCTAGTAACTTTTCATTGCTTGAAGTCTCATATATGACACACTCTTAATTGACGTAAAGTGGCACCTACTGTTTAACCTGCTACTTTCAACTGATATAACATAATCTTCTTTCAAAGCCACTTAATTTTCTTTCTACTGCCTATATTTTAATAGCTCCACCAATCTGGTAGTTTATTTAGTCCACCATCTGTGGTTGTTCATGTATTTTGTTTGCAAATCATTCGCTTGGACACGACACACCAATCAATACCCTTGTAGCTTAATATTAAGATGCCACTGAATAATTGATAGGAGTTTTTGAATTGTTCTCATGAGGTAGAGATCTAGTGTTTACCCTTTGGCAACCGAAATTGACCCCAGGACTTGGAGCCCCACTTGAAGTTCCAAACTGAATCGACCTTATCATTCAGCCCTCATGCAAGCCCCGATGTCCTGACAATGGTTGATTCCAAGAAAACAAGAGGTTGCTGGCTTCCTAACACCTGTCAGTGAAGGAGTTCCAGGCACAATGCAGAGAGATGTGGTTTGTAACAAGGGGTGGCTGAGTAAGTTCTCTTAGGAAGAAAGCCAATTTTCTCTATTAACTCTTCTCTCTAATGCCACTAATGTTAAGATGATATGGTAAGGAGAGAAGGAGAGACATGTAACAGGAGGGTAGTGAGAGGGCGTGGGAATGAAAAAATAAAGGTAAGGGAGAGAGAGAGGGAGGGAGAGGGAGGAAAATAGCTAGTTCCACCTTCTCTATTCTCAAAATAGGTCTGGGGTCCTTTTAATAGCGTGGTGAGGTTCAGCCATTGCAGCAGCTTTTAGAAACCATAGACTTCAAACCCTTCCGGGTGTTGATTAAAAAAGACATGGACTAGGGAAAAATTACATGGATTTTAGAACCCACTTTCCCAAATCCCCACTTAGAGCTCTTTTCACTCTACTTTGCTACCTTTTACAAAAATTTTAAACTAACATTTATAAAGGACTTATTGACACTGAGCAAAAGCAGATTGCATATATTATTCTATTATTTTTATTGCAGTAACATTGGATTATAACCTTAGATAGCTTTCAGATGTACATCATAATATATTTCGAATTCTCTGTAGATTACATCATGTTCACCACCCAAAAACTAGTTATAGGTTCACATGTGTAGTGATGGAATATTATTCTATTTAATACCACAGCATTCGTTTTCAACAGCCCCGTGCGCCACCTGAGGCAGCCCATATACTGTTCCTAAGGTCTCCTAGAGCACATTGGGGAGGGAGCTATATTTGAACACCAGACTCTGGTTCTCAAATGCCTTCTCACACACCATGATTTAAGCTCAACCTTCTTGTTAACTATGCTAAGAGCAAAACCACAGATGTTTCTCCTCCAACATGATAAATAATGTTGTGCTTTTCTGGGAGATATATTTTTAAAACAAGCCCAAAAGAGAGCTTTATAGAAAATGCAAACTTTTCTAAAATAAAAGCTATTTTCAGCAAAATGGAAAATCTCCTATGTATATTATAAGTAGTTTGGTGTATGAAAACAAGATTTTGGCAAGAAACGCTTGGCTCATTACGTATCCTCAATTCAAGGGTTGTGCCCAAAGACAGTCAAGAGTTAAAAAAAAAAAAAAAAAAAGACAAAGCACTCCTAGGAATTTATCAATGAAAGTATAGATCTATGACACCTTGGCTGGAAATTATTTATAGCTCAAAAATATGTCATCTCTTCTTGGCTATTTTACATTCCCATTTAGGAACTTTGAAAAAAAGAGAGCAGAAAATAGTGATTGCAAATAGTCTGATTATCTTGACAACTGCCGTACAGCCTCTTAGGCATGACACTCCTGCAAACCTCTTCAACAACCCCATGAAATCTGGAACATCACTTGGTTCCACTACCTACAGGGAAATACAATTCTCATCAGGAGTTACCTGGGGCTGATGCAGCTGACAAATGTTATCTAATCAAGTCTATAAGCATCTCAGACAGGTGCATCTCTCCCCCAACCTAGGAAATCACCCTGAATAATTCATTATCTACTGTGGTTCTCTAAGCCAACACACCTGAGGGAAAAAAGCCATGTTGTAGCACTCTTTACGTGGAAAAAGGTAAGCACTTTAGAATTCTCAAATTCTCATAAGAAACATCAGAAATCCCTTTTTTTTCTGTTAAAAATAATCAGTATTAGGGAAACGTGGGCCTTGCTGCTCCATCACCAACTTGCTAGCTGATTTCCACATCTATATCTTGGCTCTATCCTGCTTCTAAGATAATCCTCTGCATTGGTTTAAACCCATTTCTAAAGCAACATCCTGTTTCCACACCCAATTTCACTGCAGACATGAACACATTTGCTTGGCAGCTCCTGTGGATGGTGCCTCAGATCATTTCCCTGCCTACGCTGGAGGAGAGTCTAGGCAGGTTCACAGCTCTCCTTCCTGTTCAGCCTCCTTGCTCCCACCCACACCCTCACTTTCCACTGTCACGACTGGAAACTGGTTTGCTTTTGCTTCAACTTTTCAGATCTCAGACCAACATAGGCAGGGGATGTGCTCCTATCTCGGTAGGACCCAACACTAAGCTGTCTTCTTTTATGAGTGGTTCTCAAATGTTAGTGCACACCTGGAGAGCTTGTTAAAATATGGATTTGGTGGGGGCCGGCTCCGTGGCCGAGTGGTTAAGTTCCTGCACTCTGCTGCAGCGGCCCAGGGTTTGGATCCTGGAAGCTGACATGGCACCACTCATCAGGCCATGTTGAGGCAGTGTCCCACATCCCACAACTAGAAGGACCGGCAACTAAGATATGCAACTGTGTACAGTGGGGGTTGGGGAAGAAAAATCAGAAAAATATAGAGAGAGAGATTTGGTGCCCCACCTCAGAGTTTCAGATTCAGTAGTTCTGGAGGGAGGTCAGAAAAGTACAGACTTATAACAAGTTCCCAGGTGATGCTGATGCTGCTGAGGATCGCATTTTTAAGAACCCCCAAGTTATATTAATGTTTCCCATACTGGCCTATCCTTAAGAATCACCTGGGAGTGCCTGGGGGAAAAAATGCAAAGTCTCAGACTCCTTTCCCTGTGGATTCCCATTCAGTAAATCTCTAGTTTTCGCAAGCTCTCCAGGTGTTTATTATAAACAGGTGTCGGGGAGGAAGACAATTCCTCTGCTCTCTAGGTCCTTCTGGCTGGTCTAAGAATTAGATTGACATGAGACAGAGTAACAGGAGAAAATAAGACAAAGTTTAATAACATGTATACATGGGAGAAACCCAGGAAAACTGAGTAACTCTCCAGAATGGCCAAAGCCACCACCTTAAATACCATCTTTAGCTAAAGACAAAGGAAGATGTTGGGGGTAGTAGTTTGGGGCTTCAAAAAGGAGGAAGGCAATTTACATGGAGATGGAAATGCAAATGTTTGACAAATAAGTCTTTCCTGAGACACTTATAGACAATGTGACCAGAAAGAACTTTGATAAAAATAGCCTTGCTGGTGCCTTTCTATCACACCTATTTTACATTATACTGTAGTTATCTTACGGTTCTAGCTCCTTCCTGGAACAGGCCTTCTATCTTAAATTCTTTAAGGGAGTTAGGGGAAAGATCAAAGTTTCTTTCAGAATCTTTTGTTCTTAAAAAAATGGCCAAACCAAAGAGACACACTTTAGGATGTCCAGTTCTGATGCCCCACATAGGCATATTGAAGTTTTTGAGTTGTCAAGAGCAAAAAATAGTTCTGAAACAACAAGTTTAGCATAATTATGATTTGAGGAAGATGGGTGATGCAGGTGAAGAATATCTGCTACAATAGATCACTGGCATTCTCAGAGTTATCATTTGTAGATTTGACTATTCAGTAGCAATTGCCCTAAACTATAAGTTCTTTGAGGGTAAGGTTTTATGTCTTTCCTCCCAGAGTTGCACCATAAAGACTAGTATAAAGAAGAAACAGTGAGAGGGAGGAAAGGACAAAGACTCCCTCCTCGACCAAGCTTTAGTTAGGCTCCTCTAAGCCCACTTCTCAACTAGGCCTTGAACTTGGCCCACCTTTAGCAAGAATCCCACTAAGCCAGTTTAGCAATAATCCCCCACCCCTGATACCTGATCACGTTCCTCATCCTCCATCCTTGACATCTAACTCCTTGGCCTGTCTTTAGCAAGAATCCTATTAGGCCAGGTTAGCAAGAACTCTCTATCCTTGATGTCTCCTCTTGGTAATTTTCCATCCACTGACCCCCTCATTCTGCTCGTTGGCTATAAATACCCACTTGTCTTTGTTACACTCAGAGTTGAGTTCAATCTCTCTCCCCTACTGTCATAATCTTGAATAAAATTTTCCTTACCATTTTAACAAGTGTCAAGATAATTTTTCTTTAATAGAAGGAGGGAAGAAAGGAAGCAGGGAGAGAGGAAGAAAAGCAGGCCAATACGTATAGTAATTAATAATTTTGTGGATACTCAAATAAACTCTTGTGCCATAGGAGGGACCAGTCAACCTTAGTGAATAGATCTCATTGACTGTCTTTCTTTCAAACCCAATGCTTGTTATCCCAACTCAAATGCATTACATTCAGAAAAAAACTACATTCTTTAAATAGTGTTATTTGAAGTCTAAGGAATTTGTGAATATCATAGTCTCTATTCCTGCAACTACTGAGATTGTGGTCAGTGTGAACCCAAACCCTGGTGAACATTAGACTCATTTCAGGGAAATTTTTAAAGTACATAAGCCAAGGCCCAACCTTACAGTAATTCTGATTTAATTGGGCTGGGTTGGGATACAGGCATTGGTAGTTTTAGAAAGAACTCTAGATGCTTGGAATATATAGCCAAAGTTGAGAACCACTATGATCTACTGTTCTAAGAATCAGCATCTTTGTTTTGTGTTAACATGAAAAGAGCAGAGAGTGACAAAGGTTCCAACTCAGCCATATCATACTACATGTATTCCATGGAGCAAGCAACTTAATCTTTCTAAATTTCAGTTTCATCATCTATAAAATGAGGATAAAATATCTCATTCTGTTACTCATGAAGAGTAAATGAAATAAGAGTATCCATTCATTCACTCCCTTCCTCTTTCATTATTCATTCGTTTAACACATATTGATCAACCACCACTCGCCAAGCATGGTTATAGGTCATGTGAGGGCCAGTGACCAAGACAAACCAATACATCTTTGCCATCATAGGACTTAACAAAGTCCTGGAAATGTAGTACATGTTCAATCAATGCTTATCACAAGTGTACCCAAACTGGAGATAATGATGGTCACCTACTCAACATGAAATGATAGAATGAAAGGCAACATGCTTTATATATTTCTTTGAAATATTCAAATTAATAATTATAGTTGTTGTTATGGTTATAACTGATATCATATTAATATGACCAATAGTATAAATTTGAAGATTCATCTATTTTTTTCCATTTTCTGACCATAACCCACAGAATGATATAGCCATGGGATCACAGAACATGAGGACTGAAGAGGATCTTAGAGATCATCGAATAAAACTCCCTCATGGGATAGAGGAGAACTCCACAGCCCTCTGAAGTGACGTTTCCTTCTATTAGACTTGGTTCTTTCAGGTCAGGCGTGGAGTGGTTTTCATCGGTGAGTACTCCACAGTGCTTGGTGAGTGCCTTACAGAGTGTAGATTCTGAATAAATGCTTGTTGACTAAGACAACGAATGAAAACTGTATAAATAAAGGTCAAGGTTAATCTTTGTTTAAGGAATGCACATTGAACATTACACAGCCAAGTGGGCAGCTTTTCAATCTGGTATTTTAAAACATGACAAGAAACCCATAAATATCTCATCTGCTCTGAAATAGCACCATATGTAAGCATGGTATAGCATTAAATAAATTTTATAACAAATAAGTCTCTTTTCAATGAAAATTAATAATTTGCCTTTTCCCATTATTTTTAGTTATCTAGGTCCTTAGCCTTTACTTAATGATGATGCACTTGATTAAATAAAATGAAAGAAAAATGAAAGTTCTTTCAGATGTTAAAATGAATAACGAGTTTAGACTTAATCCAAAAGCAATTTAACTTTAAACATTCATATGAAATTAAATGAGCCATTGAATTTGCTATATAAGCAAGCATTAATCTTATCAGGCTATGAAAACTAGAAAGTTATACAGTGACCCATTAATTTCAGAGCCTAATACAAGGTCTGTTTAATGCCTACACTCCATTAAAAAGTCTTATTCCATAATATAAGTGCTTTTTCATAAAAGTTTAAACCCCAATTCATTTTTTTTACTGTTCCAATCATGTGATAATCGACTCTGACAAGATTATGGCTGCAAATCTGAATATGATCTGTAACGTTGCCATGTGAAACAAATTTTGCTCGTGGCCAGCTTCCATCAAAAAATAGGACATTTATATCATTGGCAAGAATGCGAGCATAAACGGTTACAGCCCACTCCCCTTCCATCCAGGAGTGTTTCCTTTGGATAAAGTAGTTTATAATTCTCCCATTATGGGGATAGACATCCCTGTTACACAGAAGCAAAATTGTTTCAGAGAATTACACAAGCCAAAAGCAGCATTCCAGTACACACAAATCATATGCTATCAGCAGATACATTTCAATGTTGAAATCAAATAGCATATGTTTATTTTTATGTATGCAAAATATTTCTTCATATAAAAAAACTGAATCATAATTTCTTCAGAAATTTTTATATCCCAACGTTAGGCTCCATGTGCAAAACCCCATTTTATAGTTGAAACCATAGCTGAATAAAGGGTAAGGAAAAAATAAAGAGCAACATTGTTGTACTAATTACCCTATAAAATATTTAACTAAATGGCAAATATCTAATGCCATTCTATGTGGCATTTCATTAATCAATGTTGGAAGATACGGGGCAAAGGAGAGAACAGGTAGAAAAAGTGAAATATATGTTTTTCACTGGCAGGCAGGGTCACTATCAATTTTATTATATGCCATATGACAAACTGATCAATTATTCTTGGTAATAAAGAGGGAACAACGGAAGTGGAATGTGTTGAGAACATGATCAAAGTGGTGTGGATTCACGTGTATTACTTATTTCATTGCATTGAGGTTAGATGAGGAAATTACATAGTTTATGTATTTTAAATTCTTATTAATAAATATTCTTATTATTTAGAGACTGGCTAATAATTCGCCAGTGGTCTGACATTTGATATTTGAAATTTACAGCAGGAAATTTAAATAATGAAGTCCATTAATAATGAAGAAGGATTTTGTGGTGTAGGAGAGCAAATCGTTGCAGATATCTTTTAAGCATGATTTACAATAAATATATTTACAATATAAATCTGTTCATCTTTTGACTGCCATCAAGGTCTTTATGATTTGTTTCCTAAATACAGAATATAGGGGTTTTTTTGAGTCACGCATTCGTCCTTGTGGCCATTCACATGATTTGAGATGTAATAGTTTAACCCCACCCCTATGTATGATCACCTCCCTGGTCTAGTGCATGACTGGCTGCCAAAATGATACAGTCACTCAAGACCTGCGCCCACAAACGTAGTAGCTTAGGCCAGTCCAAGGGCTGCCCCACCCAGCCCAGCACAGCAGTCCTAAAGGGAAGTTTGAAGGAAGCTTAGCAAAGGTATGTTTTATTTCTATATACTCATCACAAAACAGAAAGCTACTTTCACAAATTCTAAGTATTCACAGACACTAAATGAGAAGTACCTTAACATTTTGAGTTCTCCTAAAAAGAACAAGGAAGATATATAACTTGTTGCTTTGAAAATAGATAAGCATGAGTTTTGGAGTTTAAAACAAAGTAAGTAAAAGTTAGAGTTGAATATCAATTACACTTTTATCTATGATACCCGGGAAGTTATAACTTTTGTAAATGTTTCCTAATTTGAGAACTGAACCCCTTTCACATTTCAAAGGAGGCCTCCTTTTGTGAGTCTTAGCGGGACACAAGGCTTCCCAGTATCTTACCTATAAAAAGATGGTAATTTATTGGCAATGTAGGTGGACATGGTTTATAAACTCTTACATACTATGCAGAGACAATTTATCATCATTACCATCAACCTGATATTTATTGAGATGTATCTGCTCTAAGAACCATCATATGCATGTGATACTCTCTCTCTCTCACACACACACACACACACTCACACATTAATTTTACTTAACCACTATAAGTATGCCATACTGAAGAAAAATACAAGTGTAACTATATGGCTATTAATTTTTCTGCTGACAAAATTTCCAGCAACAAGAGATATTGCCAAAAACACACTGGCCCCTCTTTTAAGATAGACAGGACAATGTAGTTGGACTTAGCAGAAACCAGGAATTAAAACAGACCCATGTTAATTTCAAGCTTCATTAGAACTTGAACAAACACGGCTATGGAGACCACCTGAGAAAAGGATACACTTAGCCAAACACTCATTCACCATTAACCACACTCTGTGTGTTTACCACAGCAATACACACCCCATTATCCTATGGACTTCTTGCTTGGAGTAAATCAGATTTTCTTTTGCATTTGTCTTGAATCTTACCCCAAATTAAGATAAGCAACTAAAGATATCACAGTTGCTTGACTGTATCAACCAAAACTTTAAAATAATAAACTAATGATTGATAATAGATAGATATGGATCAGTCAGTCAATAGACCGATCATACCTGATACAGTTTTAGCTACTTGATTCTATGTAAGGTAAGCTGTTGAAAATTTCATTCTTCAGCCTGCTCCAAATGAATGATTTCTTAAAAACATGGCCTCTGAGAAAATTTACTTTCAACCAATAAAGCTTAAACGGAACAGTCCTTGAAGGCAACTCATTAAATTTGGCACATTTAGGGTGAAACCACTTCCTTAATGTGGAAAATTGTAACTAAACAATAAGGCAAACCAGGAGGAAAATTTTGATATTTTTCATTAGCCTTTCTTAAAGGCATCATAAATTATGTATTTTTAATGAAATTATTAAAATCGCTTTTTTGCAAGTCCTTCTTAAACTCTCGAATTAAAGGTACTCTACATAAAGATCATTACTTTAAAATGGTGTGTTAATCCAAGATTAAACATTCAAGGATGTTGTTAGGGAAAACACCTATGTGAGAGAAAATGAAAAGGCAGCTGAAAAGGCTGGGAAAGCCATCAGAGCATGATCCCATCTGATCCCAGATGAAGGAGAGGGGAGGGGAGGTTGGGTCAAGGCAT
This sequence comes from Equus przewalskii, assembly GCF_037783145.1. Lineage (NCBI taxonomy): Eukaryota > Metazoa > Chordata > Mammalia > Perissodactyla > Equidae > Equus > Equus przewalskii. The sequence continues at coordinate 10,695,550 of NC_091833.1, read as the reverse complement.
CCTAGACTGTTATGCTGTCATAGGAGGTTTTGGCAAGACCATCAAGGAGTTCTCAAGCCAAAGTCACCATCAGAAGAGTCCCACGTCTCCTTGGAATGTGCCCACCTTACTATCCCTACCACTCTCATTCACTGTCAGGGAGCAGCAGGTGGGGAACATCCTCTGGATACACAAGCTGCTATGGATTTCAGAGCACAGCAGCTGGTGCCTTTGATCAATTACACTTACCGTTTGCAAGGCACAATCTCATGGTTGCCACAAGGGGTGAAATACGTATGTCCAATTAAACATATATTTTACATATTATTGCATATATATATTTCATATATATATCCTTTTTGTTTATTTTATTGATATGATGATTAATGTGGAAAACAATTACATACTAGTTAATGAATGCATGGGGGGATGTGCTCATTTGCTCCATATTTTCAGCTATTATCTTTGGTGAGACCTGTTCTTTGAAATAATGGTTTGGTGATTGAGTGAAACATAATCTCTCCATCTCTCTCCCAGCTCCATGAGGATAAAGAGTTGTTAAAATATTTTGTGAATGTCTGAAACACAAATTGGTCTGTGTTTACCAATGGGCGGGATAAATATTGCATTAAACATTAACTCATAAGGGTGCAGACACTCTTGTCTTTCATTTCATTGCTCAGTGTAGCTGGGGTGGTAAATTGACTATGAGTCTGAAACCTCAAGGTTGCTTCATCATTGTTCTATTCCCCTATATATTTCAGCAATCCAGAGGGCGATACGGTCCTATAGTCTAGATTAGGGATTCAGGAAAAATGGCAGTCTCATTTAAGCCTTAAGCCTAAGATGTGTGCTCCAAACCTGCTTTCCTAAAATGCTGTTCTGAGGAGCACTGAACTCTAGTCCAAGTAACTGGTGCACTTTGTTTCCATTTCACATTCTTCAATGTGTTCACTTCCATAGGAACTTCAAATAGAAGGAGATTCTTGGGTCTTGGCATGTAATTCAATTTCAGTACTAACCAAATTATAACTTAATATTACCAAAGTTTCATTTATAAATAATATACTAAGAATGATATCAGCAATATAGCAGACTAGGAGATTCCAGCCCTCACTCTCACATAAAAAACAATGATAAAGTCAACTATCCATGGATGAAAATAGCTATGGGAGAACCCTGGGTGTAGTTAGGGGGCTGAAGTGACCCCCAGAGACTGGGAATGGCAACATATAAAGGGGTAAGAAGCATTCTGACTGCGGAGCTTCATCCCCTAGTCTGGCATGTCATAGTAAGGAATCTTGTTGGCCATCCATTCCTCCTACGGGGGCAAAGGTGGAGTGGAGGACTTCAGCAGCCTTTGCTACTGAGGATCGCAGCAGCCTGAGCTACCCCTGCAGAGAACTCCCACAGTCTTCACGCAGACCCCAGCTGCTGAGTCTGCCTGGAGCCAGATGCACTGCACCCACCAAGAGCCACTCCTCCCCACTTGGAGTTAGAGATTCTGGTGCACCACCATCCCAGTCTTGGTAAGCCATGGCCCCCATGTCTGAGAACTGACACTCACCACGAAGCATGTGCCCACACACTGTCTTGGCACACACTAGCACCACCAAAAATGCACCCACATGGTCACTGGACCAGGTACCTGTTGCAGCTGCACAGGTGCATCCATGGGACCAGGCACCTGCTGCAGCCACATGTGCATCCACACACCCACCAGACCCAACCTGCATGCCCCTCCTTGAGACTGCATCACTGCACACTCCCAGAACTGGCACCCCCATGCATCTCCCAACATGGATCCAAACATGGAGTCCCCACTCACCTCACCCAGCTGATGTCCTTGCGCCCACCCATGAGAGGAGGTCTTTTCCTACCTAAACCAGTCCATAATATTTAGAAAGGACGACTTCTTCTTGAAATGTAAAGATGACAATGCAAGGCTACAAGAACCATGAAAATCCAGCAAAACATGACACCACCAAACGAACTCAGTAACACCATAACCAACCCCAAAGAAATGGAGATCCACAAATTTGCCAGACAAAGAATTCAAAACAATTTCTTTAAAGATCAGTGAGCTACAAGAGAATACAGATTTCTATGAAATCAGGAAAACAATACCTGAACGAAACACAGTGTTCAACAGAGCGAAATCATAAAAAAGTATTAAACAGAAATTGTAGAGCTGAAGAATACAATATCTGAAATAAAAAATACAATACAGAGCTTCAACAGTAGACTCAATCAAGCAAAGAAAGAATAAGAGATCTCAAAGATAGGTCATTTGGAATTATACAGACAGAAGAGAAAAATTTTAAAAGAATGAAAATGACAAAGAAAGTCTATGGGATTTATGAGATATGCATTGTAGGAGTTCCAGAAGAAGAGAGAAAGGGGAAGAAAGCTAATTTAAAGAAATAAGTTGAAAACTTCCCAAATCTTAGATAAAAATCAATATCCAGATTCATGAAGCTCAAAAGACCCAAACAAGATCAACCCAAAAAGGACTACACCAAGACACATTATAATCAAATTGTCAAAAGTCACAGACAAGGAGAGATTTCGAAAGCAGCAGGAGAGAGGGTACTTGTCACATATAAGGGAACCCCATTATACTATCAGTAGATATCTTAGCAGGAACCTGGCAGGCCAGGAAAGAGTGGGATGGTAAATTCAAAGTTCTGAAAGAAAAAACCATTAGACAAGAATTCTATACCCGACAAATTTTTCCTTTAAAAATGAAAGAGAGACAGAGTCTTTCCCAGACAAACAAAAGCAGGGAATTCGTCACCCCTGGACCTGCCTTACCAAAAAATGCTTAAGGGAGTTCTTGAAATTGAAATGAAACACACTAAACAGAGCCTGAAGCATATAAAGACATAAATCTCATGGGTAAAGTTAAATATATAATCAAATACAGATAATGTAATACTGTAATGGTATTACGGTAAATTGTGTAAATTACTTTTAACTCTAAAATAAAAGTTATGACAAAAATATTAAGAATAATTATAATCACAAAAGTTTATTAATGGATACGCAATATGAGAAGACATAAGACTAAAGGAAACAATGTGTGAAAGGGGAAGCAAAAGTGTAGAGTTTCATATGAAGTTGAAGTCAAGTTGTTATCAACTTAAAATAGATGATTATAACTGGAAGAGATTTTATGCAAGCCTTGTGGTAACCACAAAGAAAAAACCTGTAATAGATGTTCAAAAGATAAAAAGAAAAGAATCAAAGCAAATCGTCATAAGAAATCATCAAATAATGGAGGAAGACAGAAAGAGAGGAGGAGGAGAACAGAACAGCAAAACAGACAATTAAGAAAATGGCAATAGGATGTCCTCACCTATCAATAATTCCTCTACATTTAAATGGGTGAAACTCCCCGATCAAAAAGCTAAGAGTGGCTGAATAGATTTAAAAAACAAGATCCAGCAATTTCCTATCTATAAGAGACTCACGTTAGATTTAAAGACACATGAAGCCTGTAAGTGAAGGAATGGAAAAGCATATTCCATGCAAATAGTAACCAAAAGAAAGTAAGAGTGACTTTACTTACATCAGAAAAATAGACTCTAACTCAAAAACTGTCTTTAGAGATGAAGGTCACTATATAACACTAAAAAGGTCAATATATCCACAAGAAGATATAACAATTATAAAAATACTTACCGACATCACAGTACCTAAACATACAAAGCAAATATTTATGATCTGAAGGGAGAAGTTGACAGCAATACAATAGTTGTAGGAGACCTCAAAAATTTGCAAACTATATATCTGATAAGGGGTTAATATCCAAGATTTATAAGGAACTCATACAGCTCGATAGCAATAACAATAATAATAATTTAATTTAAAATGGGCAGAGTACCTAAACAGACGTTTTTCCAAAGAAGACATACAAATGATGAACAAGCACAGTGAAAAGGTGCTCAACATCACTAATCATAAGAGAAATGCAAATCAAAACCACAATGAAATATCATCTCACACCTGTTAGGATGGCTATTATCAAAAAGACAAGCAATAGCAAGTGTTGGAGAGGATATGGAGAAAAGGGAACCCTTATGCACTGTTGGTGGGAGTGTAAATTAGTGCACACATTAAGGAAAACAGTATAGAGTTTCCTCAAAAAATTAAAAATATAACTACCATATGATCCAGCAATCCCACTTCTGGGTATATATCCAAAGAAATGAAATCAGGATCTCAAAGAGATGGCTGCATTCCCATGTTCACTGCAGCATTGTTCACAATAGCCAACACTTGGAAACAACTGAAGTGTCCATTGACAGATGACTAGATAAAGAAAATATGGTAAATATATATAACAGAATACTATTCAGCCTTTAAAAAGAAGGAAATCCTGGTATTTGCAACAATGTGGATGAACCTGGAGGATATTATGCTAAATGAAATAAATCAGACACAGAAAGAAAAATGCCGTATGATCTCACTTACATGTGGAATCTAAACAAATCAAGTTCATAGAGGGCAGAGAGTAGAATGCTGGTTTCCAGGGGAAGGGGAAATGTGGAAATGTTGGTCAAAGGGCACAAAGTTTCAGTTGTACAGGATGAATAAGTGTAGAGATTAACGTACAGCATGATGGCCATAGTTAAGAATACTGCATTGTATACTTGAAATTTGCTAAGAGTGTAGACTTTAAGCGCTCTCACATGAGTAAAAAAAGATAACTATATGAGATGATGGACTTTAATTAGCTTGACTGTAGTAATCATTTCACAATGTATATGTACATCAAAACATCACATGAAACACTTTAAATACATACAATTTTTATTTAAAAATAACTAATTATGGGGCCAGCCCGGGGATGCAGCAATTAAGTTCACACATTCCACTTTGGTGGCCCGGAGTTCACCGGTTTGGATCCCGGGTGCAGAGCTACCTACTGCTTGTCGAACCACGCTGTGGCAGGCGCCCCACATATAAAGTACAGGAAGATGGGCATGGATGTTAGCTCAGGGCCAGTCTTCCTCAGCAAGAAAGATGAGTATTGGCAGCAGATGTTGGCTCAGGGCTAATCTTCCTCAAAAAAATAAATAAATAATAACTAACTAATTAATAAAAATGAAGAGCTATTTCTAAAGTAAGTAACTATAGGTAGATTAAAGACTTAAATGGATATAATAAGAAAAATTAAAAAGCTAAGCATTTGAATTAAGATGTGAGTTAAAAAAACAATAAATTTAGGCAAAATGGGTGGAAAGAAATGAGCAGAAATTAATTAAATAAAAAATAAAGAAATTATGAGGATAAGAACCCCATAGTGCCTTTATTGGTATCCATACAAGACAAAATGTTCAAGAAAATAATCTGCACACAAAATTTCCAATAAATGTAAAGCTTTCTTAAGAAAAATGATAATATACAAACACAAAGTGGAAATTATTAATACGATATAAGTATCTCGATCCATATTAAATATCTAAATGTTATGACATACTCAACTCATCTGAGGCCCAGGTCAGTATGATCACAAGTTTTACTACAATGTGGGAATTCCTAGCATTTTGATGAACACGTTATTGGAGAATTAATTATGTAACTCATTTTTTATGTCTTCTTTTTTAGAAATTACGTTTTTAAATATCTGTCTAATCAGGAGAACTTTCAAAACCAATCAGAGTGAAAGGCTGGTGTTTAAATATATTTATCCTCTGAGGCAGGTGTTCTCATTGAAATACTATACCCTGATTCACAAATATAAGGTCAATATAAAATTGCAGGATGAGGAAAGGGAAAATTTTAAAGTGGCAATGTACGTGATAAATTGAAATACAGTATTCGCATATTAAAACCTAGCATTACCATGGGCCTTTCTTCACAGGGCACCCTCAATTCTAGTTTTGTACGGATTCGCGAATTTTCATAAATGACTATCTACATAAACACACACACACATATATACATAATTTATCCACAGAACTGTCCCAGAGAGTAGTCGTTTCGATGGCTAAGTCATCTTTCATGACAAGCTGTAAGTGCCTACCAGTATCCATGGTCCTTGTAACACAACTAAACTAGATTCCTCAGACCCATACATCTAGATGAAACCACACGACAGAATTCTGGACAATAGGATACATGTTTAAGTGATATAAGCCACTTCCGGGGCTAGACCCCTAAAACCAGTATCATGCTGGTAAATATTTCAGGACCAGCTATTGGGGAGAGTGGAGGGTAGTCCTGGTTGGTAGCATTTGCCAATTTCCATAGTATAAATACTCCCACCATGGCTAATTTCAATGTACCAACATAACATTACCAAACACAGAGTTGGGAAAGATGTATTATGCGCTATTTCCACCATAGAGACAGAATAGATGTAAATAACCTCAAGAGCATAGATACTAGTAAAATGTGGTAATATAATTAGTAAATGCCTAGCTTTATTTTTAGTGTAATTTATTTAATTGTAAGTTTATATGATGTAATTTTTCATCGTGGTCATAGTTAAAAATCTACTCAGAAAATTCCTAAAACTTTAGCAATTGGCTCTCACAAGCCAGTATGAACCAGCTCCAGAATACCACTGCTAAAGTCTTCTATGTGATACTCCATACTCTTGTACTTTCCCTGTTCCCGAGCCAAATGCCTAGGATTCAGTTAAGTTTGGGAGTCCACAGACCCAAGAGGGAGCTTGGGTCTTTGATTGACTGCGTGGGACTGAGCTTGCCATCTCTCCTGATCCTGACTCACGTTGGACTGAGAGGAAGAAAGAAACCTTTAATGTGTTTGGCTCCTTGACTGTGGGGCCATGTGTTGCAGCAGGTGGTACTGTACCCTAACTAAATACACCTTGGAAAGACAAGTGAATTCTCTCATTCATTGTTTCCCATATTTGGTGAATCACCAAACCCAGCTGAGAATATTTTATAAAATAAAAATTCCTGAGCCCCCAGACGTTAAGAATTTTCAGGTGTAAGGTCCAAAACTTTTGGGTTGGAAAGACTTGCTGAAGATTAGCCAGATTTGGGACCCACTGATCCAGTTCATCCCACTTCTCCCCAGCTGTCTTTACTAAAGCATCCTTACAGCTTTGCAGGAGGAAAGCATTATCTAAGATATATGGGGCACAACTGGAATAAGCCTATTTCAAATTTGAAATTTGGTTGAAGTTTTCTCTTCCATCTTAAAAATGTATTAAAATTCTGTTTTGTTCAATAATAAATCTATTTGCTGTGATACTATAAAAATGTTTTAAATTACTTTCCAGTAAGATTTCTTGACTCCCTCCCTATTCTCACTCCCCAGAAACTGTGAAGTAAAATTGGTGCTTCAAGGAGACAAGCCTGGTGGTGTCATATAATCCAGTGCTACATTTGAGAACCGTATCAGCATTCCAGTGGACTCTCCCCTTTGGAGGTGCCCCCAATAAGCAGTTAACAAGACCCTCCTTGAACACCTCCAGAGACGGGAAGCTTATTACTACTCAAGACAGGCAGCCCTTTTCATCACTGAATACTTCTGAATATTTAAAAGCTCTTCTTCATAAGGAGCTAACATCTAAAGCTGTTATTTCCTTTTGCCCACAAAAAAAAAACAAATCTAATTCCCACCCATCTGATAGTCCTTTAGTCTTGTAGGACAGCTATCATGTTTTACTGTCTCTGATTTTTCTATTCCACAAGCCTAACAGATTATAGAAAAACAAAAACAGGGAGCCACTCTCTTTGCCAAGGGAAACTAAAAAGGGTTTATAGGAAACATTTAAATCTGGTCTTGTAGTAAAAGTAGGAGTTTGAGAGGTGAGGAGGGAAGTGGGTGCCAGAGGAGGAAACTGAGCAAAGTTCATGAAAGAATTGACATGTTCAAGATCAACCAGAAACTGAGTAAGGACATGTCGTAGATGACGATGAGAAAGGTTGGAAGGATAAAAGGGTCTATTTCTCTGTTGCAACAGCAGCATCAGCATCACCTGGGAAATATTAGAAATAAAATATCCCAGGCCCCACCTCAAACTTATGGAATCAGAATATGCATTTTAACAAGATTCCCGCGTGATTAGCATGCAAGACTGAGAAGCACGGAAGTAATAGAGAATCTATACTACAGACTTGGCAAATGCTTCAGCACTCAGGAGAGGAGAGAAGAAGAAAATTTGATATTCCAAACGCAAACTGTTCACAAATAGTCATCGTGGGAAAAATCATAACTTTTTAAGTTTAGTATTGTTTTCATCTTTTATTACATATGAAGTATATACCATAATATTTTCGGTGCTTACAGTCCCTAAAGCTTTTAGCCCGGCTCTTTGTTATGTCTAAGACTTTGAACTTTATCTTGTAGGAAATGGGGAATCATTGAGCCAGAGAATGACATGGTTAAATCTGAATTATAGGGCCCTCCCTCAGCTACATTTATGGATGGCGGAGTGGGAAGAACGGAGCTTTCAGAGTACTGATAATTTTGTGTAGTTTTGTTTGATCCACAGTCTCTCGGAAATACAGGATGGTGTATAAACGTTCCTTCCCTCTTCTGTTATAAAAAACATTCCTTATTTAAACAATCTAGACCATCTCCTCTCATAGTATGAATGTGGTCTCCTGTCCTCTGACCCTTTCAGATTTCTTTGTGCCTCTGAGTGTATCCAGGGTTACAATGCCAATCCTCTTATCAATTTCAAAAAGGCCTTTGTTTCTAGTGCAAAGATGTCACTGAATCTGCTGGCCTTTGGACAGGTTCAGTCCATATGAGAGAGCCGTTGACCAGGGTTAGACAAGGACTCTGAGTTTGACGAGACGTTTTCTTCTCTGTGGTGTCCCAGACCGCAGAGTGTTAGAAACAGTGCAGACCTACTTATTTCAGAATAACTGCAGCTTCATAGCCGCTTCTGTCAATTAAGGGAAAGAGATAAGAGAGGGAAAGAGGTCAGAAGAGACACAGTGATAGATCTATATTACTACTCATGCTTGCCCAGTACATCTGTGGGGACCCTCTTCTCCCCTCCTCAGTCTCTATGGCCTAGGAGGAACTCCCCCATCTGCCATTCCAGGGGGGACAGATGAGGTTGGCCCCGCCAATGACAGCAGAGCATCAACCACCCAGTGACAGGTTCAAGGTAGGCATGCACCAAACCAAAGCAAGAGCCTTTTGCAGAAATCATCAGGGAAAAAAGTCTTCCTCATTCACACTGGAACTTCTACACTCCAATCATACGTCCCTAGAGCTGCTGGTACCCATCTTTGCCCCGCTGTGCCCAGAGCCACTTGACAATGAGTTATCCACAGAAGAAAGCGGAACCTCAAGATGAAAAGGCAGATTTCTGATGACATTAGGAAGTCCTGCCTAGTTCAGTCATGCATCAAGACCGTCCTAGAATTGGACTTCACTGTTTATGAGCCAATGAATTCCCTCTTAACTTAAGCGAGATAGAATTTGATGTATGACATTTGCCATCAAAAAATTTTTTACTAATATAGGGAGATAAAAAGGGAAAAAATCTATTCAGGCAGATGACATGGATTGAGTTTGAAGCTGCCCCTCCGTGTGTCACGGAAGCAGTGATGCACACCTATGGGGGAAGAGCGCAAAGCCAATATAGGCAGCACGTGGGCTGATTAAAGGTTGGCATCTAGATCTGGACTGCCTGGGTTAATAGCCCAGCTCATTAACAAGTTGAGTGATGCTGGGTAAGTTATTCGACCCTTCTATGTCTCTGTTTCCTCCTCTATAACTTGGAGTGAGTGACAGAACCTACTTAATAAGGTTGATAAATGAATTAAGTGAGGTAACAACATGAAGCACTTAGAAGAGTGACTGGCACTGAGAAAACATATTTGTGATGGCTATTATTTTTAAAACCAACCTTCCTTTCTGTCTTCTTTCCTTCTTTCCTCCCTCCCTCCTTTTCTGAGTCCAATATTTCCTCTTCTAAGTCAGAGACTATACAATGTTTTGGAACCAGAGGTGGATACACCTCAGTCCGGTGGAGAAGACCCTATGCCCATTATGAGTCTGGGTTTATGTGCCATGCGTGCAATGATTAGGATAGGAAAACTAAGAACTCACAGAGAAGGCATTCCTCCCCCATCACTGGGATGGTCAAGGAAGCTTTAGGGAAAGGGATCTCATACGCTTCAGTCACTGCAGGGCATGGTGGTGATGACATAGGAAAAGGTCTCCTTAAGGAGATTTATAGGAACATCCCACATCAATTCTCTCCTTACTAAGGCATGAAGCATCACAGTGTGTGCCAAGTGCAAAGCTGTGTAGGTAGTGTGAGCAAAACAGATGCTCAGATTAACATGATGTATTATTCCTGAGAAAATATGTTTAAGCTGGGTTGAGCTTTAAAAAAAAATCTCTAATTACTGCCAACTCTAATTCTCCTTGAGAATTATGAAAGTTTGGGCTTGTGTGTCAATAAAAAGGCTAAAGTGGGATCCTGGTGGTTCCAGTCTCGGGGTGTAAACAAATCAAGTCAAAAGGCAGAGTTAGGGTTGTGATTAACATGAAACAGTAAGATCTCCAGGGTGTTTTGATCCATGAAGGCGAGTCATCTACATGCCTCCAGATAGTGGGAGGAATCTCCCCAAAGCCTCACCTCTAGCAACAGACACCCCGAAAGGGAATGAGTTGCCAATTTCTAGACAGCTGAACCACGGGGGCCAAATGCTTTTGTTTGTAAGAACTATTCTGAGCTATAACTCTAGAGCTTTTGAGCATTGCAACTGGGAGATACAAAACAGATAAAAAGATGAGTGTAGACACACACGTATGTATTCACACTCATAGCCCCACATGTCTATCACGAATATACAAACACGGTAGATTCACCCAGACAAACATGCACACAGTGTATACCACAGGAATACCAACACTCACAATATTACATTCATAAACATATGCCCTCCATACATCAATACCCAATACATGTGCCACTGCCTACGTATGTCTTCCACACCGACACACCCAAGACACTGCCACTATATGTGCCAGACCAGATAAGCCACACAAAATGTAGATATCAGCCCCACATCCCAGTCATCCAAAATATGCATCTTGATATACACACACACATGCACACACACACACTAAATTATACCCCAAACTTAACAGACTTCATTTTTTTTACTTTTAAGAGATGTACAGCATGATTTTTTTTCAATTATTGTCTTGAGGTCATATTGGTTTATTACATTGTGTAATTTCAGGGGTACATTATTGTATGTCAGTTTCTGTATAGACTGCATCATGATCACCACCAACAGTTAATTTTTATCCATCACCATGCATATGTGCCCCTTTACCCCTTTTCCCCACCCCCTCACTCCCTGCCCTCTGGTAACCACTAATCCATTCACTTTATCCATGTGTTTATCTTCTAAATTATGAGTGAAATCATACGGTGTTTGTCTTTTTCCACCTGATTTATTTCGCTTAGCATCATACCTTCAAGTTCCATCCATGTTGTTGCAAATGGGACAATTTTGTCTTCTTTTATAGCTGAATAGTATTCTATTGTGTATATATACTGTACCTTCTTTATCCATTCATCAGTTGATGGGCACTTGGGTTGTTTCCACATCTTAGCTGAATACGTGAATAATAATAATATGTGAATAATGCTGCAATGAACAGAGGGGCGCATAGATCTCTTTGTATTGTTAATTTCATGTTCTTTGGATAAATACACAGTAGTGAGATAGCTGGATCATATGGTATTTCTATTTTTAATTTTTGCAGAAATTTTCATATTGTTTTCCATGGTGGCTGCACCAGTTTGCATTCCCACCAGCAGTGTATGAGGCTTCTCTTTTCTCCACATCCTCTCCAACATTTGTTATTTTTTGTCTTGGTAATTATAGCCATTCTAGAAGGTATAAGGTGATATCTCATTGTAGTTTTGATTTGCATTCCCATAATAATTAGTGATGTTAAACATCTTTTCATGTGCTTGTTGGTCATCTATATATCTTCTCGGGAAAAATGTCTGTTCATATCCTCTGCCCATTTTTTGATCAGGTTATTTGGTTTTTTGTTGTTGAGTTGTATGAGTTCTTTATATATTTTGGAAATCAATCCCTTATCAGATATACGATTTGCAAATATTTTCTCTCAGTTGGTAGGTCGTCTTTTCATTTTTTTCCTGGTTTCTTTTGTCTTCAGAAACCTTTAGTCTGATATAGTCCTATTTGTTTATTTTTTCTTTTGTTTCCCTTGCCTGAGCAGACATGGTATTTGAAAACACACTGCTAAGACCAATGTCAAAGAGTGTACTGCCTATATTTTCTTCTAGGAGTTTTATGGTTTCAGGTCTTACCTTCAAGTCTTTACTCCATTTCAAGTTAATTTTTGTGTATGATATAAGATAATGGTCTACTTTCATTCTTTTGCATGTGGCTGTCCACCTTTCCCAACATCATTTATGCAAGAGACTTTTCTTTCTCATTATGTGTTCCTGGCTCCTTTGTTGAAGATTGGCTGTCCATAGATGTGTGGTTTTCTTTCTGGGCTTTCATTTCCATTCCATTGATCTGTGTCTCTGTTTTTGTGCCAGTACCATACTGTTTTGATTACTATAGCTTTGCACTATATTTTGAACTTAGGGATTGTGATGCCTCCAGCTTTGTTCTTTTTTCTCAAGATTGCTTTGCCTATTTTGGATCTTCATTGTTCCATATAAATTTCAGGATTCTTTGTTCTATTACCATGAAGAATGTCATCTGAATTCTGATAGGGATTGCATTGAATCTGTAGATTCCTTAGGTACTATGGACATTTTAACTATGTTTGTTCTTCCAATCCATGAGCACAGAATGTCTTTCCATTTCTTTATGTCATCATCTATTTCTTTCAATAATGTCTTATAGTTTTCAGTACATAGGTCTTTCACTTCCTTGGTTAAATTTATTCCTAGATATTTTATTCTTTTGGTTGCAATTGTAAATAAGGTTGTATTCTTGACTTCTCTTTCTGCTAGTTCATTATTAGTATATAGAAATGCAACTGATTTTTGTAAGTTGATTTTGTACCCTGCAACTTTGCTGTAGCTGTTAATTATTTATAATTGCTTTCTGGTGGATACTTTAGGGTTTTCTGTATATAGAATCATGTTGTCCACAAACAGCAAGAGTTTCACTTCTTCTTTGCCAATTTGGATGCCTTTTATTTCTTTTTCTTGCCTAATTGCTCTGGCCAAAATGTCCAGTACAATGTTGAATACACATGGCAAGAGTGGGCACCCTTGTCTTGTTTCTGTTCTCAGAGGGATAGCTTTTAGTTTTTCACCATTCAGTATGATGTTCACTGTGAGTTTGTCATATATGGCCTTTATTATGTTGAGATACTTTCTTTCTATACCCATTTTATTCAGAATTTTTATCATAAATGGATGTTGGATCTAGTCAAAGGCTTTCTCAGCATCTATTGAGATGATCATGTGGTTTTTATTCCTGGTTTTCTTAATGTGGTGTATCACATTGATTGATTTCTGGGTGTTGAACCATCCCTGTGTCCCTAGTATAAATCCCACTTAATCATTGTATACGATCCTTTAATGTATTGCTGTATTCAGTTTGCCAATATTTGTTGAGGGTTTTTGCATCTATGCTTATCAGCAATATTGGCCTATAATTTTCCTTCTTTGTCTTATCCTTGTCTCATTTTGCTATCAAGGTAATGTTGGCCTCATAAACTGGGTTAGGAAGTATTTCATCTTCTTCAATTTTTTGAAATAGTTTGAGAAGGATAGGTATTAAATCTTCTTTGAATGTTTGGTGGAATTCTCCAGAGAAGCCATCTGGTCCTGGACTTCTGGTTTTTGGAAGCTTTTTGATTACTGTTTCAATCTCTTTATTTGTGATTGGTCTATTCAGATTCTCTAATTCTTCTTGGTTCAGTTTTGGGAGGTTGAATGAGTCTAAGAATTTATCCATTTCTTCTAGGTTGTCCAATTTTTTTGGCAAATAGTTTTTCATACTATTCTCTTATAATACTTTGTAATTCTGTAGTATCTGTTGTAATTTCTCCACTTTCATTTTTAATTTTATTTATTTGAGCCTTCTCTCTTTTTTTCTTGGTGAGTCTGCCTAAGGGTTTGTTGATTTTCTTTCTCTCTCAAAGAACCAACTCTTAGTTTCATTGATCCTTTCTTTTGTTCTTTTAGTCTCTATTTCATTTTTTCTGCTCTAATTTTTATTATTTCCCTCCTTCTGCTGACTTTGGGCTTTGTTTGTTCTTCTTTTTCTAGTTATGTTAGGTGTAATTTAAAATTGCTTATTTGAAATTTTTCTTCTTTGTTGAAGTAGGCCCATATTAACAAAAATTTCCCTCTTAGTGCCACTTTTGCTGCATCCCATAAGAGTTGGTATGTTGTGTTTTCATTTTCATTTGTCTCCAGGTATTTTCTGATTTCTCCTTTGATTTCTTCACTGACCCAGTGGTTGCTCATCAGCATATTGTTAATCTCCCCATACATTGTGCCTTTACCAGCATTTTTCTTGTAGTTGATTTCTGGTTTCATAGCATTGGGATCAAAAAAGATGCTGGATATGATTTCAATCTTCTTAAGTTTTTGAGACTTGCCTTGTTTCCCAACATATAGTCTATCTTTGAGAATGTTCCATGTGCACTTGAGAAGAGTGTGTATTCTGCTGTTTGGGATGGAATGTTCTAGATATATCAATAAAGTCCATCTGATATAGTATTTCATTTAAGGCCACTGTTTTCTTGTTGACTTTCTGTCTGGATGCTCTATCCATAGATGTAAGTGGGGTGTTGCGGTCTCCTACTATTATTGTGTTGCTCTCAATTTCTCCCTTTAGGTCTGTTAATAGTTGCTTTATGTACTTTCGTGCTCCTCTGTTAGGTGCATATATATTTATAAGTATTATGTCCTCTTGGTGGAATGTCCCTTTTATCATTATATACTGCCACTCTTTGGCTCTCATTTATTTTTTTAATCCTGAAGTCTGCTTTGTCTGATATAACTATGGCAACACTTGATTTCTTTTGCTTGCCATTTGCTTGGAGTGTCATCTTCCATTCCTTCACCCCAAGCCTCTGTTTGTCTTTAAAGCTGAGATGTGTTTCCTGAAGGCAGCATATTGTTGGGTCTTGTTTCTTAATCCATCCAGCCACTCTGTATCTTTTGACTGGAGAATTCAATTCATTTACTTTTAGAGTGATTATTGACATATGAGGGATTAATACTGCCATTTTATCTCTTGTTTTCTGGTTGTTCTGTATTTCCGTTGTTTCTTTTCCCTTGTATTTCTGACTGCCATTTCAGTTTGGTGGTTTTCTGTGATGATTTTCTCAGTTTTCTCTTTATTTATGATTTGTGTCTCTGCTCTGATTTTTTGTTTAGTGGTTACCATGAGGTTTGTATAAAAGGTCTTGTAGATGAGATAGTCCATTTACTGATAGCCTCTTATTTCCATTAGCCTAAGCAGTTTCCATCCTTCTCCTCTTCCCCTTATCAAGTACTGTTGTCACAAGTTTCTCTTTTCTTTGTTATGAGCTTGTGACTAAATTGAAGTGTTTGTCATTATTTTTGATGCCTTCCTTCCTTTTGTCTTGTACTTTATAATTAAGTGTTTACTGACCTATTCTGGTATAGAGCTACAATTTTCTGAGTCTATCTGTCTATTTATCTCCCTGCTGAAGGTATTCTAAGCTTTGCCTTTTTGTTTCAGGTAGGAGGGATTCCTTGATCATTTCTTGTAAAGAAGGTCTAGTGGCAATGAACTCCCTCAGCTTTTCTTTATCTTGGAAAGCTTTTATTTCTACATTTTATCTAAAGGATAGTTTTTCTGGATAGAGCATTCTTGGCTGAAAGTTTTTGCCTTTCAGAATTTTTAATATGTCATTTCACTCTCTCCTAGCCTGTAAGGTTTCTGTTGAGAAATCTGCTGAAAGCCTGAGAGGAGTTCCTTTGTATGCTATTTTCTTCTGCCTTGCTGCCCTTGATATTTTTTCTTTGTCATTGAATGTTGCCAGTTTTAATAGTATATGCCCTGGAGAAGGTCTTTTTGCATTGATGTAATTAGGAGTTCTATTGGCTACCTGTACTCGTAAGTCCAATTCCTTCCCCAGGTTTGGGAAGTTCTCAGCTATTATTTCTTTGAACAAGCCCTCTGCTCCTTTCTCCCTATCTTCTCTCTCTGGAATACGTGTTATCCTTATATTGCATGTCCTAATTGAGGTGGATATTTCTCAAAGAATTCCTTCATTTTTTTAAATCTTAATTCTCTCTCCTCCTCCACCTGAAGCACTTCAAGATTCCTATCCTCTAAATTTCTAATTCTGTCCTCCACAATGTCAGATCTATTTTTTATGGATCCTAGATTATTTTTTATCTCAATATTTGTGTTCTTCACATCCAGAATTTCTGTTTGGGCTTTTTTGTAGCGTTTCAATCTCTTTCGTGAAGTATTCCTTCTGCTCATTAATTTTATGAGCTCATTGAACTGTCTTTCTCAGTTTTCTTGTAATTCATTGAGTTTCTTTATGATAATTATTTTGAATTCTCTGTCATTTAGATTGTAAATTTCTGTGATTTCAGGATTGGTTTCTGGAGACTTGTCCTTCTCCTTCTGCTCTGAGGTTTTAATGTAGTTCTTCATGGTGTTTGATGAAGTGATGCTTTGCCAGCACATTTGCGGTCGTATCAGGTTTCAGATTCCACCTGCCACTTCCGGGGGGCAAGCAGAAGTTGTGTTTTCTGATCCTGTCCCTTCTGCTGGACGTTTTTCAGGTAGGGCTACTTGGTGTTTGTGCAGACTGGCCACAGCTGCTATGCAGGTTGTACTCACGTGGGCAGGACCTCTGCAGTGGGTGAGCAGGTTGGGCACCAGCAGCAGGGCCTCTATGCTTGGCAGGGGACTGGCTGAGCTGCTGCATGCTAGACAGGAGGGGCACCTACACAAGGGCTGAGCCGCCACTTGGTGGGTCCTGTGGGTTGCTGTGCTCTGTCAGCAGGGTGCCTTCTGAGCAAGCCAGGTGCCCTCTTGCCTGCACACAGCATCATTTTTAATGAAGAGAGAAACAGGAACAGAAGGAGGAAATAATGTCAATTTAAAAATCACCAAGAATGACTGGGCCATCAAAATTCAACAGTTTTTGCAAAACCAGTCTAAAGGAGTCCCAGGAGATATTCACCACATTGAATTCACTGTACGCCATGGATGAAGATAGAAAGGGTCTGATGAAGGAGCCTCCACAGAGCTCTTCATAAGGCAGGTCCTCTGAATGCGAAGCTGGTGTGACAGTAACAGTGAGAAAGCTATTCTTCATCTTCCCTTGGCTCCCTCTTTATGCCTTTTCCAGGAATCTACAGCCTCTGAGCAGAGTCTACTGGGCTCAAACCCCTAACAATGAAGTAAGGCCTGGTGAGAAGGGCAAGCGTTCTATTCTTGCCCCAACAGTGACAGCAGCAATACCCCACAACAAAGACCATAACAATTTAAAATTAATCCCCTGCCATAGCTGTCATAGTAGTATGTTGTAGAGAAGAAGAGCAGGAGAGATTCCATTGAATGAGCAACCACCATGCAATAACCCTGGGCTGAGTGTCCCAACTACATTATGCCATTCACTCTTCACAGCACTGAAACTTCCCTAATATGGACCCATTCTACATATTCTACATATCAGACTGAGTAGCTTGTCCAACAGCACATGGTTTGGGACTAGGTTTGGACTTAGGTCTCTCTGGTTCTTGACACTTAGCTCCTTCTCCATTTTTTTATCTGGCCTGTTATTACTATAATTGGCATCATGTTCATACACTGAGAATCAGCAGCATAAAGCCAGTGGGCACTCTCATGAAAAACAAGAAAAGGAAAATCTTTTTACCACTTCATTCATGTTAAGCCAAAAACATAATTAATACTTATTAATTTTTAAAATGTTGTGAGTAGGTTACCACATTGGCATGTGAATGTGTTATTTTTGCCAAGGGAGTCAGCTGGTGTAGAAACAACTACTTCTGCAAACTAGTACATAAGTGTCACTCTAAGAGAAAAAGCATAAGGCATCCACTTTCCTCACCACACTACAACTTTCCCTCTCATTTGTCCTCCTTGAGACAAATGTGTCTTTAACCCCTAGTGCTGGGCACTCAGTACGCACATGATACATGTCTGATGAGTAAATGATAGAAGGAATGAATAAAACATATTGTTTTACATAAAACAATGGAAACTTATGGAGCCCCAAAACCTGGCAGCAAGATCATTTGCATGAAATGGCACATGCTGAGCTGGGTAAATAACCCACGGTACGAAGACGGAAATGACAATGCTGATATTGCTAACTCATCATGCAAAAACTTTGGTCCTTTGAAATCAGAGCATCGTCTCTAAGGAGTGAGATGATAGATTTCTTCTCAGGAACTCTGTTTCTGATATCTGAGAGTGATCAGCTGTCCTTTTTGTTTTTGTAATCCTCCAAATATTTACAGGCACAGGTACCACAATAGTTAACAAGAGCACAAAGACTAGATCCTGCCCAAGGGTTGAATTTCTAACAGGAAAAGATTTTTTTAATTATGGAAAATTCTCTGGTACACAGATCCTCTAAACTGCTAGCCTTGAATGGAAGAATAAATGAATGAATGAACTTAAAGTAGAAGGGAGCGTAGGAAAGGAGTGAGAAGAGAGAGAGAAAGGAGAAAAGGATAAACAATGAAATGAAGGCACACATATTAATTATTACTAAAAGCCAAGCACTCTGCTTAAAACGTTTCATGCATTATCACATTTGATCTGAAAAACAGCCACTATTACTATCCCCATTTTTAAGATGGCTAAACCAAGACTCAGACAAATTAAATTACTCACCCAAGGCTCACACAGCTAACAGGTTATGGAGCTGGTTTGGGTGGCACTGGAATTCTTGACCCAATACTCATTCTATCTATGGATGTTAAGTTTTCTCTTTAAGGCAATAAAAAGAAATTAAATGTTTTTCTTGTTTGGTTTTGATTTTGTCTAATGCAAGGGAAGGATTAGAGTTTTAGGGGCATCAATCTGTAAGCATTTTAAAGGACAGATTGAGAGACAGCAGCATACAACCCTGGGAGACTCCAGGCTGGCTGCTACAGGGAAGCCAGCAAGGGGCATGGAGCCTCTGCCTAAAAATATTTGATGGAAATTTTCCCAGGAAATCAGTTGAAGAAATATCAAATACATGGTAAAAATCAATGTAGACGAAGTGGGAATGAGGATGGAGAAAAAAGGTTTAGATTCAGCAAAAATTCCTAGAATGGGGAGGAATTTCTGGGTGTCTCTATACATTTATTAATTCACTGAATGCCTACAATGTGGATAGATATAAAGGGAAAAAAGAATCAGCAAAATCAGGCCCCATTTTTGTGCATCACAGAGCCTAGATGGGAAACTAAAAAATAATTTCAATTGATAGAAGTTTTTGATATGTGACATGATAGTGAAAAGTGCAAGATACCCCAAGTGGAAGAAAGAGGGACCCCAGCTCTGAGGAGAGAGAGGAGAGGGTCCAGGAATTCTTTGCACAGGATGAGAGGCTAACTGTGTTTTGAAAACTCAAAAAAAGTCATCAAGGTAAAACTGGAGAGAAAGAAAGAAACTAAAGTTTAGAAGGCAATGGACATGCAAAATAGAAGCTTGATTTCCACACTCCGGCCCCGCTTCCCACCTCTATTCCTTCTTTGCAGTCGGGACCAGGCATCGGCACGGTGTACCCAGCAGCCTCTACCTGGTGGTGAGAAATTGCTCTCTGCTTGCTGAGAACTTATTAAAGCCATTTGGGGCTACGGCCTCCTATAGGAACTGCCTCCCTGTGGCCTCTAGGTATGTTAATTTCATTTTGATCTGAGAGGATGAAATATAATAGGAGAATGATTTAAACAAAGGTTAGAATAAGGATTGTCCCCCTTTGCCACTTGAGCAAATATTCCATGTGTCATTTTTATTAATGCTCTCGGAAGAAAAGGATTTTACTGGCTATGAGTGGGAGCTTAAGAGTCTTTTCTGGAGTTGCCGCTTGTGCTGTGGGAAATTGCATTTGCACTCTGGGGTTCCTGCATTGATGGAATGTATTCATTTCCTCCTGAAACAAAAGTAAATAATTCTGAAGGGAAACCAAAAAGTTCAGGCTTCCAGGACCACCCTTGTTTATCCCCTAGATGTGCAGAGAGTCCATCAGGTTGGAAATTGGCCAGCTGTGAGCAGTACAGGTGTTTTTTAATACTGATGGACTACGCGGTCTTGGCCCATGATGGCTATCACATAGTGCATACGGTTATCAGGACCGCCACGTAGCGTAACACGGGAGGATGTCACAACCCAGAGCTATACAGTCCAGCAACACTGGAGAGAAAGGTCCACTGTCCCTCTTGTTAATCTTCTAACACAAAGTTTTGTTCTAAATCTAAAAAAAAAATAGGTCATACAAATACATTTGTGTGTATGTGTGTGTGCGTGTGTGTGTATGTGTGTGTTCAGGTACAAATGGCTTAGCTGATAAAGATCACTTTCACTGAATTCCTCTAGGTTCACATATCCTGCCTCCCCTACTTTCTCAAGATGAATCCAATCTTAAAAGATACAACTGTTTTATGCACCATTTATGTGGAAAATCTGACCTGCAGGCCATTCGTGCCAGTTAATTAATTTTCTGTTGCTTGCCAGGCAGCTGTCACGGAGGTGGAGGATGTTCTCATTTTATGCCTGACTTGTGTAGGAAGGGTTCTTCGAATTAGAATGCGAGAAGCCTCTCAGAGCTAGCCCCTAAGGGAAAAAATTGTGAGGCTGGGAAATAGTCTCAGCCCTCTGTCTCCCTAACTTCCCATCTGCCTTATATGCCCTCTCTCACAAAATCCTTGGGTTATAAGATTCCTGTGATAAATTTTCCTCTTTCCACCTATCAAAAAGGGCTTCTTTCCACTTATGCATTCTGTCAGTCCGTCAGTCAATCATCTGTTCATCTGTTCATTCTTTAATTTATTCATCCATCCATTTGGTCATTAAACTCTCATTTTTCTACTTCTACATGCAAAGGACCATTCTGAGCTAATTCTTCTTGTCCACATAGGACCTGTGTGTACTTTATTCACAGTACTTCCAAAAACAGGTAATGTGAACATGGTGTCGTGTCTGTCTTCCACGTGGGCAAGAACCAAGCTCTTTCCCTTCCCTCTCTGAGCCCTTGCTATTGTCTGTCTGGAGCACTGTTTCCCTCACTCTTTTCATCTCTGTCCTTCTTTCCTTTAGGACTCAGCTTAAATGCCACCTCCTCAGAGGTCTAAAACACCTTCTCATGATATTCCCTCTTAATACACTGGTTTCTTTATTCCTTCACAGAATTTATCACTATGTGTATCTTCTATATTTCTTTATTTGCTTTCTTTATCACTATTCCAATTGGCTGCTGCTCCACAACAGCAGGCACCAAGTTGGTTTTCACTTTCCAATGCCTGGAACCTACAGTGCATTGAAAAACATTGCTACTCAATAAATATTGTGAGTGACCAAATGGATGAACACTGTTATCTTTGCATCTCCAACTAACAGCTCAGGATTCTGCATGCAATGGGCACTTGGTAAATGTTGGCTGCTCAGAAATAAATAATAGCTCAAGATTCTTCAGCGGCCCAGTGACTGGTTAATAGGCGCGGCTGGCACTGTGCACCTGCTTAGCGCCCCTGCCACACTCAGAAACAAACGAAGGATTCTGCTCAAATGCAGGCTCAGAAATAAACGGCGAATTGGAAAATATCTGGAGATGAATCTATTTCTATTTTCCATTTTCTATTTCCTTTGACGCTAGTCTCTCTCTCTCTCTGTCTCTCTCTCTGTCTCTCACTCTCTTTCCCTGCATCCCTCCCTCTCATCACTTTGTTGCCTGAGATTCTCTGGAGCCATTTGAGGTTCCAAATGCTACTGTGAAGCCATCCTGGGTGAGATGGATAATGTTTCAGCAAAGCATAAGCCATGAAAGTACGACCAGCTGAGTTCTTAACATTCTCCATGATAGTTTCACATTTATATTAAAAATATGGGTAAGAACGGACAGAATGTGTAATTTTAAGCTGGAAGTCACTCACCCGCTTACTTTTGATATATTGCTTCAATTGGGCCAAGAAGGAAATTTTGCAAAATTTGAGTGGGGAATTTGACCCGAAAACTTAATTCTCCAGTGTCCGCCATGGGACATTTAGCACTCCCCCTACCTCACTGCCCATTAAAATAATCTGTGGTTCTTGAGTTATGAAACTAAATTAGGTTTCAAAAATGCAGAAAATATTGTTCATTTTTTGAAACAGAATGTTAAACAGAGTTGGACAAAGAAAGCTGAGGAAGATAGATGTCTCAGAAGCCATTGGTAGTAATGGGTGATGCCTTTCTGCTCCATTCCAAAATTTCCCACTTGCTGTGAGTTCAGGAGAGAGGGGCCAACAGAGGACCAGACTGTTAACACATTTTGTCTTGTAAAATTAAGATTACACCACAATAGGCAAAAACTGAAAGTGACCTAAATGTCCATCACCTGGCAAATGGATAGACAAAGTGTGATCAGTCCAATGGGATGGAATAAAGTGGACTACTATTCAGCAGTAAACAGGAATGAACTACTGACACAAGCTACTTCATACATGAACCTCAAAAACATTATGCTTGGGGCTAGTCTGGTGGCATAGTGGTTAAGTTCACACACCCCGCTTTGGCAGCTGCGGGTTCACCAGTTCTGATCATGGGTACAGACCTACACACGGCTCATCAAGTCATTCCGCGGCAGCATCCCACATAGAAGAACTAGAAGGGCTTACAATTAGGGTATACAATTATGTGCTGGGGCATTGGGGAGAAAAAAGAAAAAAAAAGAGGAAGATTGGCAACAGATTTTAGCTCAGGACCAATCTTCCTCACCAAAAAGCATACTTAAAAAAATTATGCTAAGGGGGCTGGCCCCGTGGCCGAGTGGTTAAGTTCACACGCTCCACCGCAGGCGGCCCAGGGTTTCGTTGGTTCAAATCCTGGGCGCGGACATGGCACTGCTCATCAAACCACGCTGAGGCAGCGTCCCACATGCCACAACTAGGAGGACCCACAACGAAGAATATACAACTATGTACTGGGGGGCTTTGGGGAGGAAAAGGAAAAAAATAAAATCTTATAAAAAAAATTATGCTAAGTGAAAGAAGCCATACACGAGACTACACATTGTATAATGCCACTTATATGAAATGTCCAGAATAGGCAAATTTACAGAGACAGAAAGCAAAGTGGTGGCTGCGAGGGGCTGGGGGCAGGAATAGGGATTAATTGTAAGTGGACATGAGGAATCCTGTTGGGGAAGTGAAAATGTTCTAGAACTGATTTGGGTAATGGCTACATTACTCAGCAAAGTTACTAAAAATCATTGAATGGTACTCTTGAAATGGGTAAATTTTATAACACATAAAACATACCTCAATAAAGTTATTTTTTAAATTTAAGATTATATTTTTTTTCTTATGCAACCACACTGCATACTTAGCTGAAATTAGTACTCCTTTGATGATAATAAAACACAATGAATTTTTGCCAGCAACTCTTTTGATTTACTTATTTTTTTAATTAAATACATCTCTGAGAAATAAAATTAGGCCAGTTTTTTTCAGAATATTAATTCTGAAAAATGAATTCCCTAATGAAAATGAATGGACTGAAAAAGGTTGTTTCTGAACCAAAGTTTTTTCTGGAAGATTTTAAACAATAAAGTTTAGAGCTTTTTTTCCCTTCAAAATGAAATATTTGTCCTTTCACTTGGTTCATTTCACTTGATTTCAGAGATTCTAATTTCTTCTGGGCTAATGGGAGTGGTCAGGTTTTTGTACATCTTCTCAAAGGGAATTAAATTTGCAATTATTCCTGGCATACCATGGACTCTTGCAAACCCATGTTTCGTGCACTCTTCAGATCCCTGTTGCAATTAGCATATTTTCAAGGTGAAGTGCAGATGTCAAATTAATGTGGAAGGCACCAGGATTGCCGAAGGGCCCAGGTCAATTGGTATTGGTCTAATTGGAGAACACGGGTCTTTCCTGTGAAAAGGATCCAGGGACTCACATCAGAAACAGAGAAGGTCCTTCATGTGTGAGCTGGGGCGGGGGAAGAGGAAGAAACTGAAAACGCAAAAGAGGACTTGCTTTTATAGACAAAGTTAGGATTCAGAGAAGAGAGTGAAATCACAAGGTAAATTTTATTATTACTTCTATTTAGTTAATATTATGTGCCAGGCACTGTGCATTGTATATGCATTACCCCATGTAAGCCTGACAAAAACTCTCTGGGTAAATTATTATTCTTTTTCTGCGGGAGAGAAAGACCCAGAAAGATGATATTATTTGCGATAAATGATTATTGAGCACTGACTTTATGCCAAGCACATTTTCCATGTTTTGCCTGTTACAAAATTTACCTCTCACAGCAACCCATGAGGTAGATGTTATTATCACCTGCATGTCGTGGGTGAGGGAACTGAGGCAAAGGGAATTTAAGAAACACACCCAGGGTCCCAAAGTTAGCGAACCTCATGGGCACTGAGTCCACGTGACGCAGGTCCCCACACTTAACAACACTGCTTCATGCAAGATGGTTCAGCCAAGGGTGAAGCACTGAACTTTTTGAAAGCTTGTGAAAAGGCTGTGGACTCCCCGGTCACCAAGCCCTTGTGTATGCTGTTCGTGACTCCAAATCCAGATCCTTCTTTCAGGCTTGTTTTTTTGTTTTGTTTTGTTTTGTTTTCCCAAGTTGGGCTCCATGGAGCCACTGGGAGAAAAGGAAAGGAGAGGATCTTATCAATCTTGAGTTTTTTAACAGAGCAGCTCTATTTACTGTTGTATCAGTTAGGGGTTCTTATGAGATTTCATTTGAACAAAAGGAGCTCTGAAGTTATAAAGAAACCACAATTTTAAAGCCAATATAATAATCATATCTTCCTGAGGGTGATTTGGTACCATCAGACAGAAATGAGAGGAAATGTCCTTGGGGCATTAGATTTGGGATTGAGTTCTGACTCTGATCTGTACCAGTTGCTTGTGATGTGATAAATCCATCTCTTCAGTCTTCTGTTTCCTTACCAATTAAAGGGGAACGGTACTTGTTTATCTTGCCGATGTTACAAGGATGTTATGAGGATCAAATGAAGTAATCTGTAACAAAGTGCTTTGTAGTCTATAAAATAATCTTGAAATAATAATAATAAATACAAATGATTTATTGAATCCGTTTCCCGGCGTTGTGCCGGGTAAGCTCCTTTACATGGATTATCTTCCACAAACCCCACAGCAGCTCTAAGCGATAGCTACCGTATCATCCCTATTTCATAGATAAGAAAGCTAAGGCTTACAGAGGTTAAGCAATTCACCCAGGTGTCAGAGCCACGAAGGTAGGTAGTGGTGCTTCTAGAATCAGAAACAGCTTCTGAGTCACTTTTTTTAATCACTCTTTTAAAGATGTATGTTATTGTCACCTCTTTTAAGTATTTCAAAGTGAAATTGATCTTTCTTACTTCTGTTCTCTAATGACATATTTGTACCCGTTTTCCAGAAACTCATCACAATCTTTCTTGCACTCAGAATGACGTGGGTTCTGGCCTGACCCTCACCAAGCTAAGTGCCTGGAAGATAGGACTGTGTGTGTCTGTACCCTCCAAAACTCCACACATTTTGGAAGAGGGTGTTCTTTTCTCCACAACTTCCCTACCAGTTGGAATTTAACCTCTTTGCACTCAAATCCACGCTGGGCTCCTTGTCATTCCATGGCAAGTTCTGCCTGGCTTTCTCTGGACTTGTGCCATTACACAAAAATTTACATCTAGTTAAAATGGAAAAATAAAAAGAATAATCATAATAACAATAGTGGTTTATATTTATTGAGTGCTTCCTGGATCTGAAGCCTGTGCTAAGTCCCTTATGTGTAGCATCTCATTTCATCCTTACAAGCCTGGTCTCAACCACCCCTTCCTCCATTGTACAGATGAAGAAGGTGAGACTTACCAGTCAGATAGCTAAGAATGTCACTGAGTTCATTTAAAACTAAAGTTTGCTGACCCCACAGCCTTAACTCTCAACCCACAAACCGCTGCTGTACTTTTCTAGAATTCCTCCCAAAATTCTCCTCATTCCTCGAGACACATTTAATATGTCAGCTTCTTGCTGAAACCTCCTCATTCCCAATCCATTCTCAGTCTCCCCATCATTCATTCCACCCCTACACATACTTTCATTTTTAGTAATTGTCTTTGCTGCCCACTTGATTGTAACACGCCACTTCACTGCTGCATTTCTCACAGCACTAAGCATCTAGACATACGGTGTCTAGTATGGACTCAACACTCAGCATTAAGTTCTGAATTCTCCCTCTGCCATTCATTCCTTCATTTATAATTCAGTAGATTTGCTATATAAGAGAACAGCTATACGGTCTTCTCCCCAGCTCCCAGAGCAATGTTTCTTGGTTATGTCAAATAGAGCTGTCTTAATTATTTGACTCATCTTTTAACTGTGGGTTATTGAAAAACCTGTGGAGGGAAAGTCTCCATAGGATTTTTGACATATTTTGACAGAGGGCAGGACAGGGCCCAAGTCCAGGCCAGGGCCCCAGAATAAGGTAGCTGTACACAATCTTATCCAATTCCGCTTTCAATAGCTCACGAAAATTGTTGGGGGTTTAGAAGACTGAAAAATTTCCCAAGTTTATCTGCTCAACATTTACTTGCTTATCCTACGGACACATTCCGAAGCAGGATCTATGAGGAGAAAGAGGTGGCGGGCAGAAGAAATGTAGCTGCTGGGAATCAGGGCTAGGCACCTTCCATCCATCAAACCTACTCTAGGTATTAACATCTACGTCTCACAAAAACCCTAGGAAATACCTGTTACAGTTTCTCTGAGTCTTAGGATTCCACGGTCAATCTCTTCCCATTAGAACAGTGCTTTTCAGTACTTTAAAGTTTATGGACACACTATTTTGGGGGGAAGCATATGGCAATAAATGCATGAGAGATCTGCATTTTATGTTATTCAGTCATTCAACAGATATTTTTGAGATCTTGTTAGATACTGAACACTGTTCTGGGCAGAAGGGATAAAACAATGAGCAGAATAAACAAGATCCCTGTGGCCCGGGGTTCACCGGTTTGGATCCTGGGCACGGACCTACACACGGCTCATCAAGCCATGCCGTGGCAGCGTCCCACATAGAAAAACTAGTATGACTAGCAACTAGGATATACAACTAAGTACTGGGGCTTTGGGGAGAAAAAAAAAAAGGAAGATTGACAACAGATATTAGCTCAGGGCCAATCTTCCTCAGCAAAAAGCATACCTTTAAAAAAAAAAACTTCATATGTAAGCATTCAGAAACTCACTTTGGATTCTCAAAAGTTAGTAGTTGAAAAACTGCTGCTTTCACTAATTATGGTTATTCAGATTTTTCATTATTATTATACAGAATAATAATTGTCATCACTTACTAAGTGCCCACACATTAAGAACTTAGTTAAAAGAAAAAAAGCCTAATTACAGGGTGGGGATATTTGCATAAATTGGTGGATTTCAGGCATATATTAAGGTGGTAACAAATTAGAAAGCCAGGAAGCTTAGGTTTCTCTTGATTTGCATGTATTTTTTATTTACTTTTAATAAAATTAATTTTTTTAATGGGCCAGTGAAGAAAGTTGATCTTTTCTCCTCCACTCAGCCTCCAGCTGCCCATCTCAGCCACTGGGAGACTTTCATTTAGAGAAAATATATCCTCACATAATCATGCAACTTTGGAGGATGGCTGACCTGTGTCTAAATTCTGGTTCTGTCATTTACTTACTTTGTGAACTAAAATAAGCTTCCTACTTTCTCTTAACTTTAAGATTTTTTTTAATGGAAATAATAAAAGTCAAAACTGAAAAAAAAAAAAGTCAATCTGTAGGGGACCTTTTGTAAGACAGCAAAACAAATTTGTAAAGCACTTGACATATGCTTGTCACCGGACAAACGCTAGCTTCCTCTCCTTCTCCCTTCCCCATCTTCACGGCCTCAGAGAAACAGATCCCATGCAGAGACATGGAAACCTTCCATGGGCAAAGTTATCCACCCTTACAAAGGAGAAATGACTTCAGAATCCCTCTTTACTGCCTTGCTTTGCCTTTATTTTATTTATTTTTTTTTTGAGGAAGATTAGCCCTGAGCTAACATCTGCTGCCAATCCTCCTGGTTTTTTTGCTGAGGAAGACTGGCTCTGAGCTAACATTCGTACCCATCTTCCTCTACTTTATACGTGAGATGCCACCACAGCATGACTTGCCAAGCGGTGCCGTGTCCACACCCGCGATCTGAACCAGTGAACCCCAGGCCACCGAAGCAGAACGTGCGCACTTAACCTCTGTGCCACCAGGCCGGCCCCTGCTTTGCCCTTATTTGAAAAACCCAAATGTTCCATTTTTTCCATACTATACTTCTCCACAAAAATCTGTGTAATTATACCCAGTAGAATAGAAATGTCTTTTCAGAGCACAAACCTGCTGAAATATGTGTGTGCATGTGTGCACGTGCCTGTATCCATCCATTTCTATTGTGTTCAAAACAAAAGCAACAAGCTAGTACCCAGTGGGCTATAAAATGGCGCACACATGTATTTCCTTTGCTCTGCAGTACTTTAATTTTAATTTTTTTCCATTTACATTCTTATACTTTAAAATATTATTATACATGAAATTCTGAATTTCTGCTTTACTCTTAAACATGAAAAGATCTGGCAAGCCCAAAATAAACCCTTGAATATGTAGCCAAATGATTTTCGACAAAGATGCCAAGACCATTCAATGGGGAAAGGACAGGCAATCTTTTTCAACAAATTATGTTAGAAAAACTGGATAGCCACACACAAAAGAAGGAAACTGGACCCTTACCTTACCCCACATACAAAAATTAAATCAAAATGGATCAAAGGCCTAAATGTAAGAGTTAAAACTATAAAATTCTTAGAAGAAAACCTAGGGGGAAAGATTCTTGACGTTGAGTTTGGCAATGATGTCTTGAACATGATGCCAAAAGCAAAGGAAACAAAGTAAAAATAGATAAATTGGACCATCTCAAAATTTAAAGCTTCTGTGCATCAAAGGACACAAACAACAGAGTGAAAATGCAACCAATGATATGGGAGAAAATATTTGGAAATCATATATCTGATAAGGAGTTATCATCCACAATATATAAAGAACTCCTGTAACTCAACAACAAACAACTCAATTAAAAACTAGGCAAAGGAACAGACGTTTGAATAGACATTTTTTCAAAGAGACATAGGAATGGCCAACAAGCACATGAAAAGATGCTCAACATTATTAATCACTGGGGAAATGTAAATCAAAACCACAATGATACATCATCTCATGCCCAGTGGGATGGCTACTATCAAAAAAAAAAAAAAGAGACAGAGAAAGAAAATAAGTGTTGGTAAGGATGTGGGCAAATCGGGACCCTTATGCATTGTTGGTGGGAATGTAAAATGGTGCAGGCACTATGGAAAAAAATATGGAGGTTCCTCAAAAAATTAAAAATAGAGTTACCATATGACCCACCAATTATTCTGGGTAAATACACAAAAGAATTGAAAGCAGAGTCTCAAAGAGATAGGTGTACATCTATCTTCAGGATTACTCATAATAGCCAAAAGGTGGAAGCAACCCAAATGTCCATCAAAGGGGGAATGAGTAAACAAAATGACCTATATACATACAGTGGAACATTATTCAGCCTTAAAAAGGAAGAAATTCTGGGAAGCCAGCCCAGTGGCATAGTGGTTAAGTTTGTGGGCTCTGCTTCAGCGGCCTAGGGTTCACAGGTTCAGACCCCAGACACAGACCTAGCTCCGCTTGTCAAGCCACGCAGTGGCAGCATCCCACATAAAATAGAGGAAGATTGCCACAGATGTTAGCTGAGCAACCATCTTCCTCAAGCAAAAAGAGGAAGATTGACAACACACGTTAGCTCAGGGCCAATCTTCCTCACCAATAAAAAAGGAAGAAATTCTGACACATGCTATAACATAGATGAACCTTGAGGACATTATGGTGATGAAATA
Organism: Equus przewalskii; assembly: GCF_037783145.1. Lineage (NCBI taxonomy): Eukaryota > Metazoa > Chordata > Mammalia > Perissodactyla > Equidae > Equus > Equus przewalskii. The sequence goes on along the minus strand of NC_091833.1, from coordinate 10,665,476 downwards.
AGCTGGTAGCAAAAAGACAAATGTTGTATGATTCCGCTCACATGAAACACCAAGAGCAGTCAAATTCATTGAGACGGAAACTAGAGTCTGATTGCCAGGGCCTTGGGGAAGGATGAACGGGAGTTGTTTAATGGGTATAGAGTTTCAGTTTTGCAAGATGAAGAAAGTTCTGCAGATTAGTTGCACAATAATATGAATGTATTTAATCTACTAAACTGTACACTTAAAAATGTTAAGACGATAAATTTTATGTATGTGCATTTTTCCAAAATTTTTCTTTAGTCTCTTTAATTCAAAGAAAAAAAAAGTCCTGACAATAGTTAGTCCTCATGGGCGTTCATTCCATGGTGCATCAAAGTCATATCTAGTCTTTCTATGCCCAGCCTGCAACATTCTTTTTCTTCATCTGCCAATGGCAGCATTTATATTGCACCCCAGGCGTCAGAACAAGAGCCTCACATTAAACGTGTGACCTGCCCATTTTGTCCTTCTGTAGCCTCTGCTGTAAGTCTCTTCCCCAGGTAACAAGGACTGCTCCTCTACCTTCGTCCTGTCTCAGCTCAAATGTCACCATCTCAAGAAGCCTTGCTTGACTACCCTATTTAAAACTGCAAACTCCCACTCCTGCCCTCCAAGACTCCTTTTCCTGATCTCCTACTTCATTTTCCTTCACAGCAGATATCAGACTTGGACCTGTTCTTATCTTAGTTAATTTGATGCTTGTTTTTCTTTCTTCTCCCACCACCCACCCATTATAACATAATATCCATGAAAGGAAATATGTCTCTTCTGTTCACTGCTGCTTTCCCAGCACCTGCAGCAGGATCTGAGACATAGAAGGTGCTCAATAAATCTTTATTGAACAAATGGATGCATCAATCAATCAGTGGTTTATAGACAGCAGCATTCTATATGGCAGTGTGTGTATATGTGTGTATATAGACATACATATATGTGTGTATGCTGGAATCACAGGTCATGGGCTATCAACCCAGCACATACACTGGCAGGTAAATCTGCCTTAATCTGTAAGAAATACTCCCTATCCACCTCCCTAGAATATCTCAGTTTCATGTGTAGACTCCACAATATTCTGTTTAAACATTTTTTTGCTGTGGCCACCAGGAAGCTCAGGACCTCGTACTTCAGGACCACGTTGGTGTTCAGGCTAAACATGCTCCAGCTGCATAGGAGAGGCCCTGGGTTATGCGTATAAGACAAAGTGAGAGCGTGGAGGTGGGACTGGCAGTGTGAGGGCACTCAGAACTGCCCACTGCAGCTGTGGCTGAGATCAGAGGTGGACCAGGGGGTGAGGCTTAGCAGTAGTGTCATCTGGTCACGACTCACCCCCTGGAGCAATAAGTAAATACCTTCTACATGACCCATTCTCAGTGCCCTTCAAATCAGACTGACTTAATTAATGAAAGGTTAGACACAGAAGATGCTTTAGAGATAACGTCCTCGCCCCTCCTTGGGAGATTAGGAGACAGAAGGTGGGGAGGTGAATTGACTGACCCAAGACACACCCAGATCAGAGACATCAGTAGCTCTGTCCTAGGAAAACTCCACTCCTTCTTGGTACTCCTCCTGGATTCCCAATTAGGAGAAGGTCTTCTTTTTATACCTAATGGGCCAGGGTTTGTTTGTGATAGATGAGTTGTTCAAATTGGACTCTGGCAGGCATTTTGAAAGCGACTATGCTCAAGTTTTTTCAAGTAACTCTCTGAAATTCTAGGTCACTATCACTCATTATAGATTTTTAAAGAAGCCCATCCATCCCCGGAAAAGCAAGCTGAAAGCTGAGCTCGGGTGAATCAGTTGACTTGGAGATACAAAAACGGGCGCTGGGGAGGCCGCCCCGCATGATCCCAGCTGGAGGACGTCGAGTGGGAGCTGTCACGTTCCTTGATGTTTGCAGAAACTTCTGGAGCTCTGCATGCATTATGTCCTTCATGTAGGCTCTATATACATCTCCAAAATAAATGTTCTCTTTCATAAGAAGGGCATCCAATCTCCAAAGCAATTTATGTGCATACGCTATGTTTTAAGGCAACAAAAATAGATATAAAAGTTCCTTTTTCCTAATTCAATTTTGCAGTAAAGAATTATTTAGTGGGTAGAAAGTTGGGCATGCCTTTTCCTTTGGCACTAACGACATGGCAGGAATAGATAGGAGACGGGTAGCTGAACCCCCTACATGCACAAGAGGTACCAGGGAGCCAGCTACACTCAACAAGGCCCTTTGCCTGATATTCCCTGGCTTTTCTCCCTTATTAGAATGTCACCATGCTAACCTGGCATCACCATAAAGGCCACCTCTTTTATCCTTCTCTCCAGCTCAGGAGTTCCATCAAAGCTAATATCAAATCACCACACGGTATACATTAAATATATACAGTTTTTATTTGTCAGTTCTACCTCAATAAAGCTCTAGGGGAGCTAATAACCAGAGTATCTCTCAGTAAAACTACTCCATGGCAGACCTTCTTTAATTAAGCTTATATTAAATTCTAAAGCTTTCAACGTCATAATGAAGTAAAAGCTGATTGCAATTGATGCCTCCTTTTAAGGAAAACTAAGGAAAAACATACTTGATAAATTTAATGACAACTTACAATCTAGGTCCAGAAATTGAGTCAGAATAGGTGCCAATTGGAAACAAAGACCTCCCTATACAACATTTCTCCACATTTTCTGGGAAGCTCTCAGAATACTTTTAGAAAATCTGCCTTTAAAAATGGCTATTTAGGGGTCGGCCCAATGGCTTAGTGGTTAAGTGTGCATGCTCCATGTTGGTAGCCCAGGGTTTGTCAGTTCAGATCCCAGGTGCGGACCTACACACTGCTCACCAAGCCATGCTGGGGCAGGCATCCAACATATAAAATAGAGAAAGATGGGCACGGATGTTAGCTCAGGGCCAGTCTTCCTCAGCAAAAAGAGGAGGATTGAAAAGATTGAAACAGTAGTCAAAAGCATCCCAAAAAATAAAAGCCCAGGACCAGACAGCTTCCCAAGAGAATTCTACCAAACTTTCAGAGAAGATTTAATACCTATCCTTTTCAAGCTATTCCAAAACATCAGGGAAGATGGAACGCTTCCTAACACATTTTACAAGGCCAGCATCATTCTGATACAAATTCCTGACAAGAACAACACAAAAAAGGAAAACAATAGGCCAATATTGCTGGTGAACATAGATGCCAAGATCCTCAACAAAATATCGGCAACCCAAATACAGCAATACATCAAAAAGATCACGCACCATGATCAAGTGGGATTTATATCAGGGCACAGGGATAGCTCAACATCTGCAAATCAATCAATGCGATACACCACATTAACAAAATGAGGAATAAAAACCACATGATCATCTCAATAGATGCAGAGAAAGCATTTGACAAGATCCAACAGCCATTTATGATAAAAAAAACTCTTAATAAAATGGGGATAGAAGGAAATTACCTCAACATAATAAAGGCCATATATGACAAACCCACAGCCAAATCATAATCAATAAGGAAAAACTGAATGCCATCCCTCTGAGAACATGAACAAGATAAGGATGCCCACTACAACCATTCTTGTTCAACACAAAACTGGAGGTTTTGGCCAGGGCAATTAGGCAAGAGAAAGGAATAAAGGAATCCAAATAGGGAGTGAAGAGGTAAAACTCTTGCTGTTTGCAGATGACATGATCTTATATACAGAACACCCTAAAGTATCCATCGGAAAACTATTAGAAATAATTAACAACTAAAGTAAAGTTGCAGAGTACAAAAATCAACTTACTAAAATCAGTTGCATGTCTATACTCTAGTAACGAACTTACAGAAAGAGAACTCAAGAATACAATTCCATTTACGATTGCAACAAAAAGAATAAAATATCTAGGAATAAATTTAACCAAGGAGGCGAAGGATTTATACAATGAAAACTATAAGACATTACTGAAAGAAATCAACAATGACGTAAAGAGATGGAAAGAGATTCCATGCACATGGATTGGAAGAATAAACGTAGTTAAAATGTCCATACTACTCAAAGCAACCTACAGATTCAAGCAATCCCAATCAGAATCCCAATGATATTCTTCACAGAATAGAGCAAAGAATCCTAAAATTCATATGGGGCAACCAAAGACCCAAAATTGCTAAAGCAATACTGAGAAAAAAGAACAAAGCTGGAGGTATCACAATGCCTGAATTCAAAATGTACATGCAAACAGCATGGTACTGGTACAAAAATAGGCACACAGATCAGTGGAACAGAACTGAAAGCCCAGAAATAAAACTACACATCTACAGACAGCTAATCTTCAACAAATGTGCCAAGAACATACAATGGAGAAACGATAGTCTCTTCAATAAACGATGTTGAGAAACTGGACAGCCACATGCAGAAGAATGAAAGTAGACCATTATCCCACGCCATACACAAAAATAAACTCAAAATGGATCAAAGGCTTGAAGATAAGTCCTGAAACCATAAAACTCCTGGAAAATAATAGAGGTAGTACACTCTTTGACATCGAACTTAAAAGGGTCTTTTCGAATATCATGTTTTCTCAAACAAGGGAAACAAAAGAAAAAATAAATAAGTGGAAGTTCATCAGACTAAAGAGCTTCTGCAAGGCAAAAGAAACTAGGATCAAAACCAAAAGACAACCCACCAATTGTGAGAAAATATTTGCAAAACATATATCTGACAAGGGGTTAATCTATGTAATATATAAGGAACTCACACAACTGAACAATAAAAAAAATCAAAAATGGACAGAGTATATGAACAGACATTTTTCCAGAGAAAATATACAGATGATCAATAAGCACACGAAAAGATGTTCAACATCACTAATCATCAGGGAAACACAAATCAAAACTACACTAGATACCACCTAACACCCGTTAAAATGGCTATAATCATTAAGACTAAAAATAACAAATGTTGGAGAGGGTGTGGAGGAAAGGGAAGCATCATACACTGCTGGTGGGAATGCAAACTGGTGCAGCCACTATGGAAAACAGTATAGAGATTCCTCAAAAAACTAAAAATAGAAATACCATACGACCCAGCTATCCCACTACTGGATATCTACCCAAACAACTTGAAATCAACAATCCAAAGTAACAGATGTACCCCTATGTTCATTGCAGCACTATTCACAATAGCCAAGACATGGAAACTATCCAAGTGCCCATCAATTGATGATAGGATAAAGAAGATGTGGTATATATACACAATGGAATACTACTCACCCACAAAAAAAGAATAAATCATCCCATTTGCAACAACATGGATGGACCTGGAGGGTATTATGCTAAGCGAAATAAGCCAGACTGAGAAAGACAACACCACATGATTTCACACATATGTGGAATATAAACAAAGACATGGACAAAGAAAACAGTTCAGTGGTTACCAGGGGAAGGGGGGTGGGGGATGGGCACAGGGGGTGAAAGGGACCGCTTATGTGGTGAGAGACAAGAAATAATGTACAACTGAAATTTCACAGTGATGTAAACTATTATGAACTCAATAAAAAAAAAAGAAGAAGAAAGAGGAGGATTGGCAGCAGATGTTAGCTCAGGACTAATCTTCCTCAAAAAAAAGAAAAAGGATATTTAGGTCAGAGGAAACATGCTCATATACACAAAATGCTGAATATAATTTCAAAGTGATATGGACTCCCTCTCGTTATCTATGGATCTCCTTGAATTCTAGATTAAGAAAGTCTGCTGTCCAATTTTTCTGCAGATGGAAAAATTTGCTAATAGAGTCACATATATTATTAAAAAGAACTTTTTTAATGTGCTAAATTATGACGACAATTTAGCACTTCCCCTTCCCCAAAAGGATTCTTTAAACAAAACTAGAAAAAAATTTTTATCCCGATATACATACCTGACTAACATCACGTCCATATGTGATACAAGTTGGGGGTACACAGATTGAAGGTCCATCTAAACATAAGCACCTCACCAAATGCCCCTATTTCCTAACTGCAAATCATGTGAGTTGCATGTGTATGTTTGTAGATTTTAATTTGCTACTTTGGCTAATGACTTAGCTGAGTTAATTATTGTAAGACAATAAAAGCCATTCCTTTAACCAAATTACCAGATGATTCGATTTTATGTTACCTAATTGTGCTAAATTATAACAATGGCATACAATATCAGAGAGATTTCTTTCTCTTTTCCTTTCCTGAAACTCGTACTGGGCATTAAAAACTTAGCCCATGTTTTGAGCAGTTAAACTTGCCACGTAACACTTTCAAACATTCCCTCTGTCCTTTTTGCATTCTCCACTAGTGTTCAATTTTAATGATGCCGTTGGATGTCACAGTACAGCGGTGACTGTTTCCATGTGGGTGATGTCAACATGTTAGAAATTGGTTTCCTCAGAGCCCTGGGGTTCAGGCAGAGGTGGAAAAGGAAATATGAGAGCTGTTAAGGAGGAGTCCATGTGGTGGGTTCCATCCCCGTCCCCCCATCCCTTGTCAATCGGATCATCCCTGCTTTAATCTACATAAGATTTGTCAGAATCAGGAATTCCAGGCTCAAACAAACAAACAAAAAACGTTTGAAGAACCCTAGAACACTTCAGACTCCATGGCTGTAATTTGGTGAAGTTAAATGCAATGTTTCCTAGACTTGTCTTGTCTATGGGCTAATAACTTAAGAACTGAAAAGTGTAACTACTTTGTATCAGTTCCTTCAGATTCAAGAAATACGTCCCCGTGTTCTTTAAAAGAAGATAATATTTGCAGATGGGCCAAAAATTTCAAATAAACATTATATTTTTTCAAGAGAATGCATTTCATATTATGCTATTAAAATATATTGGCATGTAACTCTTAGTTTTCCCTATGTAAGTCTGAATGGAGTCAGCACACAGTCAGAGCGTGTTTATAGTGTATGAATAACAAACATGTGTAAGAAAGACTGGTATAAGAAACAGAAACTTCTAATAGAAGCAACAGAGCTATCATTTTGAACTTGAGAATGCCAAAATTTATGTAATAGAAGTTCAATATCCCTTTTGTAAATTTATAAGATGTACTTTATAAGTAGCCAATTTTTCAGCAATAGAAATATTATTTAAGATTATAAGTAGATCAATGATATTTAGAATTAATAGAAATAGTTACTTTTATGGAATATTTTTTCCAACTAGTTTTCACAAGATTTTCTACCAATACCTTACTTCTTCCTAAGAAAAGTGATAGTGGAGATGATGGTAGCTGTGGGACGAGTGGTGGCAGTGGTGGTGGTTATGGGCGGTAGTGATGATAGAGGTGGTAGCTGTGGGTAGCAGTGATGGTAGTGGAGGTGGTAGTTATGGGTGGGGGTAGTACTGAAGGTGGCAGTTGGGGGAGATAATGATGACGTTTGTGGTGGCAGTAGCTGTGGACAGCGGTGGTGGTGGTAGTTGGGGGAATAGTTGTGGGTATGGAGGAGACAGTGGAGGTGATAGTTATGAGCAGTGGTGGTAACGGAGGTAGCAGTTTGCGAAGATAGTGGTGATAGCTGTGGGTGATAGTAGCTGTGGGTAGGAATAGCGGTCATGTTAGTTGGGGAAGTAGTTCTGAGTGGAGGTGGGGGTGGTGATGGTGATGATGATGGTGGTGGTTGTCGGCGATGCTGATGGCAGTTACGGGGGGTGGTAATTACAGGGAGTGGCAGTTGTATATATTTGGCTGGTGTGATGGAGAAACATGAGCAGAGGAAATTATTCTTAATAGGAAATTTTAAAGATTGCATTATGTGATTGAATATGTTGTTTAAACATGACAAGATGTAGTTTGAAAATAGCTAATCATAAAACCTTCACTGTAGCCAAAATTATTGGGGTTTCCTTTTCGGTGGATACATTGCTGTCTGTCACAGAGGGAATCCCACCATTGTGATACAAGAAACTCCAATTGTCCACAGTAACTGTAAACTAGTGTCCAGGCTTTGGCACCCACTCTGGGATGGCAGACTAGGGTTTTAGACAAAGGAGCACCATGACTTGACTTCTGACTTAAGTGCAGCATCAAAAACAGTCTGTAGGAAATCAAATGTGTGATTTGATGGTGGCTTGGACCAGCGTAGCAGGGGCAGAGATGGCAAGATGTGGCCATGTTATAAACAGATTTTAAAGGTAAAGCCCACGGCATTCTCTAAGATTTGTGGGATGTGCGAGCAAGGAGTCTAGAATTTGGAGGAAATCCCCCAGGTGATTCTGAGAGAGAATCACGCTTCGCAAAACAATGATGCAATGAGATCTGTTTGTTGTCTTTTTCTTTCCTCTTTAGAGACGGACAAACTGTTTGGAACATTAAAGGTCGTAATAAATTTTTTAATGAGAACATTTTCAGAAAAACTTTTATATAAGCAAAATCATGCCAGGTCTTAATACTAATCCACATGTTTCAGTCCTTGTTAATAGCAAGTTATGCATTTTTTAAATATTTATCAAATAAGCAAATCCTTGTATTCTATTTTCACAACCTGTGCCAGCGCTCTCCAACACAGGCCAATCCACAGCCTTATAGTAGAGACTGTTTTGGGGAAGAGTCTCCAGGCTGTCTCAGTGAGACTCAGGAAATCTGAAAGTTTGGTTTTCATTAGCACCAAACTTCCCATTCATAAAGAGGTGCATAGAACATTGAAGGGAAAGAGTCCACCCTTCATGAGGAATTATCAGAAAGTGTATACCTAAATTAAGAATCTCTCCATATTCTTTTTTTCTCTTTAGCCTATGCCCATGGTATGTATGACGCAAGTAGCCATAAGCTATTCTGAATGATAAGAACTGATCTTAAGTAACCTACAGTGCAACAGTTTATCTCTTTTCCTGTGAAGATGTAGAGGCATTTATTTAAAAAGTTTTTTAAAGGAAGCAGCACTGTGACACTGACTTAGTTTACTAAAAATAATGTGTTTTATAAATTTAGTTGCCACTCATAATGAGTTAAAGCAATTAGTAAAAATGATAGTCTCTCCAATACTCCAACTCAAATATTCAATTCTCAAGAATTCCTTAACCCATCCTACCCGTCCCCAGCACCGGTGTAAACACCAGGACACACTCCATTTGGATCTCTTTCTTCGAAAACTAGTAACTCCTGACCAAAGTCTTAGCCTTAAAGAAGTAAGAGAGACTAGCAATGAACACGAGCTCCAAACCACACATCCTTTGACTTTAGAAAAGCCTACAGCCTAAGAGCATCAAAGTCAATATCGCCTCCACTCACCCCTCTTAAAGAGACGGGTCTCTGAGAGAGACAAATTGAGAATTATTTGATTGTTTCATTTTCCTATTAACTCAAAAATATATATCATGTCTCTGTTTTTGTATCAGGCTCCGCTCTATATGCTGCAGCAGTGAGGGAGCAAAGAAAGAAAAAAGAGAAGAATCAAGTCTCTGCCCTTATGAAGCTGACATTCCATATTGATGCTGACGTGAAGTAACTTCAGTCAAACAGCATGAAAACTCAGTGCTAAACTTTTCCAGTGTCCTTTTGGTTTTCCATAGGCTCTCCCAACTTAACTGTGAATATCTGCTTTTTGGAAAAAAACTATGCTTTCTGTCACTTGGCTAGTGCAGATAGCGCAAGCTTATAGAAAGAGACACATGCTGATTTATAATCATAAATGCAAACAAATAAATCTAGATATGAAAATGAATATCAGTGTTGATATAAACATACACACACACAGTAAGAGTCTAACGGAGTAATTACAAGTTAAGACTTGAAGTCCAAAAACACATGTTCTAGTCTTGATGCTATCACTTCACTAGCCATGTTATCTTGGGTAAGTTTATTGACCTCTTTAAATCTCAGGACCTCATCTGAGAAGTTGCAATAATAATAATACAAACATAATAGGACTGATGCAGTGATTAAATCCGAGAATACATATGAAACGCTTATTCCAGTGGCTGGCACCAAGTTCCTATCTAATAGCTCCTAGCATTATGATATCTCTATTAATTCTGTGTATCATAGATGGAAATTAAGAATCCTGTCAGCAAAATCTCATTCATGTTTTTTAATTGTCCAAAAGCATCATTCACAATGACAGGGGCATTTCTTCCCTAGGTTCCTGAAGAGATTCTAGTTCTAAAATTTGATATGAAAAACTGACAGAAACTCAGCTGTGTCCCACCGCAGGCCTGCAAAACACGTCTACCCTGAGTCTGCTTCCCCTGACTTCCCAAAGAAGGTCACTGGCACGTGACAACCTTTACTCTTGTGTAAAGAAAAGCAACAAAACTCCCATTGCTTTTGCATAAATATATTTTTTTTTCTCTTCTATTTAGCATTTTTTTCTTCTCTTTCTTTAGATGTAGCCCTTAACAGGAGCTATTTAGGAAGGGTTTTTCTTCCAGAAATGTAATAAAGCAAATGAAAACATCTTTACCAGATGGCCCTGAATATAATTTCAACCTTTTTTGTTATTCTGGATCATCCTTTGCAAACCAATTTTTGCTTTGATATTATGGAGCGTTTTTTTCAATAACTGAGATAGTGCTCTTTGCCCTGAACAACACAGCTCAGATGTCTCGAACGTAGTGTTTCTATTGTTTACGATGCTTCCAAATGGATCCCTTCTCAGTTCTCTGGTTACTAGATCTAGTTTCACTCCCTCCCTTATCTTTCACCAGCATACACTGTTCCATACTACACTCCACTTTCAGCTAGAAAAACTTTCTAAGGGAAAACAGATAAATACTCCTGCTAAATATGAAAGTTTAATTGAGTCCAAACAAAAATGCCAGTGGCTGCATTTCTCTCCCAGTTTAAAATGCGTGGAGTTTGTGACCGATATTTCCCTAGTGGAATAGAGTTCTCTCTCGCTATTCCTCATCCTTGGAACTCTTCGGTAAGTCTGCTTACCGGAAAAACACGTTCTTCATTCATTACACAGGAAAAAGGTAGAGTTTCAGCAATGTTGACTGGATCAAGAATAAAAATACTCCATTTCTATTTTGTATATGATAAAATTCACTCCAATGGGATCTTTTAACTATGGGATAAAGTTTAAATTGTGGACTAGACACATGTGCATCGAAACTCACGGGCTGAGCAGTTCATTAACAATTCAGATTCCCAGGTCCCACCTACAGACATTCTAATCCTGTAGGTCTGGGGTTGAACCTGAAATCTTGAAATTTGAGAACATTTCTCCAGGGGTGAAAGGATTTGGTGAACTCCCTTTTCAGCTCAATTTTAATAAGCTACAATGCCATATGTTCAAACTCAACCTCACCTATATCTTTCTACATTTCACCTGGAAATACATTTCTCTAAATACACTTCCCTTTTATCTAAAGTAAGTTGGAAAGAATTGGGTTAGATTTTTTAAAGAAAGCCAATTATTGCTCTGCAAAGCGAAGGTAGTATCAGTTTCATTGTAGCAGTGTTTTATAAGCTGATAAGGTGTAAGAAAATATGCATATGATCAATCCTTTGAAGGTGGTTTCATGAGAAATAAGGACTTACAAGATTCCGACTTTTCACTTTCAAGATAGAATACAGATGAAATCTCCTAGGACACCATCCTATTAATGTAATTACACAGATACAGGCATGGAAGGAAGTGCTGGGTTGATTAGAAATGACAGTGAGAGAGCTAGCAAGCACAAGTAGAGATTTCCAAACTTACAAAATCAGAACTAGACAGCATTCATTTAGGTTAGAATAAATCTTGCTGAAGGATGCAACCTGCTTTATAAAGAGAATCCTAAAAAGTAAATAAAAGTGGATTTTCTAGTGTATAATGGCATCTGGTTAGCAGATATCAATATCTCAAAATATGCCATTGCAATAACTACAAAGACCCTAAAAGGCAAGGGAACTCAAAGAAGCCTGGAAACAGAGACAGACAACCAAGCGATTACCAGAATCTGTAGGAAATGCCAACAAGGACAAAACAAGGAGCTGAAATGAGACAACCTACAAACGATCTCATAGCAAACAAACCACGCAGAAGACAATTGGGAGGGGGTTTGCACCTCCACTTATTATTTTTCTCTCATTCAGTGACACAGGAATCATGCTCACTTATAAAATGAGACAGCTGCCCCTATCCAGGAGACTCACTTAGTGGCTTGTAAATGTCTCCTGTTCAAAATATATTAGAGGACTATAAAGCTAAGAAAAGCAACAGGGCTAAAAAGAGGGAGGACAGGTGGCGATACAACACATTTAAGACGGTGTAGAAGACACAACAGAAATGTTAATAAGTAAGGGCTAACTCAGAAAGATCCCTAGAACTAACGTGTACAAGAAGCTGTATTCTTTCGGAATTTTTCATGAGTCCAAATGTTCAGACATGGGGCAATATAAGTAGAAGCTTGTCTGAATTCAACAAAGCTGTGGTAGGGGAATGGCCAGGGGGCAATGGAAATCAGCCAAGGACTGTGTACATTAGCCCTCCATCTGTGATGAAGACAAATGGAAAAACCATGCAGGCAGACTTTTTCAGTTGCCATTAGTGGCCAGCATGCTGAGTAGATTGTCCTATGATGTAGAGTGGACTGACCCATGTTTAAGAGCAGTGTTTTCAAATCAACCTTATTGAGGTACAATTTGCATTAAATAAAATGTACCCACACTTAATGTGCTTTCATAAATGTACACTCCCATGTAGCTACCACTCCAAGGTCTGGTGAACTTTTCATCACCCCAGAAAGTTCCCACGTGCCCCGGTACAGTCAATCCTCTCCTCCATCCCAGAGAACCACTGATTCTAATTTCTATTACTACACATTAGTCTTACCTGTCCTGAATTTTAAAATATGTACTCTTTTGTCTCTAGCTTCTCATTATTTTAAGATTCACCCATGTTGTTAAATGTATCAGTGTTTCATTCTTCTTTATTGCTGAGCAGTATCCCACTGTATGATATACCTTTACTATTTATTTATTCACCTGTTGATGGATATTTGAGTTGTTTCCAGATTTCGGTTGTCATGAATAATAGTTTTGTGATCATATGTGTGCAAATCTCTAGTGAGCATATGTTTTCATTTTTTCTAGGGTAAACACCTAGGAACAGAATTGCTGGATCACATGATAGGTGTGTATTTAACTGGATAAGAAAGTGCCAGACTTTCCACTTTCCAAAGTCATTGTACCATTTTACACTCACATCAACATGTGAGAGCTCCAGTTACTCCAATCCTCGCCATCACTCAGTCTTGTCAGTCCTTTTGTTTTAGCCATTAAGAGGAGTATTTTGATGAGCTAAAAAACCAAAGAATATACTTGTTTGTCTGTTTAGTTTGGTTTGATTTTTGTCTGCCTGGCATCCCTTCCTTTAAAGAACTGCTGCCTCCCAAATTCGTGTGTTTGAGACATATGACATGTACTTCATTCGGTTCTTCCCACCTCGTCTGTCTTCTAGGCCCTGGGCTACTTTGTTCCACCTCAGTTCAACTGAGTTGAGGTCTGGCTCGTCCTGTCTTTCTGAGCTCAGAGACCACATATGTCCCAGGGCATGGAGGGCTGCTGAAGGGACTGGGTGATCTAACCTAGCGGGGTAGAGGAGCTATCTCCCTCTGATCAATGGGAGATCAGAGATGTGATGCGGCTGGCAGGTTCCCTGTTTCTTTACTCCATTAGACTGAAGCCCAGTTGCTTCGTGCAGTGTCCAGCCATTCACCCCACATGTCTTAGCAGACGAACCTACTGAGCAACCAACCGTGACTCCACAACTCCTCATGAAGCAGTGGCCACACAGTGATGCAGCGCCTTGCCTTTGGTCCCCATCCTTTCCTGCCTCATTTCCTTTTTCTCTCTCTCTGCCCTGGGATCTGAACTTCCAATAAATCATTATCACTTAAATCTTGCCTCAGGCTGTTTTTAGGGAACTTAGGTTCTCCTTGAGCTCCTTCTCTTGAGCTATCCTGATCCTCATCCTTCTTAACATCCTTTTGTTCAACTTTTCATTGATTTTCTGAGTCTTCCAATGTCTCTCTAGTAAATTCCATTTTGGTCAGAGTCAGTTTCTGTTGCTTAAAGGCAAGGAATCGTAACCAGTTTATGAGACAAGGATATAATTTGGTGGAATATTATAATATTTCTCTATAATAATTTATCCTACAAAAGAGGAAAATGAGGATCACGGCAGTTAATGAAGTTAATCATCTCTGCAGGAGAAATGCGTAGAATAACACTTGGCAAATAGTAGGTGCTAAGGAAATATTTGCTGGGTCTGAATCTGGGAAAGCTGGTGAGCACTGCCTTTTCACCAGCTTTGAGTTCAAGGCCTGTGAGCTTCCTGTCATACCGCACTTTATTTCAGTTCAGGTCAAAGACTTCATCAGGAACGGTTCTCTCTTAGACGTATATAATGGATTCTCTATGATTATCTGCCCACTGATATAACGCTTCACCTAAACAGTTACGTCTAGTGTGGATTGCTCCAGCCTCTGAAATAGAATTTTTAATTTTGTCTAATTTAAAGAGTAGTACATCTGAGAAATCTTGAAGAAAACTAACAAAGCTAGAGGATTTATACTACCACCTATGAAGGCTTAGTGTAATGCTATAGTAATTAAGACAGTGTGGTATTAGCACAGGGATAGACAAAATAACCAAGGAAACAGAACAGAGTCCAAAAACAGACTTATATGATTACATGAGAAACAACGGGAAATTATTTTTTATTTTGTTCTTGGTCAATTAGATACCCATATGGAAAAAAATATATTTTATCATCTACTTCAAAATAAATATGAAAATAAAATCTAGATGAACTGCAGACCTAAATATAAAAGGTTAAGATAATAAAGATCTTAGGGAAATATATAGTACATCCTCATGATCTTAATGTAGGCAAAGATTTTTTTTCCCCTGCAGAAGATAAGGCCTGAGCTGATATCTGTTGCCAATCTTCCTCCACTTTATATGTGGGTCACCATCACAGCACGGCTGACGAGTGGTATAGGTCCATGCCTGAGATCCAAACCCGTGAACCCAGACCGCCAAAGTGGAGCACATGGAACTTAACCACTACACCATGGGGCCAGCCCCGAGATTTTTTTAACAAGACACAAGTGTGCTAAACATAAATTTTTTAATGATAAATTGGACTATAATAAAATCAAGATATCTGTCCACCAAAAGATACCACTAGCAGAGGTAACCCACAGAATGAGAGAAGATATTTGTAATACACATATCCAACAAAGGACTCTAACAATGAGGAAAACCCAATAGAAAAACAGACAAATTCTTGAACAGATCTTCAAAAACTAAGATATCCAAATGTGCAACAAGCATATGAAAAGATCATAAACTTGATTGACCATAATGGGAAATCAAATTAAAACCATAAAACAACATACTACATAGATACACTAGATTGGCTAAAATAAAATTGATTGAAAATACCACATACTAACTAGAATTTGGAGCAATTAAAACTCTCACTTCTGCAAGTTGCAGAAGTGCAAATTGCTACCATCACTTTGGAAAAATATTTGGAAATATCTTTTAAAGGTGAACATATCCACTTTGTATAAATCGGTAATTCCACTCCAGAGTATATACCCATAGACATGTTCACATATATGCACCAGAAGATATGCATGACAATGTTCATTGCTATTCATGTTATCCAAATGCCTATCAATGGTAGGATGAACAAATAAACTGTGGTATCTTCACTCAGTGAAATCTCAGCAGCTGTGAGTATAACTAATGTGCAACCATACATAGCAATATGCTTTGATCACATAAGCATGATGTTGAGTAAAGAAACCAAGTACAATCATGTCATGTGATTCAATCGACATAAAACACAAAAACAGGTAAAATGAATGTATGCTGTTAGACATCAAGGACATAGGGTAGGGCATACTGTCTGGGAGGGTGTAATGGGGGGGCTTGTGGGGTACTTTGATATTCTATTATTCAATCAGGGTGCTTGTTACATGAGTATATTCAGTTTGTGAAAATTGATCTGGACATTTATGTCATGTGCACTTGTCTTTATTTACATTTTACTTGAACAAAAGGTTTTTTAAAGTAGTACATCTGTAACAACGTTTAATGGAAGATAATATCTTTACAGCCTATTCTCTGAAACAAGGCATAACTTGCGTCCAATTGTAAGAATTAACAATGACTAACACTGGCTAAAGTTCTGTCATAAAAAGAGCTTACCTTTTTCATTGCAGCAATTTAGCAATCATGTATTTTTTTTATTACACTAAATTCTGTATGTTATTGAGTATCACTGTGTGTTGTGAATTATCTCCATGAAGTAGTAGATGAAATCTTTGGCTACTGCATTCTAACATTTTGTGACTAGTCGTGTGGGGCTAATTGCATTTTTCTACAGAATTTTAAAGTGTTAAAAGAAAATTTTCCCTCAGCGTGTATCTCCTTAGCACAATGTTTGGCATAAGATATGCATTCATCCTATGTTTGGTGAATTTAATAATTGTAAATTCACTTGATTTGTTCAAAGATACTGTAAATGAGCTTTAAAACAGGAGCTTCTAAAGTGAGGTCCACAGACCACCAGTAGTTCCAAACTGGAACAGGAAAAATGACATCTCAATTTGCATTAGCTTCTAAGTAAATTTTAACGTTTCCCTCAATTGTCACTTTGTCACTAGTAGAAATCACAGATGTTGTTATATAACATTACAATTGTTATCTTGACACATTTTCTGTGCTTATCACTACATCATTACACTTTACACTGAAATTTTAATAGTTAACAGACTCACCACAAGAAATACTATTTAATGCACTGATAAAGAAGCCCGGGTAGGCCCCTGGCCGAGTGGTTAAGTTCACGCACTCCGCTTGGACGGCCCAGGGTGTCACTGGTTCTGATCCTGGGCGCAGACTTGGCACCACTCATCAGGCCATGATGAGGCGGTGTCCCACATAGCACAACCAGAGGCACTTACAGCTACAATATACAACTATGCACTGGGGGGAGCTTTGGGGAGAAGAAGAAGGGGGAAAAAAAGAAGATTGGCAGCAGTTGTTAGCACAAGTGCCAATGTTTTAAAAAAAAAAAAAAAGCTCATATTTTACCACATCATAATTGTTTAGATATCATAATAGTATTTCAACATAATTATTTCCTTGGTAATCCTATATATTTTAGATATTTGAAAACATTATTTTAAGAAAGAGGCTAGAACCTTCCCCAGGTTGTGAAAGAAGTCCATGGCACACGCATGCTGACACTCATGCACACACACACAATGTTAAGTTGTGTTGAGTTCAAGGCACATTGTCCCCCAATGAGAGAGAGAGGCGAGGGGTGGAGGGTAGAAGGAAGAAACAGAGGGAGAGAAAGAGAACCGCGATCTATAATACAACAACCAACAGTGCTATGGCAGAAGTGAAAGTAAATTTTATAATTACTCAGAGAATTTGACCATTTCCTTTCGACATCTCATTTCACCCAAAACAGAAAAGAGGGACTGTCTTCCCTATTATCGCTAACACACCCAGTACACTAACACACTCCCTAGATTCCAGCCACGTTAAACGCAGAAACAAGAGTTCCTCTTTCATTCTCCCCTTCCTCTGCGCAGGTCCCTGATCCAGACCGCCCACCCCACCCTTTCTGCCCCACCGCAGTTTTCTCAATGAGCTGCTTCTTATTCGTCCAAGTCCAGCTAAAACCGTCCTGCCAGGTATTGTGTTTGCCCCCATCGCCACCTTCCCCGCCTATTTTCTTTCCCGAAAGGGTCACCTACACGCATGACATCTATCAGTAGTCAGGCCCTATGACTTCCGGTTGTATCCGCCAATGAAGGATCCACAAGAGACCTGAGGGGAGGGGAGATGGACCATTTCTTCTCTCTCCCCACTTTGAGCTTAGGGGTGGCACATACCCACTGTGCCTTGTTGTTCCTTTATTCCCTGCCACACTTTGTGAATGGTCCGTTACTCAACCGACCTCAGATTATCCTGTTTTAGGTGTGCCTTCCATTTCCTCTGGTATCTGGGCTGATTCAGTCATTAAATTATCTTTCCATCCTTCCATTCCAAAGGTAGTCATAGGCCTGACTCTGTTAATAACACTTTCTTTTCCTATTTTTATTGCTTTTTTTTTTTTGCATGTTTATATTTCCATAGCTTCTTAAATGCCAGAGCAGTAATTGTGTAATATCTGAATTCCCAGTACCTGGAAAGGCCTCATACATAAAAGTTGCTTAATAAAAGTTTATTGAATAAATGTATAAACAAATGGTAGAAATTATAAGGGCAATTCTCAGCATAAATAAATGCTTTTACCCATTACACTGGCCTTTATCACCTCATTATTACTGCTGGTAAATATTGTAAGCTTCAAACTTGATTTAGGAATTGGAAAAGAATTTCACAGACTTTACCACTTCTGTGTAACAATGTGTTTTCATAAGTTTTATAACACAACGTATACTACTAAAAAAATACCCAATTGTATTCTTGTATCAAATGCCATTTCGTTTTCATCTTTGTAATTTCCTCCACAGGAACTTCAGAGTTCAGAGGGCACTGGATAACATAAGGAACTATTTCATTCTTATTCAAAATTAAATATTTTAATAGATTATCAAAAGCAAATCCCTATTTATATTTTCTTATTATTTTCCTCTTCAAAATATTTATGTGGATTTTACATGACAGATTTCATTCTCGGAAAATGATTATATCAATTTAATTACACTGTTACCTCAGGGTCGATTCTTTCATATTTACGAAGTTTGGAACAGAGTAGATTCCAAAAACAGAAAACCATTGCACCTAGGCACCTGGAAGATGAGACTCAATTTAAATAACTGAGAAGCAAAGTCTAAAATATAGAATTACATAAAATATGATCACAATTGTTTCTTTTCTTTTATTTCAGAACTTTTACTTAGAAATCACACAATAAAGAAACAATTGAAATCCCCTTTGTAGCCAGCCCTGATTTATTCCACTCTCTTATTCTCCTCAGTGGTATAGCTTTCCCAGACATGTTTTTGCATTTTTAATACATATGTAGGTATCTATAAACAACAGATAGCATTATTTTGTGTCTAGCTTTTTAAAAATCATATAAACTATATCGTATCATGGATATTTCTCTGTTCCTTAGATTTGCACTCAAATTGTGCTTTTGAGATTTACCCAGATTGATAAATCTGGATAAAGTTCTTTTTTTTAACATCTAAATAGAGGGAGCAGACACTGCAGGTTGCCTACCCAACACCATGCCTCACTAAGAGAAACATAATATTTTTTCAATGCAGTCATGTGCCCTGCAAATTAGACAATATTTTCCAGGCCTCCTGCACTGGGTTCAGCTCTATGACACAGATCTGGCAAATGAGATGTAAGCAAAGTCTGCTTGGGATTGCTCAGGAAAATTTCTGATGACTCAGCTGCCTCCTCCTCCTCCTTGTTTCTTTCTTCTTCACTTCTTTCTTACCTAAAAGGAGGATGTGATTCATGGTGATAATGCAGTCATTTTGTAATGATGAGGAAAAGAGCTACATGTTAAATATGGCAGAGTAGGATGAATAGAAGCTTAGATTCTTCGTTTGTTTGTGTTTTTTTTTTTGAAGATGGGCCCTATGCTAACATCCATTGCCAATCTTCCTCTTTCTCTTTTTTCTTCCCAAAGCCCCAGGTCATAGTTGTATATCCTAGTTAGTCATTCATTGTAATCATAGTAAGTCATTCTAGTTCTATGTGGGATGCCGCCACAGCATGGCCTGACAAGGAGTGTGTAGGTCCACACCCAGGATCCGAACCAGGGAACCCTGGGCCACTAAAGTGGAGCACATGAACTTAACCACTCAGCCTCAGGCCGGCCGCCTGGAAGCTTAGATTCTTACTGGCCTTGTGAAGCTACCATGACAAGCAGTGCTGCCTCTGGACTTCATATTAAGTGAGAAAAGTAGAATCTCCTTTTGGTTAAGGTACAGAAGTTGGCTATTATATGCAGCCTTACTAACTCCTAACCCATAATAGAATTCCACTAATGAATATGGTATACTTTATACATGCCTTTATCCTTTCCAATACACTGCTTACTTCTACTTCTTTACAGCTATAACTGTATTGCATCAGTACTAAAATGAACAGCCTTGTACAATGAACTTCTCTGTATACACATCTGAGATTGCCTAGGAGCACTGAAAGTTAATAAAACCGCACTGATATTCAACTTCGGAGAACAGTTAAAAACACCTAGAAAAGTTCTCTGCGTTCACACAAACAGTGTATGAGTTCTTGATTTCATACACTTTTGCCAATGTGATAATGTTACGTTATGGCCAATGAAATTTCTTTAAGTCTAATGGGCATGAAACAGAATCTCATTTTTTTTATTTGAAATTCATTAATTCCTAGTGAGGTTGATCTTTTTGTTTTCATATTGGACTTTCTTATTTTTTCCTATTGGACTTTTGACTATTTTTGAAATGAATTTTTGGAACATAATTACACGCATTCATGAGTAGGTCCAGAAGTCTTTGCAAATCAAGAAAAAGATTTAATTCAATAATGGCTACTTTTCTGTTGAGTACTTTTTACATTTCATCAATTCTAGTCCTCATGAAAATTCTGAAAGATAGTAAGATAGGAATTACTGTTCATAAGTTTTTGTTATTTTTATACATCTTATTACACCATGACATTGTTCTGAGGTTTGTATAGACATCGAGAAGTTACCATTTGTTCAAAGTCATGCAACTAGGAAGCTGTGGAGCAGAGGTTCGAACTCAAATCTGCTGACTCCAAAGCCTGCACATTTTTTATTACACGACACTGATCATAAGATTTTTATTCATCATAAACTGTGTGCAGGAAAATTATTAGCTGCTGTAGAGAAGGAAACAAAATTACAACAGCAATCTTCTAAATTATGAAGACAAAAACGTCTATATTCATACTGATTTTCAAACAGGCAACTGAAAAATAGACATTTAAGAAACAGTTCCTGGTCACGGAAAACATGAGGTAAATAGAAATTCAAAAAAAAGATTGAATATCACCAGAGAAATGTCCTATAATTGCTACTTGGACACAACTTTCACTTTAGTAGGTTAAGTGAATGCAAGTGATCCATCTTAGTTTTAGAGAAGCAGGTGCTGCTTTTGCTCATGAAATTCTCCTTGCAGAATTAATTGAAATTGGCTTGGCTATGAGGACTCTCAGTTGATTTGGGAACTAGCTCGAGAGTCACGAACAAGGAATAATCATAACCCTCTGAGTACCTAGTTTGCTACTGGGGTGGCATAGGGATTGATGGAATGAGTTTCATTTAGCATCTTCATTAATGACCTGAAGGAGGGAGAAAATAGCTTGTTAATGAAATTCACAAATGGTAATATATGAGGAGGCATTGCAAACACTGATAAAGATGGCTAAATTATCAAAAGAAACCCAAAGAGATTAGCTGTGTAGTCACAAATGAACAACCTAAAATGCAATGTGGAAATCTGAGAGCTGAGAGCAGAGACGGGGTGATAAGGAAAGGAAGTTGGCAGAGGAAATATTATTAATTCTTATGATGTCATTGACTAAGAGGCTTCCAAAGCATTATTTCTAAAAGGAACCCCAGGAGTTAAAGCAAAAAGTCATCTGTCGATGGATGCTTAGTTGTTTCCATACCTTGGCTATTGTGAATAATTTTGCAATGGAGATGGGAGTGCAGATATCTCTTTGAGATCCTCTTTTCAATTCCTTTGGATATACACTCAGAAGTGGGATTGCTGGATTATGTGGTAGTTCTATTTTTAAGTTTTTGAGGAACCTCTAGACTGTTTTCCATAGTGGCTGCACCAATTTACATTCCCACCAACAGTGCAAATGGGTTCTCTTTCCTCCACATCCTCATCAACACTTGTCATCCCTTGTCTTCTGGATGATAGCCGTTCTAACAGGTGTCGGGTGATATCTCACTGTGATTTTGATTTGCATTTCCCTGATGATTAGTGATGTTGAGTACCTTTTCATGTACCTATTGACCATTTGTATGTCTTCTTCAGAAAAATGTCTATTCAGTTCCATTCAGTTCCTCTGCCCATTTTTTAATTGGACTGATTATTTTTTTGCTATTGAGTTGTATGAATGGATAAAGAAGATGTGGAATATATATATGTATACACAATGGAAAACCATTCAGCCATGAGAAAGCCATTTGCGACAACATGGATGGACCTTGAGGACATGATGCTAAGTGAAATAAGTCAGACAGAAAGACAAATACCACATGATATCACTTATATGTGGAATCTAAAAAAGCTAAATTCATAGGAACAGAGACTAGAATAGTGGTTACCAGGGACTGGCAGTGGGGGAAAATGAGAGACATTGGTCAGAGTACAAACTTCCAGCTATAAAATGAATAAATTCTGGAGATCTAACATACAGTATACTGATTATAATTAATAATACTGCATAATATACTTGAAAGTTGCTAAGAGAGTAAATTTTAAATGCTCTCACCACAAAAAAAGAAATGGTAATTACGTGACATGATGAAGGTTTTAGCTAACACTATGATGGTCATCATTTTGCAATATGTAAGTGTATCAAATCAACACACTGTACACCTTAAACCTACCCAATAAAGCGGAGGGGAATAAAGTGAAAAATCATTTAGATTCTAGCTTATAATGTGAAATGGCTGCCAAAAAGAACTCTGGCTTACTGCTATATGGTAGAACAGAAAGAACCTTGGCTTGGAGTCAGTAAGACAGATCTGAGATTCAAACCTAGGTCTTCCATCTGATCCAATTTTTTCATCTGCAAAATGAGGATAATGATAGCCACCTCATGGGGCTGCTGTATGGATGAAACGAGAGCCTACACAAAAAACAACAGGCACAATGCCTGGCGTGCCCAGACAGTCCAGCAAACCTTGGCTACATATGAAGCAGGCTTCGATACATTCCTGCCTTGAGATGAGTTGCTGGGCTCAGGACTGAGCACTTTAACTCCCAAAATATGGAGTTAAACAGGAGAAAGCTCCAATAAGAATAAGAGGAAAGGAAGCGGCAAGGCCAAGAGGGAGACAGAAGAATTTAATCCAGTTCACTGATTCCAGAAACACAGCTGAGGTGTGCAAGGCTGAAAATGGAGAGTGAATATTTAACAAGAACAAGAAGATGTAAGCAAGAGTAATGGGTGAAATTAAGAAAAGGAAAGCTTAAGCTTTAGATCAGGAAAGAATTTTCCTTGACGCTTCTATCAGATATTAGCAGATTATTCATACAAGGATAATAGTAAGTGAATTATTTCTTAAAATATTTTAAATTAACTGGATAATGGTTGAAAAAGTTTATCACTAGGAAAAAAATTCTCCTGACTTCTTTTAGACTCTAATGCCTTTGATAATATTTCTCACACCACCAGGATTCAAAATTGTCCAAGAAGTTCTAAAACTTTAATAGAATAAATGACCCTTTTCCTCAAATTCTCAGCAAAAATCCCTAAGAAGTCATTGAACAGAATTTCCACAGATTTTAGTCTCCTTTCCTTCTAGAAATTACTCTTAAACACTTTGGTATACTGCTAAATATATGATGATATCTGATTTTTCACACAATTATATATGCCACTATTTCACAACTGAATTATCCAGATTTCATGATATTCTGCAAAACAAAGCATTCTTTTCAGATGCTCCAACTCCTGGACAAGCATGAAGTTCTCCTCTGCACAAGAAAAATCATATTACTTGAGTCTAGAGCAGGAGGTCTGGTTGTAGCTTAAATAACCAGCAGATATTCAGGCAAGAGCCAGGACAGAAACATGTAAGGGAGAAGGCAGACATCTGATTCATGCATCAAGATACCATCAAAAAACATATATTGTCCACTGTGTGCCAGACATTGTATGAGGTCTTGGTGATTTACCAATGGCCAATAAAAATTAAAGTTCCCACCCTCAGAGACTTACATCCTAATGAGGAAGGCACTCATTAAAGAGATACATGAGCACGAGTAAAATACGATTTCTAAGGTACATAAGTACTATAAAGAAATATGAAGGGTCAAGGGGTGGCTTTGGGATGGGAATAGGAGACAGGGCTGTTTTAGTTAGGGTGGTCAAAGAAAGCCTCTTATTATATGACATTTGGGAAAAGACCTGAAAAAAGTGAGGGAAGAAATTAACTTGATTTAGAAAAGTCACGTTCCAGACAGAGTAAAAAGCAGACATAAAGGCCCTGCTCCTGTACATTTCAGGAGCAACAAGAAAGGCATGTCGCGAGAATGGAGTAACCAGGGACTGGCAAGTAATCTTGGGTGGAGGTGGCAAAATGGTAGAAGTTTAGGTTAATAACCAGGCAGGGGCCAAATCGTATAGAGCCTTGAAGCCTGGGACAAGGTATGGGAAAACAATGAAGGTTTTGAAGAGAGTAACAGGATCTGATTCAAGTTTTTAAAAGCTCACTCTGGCTGCTCTTTGAAAAATAGATTGTCTTGGGTGCAGAGCGGAGGTAAAACCAAAGAGTGGAAATAGAGAAGCCATTCTATTGCACCAGGAAAAGATGATAATACGACAGGAGGGACAGAAACAAGCCTATAGACTTAGAAGGCGTTTTGGAGGTAGAGCCAATAGGTTTTGCTGACAGATGAGAGGAATGCCAATTCGTTGAGGGGATGGACTGCTAAGCCATTCGGAAGGAGTGGTTTGCGAGTGAGCTGCCTAGGCTGTCGAGCACAAGGAATACGAGTATGCTTGGTGTGTTCAGGAGAGTGGATCATGGCAATATGAGGCAGTTTTTTGTTCCTTCAGTGAGTCCCTTTATGTCTCTAGTATCCAATAACTTATGGAATCTTTTTCAGTTGATGTGTACGGGCTTTGGTAAATTCCAGAATCTGTATGTCAGTTCTGGGAACTCATATCTATTTTGTCATTCATACTTAATTGATCTCTTTCGTGTTTTGAACTGTGCCTGTTCTTCCCTACAATCACCTCACACCCAACCCAAGTCCACAGTATCATGGAGGGTCCTCCACACCCTTGCCAAACCATCAGGATTTCAGAGCTCTCCATCTTGAGTCCTTATTTTGGGGGTTTATGTGTGGTTAATGGGATGATGGAACTGCGTTCTATTCTAGATGCTCATCCATCATTCCCTTTCTCTTTCCAAATGCCTTTCTCCTTTCTTGAGGGCTGCCCTCTATATTTTCGGCACGATGGCCCCATGCAAGGGGAACATAGTTCTCTTATGTTTGTTTCCTAGTGTTGCCCAGCATTTTCTAATCGATCTAAGCTGACTAGAAAACCCCAGACAATCTTGGTACTCCCACTTCCCTTGCACCCCATATTTAAGAAATCCCAACTTCATACTGACTCTACCTTGGGCCTGGCGATGCGTCTGTCCCTCTTCCTTACTCTCGTCATCACAGCTTTAAGGCAAGCCCTCTTCACCTCTCCTTTCCATTACTGCCATAGACTATTTGGTCTTCCTTCTCTCTCCATAGAGCGGGTGGTGATCTTTCTTGAACACATATCTGGTGATTCCCCATTACCTGGAGCAGGTTTTCAGACTGCGCTTTTTGAAATCCCAGGGAGTTTTCCAATTTGTCCTCAAGGACCTTTGAATAAGAGGCAACTGGTGGAATAAGAAGGGCAGGCAGGCTCCTGACCATCTTCCTGGCTTCCACTGGAGCTGAACCTCCTTTTCTTTGTCTTGTATTTGTCTTCTGAATAAGAATTTTGCAATAAAGCGTTTTGCTGAGAGACAGATGGAAAAACACTGACCTAGACTAGCCCTAACTCCTAATATACACTGGAGCTCCTTCAATGCTAATCTATTTCAACCTCTCTTCTGTTACTTCCCCAATAATACCCACTACAGCCCAGCCGTACTGCTCTGCCCACACTTCCTAGAACATGTCATGCCCTAGAACACAGGCATGCAGATAAGTTCCTGCCACAATACTTTATATGCTCTCAAGAAATTGTTGCTATTATGAGTGACTGAATTTCCCTCGTCCTGCCATATTTGTCCCTTTCACTCTCTTTCCTCTTCCTTAAGAGACTCACATTAAACATCATCTTCTTTCTGACTCCTCAAACGGGGTAAATTGCTCTTGTACCATTATAGCTTTTTTATGATGACGTTTCTCAAACTGTGTCATAAGAATGTATATTCAGGAGCCCAGACTGTCTCTGAGACTCCTGTGTCAATTCTACGTTTTCATTTTGCTGATAATCTAAAACTAAAATGTACTAGTTTTAAAGTGGGAACTTTCTCTTGCAGGAATGAGGCTCCAAATACATTTTCATAGGATAAAATTCTAATTTTCTTAACTGAGTATCTTTTCAAACTGAAGTTATGGGAATCTCTGGGCATATTTTTGCAGTTCTCAAGCTGTGTTAGTTTGCACAAAAGTTTGAGATTTCCTTTTTACATATGTCTTTATAAACAACAAGCATATCTTGTTTTTAGGTGTTTGATTAAGTATCTCTCTTATCCAATAGAGGGTGAAAGAGCTGTTTGTAGCTGGCAATGTACTAGCTGAGCAAGTCCTCCCGTCCTCATGGCAAAAAAAAAAGTCGAATTTTTTAAATGAGCCCTAGAACCCCTTTTGGATCCTAACTGATAGACAAGTTAAGATGGCGGAAATGCTGTGAGCCCACATTTTCTGGCCTTGAAGTCTAATTATCTGCCACAATGGACCTTACCACTTAAATGCTCCAAGCTTCAACATCCTTCTTTGCCCACTAAGGATCAAATGAGATAAAGGTAAAAGCAATAAATATGAGACGTTATCATGTTATTACGTTAGATGTTATTATGACTTTCAAAGGCCTCAATAAATAACAGGATATCTTACGTGGGAACAATCCTTAGGAAATGAGGAAGAGCTGCCTTAACCATAAAAATCTGCCTTAATTGCCAGTTAGTGATTCCATGTGTTCAGCGACACCTAGAGAGACAGCTAGCCACAGTTTTTCCTTAGGCCTGAGCCCAGGAGGCCCCCTGGGAAAGAAATCGAAGTCTCTCCGTGTCAGTCAGTTTTCGGGAATATAAGACCTTTGGTGGACTGGAAGAAGCCCCAGAGTAGACAGAAGGCAGGGAGGGGGGCAAGAGAGAAAATAACCAAAAGTAAAAAGAAAAGGCTCTGGCTTGATCCCCAGAGAGGTTACTGGAGGAAAGAGTGATGCCAGGTAACATGACACTGTACCTGAACTCCCTCCGACTCACCTGCAGGATACACTCTGGGAAGGAGGAAAGGAAAGAACTGTGTCCAAAAAGGCCCTGGGTTTTTTTCCCCCAGGAAATAGCTATAAAATCCCAAAAATGGGATAGCGATTTCTAAACCATCAGAGAGATGGGTACTGGAGATTAGATAACAAGAGAGAGAGGATTTCCAGGGTAACAGGTGACAGAGCATAAACGTCCCAGCAACATCAGGGTCAGGAGCAAAGGGTTGGGAGAGGCAGGGGTGCCACCACCTCGTGAGTGGCCTAAGCAGGGTACAAGCAACTGCAACATATCAGAGATGTGGAGACAGATGGCATAAAAGGGGTCAAGAACAGCTAAACCTGAGGAAGAACAGCTCTGTAACTGGCTTGATAGCATGTAAGACTCCTCCCCTTGTTCTCTGCATTCAGTGACCCCTATAAAGGCAGGAAATGGTGGAGGGACAGCTAAGGTCCTGCCACTTGGTAAGCGGGAGCTACAGATCATGTGGACTTGGTGGCAACTGCTAAAGTTGCTGTTCTCTAGAGCCCTGTGTCAGTCAGAGACCCGGCAGGCAACAGATGGCATACTTGAGGAGAGCAACCTGGGGGAGAAATTAACAAAAGAACTATGTGCACAAAAGTGGGCGAGATTACAGGAAACCAACAAGGGCTGGAAGGGCAAAGAAAGGAAGTGGATACCAGAATCCAGAGAGAGAAACCGAAGCTAGAAGAGAAAGTTGCCCAGCAGAAGCTGTCACCACAGAGAGAAAAGAGGCAACAATTAAACACAATAGAGCCCTCACTCTCATGGGTTCTCACTGGCTTAATCCAACAGGAAGCTTGAAGATAAGCAAACTAAGTAATGAAATCCAGAAAATTACACCACAGATTAGGGCTAGGAAAGGGTGAAAAATAGGTCTGGAGATTCAAATGAAAAATATCAAAGATCCACAAGCCTGTAGGTATTCCTAGAGGATATGTGAATATGTGCAATGTTGCTTTCCATGTCATCTTCATGAATCCTGCTGGGACACATTTTATTTCTTGCAAATAAAGAGATAAAAGGTGGTGGTTATGATGATGGTGGTGATGATGATGATAGAGGAGAAGCAGATATGAAGAAGGAGGAGGAGAAAGAGAAATAAATAACACAACAAATACTACTAAAGTTTAAAAAAAAACTGTGCATTTAACAGCTATTTGTTGAACACCTGCTAAGTGTTAGACTGCCGAGCAATCTGTTGACAATAAAGAAAGAAGACATGGTTTCTGTCCTTATGAGCTACCTGTTTATTGAAAAAATTAGATCTGTGAGTCAGTGTTCACAGTGCAGCATTAGCTACTACATGGGTAAATAAATTCAATTCAACTAGCTTCTATGGCTATCTTATTAAAAGTAATGATAATTATCCTAGTTACCATTATTAAGCTCTATTATGTACAAGGCAATTTGTCAAACTACTTAAATCAGACCTGCCTCATATGATCATGAGACGATTGAATTCAACATCTGATATTATCTTCACTTTACAGACGAGAAAGTTGACAGTTAGGAAGTTGAAGTCACTGACTCAGTCTCCTGACTGGTAAGAGGTGGAGCTGTGGATTAAAACCCAAGCATTCCGATTTTAGAGACACACACACCTAATCACTACAGGGGTTGAGACCACAATGGTTTGCCTTTGAAAACTGCATACACTGTACCCTTTCAAAAACCAAGGGAGTTTTCTTGATCTGTCAATTTAGCATGTCCCCTGTTATCCCTTTCAATATCAATGACTCAATTTACTAATTGCATCAAATATTACATTAGCTCAGTATTACACTAATTAGTACCATTTTGTTTACTAGATGATGACAGGGTGGAGTGGAGTTTCCGTTCCTTGACACCCATTATTAAAATGATTATTCCCCAGGGGGTGACGTGGAAAAGAGGAATGAGCTGCCTGCAGCACGTGTGGATACCTGTGGCCTTTCGCAAGGAGGATGGCCCTACCCCAAACTACTCCATCTGGCAGAGCCGCTACCTGCTGGAGTTTACACATGAATGGCAGCGATTTGCATGCAAATAGAAGCCTACATGCTTTCTTGGAGCTAAGAGCTGTATTTCAACATTTCACGGTGGAATTAGTCAGTGGACAGGACACTGCAACTTTGTGGCTGTGCCAGCTAAAACCCTTCTAAATACCAAGCTCTGCGTTTCGCAGCAAGATTGTTTACTGAACCAGTTCATGGAAGCTCCAGACTCCTCTGCTGAAATACTGCCAGCTCCAAGCTCTGATTTTGACATTGATGTTGTCAGTTGAGATTAAGCATTGGTCTTAACGAATGCTGGCAGACGCCTTCTGAGGTATGATCACTCGTGTTCCCTCGGCTAGGGAGCAAAGCTCTGGACAGGAGTGAAACTAAGGTCTTGGGAGTAACTAGTTGCCTTTTGTTCTTGCTCCCCTTCATCGGTTTCCCCTTTCTTATAAGGGTCAACTTCCTTGACTAGTCTTCATGGATTTTCATAATCTGAGCCATATCGATCTTTCGTCCTCATGCTGCCCCATTCTTCTATACTCCCACAATCCAAAAGTACTTCTATTTGCCCTTTCACATGATGCAATTTTAAAAAGCTCTCCTTCCTTTGCACATGCTGTTCCCACTATCTGGAATGACCACTTTCACTATTGCTGATGGTAAACTTCAAAACCCTGGATGGTGAGCCTTCAAAACTCCATTCAGGTATTCAGAAAGACCTTCCCTGCTTGTTTCAAATAAAGGTAATTTCTCCATCTCCAAAGTCTCATCTATATCTTTACTCCTATTGCATGAAACAAGACACAGAAGCACACAGAAATAATAGTCTTGCCTAGTTGACACTAAGCGTCTGTCACTTGTTTCCCCTTATGTACCCAGATCTCAGCACAAAGTTTGGCATACAGTAAAGTGCTTCATCCTTCTTTGTCTAATTTACCTGAACTCTTCTACCCAAGTATTTGGTATAAGAAGAATTTGGGAGTTTAAAACAAACCACAACATTATGTTAGTAATTCAGGAATTAGTACTAACTTCTTATAAGGTTACTTATTTCTGTTTATAAAAATGCACATGATTATTATAAAATTTTACCAAGAAAATAAAAATAAAAGAAAAAAAAGCCTTAAGAAGGATGCAAAAAAATTCCTTAACCTGCCCAGCCAGAAAAATGCTTTCAACATTATGGGCCAATGCATATATACATCCATTTCTATATATGCATATATAAATATGAATATATAAATCAGAAGTAGACCTTTATTAGTTTTTCTCTCTTTTTTTTAAGAAATTTATTTTAAATAGTAGAAATGAGTTATCCTTTGCAGAGGAAGATGACACAATGGAGAAATAAGTATTCCGTCCTGATGGAAGAAGACAGTGAGGCTTGCTGGAATCCATTTAGCACAATCAGTTGGTCTATTATCTCCCGATTATGAAAGTGGAGAAATGAGATATTTAATCAGGACATATTTTAGAAAGTTGTAACATATTTGCGTATTTCCCTAAGGCCTGTAATGAAGAGCTCTTAATATTTCATTTTCATTATTACCAGAAGAGAAGAGTTACAATAAAAAACTCTCCTTGTGGTCTTAGTGCCAGAACAGAAAAGAATTTCAACATCTCTAGGTCATTCAAGCAATGACCCCACAGTCGAACTAAGTAGAGAACCACTCAAGATCAGAGCTCGGGGTCCACTTACCAACCATTTCCATTCTCTGTCTTTGCCCATGCTCTCTGCCCCTAACTCACAGGAGGACATCTTGTGTTTAGAATCTGTTTTGAAGGTCATGGAAAATAATCATTTCCATATGCAGGATAATGTGGACATCTTCCACTGAATACCAAATTCCTCCACAGGTTCAGGACCAAGGGCCACATTCTCTCTGCCCTATGACACTTGGCAACCCCTGAGGGTGAGGGGGGCATGAGTGAGAAAACTGAGGCCCATTCATGGGAAATTAAGAAGATCGAAGTAGGTCATCTTTAAGATTCTTTTCAAGCTAAAAAGTTATCTGATTTGATTAGTGCCGAGCAATAATATCATCCACTGGATGAGAAATGTAATCATTGAGCCAGAGAATATTTTTATCAAACACCAAAATGCTGACTCTTGACTCTTTCCCCATATTTCTCAATGTACTGTTCTCATTCCAGATCTAGGGCTGATCACGCCAAAAAAAGAAGCTTCGATTTATATGACAAGGGACGAGTGGGTGCAACTCTCAGGGATGTCTGAGTCTAACCAGACAGTGCTGCACGCTTCCCAAATCCAGTGTGGGCTGTGGTGGTGTCTCTGATAAGAGCAAGCGACAAAGGCAGATGGCATGATTACTGTGATGGAAAATGAGAATTGAAAAACACCCAGGTCCCAGCAGCCCCCGACACGGTGGCCCTGGATAGCTAGATTTCAGCCATTCCTAAACATTGGTAGGAAGAAATAGATTCAATTCTTTAAGTGTTTTCAATCTGTTTTTTCTTTTTATGTTTGTATCCTCTGAATAGAGTGTCAGTTTCTGTTTAGAAGGACTGATATATTTATTCACATTTAGCTGTCATGTTGGGGGGGCATAAGGAGTAAAACAGAAAGGAGTATGGAAGGGAGAATTATTTGGAAAGGAAAACCAGCATAACAGGAGAAAGCAAAGGCTTGCTTAGTTTCTAAAAGAGAATAGTCTTTTAAAGGTCAGCTAGAGGGTGTGTGTGTGTGTGTGTGTGTGTGTGTGTGTCCTAAACCACAATTGCCAGAAAGGCACAAGACTCATTCACAAAAAGAGCCCAATCTAGCATGCAGCCTATCTTTCCTGCCCTCCAGGGAATGGGGACCTCAGAAGGTGAACAGAGGGGAAGAGGGGTAAGTGTCTGCCCTCATACAGACGTCTAAAGTCTCTTTTCATTTGCATTCTCTCCTTAATACTTAATGCTTCTTATAAAATAACTTTGACTTAAATACAATCTATAGCCTAGATAACAGAATTGTATCAAAATTAATTTCTTGATTTTGATCACTGTCCTGTATGTATGTAAGAGAATGTCTTTATTTTCAAAAATACATGCGGAAGTATTTTAAAAAGATACCATAGTTGTAATTATTTTCAAATGTTACAGAAGAAAAAATAACATATATAGACAGAATAATAAAGCAAATGTGCTAACAAGTTAACATTTGGGATACCCGGGTGAAAATATCAGGAATTCTCTGTATTCTTCTTATAACTTTTCTGTAATTTTGAAATTATTTCAAAATAAAAAATTTAATTGGGGACTATTCTATATTAAAAGAAACTTATCATTTTAACTTGTCATCATAGTGAGGACTCGTCCTCCAACAGTGCCATTGGGAGGATGACTGAAAAGTAAAGAACTAGACTCTGACACAACTCAAACCCAAGATACTGTATGTAAACCACACAACCAAAATTGCATTCTAGAAATCTGGTCAAAATCTTCCATAACATTTCTAATGAAGTTCTCTTCTTGCCATTCACCCATTCCTTCATTCACTGAATATTTACTGAGTGCCTTCGTATGACATGATCAAAAAAGCTAATGCTCATAAGCCTGAGGAGGAGACACACACACGGAGTCATATCTAATACCCTGTGGCAAAGGATAAAATAGGTGCCATGGGAGCATAGAGAGGGGCCACCCTCACCCAGGCTTCAAGGGGGATCAGAGAAGCCTTCCTAAAAAGAGGATGTCTAATATTAAACCCATAACAAAGGAGAAGCTGGCTAGCTGAAGGAGGTGTGAGAGAGCAATACATCCCACACTGGGGCACAGCCTTGCTAGTGGAGAGTAGGGGAGGCTCTAGGTTACAAAACAATTAACACTGAAGAGTCAAGCAGGAGCCTTTTATGATTTGCTCATAGTTTGGGATTTTATCCTGAAGTCTATGGGATCTTTTTTTTTTTTTTTTTAGTAAGATTAGCCCTGAGCTAACTGCTGCCAATCCTCCTCTTTTTGCTGAGGGAGACTGGCCCTGAGCTAACATCCGTGCCCACCTTCCTCTACTTCATATGTGGGATGCCTGCCACAGCATGGCTTGCCAAGCAGTGCCATGTCCACACCCGGTTCTGAACCGGCGAACCCTAGGCCGCCGAAGCGGAGCGTGCGCACTTAACCACTGCGCCACCTGGCCAGCCCCAGACTCTGGGATTATTAAGCAAAGGAGTGACATGAAAAAAATTTGTTTTTAGAATTTGAACTCTGGTTAATGGTGAAACTATGGATTTGAGGAGGGCAGGAATGAGCCTGGGAGCCCACTTAGCTGGAAATGAGACAGTTAACACTAAGGCGACATCAGGAACATGTGGACAGGTGAAACTAAAGGATCATACACCATTTCTGTCTTCTGAGACCCAACCCTTTTAAGTCAAATGGAAACATCCTTGTGCCCTGTATCAAATGGATCCTAACGGCCAGGGGCTCACACCCTAACCTTGCATATGACAATCACTCTAGCCTCAGCTTCCATCACGGCTTTTCTGCTCTTGCTGTAAATCCCATGCCTGATTCTGAGAGATGGTCCCATATCCCCTCACAAATCCATCCTCCCTTCTAAGCTCCTCTGAACCCTTTGCCTCTTGCTACAAAAGTCAATAAAATGAGAACATCACACCGAAGCCAAAATTACATTGCTTAAGACCCTAAAACTCAATCTAAATCAGATTATCAAAAGAGCTTGTTCAATGAAAACTATTACTTAACCGGGCTTCACAAAAGAATCCAGAAATACTTCTTACGGCCATTCCCACTCATGTTTTACAAACGCTGAAATGACTTCCTCAATCTCTGTCTGCCAGGTGAACTCCTAGTTATACTTCAAGATCCACATCAAAAAGTAACATTTTGCTGAATGCTCCCAGGAAAGGTGAGTGAATCACTCCTATATTCTTACACTACTGTGTGCTTGCTTCTTAACCACATGGGCTCAAACCTCAGCTTTGCCAATGATTTCTGGGTAATGTTGATCCTATTGCTTTCTACCTAAAAAGGAGAGAGAAAAATAGAATTTACCTTCCAGAGTTGTTCCTTGAATAATCACTAATGAGTGCTTGCCTGGGTCCCCAGAACATGAAAATAATAGCTACTAGTTATGAAGGATTTACTCTGGTATCATTTATCATTTCCCCCCTTAAATTAGGAGCTCCTCTAGTGAAAGAGACTATCTTAATCACCTAAGAATCCCCACTGCCTGGAAGGTAGTTTGACATGTAGATGAAGCTCCATGCTTATTTGTTGAATCCTTGAATGATTGAGAGGGTATAAACAGGATGTCTGATGATCAGTGTCCACTACCACAGATAAATTACAGTGCTGGTTCCTGGAAGATTCCAGGTGATGAACTGTTCGGGCTGGTTCACAGAGCCACACGTTCAGCCCTAGCTCGGCGAGCCTGCTGTGCATTGACTGTACCTCAGACTGCTCTTCATCCTGATCACTGGCTTAATCACCTCTGCTGGCTTCTTTCCTGCTTCTTGGGGAGTGAAAAGTTTCTGCTGCTAAAAGAATGACTGCCTGTGATTCCATCCTTTCCATTTGGGCAGTCTCCTATTACTGTCAATTCTCCCCTTGCTCTAACAAGTGGCTCCTGCTTTATCACAAAGCATTCTGTGCTTACATCTCCCTTTATCCCTGTGTGGAGTGGAACAGAGCAGAGAGAGTTCCTCCCTGCCCACATTGTGCTGACACTGAAAGAGACACAATCATCAGGCAGGAAGGGAAGATGGCTTTTGAATCAGAACAAATGCATCCCAGCTCAATTCTATGCTTCATTTAATTAGGAATCAATTGGCTCTGGCCACCATGACTGAGTTCCTCTTTTCATAAGAAACCAGAACTAACTCTCTCTCTCTCTTCGTTTATATGAGAAATGGAGAGAGATGAGGAAAAATTGAGTAGAGTTTGAAATAAAAAACAGCATCCTGCAGAAGGAGAATCAGGGTGAGAAAAAATATATATAAGCAAAGATGATATGATAAGGAAATTAATTCCAACCCCAAAATGTACCCAGCATCTAATATGTACCAGGAACTGTGCTAGAATCTGGGAAGGTACCTTTTAAAGAGACTGATTCCTGCACTCAAGGACTTCTGGAAATAACTTCATAGGATGATTATTTGGAATAATTGATATATTTACTTTGGGAAGGGAAGGAGGCAGAGGTGGCATGAGACTTGTCTTGAAATATATGATAGGATGTAGACGTGGCTTCCTCCAAGCTCCTTACAATTGTCTACAAAACTCTGCACTGTCTAGCACCTGCTTGACCACTTGCAACATCGTTCTAAATGGGAGCTTCATAAGGTGGGACAGGAAACCACCTAAAATCACAGCACTCTGGAGAGGCAATAACGCATGAGTGCACGAGTTCATCTTCTACCAGTCATCCTGCTCCTTCTCCTCCAAGCCAAAGATGAATCCACGTGCTTGTGTTTTCCAGCCATAAACAAATATTAAAAACTCACCCCTACAAATTGCCACTGCCGTTATTGATAACATAAAAGAGCACAGGAAATGAAGAGTAGGATGCACAACTTGATGGGATCAGAATTCGGAGCTGATAACCTTTCACACACCCTCAGGAAGTGTGACTTCAGTTGTCATACCAGGGCTTTCCAGCCACAAAGTGTCACTGTCCAGATTTGCAACCTTTTACTTCAACCTATGAAATTCACACATGCCATTTGTCACACCCAATGGCTCAGAACCAACTCCAAGTTAGCATGGTCCATCTACTTGGATGTTTATGTGTATATATATATTTCTAGACTACTTGATTTCACAGCTCTCTTTTGTTTGTCTTTCTCCTTCTTAATTAACAAACCGACTCCAAATGTTCTGCTTTGCTTGGGACATGGATGGCTGTAAACATACATTTATTAGTCATCACCCTTAAAGTTGCAAATTAATGAAGATTCAACTCAAACTGGCTCAAGCAAAAGAGGGAAATTGTTAAATCCATATAACCAAAAGGCTAGTAGTAGAGATGATTTTAGGCATCTCTCTCTCTCTGTCTCTCTCTCTCCTCCAGCCCCCTGTCCTTCTTCCCTCCCCTCTATCTCTCTTTTTCTCTTTTCTTTGCCCATGCTGTGGCGCTGCTTTCTTCTGTTTGCTTTCCTCATGCTCAAACAGGATCTCTTCATGTGGCCTCTGGAATCTCCAGTCTTTCATCTTTATGAGACCAGCACAAAGGAGAACAACTTCCTTCCAATCTCCACAGTAAGCACCCAAATTTTAGCTCTGTTCCGATTAACTGGGGCCTGTGCTCCTCCCTGAAGAAAACACTGTGGCTCCAGGAATCGGATGAACTCTTTGGCCAGGCGGGTCACTCGCCCACCCCTGGAGCTGAGGGCAAGTCAGCTAACAGTCTGAGAGAGGAGAAGGTGTACTTCCCAAAGGAGTCTCTAGAAGCTGTTATTGGTAGGAGAACTAATGAATGCTGAGAAGGGAAAAAGAAAAAGGCAGAATTTCCTCTTAGTTTCCACATGTGAACATCGAGCCCATACCTTTCAACTGTTTCAGAGGGAGAGCAAAAAAGAAAAGCATCTGAACCAAATTTTAGGTGTATACGGTTTGACTTGTTTCCTTTTAGCTCATCACCCTCTTATGTCTCCTGGAGAGAAGAAATGACAAAAAGTGAGGGTGAGAGAACAGATAACAGGGAAAAGGACATTTGTTCTCAGTCTCTTGTGAGAGCAATGAAATCAGATGTTAACAGAGGCAAAAGGTGACAGCTCCAGACTACAATTATTGACAGGACTGTGGGGCTGTTCCAGCAGGAGGATCTTACTTTGCTTTCCTTTAGGACATCACACTGATGCCAGGCTGCACTATTTACACAAAGAAGGAAGTTGTTTCTGAGTCATAAGTGCTACCAAAACGACTATAATTAGGATTCCAAGTTTCGATTCCAGCCTTACCTTGCATATGAGAAAGAAATTATCAATCACCCATTTGAGCCTGAATTCTGTCTCTTTACCTCTCCAATCAATTACAAAGGTCATGGGTATGGGGAAATATTTTGCTACATTTTAATAGCAGGAAGAAATTTTGTCAAAGCATTGTGGGGCAGATATTTTTGTTCTGTTTGCTTTGCTTTTTCTTTTTATTTGCTCCTTCCCAGTGCCCCCCCATCTCAGGGTCACTTCACTGCCCATTACTTCACCCATGGCCCTGCTATTTGGATCTTCATAAGGCACATTTACGGAAACAATAAGTTTTCTCTTGCCACGCACCAAGTGGAGTTTCTAATAACAATAATGAAAATACTATTAACATCATCAATATTGTTAATGCCAATAACCATAGAACAAAAGCTTAATATGACATAATAGTCATATTGAGGAGCAATTACAATGTGTCACGTTCTCTGCTAAGCATGCGCTTTACCTGCATTATCACAATGAAGTCTTGTAGCAAAACTATGAGGCCAGCACTTTTTTTCATCGCCACATGAAAATGAAGAAAATTGAACTCAGAAACCAATATCTCAACTAATAGACGAAGCTGGTGAATGTCCTCCCCAACACACCCTAGGCCCTTCACACCCAACAAATGTCCTCCATTCATATCCTCCGCCTGCAGTGCTCTGTCCAACATTTGCAACTGCTGCTCTCTACTTGTAATGCTCTTTCAGGAAAGCTGTATTTTCAGGGCATAATCTCCACAACCATAAGCGATGATCTATTCCTGCCTGGTTACCTTCTACTCGTGCTCTTTGAACAAAAGTCACCTCCTCAGAACTGACTCCCCAGCCATGACCACTTCCAATGCTCCCTTCTGTTCAGGATATGTGAGGTTCTGGTCATTGATTACCAGCATTGTCCTCCATTCAATTTAGAGGTCTGTTCAGTTTTCGCCCAGAGTTGTGTCCTTAGCTTTGAGCTCAGTCTTAATCATCTACTACATTTCACTGAATAGATGAGTGACTTTAATCACTACCTGGGTGGGTGACAGGGTGTTTGGGACCAGTGGACTCTAGGCAGTTTCTCAGGACTTCTCCATCCCCCATTGCCATTTTCCAACCCCTCCTTTTGCTAAACCTATCTCCCAATCTGAAAACTATGGATCTATCTCAGGTGTTATTTTCTCAACTACTTATAGGAGTAGGAAAATAATAGAAATTTTAAAAGTCAATTGCCAATTACAGAGAATAGGACGTGAAGACTCTGATAAACAAGAGCACACATGTCCTATCTAAGGGGACATTTGTAGCCCTAAGGTTTGAGAGCCCAATATTCACCAGAAGTTCCAAATATTCAAGAGAAGTTAGAAATATTGACTTTTAGTTTTATATGTAAAAACCTCTCACTATTTTAATATCATGTACAAGGTACATGACATTACACAAGTTATTTAGCCTCTCCGTGCCTCAGTTTCCTCATCTGTAAAATAGGGACAATATTGGAACCTAACTGATAAGGTTGCTGTAAAAAGTAAATTATTCGGTATTTGTGAAGAGTTTATGATACTGGCTCAATACAAGGTTGATGTAAGGGAAGCCATATTGTAGAAGAGAAACCTGGGGCCAGCCTGGTGGTGCAGTGGTTAAGTTCACATGTTCTGCTTTGGTGGCCCAGGG
Source organism: Equus przewalskii (assembly GCF_037783145.1). Lineage (NCBI taxonomy): Eukaryota > Metazoa > Chordata > Mammalia > Perissodactyla > Equidae > Equus > Equus przewalskii. The sequence goes on along the minus strand of NC_091833.1, from coordinate 10,626,717 downwards.
TTCGCCGGTTTGGATCCCGGGTGTGGACATGGCACCACTCGGCAAGCCATGCTGTGGTAGGCGTCCCAGATATAAAGTAGAGGAAGATGGGCATGGATGTTAGCTCAGGGCCAGTCCTCCTCAGCAAAAAGAGGAGGATTGGCAGCAGATATTAGTTCAGGGCTAATCTTCCTCGAAAAAGAAAAGAGAAAAGAAACCATATTGTAACTTTAAGAGACCTCTGATTAACTAGGCCAGAGATGCTCTGTAGATTTTGTGGCCCCTCCCAGCTGCTTTAAGGTGATAACTTTGTTCCTTTGAGTTCCTTAGGAATGTGATGACCCCCGGGAAGAGAGCCTATGCTGACAGCCATCATCAGTGACAACAGAAAGATCAGGGTATAGGGCAGTTGCTCCATTCTCTGATATACATTCAGTAAAACAAAGGACTATCAGGAACTGGGACCAGATGTCTGCTCCATACAGAGACGAGCCACCTCCCCGACCTGGAGACTAGCCCATATATAACTGGCCCATAGTCTTTGTTTTGGGAGATGGTTCTGTCAGACATGAGTCAGCCATCTTCCTTCTTGATAGAAAGCTGTAATAACGAAACCCTTTCTCTCCTACCACCTTGCCTCCTGACTACTGGCATGTCACATGGGGAGCAGATGACCCCTCCTTGGGTGGTAACACTTAGAGCAGTTCTTGGCATATAGCAAGTGTTCTCATATATATGTGTGTGTTTATATATATATATATATATATATATATATATATATTATTTGAATATGTAATATGGGGTGAATATGTAATACTCAATTTCATGTTGAAAATATCATTAAATATTGAATATATAACTAAATATTGAATACATGTTTGAATAACAACAATAATACATTTTTAAAGAAAAACACAGCAAGCCAAGTAAAACACATCTACTGGGAACTCATGGCCTATAAGTTATCAGAGTGGGACCCCTGTTTATACTTTCACTGAAAACCTCATTCTGAACCACCTCTGGATGTGGCATACCTCCTGACTCTTTTCTCCTACATAGTTTTAAAAATAGCCCTTCTCTGACCCCAGAGTGCCCAACTTTCTAAAATCATGACTGCTCAGCCCCCCTCTGAGCCCCAAAGACTACCCAAGAAGGGACAGTTTGTGATAGCTGCTTTTTCCCCCACCCCACGGAGATGTGGTTGAGAAACTTCACCCTAAAAAGCAAACCCTTTATGAAGCTCCTGCTTCCTAGGTCTCAGAGGGGTCTCTATCAGCTGCAGCCCACTCTTCAATCAATCTTATCTGTAATGTTTGCAGATTGCGGCGGCCACCCCCGAAGCCAGCTGTGTTATCAGCAATCAGCAGCATGGTGAGGACAGAGGATAGGCACAGTTGAGAACAAAGCTAAAAATAACCATTTTCAAATTAAAGTCCTGAATTGGAGAGGAAAGGGGGGAGGAGAAGCAAGACATGGTAGGGCAGGTTTTATTTATTTACACCAACGAATCAAAGATAAAAGGAGAAAAAAGACATTTTGAAGGAGTTGGGAGTATGGCAGAATTGTTTTCATCTCCACTAACGTTGTCAAAATACGAATGATGATGCAAAGCAAACACCTGTCAGACAAACCCAAAGGAAGCTTATTTACACGTTTGGGATGAGCAAGGTTGTAACTGATGGTTTAACTGGGAAAATCTGCCTAGTCATTTGAACAAGCAGACCTAAAAAACACACATAATGTAGTGCTGGGAGGAAATAAGTTTAAGGAAATTTCTTTTCCATTGTTTTGCTCTAATACATTTCCCTCTTTCCTTCTACCTCTCTCTATTCCATTTTCATTTCCATTACAAAAAACACTTCTCAGCATTTCCCAGGCCACACTTAACCTTTTTGACTTGCTCTCTTGGGGCCTGTAGAAGACAAAGCATTCTCTCAATGACTGGAGACAGGCTCTGGGCAGTACTCAACACACGTAGGCTGACCTCTGGGCCTGGGATGGTGGCTTCCCAAAAACAAACAGTGCAGGTGCTAATGGATTAGGAAAGGTGTGTAGAATGTTCAACTCGATGTTCTGAAAATAAAAAGCATTCAATAAATATTAGTTTCCTTACCTAACACTCAATAGGGAACTGGTATTTATTAGCAAAAAGAAAAGAATCACCTACTCACATCTACAATAAGAATTTGTGACTGGGAAAAATTATATCAATATAGCAACGATGTTATTTCTGGTTTTTTAAATTTCCTGCAATGAGAAATAAGATGTTTTTAAATGAAAACTTCTGAATGCTATTACATTAAATGCATGTCTTTCTAGTCTTATACTCACCTATTCCCATCCAATGACCTGAGCTTTTTAGTAAAATTCATCCATTAATGAGCTTAAAAATGAAGTTTTTAGTTCTATTTTTTGGTTATTTCAAAATCTGCCAGAAATCGGCACTTTGCCAATTTTTAATGACACAAGGTTGGCACTAACAGCAACCCTAAGTTGAATACTCCCTGACATGGTTGTAATTTCTCAAAACATACCTTAAAAAGCATATATAAACATATAAAAGATATAAACATATAAAAGAATTAGCAGAGCACATACAATTAATTTCATCATTTTGGCTATTATGCTTAAGAAACCCCTTTTGTCGTCTGTACCAGACACTTATGATGAACTGTGCTTTTCCCCCCTCCGTCCACCTAATTTCAGCACTGGGGTGGTGGACAGCTCCATGCAGGTTTGTGAATATCCGGTGCCTCTCTCTACTGCTTTCTCTAAAGCTGGGGAAGGTAGCTTAGCCACCTGCAGGTGTAACCCAGAAATGTGGGAAGTCTATCCCCCCAATGCAATCTTCATCCTATGGAGAATGAAAATCTATGGATAAATGTCCCAACTTCCTTGTCTTCCAGTGGCACAATTAGCAGTAATCAGCTCATTAATATAGACTTTACTGTTTTTCTTCCTTTCTTGTCTCTCGCCAGATTCCCACACTTCTGTTTTCTGTGAGCACCTCCAAAATAAATTCCCTGTATTAAGTCCTTGTCTCAGGGTCAGCCTCAAGTGGCAGGAAGAGGTATTGTTGGACCCAGAGTAAGACATTAGAATTCCTAGGTTAAAAAGAGTCTTCAATGGGGCCTGTCCCATGGCCAAGTGGTTAAGTTCGCACGCTCCATGTTGGCAGCCCAGAATTTTGCCTGTTTGTATCCTGGGCGCGGACATGGCACTGCTCATCAAGCCACACTGAGACGGCATCCCACATAGCACAACCAGAAGGAGCTACAACTAGAATATACAACTATGTACTGGGGGGCTTTGGGGAGAAGAAGAAGAAAAAATAAGACTGGCAACAGATGCCAATCACTAAAAAAAAAAAGAGTCTTCAAGTCACTAATGACATTAATGTCTCTAATGACAATTACAGTCTAGATTTTATTTATCAGAATGTGGTGCCCAAATTAAACTGACCATGTAAGCAACCTCCAGATAGAATGGAACTGGAACAAAATTCTTGTCTGTTTGGATGTGCTGTTGGTACACAGGACTGTGCCAGGCACTGAGACAAAGTAAACAAGTGCTTTAACTAGGCATAGGCAAAATCTACTCTTTTCTAACTCCTGGCCTTGAAGAACCAAGATTCTGGGAACATAATGAGCATGGAAGACTCAACTCATTTAACAGTAACTGCCTCCTTTTACCCTGAGTTTTTGACAGCCTCACAAGGAAACAGGAATTGTGTGACTTTACTGCTTAAGCGTGAGCTCTGTCATAGGACCAGGGACATATAATATGTATGCTTGCTTTTCCTGCCACTAAGCTGTGACACATCAAAGCTTCACAAAGTCATTCTATCTTAGTACAACTCTGAAGAACTTGTTTCCATCTTGTTTCGGGGACAAGGACATTCACCGTATTCTGCTTTCATTAAGTTTTCTGAATATTATATTAAATGTTGACAAGTATTTGGCAATTCAAATTCATTGGTTAAATGTTTTTTCCCCTCAAAATTGTTTTAATACAATAATTTAATGAGTATGTACCCCAGATTCATCATTAAATATGTGACCTTGCTTATTCAAACCTCAGTATGTTGTTCTGTAAAATATAGGTAACAATGAAACTCACATCATAGGTTGTTGTACAAATTGAAAAATTTCCTGAAATGCGTTTGGTGCAAAAGCACTCCTAAATGTCAAATATCATTATGAAAATCAGATCCAATTATAATACGCACAATGAAAAAATCCAAAGTCAGTACTGCACTTAGAATCTGGAGACACTTTAACTAAAAGACATATAAGTTCTCCTCATTCTAACCTTTTGATTCTTTATGCAATTTAACCTTCATTAATATTGAACTATGATGTATAAAGAGATTAATTTCTCAAAAAAGCAAAAATGATCAAGATATCCACCTAGAATTTCACAGTATAGAAGGGATAGCAGATACACATATCAATTTAATCATGCACTAAACATTTATTGAATGCCAACTTTGTACTAGAGCTACATAGGGCAACTGAGACACAAAGACAAACAAGACTCTATCTTCTGTGAGGGAAGCAGCTGTCCAATGAGCCAATAAGAGCCCTATATTGATAGGATACCTATTATGTTCAAGGTAATATAAGAAGACCTTAAGAGGAATAACCAGCTATATTAAGGAAAGTTGGAGGTGGGGGCAGATTAGATAAAGCTCCATAGTTATGACTATTAAACTGGTATATGAAGGATGAATAAGACTTAACAAGTTAATCAATGGAAGAAGAGAGTTCTAGGAGACAGCATATACTAAAGCAAGGAATTAGGGATGAGCATAGTGTCTTCAGGGAACTCCAAGTAGTTATATTAGACTAGATCCAGGAGAGATGGGGAAAGTGAGGAAGAGAGATGTAGGAAAACAATTCTCATAAATTGTAGGCTGTAATTATTTTTGAAATGACCACAATGGAGTTATAAGCAAACTTGTATAAAATATTAATGTCACAGGAGGTTAGCTCATTCATCCATTTTCACACAACTAGCCTGTGGCAAAACTAAAATTAGAAGGTGAGCCTCCCAGCTCCAGATATGGTGCTCTATCCTCTAGACCAGTGGTTCAGAAAGAGGGGTCCCAGGACCAACAGCCTAAGCGTTATCTGGGAAATTGTTAGAAATATACATTCTCAGGCCTTGTCCCAGACCTACTGGATCAGAAACGCAGAAATGTATGTTTTTGAGAAGCCTCCAGTGGGTTCACAGTAAAATTTGAGGATTCCTGCTCTTGACCATGCCGTGGTCTTCACACTCCCATGGAGATTTTCATGGAGAAGCAAAGACTACTTCTTTTTGATCACATTCAGAAAACAGCCTCATATTCATAACAAAAATTTATGCCAAGCATTTTGCAAAAACTGTATGAAGATGTTCTGTTTTGGCAAGTCCTTTGATGCCCAGTAATTCAGAGGCCATAATGGGTTCAGGTAGCTAGAAAAATCATTTACCACCACATGCTATTTAAGTGCCAGTCACATGGATACCTAAGGGCAGGTGCCCACAAGTGTACCTACTGGAAGGAGTTAGAAAGAGAAAAGAAAATTATAAGAAATTGAAAGAGATGAATCATCCTATTTTCCCTAGAGTTTACTGAATTCATACTTAAAGAACTTAAATAAGGCCATTTCCAGCATCACACCACTTTAGAGTTTAGGGGAACAGGTATAAAAAATCTATTGAGCAATTTTCAGCATTATTCACTTCCATAGTCTCAATGCCTGACTTAGTTTCTTCCATATAGTATGTGTTTAATAAAAGAGGGTTAAACACATGAACAACCTAATTAATACAAAGAATAAACTAATGTTTTGAGTGTCTGTCTGCAGAAGACTACTAAAAAATGTTAAAAGTTGAAAACCCAAATTGGAGCCTATTTTATATGACTGAACATATAACATTTGAAGAAACGCAGTCTGAACATTATGGTTATAACATTGATTTTTCTGAAATTAGAACCATTCTGCATCCAATCACCCTGGTTCTCTATTGCTGACATCAACCACTGAGGAAATGAAGAAATGTCTCAGTTGTGCCAATATCTGGCAAACTAACGTGAGTTAATTTGTCAATTAAACTATCAGTGTAATAGGGAATGTTACAAACTAACATTAGCAGGTTCAGAGAGGCCAGCTGTACAGTTCATAAAGAGAAATGCAAGTCCACAACAGGAATTCAGATGTAACTTCAATGAAGGTGAACAAGGGCAAAACTAAACTAAAGACAGGGTCTGAGTGACCTCTAGTGTATTTGAGAAGAATATGAGGTAAGTGTGAGAAACAGAAAATAGCCCACAGTGCAGAATCCTAAATACCTATCTATATATCTATCACTGTATATATACATACATGTATATAAATACATATATACATAAGTAACATATACACACACACACACATATATATAGACACATCAGTTCGTTGCAGCATAGTTATTTCCATTGGTTTAAAAGTCACCTAAGAAACAACATGTAGGATTTTACATTTCAAGCTTCAGCACTAAAATACTGACTGTTCTCACTTACTGACTTAGTATTAAAATGTCTTCATTTGTATATATGCAAAAGTTTGAGATCTTAGCCTCACCATTCAAACATCTTTGAGGAAAAAGAAATAATGCCTTGTATTAAATGTTAAATAACAGTAGGTTTCCCAAGTGATATTGGAAAAAAGGTCAAGAGAATGCAGACAGGCGATAAAGCCATTCCAATTTTAGTAGTGTTGAGACAGAGTGCTTACGTTCAGTTGCTTCACTTTCTAATGTATGCATTGATTTTTCTAAAAGCAAGGCTCTGATCACCTTCAATCAAGGTTCTTCAAAAGCCCCCAATTGCCTAGCAAATTAAGAATAAATCCATACCTGGGTCATTCAAGGTCTTCCATAATATGACCACCCTGACCTTCATTTCCTGTGAAGAAGACATTGCCAGATGTCACAACACTTGTATTATTTCTGCACATGCAGGCTTCCTACTTACTGGTGTCTTTTTTAACTGCCGTATTTTGTAAACCTTTGTGTAAAGATAGCCCCAAGTCTGGGAGGGGCTTGCAGCTTATTTCTAATAATCTCCTGATTTCAACTCCTATTTCACCACTTGCTAAGTGAATAATTTTGGAAAAATTACTTAGCCTAACTTAAGTCAGTTTGATCATCCCTAATACAAGGATAATGTATATCATGACTATATTACTATAGCTACCTCTGCATAACAGAAACCATAGAAGGGTAGAAAGGAAACGGGGTCAAATACCATCTCTGCCACTGATTAACTTTGGGATCCTGGGTAAATCAGTCAACTCTTTTAGTTCCAGTTTCCTCATTTGTAAAACAGGTCAATGTCCTAATATTAATGCGAGGATTAAAATCAGATGACTTATGTGAAAAAGCACCCAGTATATCATAGGCATTCAATAAATGCTTAACCCTGCACACTCTGGGACCACTGTCTCTACCCACCTCTCTCACTGGGATAGGGGCATGGCCTCCAGTGACGCCATCAAGCCCTCTAATTGGGCTGGGGCCTCTGATTATCCTGTTCCTCCTTTTCCTGTTGCAAAAATAGTCAGCCAAAGATTCGAGAAGATGTTAACAGTACAATAAGGCATGGTTATCATGGGCCATCTGATAATCATAACTTACAGGATGGTGCAGTCAGCCTTCTCAACTCAACATTAGGTGATCAGTAAAATTCTTCCAGGTCATGGTCTTGGTCTAAACCAGGCTCAGACTGAAAAGCTAAAAAAAAGTTTTAATGTATGATTCCACTTACATGAGGCACCTAGAGTAGTCAAACTCATAAAAACAGACAGCAGAATAGTGGTCGCCAGAGGCTGGGGCAGCTGTTGTTTGATAGGTATGGAGTGGCAATTTTGCAAGACGAAAAAGTTCTGGAGCTCGGTTGCACAACAACGTGAACATACTTAACACTACTGAATTGTACGTGTAAAAATGCTTAACACGGTAAGGTTTATGTAATATGTATTTATCACAATTAAATTTTTTTTAACCTTAAAAAGCTTTTATGAGATGATATTCACTATTCCTTAAAGGTAACTTCTTCTGGCATCTCCGTAGCAGGCCACATAACACACACAAGTGAGCTTGTGCACATGGGGGCGCACACACACAAGAGTAGGCAAGGTGATCTTTGTCTAATAACCTATGATTTCACTAATTGGCCCCACACCAATATCACAGATCCCGTATTATTTCGATTCCATATTGAACAATGAGAAAAAGTACATTTTTCACCCCTCTGAACACCGCTTGACACGTAAGAAGAGGAATTATTATAACTCATTCGGCTGGAAATAAAAAGACTCAAAGGATCAGCATCCGTCTTTCACCTGAAGTAAGTTGGGCAGAACCTGGGACAAAGCCCCAGGATAAATTATTTTGAATTCTGTCCAATTATTATCAGGCTTTTGTGTGATTATTAAAACGATTTCTCCACAAGAGCTAGCACGATTCCTGCTAACCCTGAACACTGAGTACAGCAAAGGGAGGAGTCCCAAATCTGGCTCCAGACTTGTGTCCCTTCCTGCTGAAGGCACTGGAAGAATCAGTAAAAATTATGTCCACACCGCTGCTTTCTTGGGTTAGAAATTCCAAATTACTTTCAAAGTGTCCTCATTAATGTGTCTAACAGCCTAACTCTTATTATTGGCCTGATATCCAGAATCCTTAGAGCTTGATGAAAAAAGGGAGAAACTCAGGAGTTTGGGGTATAAGTGAGCTGAAATAACACCAGTCATTTATGCCCAGATTCTGTGCCTCTCCAAGTCACTGTCCCCTGGGATGCTGTCTCTGTACTCCCGGATGGATTCTAGCGACCCCACATGTTCTCTAATGCAGGATCACAATTGATTTAGGTAGTTGTTATAAGTTTTTACTGATGTATGACATACGTACACAGAAAAGTACACAAATCATCATTGTACAAATTGGTGCCTTTTCAGAAAGTGAACATTTCTGCATAACCAGCACCTGGTCAAAGAAACACAGCATTGCCACAACTACCCAAACCCCCTTGTGTTCCATTCTAGTACCTTGCCAAGGGTAACTATTTATTATACCAAACGTGCCGACTTCTAACATCACGCATTAGTTTTGCCTCTCTTCTTTTGGAACTTTATATAAATGGCATCAAGCAGTGATCTGCAAATTTGTGACATTCATCTACATTGTTCTACACAGCTGTAATCTGCTCTCTCTAGTGCCGTGTAAGGCAGACGTAACATGACACACCTGTCTGTTCTACTGCTGATGCAGCTCCCCGTTTATCTGCAATTAGCCCAGCATATCTGGGTCTGTGAACGCACATCATTGTACCTTAAGTGTCTGGCAACACTGTCATGACCTTCTGGCAGTAACCACAGAGCTGCCTTGTCACCTCTTGTCCAAGCCAGGAATTTCCAAATTCCATCTCTTAGGTTCCACAAACCACGGCCCCATGTGAGAATCAGGAAACTCACTTTTCCTGATAACGATACAACCTTCCCATATTTGTAGATGTTCTGTTATTGCCGTAGAAATTATTTTCGAAAACACTATATTCTATCTAGCTCAGTTCCAGTCAACAAGTGTTACTGGAGTTCCATCTATGTGCCAGGCAGTGTGCTGTCTACTGGGCTACACAATAAATTAAAATATAGTCCTTAATCTGGGGGCGCTTGGGGGTCTATCAGAAAGTATGTAACCCCCGGATGTGTATGCGCCATTCAAATCTCTCACCAAGGCAGTTCTGACTCCAGGAAAGCATAAACTCATAACTACCCTGGGGGTGGGGACGCCCAGGAAAGTCTTAAGTAGTTCATCCCAAACGCAAAATGTCCTTGAAATATTGTGTAGCAGTAAAGATATGCTTAATAATATGATCATGCCTGTTTTCACATAAAAAATATTTCCCTTCACAATTGTCAGTTAAAATAGATGCTGTTTATCACTTGAATTTTAGCACCCCTGTAAACTACTAATATATTAAACCACTGCAGATCTTGCCACTGAAGTTTGAAAAGGACAAATCCAAACAGCCTGTAAAGCTGTACCATGTAATAAAAGGAAAAGAGGCACCTCTATCAATCTGGGCGATGATCCACGAAAACCTGGCCATATTGTGTTTTGATATTTACTAATTGATTTGATCTACTTTTCCCAGGAGATAAATAATTCTTCAGATATTTTATCCATTTTAAACAACCATGCAAATCATAGTAAGTGTCTGAGGCTTTAAATCACAGACCTGAGTAAAATACAACCTGATATTCTGGTGTCACTTATACATTTAATAACCAAAAAAGTAATACTCGTGATTTTCCTGACTGTTTGAAAGTAGAAATTGACTCCTGGGAAGGCAGAGAAGCCAATTTGCAATGAGCAGCTTTCATTTCCTGCTCTTAATTCAAATCTTCATAAAATTGTTTGAAGTCCTGGCAGTAGTGACATTCCAATGTACCCATAAGGGGCTCTTTGGGGAGGGACATTTATATGTAAGATACACTCTGTATATGGACCAAAAAAGTCAGTCCTAAAAAGGGAGATCATCTTTTTTTAAATGGGCAGAAGTTCATACGGTAGGCCATAGAAAATGCAGGTGGGCTGGGGAGGGTGGGAACAGAGTTGGAGCTGGAAGGGAAACAGGCTGGGGTAGGTGGAACCCAGCTGTGTCTAGTGCAGGTCTAGAGTCTGGGAAGGAGTGAGATCCAGAGCAAGCCCAGGGTCCTTTATTCCAGAGGCTCATCTGTCTCCCCTTCCGCCTCGGCCTCGAACTCCACCTTGGACTCCACCTCCTTGCCCAAAAGACATCTTTCTAACCACAAAGAAGAAAAGCGATGACAGTGGCATGAGATGATCAGAACTAAAGATAAGAACTCTTCGGGCAATCTTATTTTGAATTGTTGTGTCTTTTCTGTGCAGAGGGAGACATGATATCTTTCCCTCATTCATACACACATTCTGGAACTCAGGAAGTCCAAGGATATGTACAACTGGGAGCCTGCAGAATACAGATGGGAATTAAAGCCATAGAATTGAATAACATCTTCTAGGCTAAAGAAGAGAAGAGAAGATGTGTGAGATCTGAGCCCTAGTCTGACCCGATACAGAGGTAGGAAAGAAGGGAACATTAGAAGGAACTTATGATGTAGGAGGAAAAATAGGAGCACCGGGCATCTTCAAATTACGTGAGGGGGAAACGTTTCAACAAGGCAGGAATAATTAACCATTCCAAAGCTTCTAAAAGGCCAAATGAGATGAGGTTGGAGAAGCGAGCAAGGCAATCAGCAAGCTAAAGCACTGGTAACCATGACAAGTGCGATTTCAGGGAGTGGGGAGGACAAAAACGGGTTGAGGAGAGGGCGTACAGTGAAGGCTGAGCAGAGAATACAGATAACACTTCCGAGGAGATTGGCATAAAGAAAAACGCACAAAGTTGCCAGCATTTAGAGCAGGACTTTTTAAAGATGAGCTCTATTCGGCCATATGTTTATGCTGATGAGAATAATCTAGCAAAAAGAGAAAAACTGATGATTCAGAAGAGGAAGAGGAGAATGCAGGCCTGAAGTTCTGAGCAGCTTACAGGAATGAGGTCCAGTTTACAAGGCCTACGGGAGGGGAAATTAGACTAAGAGCTTGACACCTCCCCCCCGCCCCCGCCCCCATCCCGTGAAAGAGAGATCAGCAGAAGGCACCAGCATTTGGCAGATTTGTCACAGGGAAGCTGGAACAATTTTCTTCTGACTGCTTCCATTTGCCTCAGTGAAATAAAAAGGGAGGTCATAAGCTAAGAAAGGAGGAAGGAAGGGTGTTGAAAACTTGAGGAGAAAAAGGTAGGGATTCAATCACTTGGAAAGCCTGGTTTTCTCTCCAAACCCTGCTACTCTGAGCCAGGTGCCTTAAACAACTAAATTAACCTCTCTAATCTCCAGCTTCTTCATCTAGAAGACAAGCATAACGACACTTTCATCTTGGGGTTAAGCCAGCACCTCAGAGTGGTTTTCATTTGGCTTGAGTTTCTTTCCCATAAAACTAATCATCAGCGATCTTCCTAAATGATATTCTGAAAGCAATTATCACCTGAGTTTATATTTAATAAGAACACACACACGGGATGGATGGCATGAAAAGGGCTCTAGGGCACACCTACAACAACTAGTCCTGGACTGAGAGTGATTCAAAATGTTCCACAACCAGAAAAGCTGCCAAGGGGCTGGGTCCGCTCCTGGGTGAACCACCGACATGCTGTGCGCCGCGGACAGCACGGAGCCGCGCTGGGTGGACATCTCCAGTCTGTAAAATGAAGTCCTGGGACTTAACCATCTGGTCCTTTCCAGCTCTGAAATTCTGTGAGCATATGAATTATTCCATTTATACACAGCTGCCTACACCAAGTATGGCCTTGAAGTGTTTATATTTACGGCCAGATGCCCTCTTCCTTCAAATAGTGATATCACAGTATCTGCCTGACTACACTTAATCTTTAAGGTAAATGTTAACTATTCTAATGAACTAAACTTTTAAGAGAGTGTATCATTTGTATTGCCATAAATAGCAAATTATATCAAGATATTATATTCTAAATAAACATTGTAAGGTCTTAGAGGACTACTCAGATATATTTTGGGGCAAAATTCTTAAAATAAATATATAATCTTTAAAAATCAGTGTTAAGTATGACTGGGCAAATACAGATAATGAGGAAATATTATTTTTACCATTTAATTAACTTTATAGAAAATTATTTATTTATCCTTCAATAACAAGTTCACAGGTTAAAAAAAAAGAACATGAATACTTCAATTTTTTAAATGACAACCATATGTATAGTGATACATTTTTAGTTACTCGAAATGACTTGGTTCCAGTAAGCCCAGTGATAAGTATCACCGTGGCTGATTCTGTCATTGAGAATGGACTCCCACTTATGGGATTTGTATATTATTAAAGATCATGGTCAACATCTCTTGACTAACCAAATTTCCAAGTGCCTTCAACTGCTCTTGTAGCAATCAGCAAAGTACTGCCACTTCATTTAAGCTATCATCCTACCTGTCTCATACAATAGCAATGAATTTAAAACTCGGTTAATATTTCTATCACAACAACTTCCAAGGTTTCATTGTCTTCTGTGCCTCTCCTTTAGGTATGTCTAAAAACTTCACTGAATTGGACTGTCTGAAAAATTCAAATGACACTTTCCTTATAGTAGGGCTGCCAGATTTAGCAAATAAAAATGCAGAATTCTTGTTTAAAATTGAATTTCAGATAAATAACAAATAATTTTTTAGTATAAGCATGTCCTAAATATTGCATGGGACATACTTACACTAAAAAGTTACGTGCTATTTATCTGAAATTCAGATTTAACTGCGCATCCTGTCTTTTATTTGACAATTGCCTCGTCTCTCACCTTAGCCAATTGATAGGATCCAAAAAGTACAGTGAGATCATGGTGATGGTGATGATGGTGATAGAATCTGATTTTTATAAAGGCTTTGTTAGGGGCCAAAAATAGTAAGCTCTTCTGGTTGTATAATTTGGTGTCATTTACTTCAATTAACTCAAAATGAAACATTAATCTATTGGGTGTTTAACTGTCTGAAAATTCCTGCATTCATTATTAATTGAGCTCCTACATTTTGCCAAACTCTTATAATGCACTGGAGAAATGGCAATGAACAAAAGAGAGTGGTGTTTTCCTCGTGGAGCCCGAGATAGTAGGAAAAAGGCATCCCACAATATTCTCTTGACTGCACAACAATGGAGAAGAGGCGCAGGGAAGAAAAATAACAGATGTCATGAGAAAGTAAACAAGGGGCACTTACTTTACCCAGGATTGTAGCTGGGTGTGAAGAAGCCAAAGAAGGACTCCCCGGTTCTGAGGCCTAGAGTTTGAACAGGCACAGGCCAGCCTTGAGACTAGGAGAATTTCACAAGTGAAAGGGACTGGAGAAGGCCAGTGTGGGTAGAACGTGGTGGACAAGGTGATAAGGGCAGAAAATAAGTCTGTAGAAATAAATGGAGGCCAGACCGTGATGAGGTCTTCTGAGTCACATTAAGGATCTGGGATTTTGATTTAATGGCATAAAGTCCTTGGAGGTTTTTCACCACTGTGGTGACAGAATCAAAACTACCTATTAAAATGCTCTATCAAGCTGTTGTGTGGAAAATAATACAGAAGGGAGAAATAGTACAATTGGGGAGAACAAGCCATTGAAGGAGAGGAGGCAGGAAGTGAGAGTGTCTTTAACTCTTTGGTGAGAGTGAGATAGAGAAATATTTTGGAACTAGAAGCGACGGAATCTGTCATTGGATATAAGTAAGGAACGTACAGAAGAGAGATGTCAAAAGTGACTTTTTGACCTATGAGATGGGGCGGGGGGTGGGTGGATTGTTAACAGGATGAGATGGGAGGGATGGGTATGCCATTTCCAAAAAAGGGCAATTTGAGGAAGAGCAAGTCAGATTAGAGCGGGTGGGGGGGAAAGAGGCAATGTAATGTGGGCGCTGTCGAATTTGAAATGCATAAGCCACGTTTACCTTCACTCCTAGCCCAGCCCCTTGTATCACTGTGAATCTGGAATGTGAAAGCGAATCTGGAAATAAAAACACTGGAGTTGTTAGGACTTGCTTATGTGACTAAAGTGTTGTATATTCAGACAGCCTGTACTTCATAGCCCAAATACAACAAAGAGAAAATGTTACTCATCCAGGACAGAATGTAAAGAGTTTGGGTTAAGTGAGGACCTGTAAGATATTTGAAAGAAGGTACAGTAGATTTGCTCATTAAACGCAAACAGACTCTATCATCAAAGAGATTTGTCTCCATTAAATGGAGAAAAAGATTCAGATAAAGGAAGTCTTCATATACTATTTATTGACTTTCTTCTTGACAGTTTGACAGACAAGATACAAATAATTTACTTTTGTACCCAGCTCCGTTTTAAGAATGGCAACCAATAATCTGGCTGACTGGCTAAAACTATCATTTAAACAAAGTAAATGAGTTTTCCACCTCATCCTTAGCACTTCCCGTCAAATTAACTGTATGAATACTTAATGTATTGTTCAGTATTTGTGACCTCATTTTATTCTACGTAGAAAGTTTGAGCAAGAAAAGTGAGTTAAATTCTCTGACATTTTTCCCTTCACATATATCCTGAGATAGGATGATAACCCCATCTAGAGTTCATTACAGGAAATTTTTCAACAAGGAGGGAATTATATGAAAGTGAGCACTGGGGAGAAATGATTGAAAAATAGTATGAGGATACACTTATGTAATGCCTATATGTTGTTGGTCCAACGTGGTGTGGGATAAATAAACCTTATTGATAAATTAGCTACTCATGTGGATATACATGCAGGTATTAGGGCAGAACTTTGTGAAAATATGCCGATTGTGAAATGAACGAAATGCATCCCATTTCTTAATATTCTTACACAGTACATTAATGCACACAGTGTTTTTTTAACATAACTGTCCCACATGGAAAGATTTTACAACTCTAAAAGTACACCTGCTAATGTCTTCACAGAGAGCAGCATGTTCAGTCTGTTCTTTGAAATGAAAGGTGTCAACCATCACCGCAGCTCATAGAACTGAGACGTTAAGTCTGTGGCGTCAAGAATGGGCTCATTGTGGGCTGCTGATAGCACAGACTCCTACAAATGTTCCAGTGTACTTCTGAGCCATGCTAATGATCCATGCCTAATGGATCACGAAGCGCGTCTTGAAGCCACCTTTTCCCAGAACATCATCGACCCTCAATAACTTGTCAAAAAGCACCGGTGGTTGTCACGATGATGTTCCCTAAGTGCAACCCAATGCAACCGTCAAACGCATTTGAAGGCTCTGGGAAACAGGCAGCAAAATTCAAGGGGAGTTCAGCAGTGCATGTCTGAGCTGTAAAAAAAAAAAATTAAACCTGAAGTAATATTGGGAATTCTATCCATTTCCTTCAATCTAAGGACCCAGGTCAGTTCATCTGGTAAGTTTGGCCACATTGACACAGTTCCAGAAAAAAAAGAGGAAGCCAATCTGATGGAAAGACCTGAGGTTGTGCCATAGCTGTAAATTACTGCACATTGTACTTCTCTTTCCTTATTATCAACCTTCAGGAAAATCTCTGCTATGATCTAGGAAAAAAGTCTGCAAACTTTCTTTTTTTTTTCTTTTTTTTCTTCTTCTTTTTTTTTTTTTTTTTTTTTGAGGAAGATTAGCCCTGAGCTAACATCTGCTGCCAATCCTCCTCTTTTTGCTGAGGAAGACTGGCCCTGAGCTAACATCCGTGTCCATCTTGCTCCACTTTATATGTGGGATGCCTACCACAGCATGGCCTGCCAAGGGGTGCCATGTGTGCACCCAGGATCCGAACCGGCGAACCGGGGCCACCGAAGCGGAACGTGCGCACTTAACCACTGTGCCACCAGGCCGGCCCCGGCAAACTTTTTCTCTAAAGGGCCAGAGAGTAAATATTTCAGGCTTCATGGGCCATGCTATCTCTGTGGCAACCACTTAACCCTGACAATCATAGCACAAAAGCAGCTATAAATACATAAACGAATGAGTGTGGCTGTGTTCTGATACAACTTTATTTATGTACACAAAAATTCTAATTTAATATAATTTTCACATGTAATGAAATATTCTTTTTTTTTATTTTATTTTCAACCATTTAAAAATGGAAAAGTCATTCTTGGCTCACAGTCCATACAAAAATGGGCAGCGGGCCAGATCTGAATGAAGTTTGGAGTGTGGCCCCTGCTTTAGAAAATTAAGGAGGCGGGCCCCTCCTGCTGGGAGTAAAGCAGTAAAAGAGAAAGAAGTGTGCCCTCCCCTGAGGACTCGAGGCTGGAAACTAGTGCGACAGTCGCCATCAGAAGACAGCCACATTCCAGGGAACACTGAACCTCTCCCACTTAACTAAGCCCACGGTCACTGAATTTTAGGATGTCAACATAAGGGCGACACTGTCTTCTAAACTGCTGGGAATCGGTTATTGTAGATATAAATCACCAGTGAGTCCCTGGGACACAGAACCTGCTTTGACAATACCTGATTCCTTCCCTCCTTCCTTCTTTGTGCTGATTTTAGGTTCATAATCTCAGTGTGGATATATGTTAAATTCCTATCTAAAATGTTGAGGTTTTTTCTCATTCTAACTAATAGAAAAACAGGAAAGGGGCCGGCCCGGTGGCACAGCGGTTAAGTGCGCACGTTCTGCTTTGGCGGCCCAGGGTTCACCGGTTCGGATGCTGGGTGCAGACGTGGCACCACTTATCAAGCCATGCTGTGGTAGGCATCCCACGTATAAAGTAGAGGAGGATGGGCACGATGTTAGCTCAGGGCCAGTCTTCCTCAGCAAAAGGAGGAGTATTGGCAGCAGATGTTAGCTCAGGGCTAATCTTCCTCAAAAAAAAAAAAAGAAAGAAAAACAGGAAAGCCAAATTCTTATTATTTAAAACATAGTTATTATTAAATTTAGTATAGTTATTTTTTGAGAGGTTAAATTGTTCAAGATCTGTAGACAAGGGACAAAAATAAAATAAGACCATATACAAAAGATCCTCTGATGGTGGTCTCCACCACTTCCCCTATATAAAAATTGCATCCTGTATGTCTTTTTCTCCACATTCTGTATATGCCTCTGTGTGCACATGCACGTGTGCCTTTCTCCAACCTTTACATTTATGCACACTTTGAAGAAGAATTTCATTAAATTCATTCATCTTTTGGATTAGCCAAAGGAGAGCCTTGTAGACATTAGTGTAGCATAGAAAATCAATACATCACAATTAGTAAAAGGCAATTGGAAAACCTCCTGGCTTTTATTTTATTTTATTTTTACTCACACGCATTCAGTTTGTTCAAACAGAGAGTAGTTTTGCTATTCATTCCCTCAGCCAGAATTCTTGAACCAACGAAGCCAATGGACACTAATGAAAAGGCATTTTTCATGTCCGTTACATTTGACTCAACACCAAGTTGCTTAATGAACTACATTTGTGTTTCACCTTAGAGTTGATTAAATATTTAACATTTGGAACAAAAATACGGCCGCATTTGGTAGGTTAAGGGTGAGCCACAAAATGGCTTCAAGAACCAATTCTAAAAGAAGTGCATTATAGGAAACACTATTAAAAATTATCTAACCCAATAAAGCAATATTTTAGGCTAGGTTGACGTTCAAGAGGTCAGGTGGCACGCCCAGGGTCATCCAGCTACATTTGGGTGTGGCACTACTTTTAGCTGGATATTAGGCTCATCTCGAGAAGCAGAAAATGGGACTTATTTCTTTTAGGATGGAAAAATCCTAGTTTTCAGAGATTGGCCCTCTTTTGGAACAGGTGTAGACTGCACCTGACCTCAGGATGCACGTGTTTCCGGCAATTCCAAATGAAGCTTCTGTTCCAAGGGAAGAATCTGGATTTCAGCAGCTGCCTGCAGCTGGTGCAGAGTTAAGTGCCAACATATCTGAGTGCAGGATTTATTCTTGAAGTTGCCGGCTTCAGCTAATTGCAGAGATAAAGATAAGACACCAATTTCAAAAAGAACAGCACCTTGCACTGAGGGCATAAAATGTGTTCGTTGTGCTCCTTCCTTATCTAAGGACAAGTGACCACACTAGAAAAAACACATTGATAAAATTTAATGATATGTTTTTTCAAAAGTTCTCTCTAACTTTGGGGCTGGCCCCGTGGCCGAGTGGTTAAGTTCGCGCGCTCCGCTGCAGGCGGCCCAGTGTTTCGTCAGTTCGAATCCTGGGCATGGACATGGCACCGCTCATCGAGCCACACTGAGGAGGCGTCCCACATGCCACAACTAGAAGGACCTACAACTAAAAATACACAACTATGTACTGGGGGGGCTTTGGGAGAAAAAAGGAAAAATAAAATTTAAAAAAAAAGTTCTCTCTAACTTAAATGTGATTTAGGAAAATTAATACTTGGTTCTGATTTAGAAGTTGTTTGGGGTAGCTAAATTGTATGGGTCCTCAGAAGAAGAGTTATTTCAAATCAATTAATGAGCTAATTTTTATAGAATTATTAAGGTATAATTGATATAATAAACTGCCATATTAAAGTATAATTGATACAATAAACTGCAGGTAAAACTTGACCAGTGTTGACATACACACACACTCAATGAAACCATCATCACAGTCAACATAATAAACATTTCCATAATGCCTAAAAGCTTCCTAGGCCTGTTTGTAACCCACTCTCCTCCTCTGTCCCTAACCAGCCACTAATCTGCTTGTTTGCTTGTTTGCTTTTGTTTCGGGGGAAAGTTGGTTTTGGGGGATTTTTTACTGGTTTTCAAATGATCCTTTATTGAAATATCTTCCTTTGTAGTTCTTAAGTAGCTGGGCATTCAACCGCACCACTGTTGATGTCATCTACCATGTCATGATGGTACAGGCCATCAACATTGCAGCCCACAGACTGGGCAGTCCCCAGGATGTCTTTAATGGTTCCAGAGAGTTCTCTGGCTAAAGATCACTGCCAGAACTTTCGGGCAAGGTTGACAATCTCATCAACATTATATTTTCACTGTGCTCAATGTTTTTCTGATTCTCTCTGTCTCTGAACAGAAGTGGTTTCCTGAGGGCTTTGATGATCAGGGCAGAAGCAGAAGGTACCACCTCAGTTTGGGCCTGTCTGTTCTGAATGGTCAGTCTACTGCAATCCCCTCTGGTCACCAGTTGCCTTGGCGATGTGACCACTAAATTTTTTTGGAGACAGACTCAGGGACAGATTTGGTGACCAGGGTAGACGTGGCACCGATTTCCCACTGAGGCACCTCAGATACACAACTTTGATCTTGTTGGCTGAACTTGAGCAACATGTTGGAGGCAGCTGGTGTCAGATGAACCCAGATTCAAGAAGACCAAAGAAAGCTGCACCTTGGCCTCCTCTGAGAAGAAGGTCGAAAGCTGCTTTTTGTTACTGTGGATTTGTTTGCATTTTCTAGAATCTTCCAGAAATGAGATCATAGAGTATTTTTTGTGTCTGGTTTATGTAATTCAACATAAATTATTTTGAGATTCATCTACATTGTTGCATGTATCAATAGTTTGTTCCCTTTTTTCTGAGTTTATTTTAAGGATATAGAAAAATTAACTTTAAATAGACCATAGACTTAAATTCTAACCTAAAAAACTTTTAAAATAAAACAGGGGAAAATTATAGTGGGCTTGGGTTAGGATACGATATCTGATATAGGACAAGAAAAGCATGAACTGTTTTTAAAAAAATCAATAAATTGGACTTCACCAAAATTAAAAATTTTCACTCTTCCAAAGCTACGGTTAAGAAAATGGAAAGGCAAGCCACAGACTGTGATAAAATATTCACAATGCATGTATTAGACAAAGGATTTGTAGCCAGGATACTTAAAGAACTCAATAAGAAGACAACAAACAATACATTGGGGGGAAAAAGAAAAAACAATGGTCAAAATATTTGATCAAATGCATCACCAAAGAAAATATATAGGTGACAGATAAGCACATGAAAAGATGCTCAACATTATTACTTTTAGGGAAATGCAAATCAAACTACAGAAAGATATACTACACACCCATTTACATAGCTAGACTGACAATACCAAGTGTTAGCGAGATATGGAGCAACTGGAACTCTCATTACACTGCTGGTGGGCATGTAAAAATGGTACACCTACTTTGCAAAACACTTAGTAGTATCTTAAAATGTTAAACATTCACCCATCATATGACTCAGCCATTCTGCTCCTAGGTATTTACCCAAGAGAAATGAAAGCATCTGTCCACATAAAGATTTGCACATGAATGTTTACAGCTGCTCTATTGTTAAGAGCCAAAAATTTAGAGACGATCTAATGTCCATCGATTAATTAATTTAACATTGAGTTCCTACTTTCTCCAGGACCTATACTAGATCATGGGAGCAACCTTGAACCAATGGGGATGAAACCTGTGGATGAATACTCCAGCATCCCTCCTTTCAGAGGAAAAATTCTGAGAGGCATTCTGTAATCTTCTCAGGGCTCCCGGCAAAACGGCACCTCCATCCTCCACAGCAGTGACCTCGATAAACACTTGCATTGGATTTTCCTTGTTCCCGATCTCTTTCTCCCCACTCCCTCATTCCCATTTCCTGATGTCACTTCCCAATTAAACTACACACCCAAGTTCACGTCTGAGTCTCTGTTGGGAGAACTGAACTAAGACATGGCCCCTGCCAAATGCCAGGCTCAGTTCCAAGAAACAACATGTATTTTCATGAAACAATGTCATATGTGTCACCCATATGAATTCAGTTGAAATGCTAACTAGGACAAAAAGGGATTCATAGGTCTATCTCACGTTCTGGAGAGGAATTTGAAGGAGGACGCATGAATAGGGAGGACTAAGCCTTTTTAATTTCTGTTTTTAATAAACTTTAATAGGCACCATCAGTACTTGAAAAGTTGGCCCTCACCTCTTGATTCAGCACTCATAAGAAGTTTTGGTTCCCATCCTGGAAGACAGGGCTGCTGTGTTCCAACTGTAATAACAATGTGGCTTTAGGACCCTCCTGCATTTAAACCTGAGAATTCCATGGGAAAACAGTCCACCTCCATGCAAACACACACGGTGGAGCTTAACATTAACAATTTGTTGACTTATTCAGTATCTAGAAGTGGAATGAGATATTCACAGATTTTTCTGGATTTTTTTAAATTTTATTTTATTTCTAACACATTTCTGGCTTTGATCTTTGCAGGATTTGTAGAAAACAAAATGCCCTTCTTTCTTTACTCTACAGCAGGAGCTCAGAAAAGAACAGAACACTAAGATCTTAACACCCTGGATTCCTGAGGATGCACTGCCCTCTTTTCATTCACATTTTAGCAAGAGGGGAAAAAGGCCTTTGATGGGGTATGAAACACAGATCTGGAAACAGAAATCTAATCCATTTTCCAAGGCTCCACGCAGATCCTGCCCTAGCTGTAAAACCTTCTTAGACCTCCCCTTGACAATCTCAGTACTCTTCTCTAGCTTTTATAATCAACTCTTTCACTCTCCCAAAAAAAAAAAGAGCAAAGCCATGCCTGGTAGAAGAGAGTTTCGATTTCACTGCTTCCTGCCATCCTAGTATAGAATAATCTTTTCCATGAGCTCAGGAGAGATTTTTAATCAGAAATCCTATTTTCCAAGACTCAGACACCTGAGTTGCAGAGCTGTCTCTGACATTAACTTAAAGTGTGACTTTTCTTCCTCTGGATATGTGAAATGAATTCCCCTGCAGAAATTACAGTCCACGTCCACGGTTCTAAGGGAGAAATGGACTTTCACCATACTAGCAGATCACAGGGCACATATTCAAGTACACAGGTTTGTTTTTAGATTCATAATCAGTATACTTTAACAAAGTCTTTGCTATCCAGTACTGTGAGCAAGATACCACATTCTCTCTGCCTCAATGGCTCTCCTCTTAAAGCAGGAATAATGGGACATGATGAGGATGAAATGTGAACAGCATTTTCCCCAAATAAACCAGCTACCCAGTGGTGTCAAATTATCTTCAATAGTTTGAAGAAATTTCTAAGAAGTCACTTAGGGCAACATTCAGAGACAGAAATCCTAAAAATAGCAACATTTTGCAAGAGAGAACATCTTTAGCAAAAAACAGGGAATGCTTGTGGCAACTGTGAATGCTGGTGGATATTTTAAACTGTTGAGTATTTAGCAATTATTTGCTAGGGTTATTGTGGTTACAAATTATTAGAAAGGGTATAAGTGTATAAGCATATAAGGGTATAAGAGTATAAGCAAGGGGCAAAGTGATGTCGGCACTACATTTTACAATTGCTAAAAGTTATAGTATTTTGGAGGATCTTTCAAGGGAGCACTGAAGAGTTACTTATGACTGCCTCCAGGCTCATCCTATTTTCCTCCTAATGCTCCCCAAACAGAAAACACTCTCTCACCCACTATAATCCAAGGAGTCGTAGTGAGTACAGCCAAAACGCCAACATTTACATCCCAGATTTTGATCACTAAGTAAATCTTTCATCACTCAATTCTACTTGTTAAATATTGCACCTCTAATTATATTCGGAAGTGTCACACCTCCCTAGGATCCTGGAGGGGCAGTGCAGACTCTCGTGCTTGAAAAGGAGAGGAGGAGAGAAATCTTTGTGAGTGCGTGTGTGTGTGGAATCTGAATTTTATTCTTTGTACTCTAGATGCCTGGAATCACCTGAGAATATTCTAGATGTTGTTATCACTCCAGAAGAATTAATTATGCCTAGGGAGTTAAAGCAACCCAAGTTCAAACACAGAAGTGCACACACACACACGCTGAGAACATCTAAGTCAATGAGGCAAAGGGACAAGGAGGAGGAAGGACAGGCTTCAAATGGAGCAGACCTTAGACGGAACTCTGGCCTGCCACCCACTTCGTGTGGATGAGAGTCTTATGCCTAACATCCTGCGGCCTAGGTTAAAATCTTGATTCTACTATTTGTAAGCTGTGTGACTTTGGACGAATTATTCTACCTCTCTGTCTCCAGTACCCCATTGTAAAACAGAGGCAGAAATAGTGCCTGTCTCATAGGACTGTTCTGAGTATCAAGTGATACACACATGTAAAGAGCTTGGAAGAGTGCCTAGCACATAATTAGAAGTCAATTAAATATTAGCTATTATTATTATCATCATTATTACTAACTAGTTACGTGTCCCTGTGCAAGTTACTACCCTCCCTGTGCCTCAGTTTCCCTCTCTCTAAATCAGGTATAATGAGATTATTATCAGAATAAAACGAGACAGAGTTTGAGGAGTCAGGACAGTGCCCTGGGTACAGAGGGTCTAGCTCACTTCTAGGGTGGAATGTCAGCTGAGTGTCCCAAGTTTAATGGTTACTAGTCAAGAAATGCCACACACTTTGAAGCAGCCAAAGGTGGTAAGGCCTGGAGTGGTAGCCAGCTTTATTTATTGTCAAGGCCAGCGCATTCATCAACTCTCCTCATTAAAATTTGCCAATTAATGAGCAGTGGCATACCCCTTAGCAAAGGTCAGTAGCAACCTAAGCAAACTGATCAAAAATTCAAAGAGGTACAGAGTTTGGGAAAAGTTCACTCTTCCCTTAATTAACGGATCTAATTACAATCCTGACATAACAAAATGCAAAATGCGCTCTTCAAAAGACACGAAGTCAAAGGTTTAACAGCCCAGAAAACCTTCTCCTTTGGTACAGGCTGACCCAAATGTACCAGAGGGCGTAGAGGGAATCTTCGCACACAGTCAACAGGGTTGATGAAACGGCTTTTCAAGAAATTAAAGCTTAGTAGCACATCAGAATCCCAGCACAACAAAGGAATTGAAAGAGAATAAAAACGCTCCCACATCCTGGGATCTGGGCGAACACAGCGTCAAGGCTTTTACTAATCTCCCTTCTTAGCAGATGTCAAAGTATTTATTTGGTGACCTTTCCTGGCTAGTTATGAACAGCACGTTAGCATCCTAAAGAGTCTGTGTCTGTAATTGTTGCCTCATTTATATAAAACCTAAAGTACAAGAAGATAGAATAGATATGCTGTGCTTAAAATATTTCTGAAATAGCCGGTCCAGAATTTCAAATCAGGTACCACTAATCAAAGGCTTAGAGAAAAGGCAGCCTGACCTCCAGCTCATCCACTCAGGGAACCACCATCTTGAGAGGATAAGCTTGGTCTCTGTCTCATGACATGGATCAGTTTCATAGGAGACTGAAGCTCTAGCAATTTCAAATTTTGATTCTTTACATGAAAGTGAATGGATAGGAACCATTAAGTCTTAGTGCTTCTCACTAGTTTCAAGGGTGTTCAAAACTTTCAGACAGCAGGAGGGTTTTCCACTCAGAGCGTCTCAAAAGACTCTTCAGGAATGTTTTCAGGAGTTCCTAAGTGAGAATAAACACATCACGGAATATTATTAATCTGAAAGAGGAAACGGATATTCAAAGAGAAGAAATGACTCACCTCAGATCAAACAGAAAAGTAACAGTGGAAAACCCTGCAGTCCATCCTCAGCAGGGTCCCGCATGGTATTTCCACCCATTGAATCATTTCTTCATGCAACCGGTATTTATTCAGCATCTTTCAAGTGCTGGGCCTTGTTTAGTCGCTGGGATATAGTTGAATTTCCAAAGCAGACATGATTCTACACCTCACAGAGCTAGTATTCTAACGGAGGATGAGAGACAATAAGCCAACAAATAAATAAGCAAGAAAAATGCATCTAGGATCAGTGCTTACAGAGAATTAAAATAGAGGGATGTGAGAGAGATGGGGTGACTGTTATGGTTGGAATGACCAGAGAAGTTCTCCCTGAGAGGTGACATTTCGGCTGAGACATGAATGACACAAAGAGCTATCCATGTCAAGACCAGAGATGAGAGCATAAAAGCAGGAAAAATTAGTTGGTGCAAACACTTAAGGATGCTTAAGAACAGCGAAAAGACCAAAGTGTCTAGAACCAAAAGAGTGAGGAGGAGAGTGGTATGAGATGAGATAGGAGCAGCAGGCCACGGGGAGATAATCTAGGACTTTGCATGTCCGTGATGAATTTTATTACAAGTGCAATAGAATCCAGTGGAGTGTTTTAAGCTGACGAGTGATCTGAATTCCTTTAAAAAGATCATCCTGGCGTACATGTAGAGACTGGATTAAAGGGATAGGCAGGGAGTACAGAGGACAGTAAGAAGGTTGCAGCAGGTGACCAAGTAAGAGATGAAAGTGGAGGTGCCAGCAGAGATGGAGGTGGGGTCAACAGAACCCGCATATGAATTGAACAAATGTGGGAGGAGGTGAGAAAAGAGAGGAGAGCAGCGTCATGGGTGGGTTTGGGGCTTGGCAATCAGATGAGTGGTGATGGCTGTCACTGAGATGAGAAAAATAGGTCATGAGAAAGAAGTAAATGTGGAGGTTAGATATAGTTTTTTTGGCCAGATTTAAGATGCCTATTTGATACACACATGAGATATCAGCTAGATAATTGGATATCAAAATATACAAATACGGGATTCTGGGAAGACATTTGGAATCGAGGTATCAAACTGAGAGTTATCTTCCATAAGATCTGACTTAAAGTCATAGGACTGGATGAGGTCACCCAGGTAAAAGGGAGAATTTTTCCAAAGGAGCAGTCCACTCCGTTCGTTTCCAGGAGGAGCTCTGTGCTTTCTTCTCTCACACACAGCAGTTCCTTGACAATACTTGAAAACAACAAAGGAAGGGAGGTGACTCTCAGCGTCCTTGGACGCAGCGTGTTTGGAGTCGGCGCCTCTTCCCTGTAATCAAAAGGCCATCGGAGGTGAGATGGGAAGATGCACGCTTTCTGTGATGTGCTGCAGAGTGAACCCTGGTCCCTCACTCAAGTCCTTCATAAAGAAAAAGAAAAAAATCAGTCTGCTTCCACAAAATTGTTGAGTGTTACTTACCGTGCACACAAAGAGGAAAAAAGCAGCAGCCGCGATCAGAGGCCGTCTTCCCTGGGAGCCTGGGGTGAGGCTGCCCCCTCGTGTCCACTAAGGTTTATGACCTACTCAGCAATCCAAAATCAGTTTCTTCAACTTGCAGCACACATAGCCGCCTTTATTTCCTCTTAACTTTTTTTCTTGAATAAGCACTAGTGCTCGGAAATCAATCACAGAAGTCCCCATTACAGGAACACAGATGAGAAAATGAGAAAGCTCCAGATGATTCTCACCATCAAAATATCAAAAGATGAGCTTTTTCAAAACACATCTTTCCGTATCATACAAGGTATAATTCTCAAACAATAATATTGGTGGCTTAACAGATTCAGATACCTGGCGGTTCTTTAAGACACCCGAATGAGTGAACTTGATGTGACATATGGGGCTGATTAACTAGTGTCTAGATTTGGGCTCCTCTGAAACAGAGCTTGAGATAAGGGGTTGGTTGCAGATGGTGTCAGAAGCAGGAGTGTTTGGAGTGAAACAGAGGAGGAAAAATGAGGAGTGGGTTATTGAGCTGTTTGCTTCTAGGTCAAGTAGAGCTCACCGCCTCCAGGGAACTTCCAAGAGCCCATGCAGAAAGCACCTCGGCATTGTCCACCTGAAGGGCAGAGGTCTGGTGCATTTTTCAACCAACTCTCATTCCCCACTGGTGAACGGCTGCTCCCTTGCATCTCTGCAAGGAGACTGTAAAAAGCTGACTGTCCTTCCATGGCTTTAGAAAAACTAGGTAAAGACCATGGTACACATGCTTGAGCAGGGATGAGGACCAGAAGAGGAACTGTCCACCTCAGCTGAGCTGAAAAGACGAGTTGAGGGGATGGGGCCGGGCAGGACAGGCATCTGTGTCATCTAGGAGGAGTCCCGCCCTGAATGATTTAGGGAAGCCTTGTTCTGTAAAGGATAGGATGCTACATTTGCCATTTGCTAGCTGTGTGAGCGTTGGCAAACTTCTCTTTCCTCTGAACCTTAATTTTTTCACCCACAGGGTAATTATAATGGTAACTATAATTAAGCGCTCTTCTAAACAATAAATGTGCTAATAAACGTAAGATGCCTAGTACAAGGAGAAAACACGTTGTTATAGTATTGTTAATAAAATAATAATTATAAGAGTAATATCTCATTCGCCTCGCTGGTCTCCAATTTTGGTTCACATTTCTTGACTCCATTTGGATCTTGCTCTTACTTAGTAGCTTCTGCTTATTCAGACACATATTAGTTGCCTTGGCTTGTTTTCATTTTTCCTTCTTCCTTCCTAACGAATATTTATTGAGCCCTAACTGTGTGCCCGACATCATTCACACCTTCCTCTATAATTCTGCTTTGCTTCTCAGACCATGTTCAGCATTCTTATCTGAAGTACTGGAAATTCACTGTTTGTATAAATACTGCCCACAACCTAACCCTATCCCACACCACGCAAATCCTTTAAAATCTTGCCATGCCACACTGGAAATGCGACAAATAGACCAGAACTCACATCTAAATGAGTATTCTTCCTCTTAAAGTAGTCACCTTGCAATGTTTCACAACCCGCCTCTCTCCCTCCTCCACCCCATGCATGCATTTAGGGAACAACACAGAGTTGGCATATTATTTTTAATGTATTTGAAGACAAAAAATAATTTTTATTTGTAGACATATGCAACAACACAAACAGAGGAGTACACAATACTAAAGACCACATCTTATTCTTCTTTTGCCACCTCTACTCCATACCTAACCGAGTAACCTTCACCTAGGAAGTTCACGATAAGTATTAGCTACTGTACTCATCCATTTATCAAATACACTAAGCACCTACTATAAGCTAATTGATGCATTAAGAGCTGAGGAAGGACACAAAGATAACTTAAATATGATTTATGGTCTACAGATCACTATGGTCTAGCAGAGAAGATATTATTAAAAGCCTCTACGAAAGGATCTTAGAAGAGTTTTATGGATGAAGATGAATTGAAAGGTGGGTAGGATTTCAACAGTCAATAATGTGAAAGAAAGAATACATCACTAGCGGCAGGAACAGCACGAGCAAAGGCACAGAGTCAGGAAATACTGACGCACATCCTAGCATAAGAGTAGGCTGTATAATGAGAATTTAGAGTGTTTATCAGGTTACAGAAGAATAAGCTAGAAAGAAAGCTTTAGCCCGCTTAAATAATTAAATCTTATGGATGGGGATCTGCTTATCATCAAGTGCAATTACCAGGGCACTGTTGGAGGAAGATTTCCACTTCATTATTACCAGAGAAAGGCTGTATTTTGCTTTATCATAGAGAGGACATTGTCCAGAACAGTAATTTCTATAATTTAGGCCACAAGTTCATGGGGAAAGCTATTGTGAATCTCTATTCACAAAATGTAGTCTACAGACAGAATGAACAATGTTTGCACATTTTTTAAACCTATATAGGAGGTTTTAATAAACAAAACAATTCATTTAAAAGTATTAAATAATTTTTTCTCAACCAGTAGAGAATCTAAATCCTATCACCATCTTAGCAGTAAAAAGAGATCTAGAGATGGCCAAATGGAAAACATGGTCTTCCCAGACATTAAGATCAAGGTAATTTGGGACAACAGAACTAATGCATCAAAGTTACCTTTTTTTTCAACTTTACAATAACCACTGTTTGTCCGACGTTGCTCTTAGAGAATGGGTGGGAAAAGTACGGATTGGAAGGTGAGAAATCAGCCAGGCGACTATGGCAGTGGTTTGGGTGAGAGAGAACGCACGTCTAAAGATGATGCCTAAAGGGGTGAAGAGGAGGAATCAGCTTTGAGAGATTATGTTTTAGTAAAATATTTTAAAGGACTCTATGAGCAAGACCAATTAGGTGTGGAAATAAGGCATACGTTGAGAACATCTCCTAAGTTTCTCACTTGGACAAGTGGGTGAATTGCGATGCATTTTTCTGCGTGTGTTTTCAAGCCGGTGTGTATTGAGAGGTGGGAGGGAGTGGTAGAGGATGAGCTCAGTTTTCTTGAATTGAAGAGCATGTGGAACATTTAAGAGAGACTATACAATTTAGTGTCATCCGCCAACAACACACACCACTGAGAGCCGTGCTATTTTAGATTTAAGTGGGACCTTTATAACACTTGTAAGAACAAAGATTGAATTTTCAAAAGAGAGTTGTTTTCCTCCGCAAATCTGAGCAAAAAGTTAATTCACTGAAAGTTTTACTACTAACTCTTAGCTCCCCGAAGGTAGGCACTCTGTCTTCTTCATCTCTGTATTATTCGAACCTGGAATTGTATCCGGTCCAAAGAAGGCATTCAGGAAGTATTTGTTGAATGAACTAATTAATTAATGTTAGAATAAACCTCCGCCCTATTCTCAAGAGTTTATAGGACTACTGGAGAGGAATCCAAGCCTGAAAACAGAGCTCCTTGTGATGGGGAAAGAGGAAGGAGGGGCTTGAGAAATTATGTTTTCAATCTTAAGAAAGTGGGTGATATCTCCAGAATACAGCCAGTTGTGTCTTCCTACACACACCACCTGCCCACTTTACCTCCCATACAGAGTCTTAGACCAGAGACTAGCGCATGTTTTGAAGAGGGAGAAGAAGGGGAGGAAAAGGAGAGAAACTGCCATAGCTCCCACTGGCTTTTTGACTTATTGGTTCCAGACATTTATGAGTCCTGATTTTGTATTCTTTTGATAGTCTTCCACCCTCCTCTGCTTTAGTTTAACCAAGCTTGGAGAGTATTCGCTCCTTGAAACTAAACAGTTATGGAATTTAGTGCATAGTGGATACTCAAAACAAAAAAAGAATGGAAGGAAGCAAGGACAGAAAGAAAGATCCTTTACAAAGAATGGCTTTCCTTTACAGGTCTTTTTAAGACCAGTGAATATCAGCTTTTTCCAAAGCACTCAAGTATTCCATAGAGAATTTTGCTTGGTTTCAAACCTGAAAACCAGCAGCAACATTTGAAAAAGTAAAGAGGGCCCAAATTTTGGGTTGGTGACACATCTGTTCCCAAAGGGTGACCCAGTCAGTGGGGGATTGAATCTGGTATAAGAAAGTGTACAGGACCTGGGCTGGCTAGCAAACTAGAAGAGAGACATAGTAGAGAGGAAAAACTGAATGCAGAAACAGACAGATAAGGATTTGAAATGAGCCTGAAGAATGAGTAGATTCACATAATCCATGGAATAGATTACGCGGGACACTCTACTAAGACACTGGTGTAACACCAGAGGCATCTAAACATGGGTGTTAAAACTTACTTCCCGTAAATCGTTTTTAGTAAAAATGCAGCTTGAAAATTTGAAAAATATTCCTCACCAAAGAACTCTCCGGAGGAGTGGGAAAGTCACCTGCCTCCAGCTGGCACTTTGCTCCGTTGATGATTTGTAGACATGTGAACAAAAGCTTCAGCGCTCCTATTAATTACCTAAAAAATGATTAATCTCCTTTTCCAGTTTCGAATTAGGGAATCAAGAAGTAGATTGCCTTGGATTGTAATTAGTCTTTGAGTGGTGAACATGATGTAATCTACACAGAATTCACAATATATTACAATGTACACCTGAAATTTATATAATGTTATAAACCAAGGTTACTGCAATAAAAAATAAATTTAAAAAATTAAATTAGGGGTCGGCCCTGTGGCCAAGTGGTTAAGCTCTCGTGCTCTGCTTCGCTGGCCCAGGGTTTCACCAGTTCAGATCCTGGGCGCGGACATGTCACCGCTCATCAGGCCATGCTGAGGCGGCATCCCACATGCCACAACTAGAAGGACCCACAACTAAAAATATACAACTATGTACTGGGGGGGTTGGGGAGAAAAAGGAAAAAAACAATAATAAAATCTTTAAAAAAAAATTAGAGGCCAGCCCAGTGGCGCAGCAGTTAAGTTCGCACATTCTGCTTTGGCAGCCCAGGGTTCACCGATTGGGATGCCGGGTGTGGACATGGCACCACTCACCAAGCCATGCTGTGGTAGGCATCCCACATATAAAGTAGAGGAAGATGGACATGGATGTTAGCTCAGGGCCAGTCTTCCTCAGCAAAAAGAGGAGGATTGGCAGATTTTAGCTCAGGGCTGATCTTCCTCAAAAAAAAAAAAAAAATTATTAAATTAAATTTAAAAAAAGAAGTAGATTGCCTAAGCCTTCTCTGTATCACAGATATCAGAAATAAGAATCTCTCCTTGTACACTCACCATTTTCTTTCTGCTCTCATCTGTACACCCATATAGAACAGTGAGAAGAGAAGAAATTCACATTTATCTTGGTGTGGCTCAAATCCTGGAGGGAAACGGTAGGGCACAAACTTTCTAACCCAGGGCAGATGTCTGGTTAATCATATCCTCCACTTCACCATCGGAATGCCCCCTCCTCTCTACATGCCCCCATATTACTCCCTGCACATGCACTTCACCTAAATTTACCACGGAATCCTTAAACTATCTACAATCTTTTTTGAATACCACCAGGTGTTACCTATCTATTTTACCTGTGTTTGGGGTCTCAACTTTAATAGCCTACTGTTTTGCAATTCACCTTCCCATTTATGACCTCTACTCTAAATTATAATTTGGATTTTTCCTTATTTTCATTGTCCTGTGCAAATATCCCACCAGACAAAACATTGTTCCTGGGGCAATCTACCATATTCCAACTGCCAACATGAAGAAGTCTCTGGAAAGTTCACCTCAAATTATGGAATGCTGAATAGAATTTAAACCAAATAGGACATTCAGTAAGATAATTTTTATTTTTCAGATAATTGTTTATGAGTGTCATTGCGTTTAGGACTTGGAACAATCAGCACTTCTAATGACTTAAATGAGGATGAAAAAGGTACAAACTCAGCCTTGCAAATAACATGAAAATGTGGAGAAAAAAACTGTTAAGTGAAGTGCAGTATGCAACTATCTATTTACTATCATTAAGGTGAGCTTTATAGTTAAATCATAGCATTTTATCAGAAAACATCCTCGTACAGTTACAACTGTTATTATCATGTATCTATTTTATAGAGGAAGTATTAGGCTTTATCATGCCTAGGGCACAGGTACAAATGCACTGCAGCTGAGGGAAGGGAACAGAAAAACTATCTAACCCTGGAGAAGGGGCAGGAACACATGCTGGACACAGACCATTAGAGATCTCCTCCAGCTGAGGAGGAAGGAAGGAGGATCCCTAGAAGACTCCATTCCCAAGACCCAGGACAGAATGCCTATCTAATAGTGAGATGTAAACAGGACAACAGAAAAATGACCCCTCCTCTGCTCCGCCACCAGGCTAACAAGCATCAAGTAACAAATAACAGAAACCATTGCTGGAGAGGGACAATAGGAAAGACCTAAAGCTGATGGCGGAGCACATGTTGAGAAACACCTTCTAGCAAATCAGTCCTAACCTTAAACACAAAGAAAAGCCACAAGGATTTGAAGGCTATGGTACGTTGGGGATATTACAAGTTGAATTGTTTCCCCCCAAAAAAGATAGATTGGAATCCTAAGCCCCAGTACCTCAGAATATGACCTTACTTGGAGATAGGGTCTTTACAAAGGCAGCCGAGTTAAAATGAAGTCCTTAGGGTTAGTCCTAATCCAATATGACTGATGTCCATATAAAAGGAGAAATTTGGACACAGAGACAGACACACATAGCAAGAAGATGATATGAAAAGACACATAAAGAAGTAGCCATCCACAAGCGAAGGAGAGATGCCTGGAACAGAAACTTCCCTCAAAGCTCTCAGAAGAAACCAACCCTGCCAACACCTTGGTTTAGGACTTCTAGCCTCCAGAACCATGAAACAATAAATTTCTGTTGTTTAAGCCCTTCAGTTTGTGGTACTTTGTTATGGCAGCCCTAGCAAACCAGCACAGAGGGTAACCACAGAAAAAATAAATCCCACCCAACTTAACCCCTGACTAAATGGAATCAACCACTGTACTAAAGGCCTACCAGAAGGAAAGGCATGCCAATTTCCAAATCTTAAGTTTCTACAGTTCTAAAAAACAAGTCTGGTTTTCAACCAAAAACTACTAGGCATACAAAAAGAGGACAAGGAAAAAAACACTGTCAAGAGACAAAGTAATTAACAGAATCAGACTCATATATGACACGGATGTTGAAACTAACAGGGAACTCTAAGTAATTATGATTAATATGTTAAAGGCTATAATGGAAAAAGCAGACGGCATGCAAGAGCAGATGAGTGACTTCAGCACAAAGATGGAAATTATAAGAAAGAATTAAATGGAAATGCTAGAAATGAAGATTACAGTAACAGATGAAGAATGCCTTCAACAGGCTAATCACTAAACTCAACATAATTGGGAAAAAAAGTCAGTGAACTTGAATATAGGTCAATAGAAATTACTCAAACTGAAACACAAAGAGAAAAATAAATCTAGAGGACCCAAGAGCTGTGGGACAATATCGAATGGTCTAATATACATGTAATAGATATCTCAGAAAAAGATTGCACTTTTTTTCCAGGAGAAGAGAGAGAAAATAAAGCAGAAAAATATTCAAAGAAATAATGGTGAAGAATATTCTAAAATTAATGACAGACATCCTGGCTTGGGAGGATAAATACCAAACAAAGCATACCTATGCATATCATATTCAAACAGCTGAAAAGGAAAGATACAGAGAAAATATTAGAAGGCAGCTAGAGGGAAAAGACATATTACACAGAGAGGAACAAAAATGAGAATTATAGTAAACTTCCTGTCAGAGACTATGCAAGCGAGAAGTCAATGGAGTAATATTTTTTAAGGTACCAGGGGAGGAAATAGTCAACCCAGAATTCTGTATCCAGCAAAAGTATCTCCCAAAAATGAAGGAGAAAAAAAGCATTCTCAGAAAAAGAAAAAAAACTGAAATAGTTTATTACCAGTAGACCTGCACAATAAGAAATTTTAAAGAAAGTTGTTCAGGCAAAAGGAATATGACACCAGACAGAAACTTAGATCTACACAAAGAAAGGAAGAGTCCTGGAAATATATTGAATAAAGGTAAATATAAAATTAATTTTTTATTTTAATTGCTCTAAATGAAAACTGACTGCCTAAGCAAAAATAATAGCAATATAAAATAGCATATGTCAAAGAAAATGTTTGACAACAATAATACAAAGGATGGGAAGAAGGAGTTTGGAGAATAATGTTGTAAGATCTTTACACTACACATGAAGCAGTGTAATACTACTTGAAAGTAGATTCTGATTAATTAACGATATTGTATTAGTCTTCTTGGGCTTCCATAATAAAATATCATAGACTGAGTGGCTTGAACAACATAAGTTTATTTCTCACAGTTCCAGAGGCTGGGAAGTGGAAGATCAAGGTGCCAGCCAATTCACTTTCGGGTAAGGGCTCTTTTCTGACTTGAAGATGGCTGCCGTCTTGCTGTATTCACCCATGGCAGAGAGAGAAAGCGAGTTCTCTGGTGTCTCTTATTATAAGGACACTAACCCTATCAAACCAGGGCCCCACCCTCATGACCTCATCTAACCCTAATTGCCTGCCAAAGGTTCCATCTTTAAATACCATCACACTGGGGGCTAGGCCTTCAACATATGAATTAGGGGAGCAGGGGCAGGGGAATACAAACATTCAGTCCATAACAGATGTATTGTAGGCTCTAGAGTAATCAGTTAAAAATTATTTTTAAGGAGCTGGCCCAGTGGTATAGTGGTTAAGTTCGTACACTCCACTTCAGTGCCCAGGGTTTGCAGGTTCGGATCCCAGGCATGGACATACACACCACTCATCAAGCCATGCTGTGGCGGCATGCTATATACAAAAAATAGTGGAAGACTGGCACAGATGTTAGTTCGACGACAATCTTCCTCAAGCAAAAAGAGAAAGATTACCAACAGATGTTATCTCAGGGCCAATCTTCCTCACCAAAATATATATATTTTTTAAAGGTATAACTAATAGGCCAATAGTGTAGAAAACTAGAAACAAGAAATACTCAATTAATCCAAAATAAGCCAGAAAAAGAAACAAGGAACAAATAGAGTAAATAGAAAAATGAGCAGTATGGTAGATTTTAATCCAACCATATGGATAATTACATTAAAATAAACAGTCTAAACATACCAATTATAAAACAAAGATCATAATATAGGATTAAAAAGCAAGAACCAATGATATGCTATCCCTAAGAAACCAACTACAGGGGCTGGCCTGGTAGCCTAGCAATTAAGTAGTTAAGTTCAGCATGCTCCACTTCAGCAGCCTGGGTTTGGTTCCCAGGCACGGACCTCCACCACTCATCAGTGGCTATGTTGTGGCAGCGACCCACATACAAGATAGAGGAAAACTAGCCGCTGATGTTAGCTCAGGGCAAATCTTCCTCAAGCAAAAAGAGGAAGATTGGTGACAGATGTTAGCTCAGGGCAAATCTTCCTCAGCAAAAAAAAAAAAAAACTACACATATAAAGACATAGGCAGATTAAATGTAAAAGGAGGGATGAAATATATTTTACATTTATATTAATTTCACATACCACGAAAACAATAATCAAAAGAAAGCTTGAGTTGCTATATAAATATCAGACAAAACAGACTGCAAAACAAGGGATATTCTCAGGTATTAAGAGGGCACTACGTTATCATAAACAGATCAATTCTCCATAAAGACCTCACAATACTAAATGTGTATGCACTTAACAAGAGAGCTTCAAAATGCATGAAGTAAAAATTTATAGAACTAGAAAAGGAGAAATGCTACAATTTATATATGCTGAAAACTACATACATAAATCTATGTGCTAAAAACTACAAAAAACTGGTGAAAGAAATTTAAAAATACCTGAATAAATGGATGTAGAAACCATGAAAATAGGTTGAAAGAGTCAGTATCGGTAAGATGTCACGTTTTTCTCAAACTGACATATAGATTCAACACAACTCCAATAAAAATCCCATCAGAAATTTGCATAGAATCTGATAAACTGATTTTTTAAATTATATGCAGATGCAAAGGCATCAGAATGGCCAGAACAATTTTGAAAAATAAGAACAAAGCAGGACTCACACTGTCTGATTTCAAGATCTACCATAAGGCTACAATAGTCAAGACAATATGATATTGAAGAGAAAGAACAGATCTGTAGATCAATGGAAAAGAATAAAGAATCCAGAAACAGACCTTACATATGTGATAATTGATTTTAGACAAAGATGCAAAGGCAAGTCTGCTCAGACAATAAATCGGATAATAGGCTGGCTGAATGAAGGAGGCCTGCTCTGTTCAGACGTCTGGAACATGATGTCCACCTCGGGGAAGGCAGAGTGTATCCTAAGAATGATAACTACTACGGAAAAGGGTTGAAGGAACAAGAAAGGGTTGGCTTGTTGAAAAGAAGTATGCCACAGACGAAAGTCTCCCTGAGTCTTACTGAGTCTCACTTACGTATTTTCAGAAACCATATCAAGGACACATGGGTGGTCATTTCAAGGGAGCAGATTTTGCCCTCATATTGCAATTGCATAATTTTCTCACACGAATTCAATAGGGAATGAACAGTCTGAGAATGCAGTGACAGCTGCATTTTTCAAGGTATTCAAGAAGAGACTGAATGGCCACAAATCAAGCATGCTGTGGAGAAGTCAGATGTCTATGTTTTAGAGGAGATGAAGCCAGATGACCTCAGATTTACTTTCTAATTCTGCTTTCACTGTTCTTTGTGTAAGCCCTTACCAGGTTCTAATGTTTTTGATTTCGTGGTAAAACATATTTCTACTTTTCAGAATTCACTTTAGACATATTTTCTCTTAGTAGTATTAGAAGAGAACATTAATTCTCCTTATTCTTCCAAAAATGGACTGTATCTAAGCAACTTCAAGCAGAGCCAGTACTCAATTGTAACCCATTTCCAAGAAAAATGAGTCCTCAAGAATAATTCTCTCAATAGTAATTCTCTCAATAATCCCCTCCAGCAGGTTCTAATCATGATGTTCCAAACTTTGTTCCTAGGGTAACCTGAAATTCTTCCTGATGTTTCTCATGTGTGTGCCTGCTCCTTTCAATTCAATGGGCTAAAAGAGATTTAAATGGTAGTTCAGATAACTAAAGCATGACCTCACAAAAGCTACCCCAGCCTTCTCATCACCAAAGCCTATTAATGTAGAATAGAAGAATTGCCATTGAGTCACAGGTCAGGAATCAGGCCAATCAAGACAACCTCAGATCTCAGTAAGAAAATCAGAATACTATCAGCAATCCAGGGCTAAGACGAGCAGAAGTGGATGAGGAAGTAAGATACTAGGGACCAAGGGAGGAAGGAGAGGCAAGAAAGAGCCTTGGCAGGCACCGTGCTGTTACAGGAATTGTTTCTCTTAAACCTTAGACCGAGCATGTGAAGTAAGTAATCACATCCCATTTTACAGATGGAGCTACTGCGGTCTAAAAGATCAGTTACCTCTCCCAAAGCCACACACAGCTGATAAATGATAGTTACATTTTACCAGGGGCTGCCTGATTCTAAAGCCCGGGCTTTTAACTAGTAAGCCAGTAGTTCTCAGCTGAGGATGATTTTGCCTCCACCTCCCACCCAGAGGACATTTAGCGATGTCTGAAGACATTTTTGGTTGTCACAGCTGGGGGCGGAAGAGATGCTACTGACATTTGGTGGGTGGAGGCCACAGATGCTGCTAGACATCCCACAAGGAGCAGGACAGGCTCCCACAACAGAGAACTATCCAGCACAAATGTCAACAGTGCCAAGTAACCTGCATTATGGCGCAGGAGGTAAGGAAGAAAAGCTTCAGGCAGAGACACTATTGTGCTTCAGTGGAGCCACTTTCCATGGTCTATAGTCTTGGTCCTGGTGGCACGCCATTCCCAACATTAAGACACAAGCCTGGGGTCACCACACACTTATTTCTGCCCTTTGGGAAAGAGATGGTTGGGGTAATACAGAAGCAACTTTTAAAAATATACCAAAGGATGAATGTATTGAATTGAAAGAGATTTGGGAATCTCTGACCCCCATTCAAGGAGGCCATACACAGAGCCCATAACTGATGCATCAGGTGGCATGAGCACTGAGCCCCTGGGGCAGGACAGGCATGGGGATGGGAATTAGGACCCCATTATCCACAAAGTGAACATTTTCCTCACCATAAGATAGTTATTTCAGAGGCAATTTAAAAAACAAGAATCTTCCCCTCAAACTCCAGAGCTTTTCTGATTTTTGTCAGCAACAAAAGAATTCAGCTTTCAAAAGCAGGCTGCTTCTCTGAATATTAAAACTCCCACCTTGGGAAATTTTTTAAGCCTTCAGACAACCGCTTTTAAAGTAATAAATGAAAGTCATTCAACAGACTATAGAGCTCACGGGCCCTTTTTATCTACTGAAGAAAGACAACAGACTGAAAACTTAGGAGCCAGAGACCAAATTACTGACCTTGACTCACCTTCCACATCACATCTGGCCCAAACAAGATAGGGAGTTAAAAGCTTTAACTGGTAGCAACAGCAAATGATGTAATTTGATGATATAAAGAAATCCATCAAGGGAGAATAAATGGCTACATCATATTATTCATAGAGCTCTTAGAGTTTAAAAAGAGCCTAAATTTGCTTTCAGCTAAGCCCTTTCATGCCAAAAATCAACCATTCCACGTTCCCCTCCTGTCCAGAGAACAAGCAATTCCAGGACCAAAGAACTGGTCTTGGACTATCCTAACGGGTTTATTATACATCTGCCTAGACCTGCATGGGTGAACCCCTACGTCACTTCCCCCAGCTCTACTGCTCTGATTTCTCTCTTCTATGATGGTTATTATTATGCCACACTGATATCTATTCATCCACATCTTCAATATGAGTTCCTCTGTTCCTCCACCCCAGTTACGTTTCCCATGCAAGTCAACTATGAAACTTTCTGAATTGCCACCAAATCAAAGCATCAAGGGTCTAACGCCCAAAGCTGCCATAGCAAGGATGCACCACACACTTTGTGGCATTTTCCCAGAGACTCACAAATTGTTATCTTCATGCTCAAATCTGCTTGTCTCTGCCTTACTTTCTCCCTAGCTCCTGACCGTAAGTATTAACTACCCATTCTCAGACACTCATTATGTACCTGGCACTGTACTCAGTGTTTTACAAATATAGTTTTATTCAGTCCTTGCAGCAGCAACCTATGGGATAAATATCATTACCTCTATGTTACAGACAAGAAAACTAAAGCTAGAGAGTTTTAGTAACTTATAAAAGCTAACACAAAAAATAAGTGGCAGATTTAGCCTCAAGTCTATCTAACCCCCAAAACCATTTTTACTACACAGCATACAAGATTAATGGATGAAAACACTAAAAAGCATTAACAATAGGTGTTGCTAAAATATAAGGAGATGACTAATTTTATTTCTTTCTTAATTATTGCTTATATTTTTTCAATACTTAAAATTGGGCATACAAGATAGAATAACTGAGACTGGAATTACCCTTACATCTAAAAAAAAGAAATATACAAAACAAAAGTCTTCACGACATTGGACATCAGGCAACAAAGTCAGTGATCCCTGAGAGGTGGGAAACAATTAAAGTGAGCCCTAGTATTGCCTCCGTGAACTCTCTTAAGAGAGTGCTCAGACCCCTGCACAGGAAGGGGAAAGCAAGCAGAACATGGCAGACTCCCTGAATTGAGGAGACAAACGTAAGAGTCCAGTGAGATGAAAGTGGCACAAAGTACCAATGAGGAAGGAGGTACACAGAGAGAGAACTGTACACATCTGCAAAGGGTACCCTTTAAGTATTTAATGAGTACTGACCAGTGCATATACATGAGGAAACTACCCAGGTCAGGGAAAGAACCATCCAAAAAGATTAAAGTAGGCAGTGTTCAAACAGGGCTGGAATAGTGCCTATTCCCATCAGCCAGACTAGAAAACCACATGACTCCCAGGTCACTGGGTAGAGTACACAGTAGGGTCTTGCATCAGTAATGAAAAGTAATTATCCCCAGACAGCTCTGCTCAGGTCCCACCTAATATTTCTTAAAAGAAAGACCAAACTGCTTCCAAATAACTTAAATATGTCCCAGAACAAACCTCAAAAATACTCATAGGGATACTAAAATATCCAGCCCTCAGTAAAGTAAAATTCAAAATGTCTGGCATCCAATCAGAAATTAACAGACACTGCAAAGAAGTAAAAAGACAAAACCATAACAAGGAGAAAAATCAACCAATCAAAACAGACTCAGAAATGACACAGATGTTAGAATTAGCAGGCAAAGACATTAAAACAAGTGGTATATCTGTATTCCATACTTTCAGAATTTGAAGTACAGGCATGAAAGATATAAAAAGACCCAAATCAAACTTCTAGAGATGAAAAATACAATGTATGATGTGAAAAATATATCTGACGAGTGTAATGGTAGATTAGACATTGCAGAGAAAAGATTAGTGAACTTGAAGATATAGCAACAGAAACTACTCAAAATGTACCACTGAGAGAAAAAAGCACCCCAAAAAATTACAAGAGCATCCAGGAAATGTGAGACAACTTCAATCAGCTTAATATATGAGTAGCTGGAGTCCTAAACTCAAACATATTGTAATTGGGTGAATTGTATATATGAATCATATCTCAATAAAGCTTTTTATAAAATGAAAGCAGAAATAAAGAAATTTTCAGAATTACACAAGGTGAAGAAGTCACCACCAGTGACCCATACTACATGTTAAAGCAAGTCCTTCAGGCAGAAGGAAAATGATAATAGATGAAAATATGGATCCACACAAAGGAATATGAAGAACACCAGAAATGGTAACTGCAAAAGTAAAGCTATGATTTTTTATTATTTATTGAAATCTCTTTAAAAGATGACTGACAGTTGAAACAAAATTAATAGTGTATTATAGAGTTTAGATCTTCCTTGACTTACAATGGTGTTACATCCCAATAAACCCATCATAAGTTGAAAAGGTCCTAAGTCAAAAATGCATTTAATACACCTAACCTACCAAATATTACAGTCTAGCCTACCTTA
The DNA here is from genome assembly GCF_037783145.1 of Equus przewalskii. Lineage (NCBI taxonomy): Eukaryota > Metazoa > Chordata > Mammalia > Perissodactyla > Equidae > Equus > Equus przewalskii. Next base: position 10,585,231 of record NC_091833.1, on the reverse strand, counting down.
ATATGTTCAGAACACTTACTTTAGACTAAAGTTGGGCAAATCATCTAACAAAACCCTATTTTAAAATAAACTGCTGAATATTTCATGTAATTTATCGATTACTGTACTGGAAGTGAAAAATAGAATGGTTATGTGGGTACAGAACAGTTGTGAGTGTATAGGTTGTTTACCCTCAAGATCAAGTGGCTGACTGAGAGCTGCGGCTCACTGCTACTGTCCAGCATCATGAAAGAGTATCTACCACATATTGCTGGTCTGGGAAAAGATCAAAGTTCAAAGTTCCATTTCTACTGAATGCATATCACTTTCACGGCATGGTAAAGTCAAAAAATCATAAGTTGAACCATTGTAAGTCGGGGACCATCTGTGTGTGTGTGTGTGTGTGTGTGTGTGTGTGTGTGTGTGTATAAAATGTATGACAACAACAATGTAAGTGCTGGGAAGGAAGAACGGAAGTATGCTATTGTAAGGTTCCTGTACTATACCTGAAGTGATATAATATCATTTGAGGGGCCGGCCCCGTGGCCAAGTGGTTAAGTTTGCACGCTCCACATTGGTGGCCCAGGGTTGTACTGATTCGGATCCTGGGCATGGACATGGCACCACTCATCAAGGCATGCTGAGGTGGCATCTCACATAGCACAAAGCAGACACAAGTACTTGTTTAACTAAACATATCTGTATAACAATCTTATAAGATATTGTGGGGATTAATTGAAATGGCACTTCCCTCCTTTTGATTTCTTCCTTAAATCAAAAGCAACAGCAGAGTGACATCAGCATCACGATAAGAGTGAGCTCTTGCCTCAGACTCTCCTCCCTAAGATACAATGAAAAGGACATTCATAAACCAACCAGAGGACATTCACACAACACAAAACGTGTCTGAGAGACCCATGCAGCCATACATCTGAAGGTGGAGATGCTGGACCCATGAGGAGGAAGTGTAAGGAGGTAAGGAGATCTTCTCTCCCTCCCTGGCAGCAATCTAGGGAGCAGGACTGCACTTGGCTCTGAGAAAAGAGGGGGGAGTGGCAGCTCTCCACAGGAATGCCTTCACTCTCCAAGTTCCTTCACAGCCCATGGGAAAGCTCCACACAGAGGAGGCTAAGCTATTGCAGGGTGTCTTCATCGAGCCAGCACTCCAGGAGGGTGGGTAGTGAGGGCACAGTGAGAATGCCCCCAGGATTGTGCATGCGAAATAAAGTGCCTCCCCCTCACCCAGCACTCCAGTTAGGCCAGTCAGCCAGAGCACCTGTGCATATCTTAGAAAAGCAGCAGCTGTGAAAAGGCAATCACACACAGGCCCTGTCAGCATAGATCCCAAAGGACAGGCACAGGCACCAGAATACACAGCTCCTGACCTTCCCTCAGTGGCAGCAGGTGGGATCTGCAAACACATACTATCACTATGTGAAGACATAAATCCAAGCCATCAAATAGTATGAAAAAATATATTAATACTCCAAACAACAAGGAAAATGAGAAGCACCCAGAAATCAATCCTGAAGGCACAGAAATTTACAAGCTAAATGACAAAGAATTCAAAATAGCTACCATAAAAAAAACTCAACAAGTTACAAGAAAATTAAAATAGACAGTTCAATGAAATCAGGAACAAAATTAAGGAACAGAGGGAATTCTTCACAAAAGAAATTGTAACTATAAAGAAAAAACAATCAGAAATATCAGAGATGAAAAACACAACAAATAAGATTTCTAAACATCAAGAGTTATTTTTTTTTTTTTTTGAGGAAGATTAGCCCTGAGCAAACTGCTGCTAATCCTCCTCTTTTTGCTGTGGAAGATTGGCCCTGAGCTAACATCCATGCCCATCTTCCTCTACTTTATACGTAGGACTCCTACCACAGCATGGCTTTTGCCAAGCAGTGCCATGTCCGCACCCAGGATCCAAACCGGTGAACCCCAGGCCACCAAGAAGCAGAACATGCACACTTAACCGCTGCACCACTGGGCTGGCCACCAGGAGTTCTTGAATAACAGAGCAGATATTACGGAGGACAGAATTAGCAATCTGGAGTACAGGAATATAGAAATGTTTCAGGAGGAGGAGGAAAGAGAACCAAGACTAAAAAGAAATGAAGAAATTCTCCGAGAAATATCCTACTCAATTAGGAAATGCAACATAAGGATTATAGGATTCCAGAGGGAGAAAAGAGGGAGAATGGAGCAGAAAGCTTGTTCAAAGAAATAATAGCTGAGAGCTTGCCAAACCTGGGGCAGGAGCTGGAAATAAGAAAAAGATCTTCTCCAAGGCATATAGTAATAAAACTGGCAAAGAAAAAATATTAAGCACAGCAAGACAGAAAAAAATAACCTACAACGGAACCCCTACCAGGCTTTCAGCAGATTTCTCAGCAGAAACCTTACAGGTTGGGGGAGAGTGGAATGATGTATTCGAAATTCTGAAAGACAGTAACTTTCAGCCAAGAATACACCATCAAGGGAAAATATCCTTCAGATATGATGGAGAAATAAAAGCTTTCCCAGATAAACAAAAGCTGAGGGAGTTCATCGCCACAAGACCACCCCTACAAGAAATGATCAAGAAGGCCCTCATACCCCGCCCCCCAAAAAAAGGGTTTACAAAACCTTGAGGAAGGAGATAAACAGGCAGACAAAATCAGAAATTGCAGCTCTCTATCAGAACAGGTTAGCAAACACTTAATTATAACATTAAAGATGAAGGGAAGGAAAACATCAAAAATGACTACAATCTCATCATTTTAACCACAAACTCACAACACAAGATGGAATAAGTTGTGACAACAATAACTTAGAAGGGGATGGAATCGGCTTAGACTAAGGAAATAAGAGGCTATCAGAGAATGGACTATCTCCTCTATGAGATTTCTTTATATAAACCTCATGTTAACCACTAAACAAATAATCAGAACAGAGACACAAATGATACATAAAAAGAAAACCATCATAAAGAACTACCAAACTGGATTTGCAGTCTGAAATACATAGGATGAGAAACAAGGGAAATACAGAACAACTGGAAAACCAGTGATAAAATGGCAACATTAAGCCCTCATATATCAATAATCACTCTAAATGTAAACGGATTGAATTCCCCAATCAAAAGACACAGAGTGGCTGGATGGATTAAAAAACAAGACCTAACAACATGCTGCCTCCAGGAAACACATCTCGCCTCTAAACACAGGCTCAGAGTGAAGGGATGGAAGATGATACTCCAAGCTAATGGCAAACAAAAGAAACAGGTGTTGCCATACTTACATCAGAAGAAGTAGACTTCAAGATAAAACAGGCAATGAGAGACAAAGGGGGCAGTATATCACGATAAAAGGGACACTCCACCAAGAAGACATAAAACATATATACGGAACCAAAACAGAAGCATCAAAGTGCTAATAAAACAGCTATTAACAAACCTAAAAGGAGATATTAACAATGAGACAATAATAGTAGGGGACCTTAACACCCCATTTACATCAATGGATAGATCCTCCAGACAGAAAGTCAACAAGGAAATAGTGGAATTAAATGAAAAACTAGACCAGATGGACTTAGATATATCTGGAAAACTCCATCCAAAAACAGGAGAATACACATTCTTCTCAAGTGCACATGGAACATTCTCAAGGATGGAGAATTCTCATATGTTTGGAAAGAAGGCAAGCCTCAACAAATTTAAGAAGCTTGAAATCATATCAAGTATCTTTTCTAACTATAATGCTATGAAACTAGAAATCAACTACAAGAAAAAAGCTGAGAAAGTGACAAATATGTGGAAACTAAACAATATGCTACTGAATGGATCATTGAAGAAATTAAAGGAGAAATCAAAAAATATCTGGAGACAAACGAAAGTGAAAATACATCACACCAACTCATATAGGATGCAGCAAAAGTGGTTCTAAGAGGGAACTTCATAGCAATATTGGCCCACCTTAATAAACACGAAAAATCTCAAATAAGCAATCTTAAACTACACCTAACAGAATTAGAAAAAGAAGAACAAACAAAGCCCAAAGTCAGCAGAAGAAGGGAAATAATAAAAATTTGAGCAGAAATAAATGAAATTGAAACCAATAACACAGTAGAAAGGATCAATGAAAATAAATTTGTTCTTTGATAAGATAAATAAATTTGACAAACCCTTAGCCAGACTCACTAAGAAAAAAGGAGAGAAGCCTCAAATAAATAAAATTAGAAATAAAAGAAATCACAGCGGATACCATGGAAATACACAAGATTACAAGAGAATACTGTGCAAAACTATATGCCAACAAATTAGACAATCTCGAAGAAATGGATAAATTCTTAGACTCATACAACCTCCCAAACCTGAATCAAGAAGAAATAGAGAATCTGAATAGACCAATCACAATTAAAGAGTTGAAACAGTAACCAAAAACCTCCCTAAAACCAAAAGCCCAGAATCAGATGGCTTCTCTGGATGAAGAACTCTACCAAACGTTCAAAGAAGATTTAATACCTATCCTTCTCAAACTATTCCAAAAAGTTGAAGAAGACAGAATATTTCCTAACACATTTTACGAGGCCAACATCACCCTGATCCCAAAGCCAGACAAGCATAACACAAAGAAGGAAAATTGCAAGCCAATATCACTGATGAACATAGATGCAAAAACCCTCCATTAAATATTGGCAAACCAAATACAACGATACATTAAAAGGATCATATACCATGATCAAGTGGGATTTATACCAGGGACACAGGGATGGTTCAACATCCGCAAATCAATCAGTGTGATACACCACATTAACAAAATGGGGAATAAAAACCACATGATCATCTCAATAGATGCAGAGAAAGCATTTGACAAGATCCAACAGCCATTTATGATAAAAAAAAAAAAAAACTCTGAATAAAATGGGTATAGAAGGAAAGTACCTTGCATAATAAAGGCCATATATGACAATCCCACAGCCAATATCATACTCAATGGGGAAAAACTGAAAGACATCCTTATGAGGACAGGAACAAGATAAGGGTACCACTCTCACTACTCTTATTCAACATAATGCTGAACGTCTTGGCCAGATAAATTAGGCAAGAAAAAGAAATAAAAAGTATCCAAATAGGAAAGGAAGAAGTGAAACTCTCACTGTTCGCAGATGACATGATTTTATATGTAGAAAACCCTAAAGAATCCATTGGAAAGCTATTAGAAATAATCAACAACTACAGCAAAGTTGCAGGGTACAAAATCAACTTACAAAACTCAGTTGCATTTCTATACTCTAATAAAGAACTAACAGAAAGAGAACTTAAGAATACAATCCCATTTACTATAACAACAAAAAGAATAAAATATCTAGGAATAAATTTAACCAAGGAGGTAAAAGACCTATACAATGAAAACTATAAGACATTATTGAAAGAAATCGATGATGACATAAATAAAGGGAAAGATATTCCATGCATATGGATAGGAAGAATAAACATAGTTAAAATGTCCATACTACCTAAAGCAATCTACAGATTCAATGAAATCCCAAACAGAATCTCCATGACATTCTTCACAGAAATAGAACAAAGAATCCTAAAATTCAGATGGAACAACAAAAGACCAGAATAGCCAAAGCAATCCTGAGAAAAAAGAAGAAATTTGGAGGCATCACAACCCCTAGCTTCAAAATATACTGCAAAGCTATAGTAATCAAAACAGCACGGGACTGATAGAAAAACAGACACACAGATCATTGGAACAGAATTGAAAGCCCAGAAACAAAACCACACATCTACAAATAAAATCACCAAGACCAAAAATAACAAACGTTGGAGAGGATGTGGAGAAAAGGGAACCCTCATACACTGCAGGTGGGAAGGCAAGCTGGTGCAGCCACTATGGAAAACAGTATGGAGACTTCTCAAAAAATTAAAAGTAGAAATACCATACAACCCAGCTATCCCACTCCTGGGTATTTATTCAAAGAACTTGAAATCAATAATTCAAAGAGATTTATGCACCCCTATATTTACTGCCGCATTATTCACAATAGCCAATACATGGAAGCAACCCAAGTGTCCATCCACTGATGAGTCGATAAAGAAGATGTGATATATATATATATATACACTAGAATACTACTCAGCCATAAAAAAAGACAAAATTGTCCCATTTGCAACAACATGGATGGACCTTGAGGGTATTATGTTAAGCGAAATAACCCAGACAGAGAAAGACAAACACCAAATGATTTTACTCATATGTGGAAGATAAACTAATACATGAACAAAGAGAACAGATTACTGGCTACCATGGGGAAGGGGGTCCGGGGGTGGGCATGAGGAGTAAAGGGGCACATTTATATGGTGACTGACAAATAATAATATACAACTGAAATTTCACAACGTTATAAACTATTATGACCTCAATAAAACAAAATAAAGCAACAGCAAAAAAAGTAAAAACTTAAGCACCTGCCCTGTGCCAACTCTGAAGTAGATACTGTGGAATTGTTAATGACCTGACAATATAAAAACCATGATAAGATTCTTAGAAAATGATAATAGTAAGAGGTAACATTTGATAAAGTTCAAAGACAAGATTCAGATAAAGGTTAGTGAAATTAGGAAAGCGATACATTGTTTGTTAAATTCAGTACACCAAGACCATAAGGCTGGACCCTTGAGGGCTCAGAGCTCCAAGGGGTTCTCCCAGAGACCCGGGCAGCCGGATGAACAGTGCTCTCTGCTTTACCTTCTGCTTGGATCCTTTCCTTTTATTCCACAATAGCATCCAGGAGCATCCTGCTCCCTTCTTAGAATTCCACAACAGCCACTAAACATGTTGTCTTTGTCTTAAGTAGAGCAGGAATAGGTTGGTGTGTTCAAATATAACTTCAATAACCACCAAAATGGGGAAAAAGTAAAGGAAAATGTAATAGCAGAAACTGATGGTCAAATATCCAAAGTAAGTATTTGTGAGTGTGCAACATCAATAAAAGCAGAAGCACAGACACAGAGTGTACTTAAAGCAGCCATCAGAGTGCCTGAGGAGCAGGAAGCTTTGGCAACTAGTAATTACAGCTTCCTCTGAGCAAGCCTGTGAGGTAGGTGCATTCTGTAGACAAGAAAACTGAGGCTCACAACGACCAAGAGAACTGCTCAAAGTCACAAGGTTGGTTGTAGAGACAAAATTCAAATCAGTGTCTCTTAGACTGCTGAGTCTGTGTTCTTTTCATTACACAGCTTAGCCTGCTGTATTCCCCTACACACGCAATAGATTTCTCCTCTGATCAACACTACCTATTACCCTAAGCTATGTCTGGTAAGTATTGATTCATGTATAGCTTCCAAATGTTCACCTCCCATTGGCAGAAGCCAGCCTAGCTGCAGAAGGAAAGATGATCCAAAATAAATCCATATGCTCTGTGTTTTGCGTCTATCTTGTGCCTGGCCCAGTTTCCTGACGCCCAAGCCTGAACTACTCCCAGGAGCATCCTAACTCGGCTATACCATGATGGCAGGGAAGAAATACAACATTGGGAACTGCATATACTTGATGCCCACATTCACTGAAATAACCAAAAGAGGGTATAGAAATAATGGGAGTTATATTCAAAGGCCTATCCTAACATTCTTATTCCCCATCATGTAAGACAGAAAACAGCGACTTCAATTCCCATCACAGAAGACAAAGCATAAACTTTGGCATCTAAACCAGTATTTAAAGCTGTGAAACTGAGATATCTGTTTTCTTATCCATAAAAGGGGTTGTTATAAGGATTCAAAATAATAAATATAACTTGCCCACCCCATTGTAAGATAGGTTACTATTACAAATATTAGTTGTATACACCAGTAGCATTGTTTTGGCAAATGAACACAGGTAACAGCAGATTGAACCAGGAAATCCTTAGTGAACTATATGGCTCTTGGAAACCAGCTCCCACGTGGGTCCTTTCCCTTCAGTATGGGACTGTGTACAGACAACTCAGACAAATAATCAGGGGTTTGACCAAGCACATGAAGAGACGCAGGGCAATCTCCCACTCCTCCTCGAGGAGCTACTGATCTTTTGATGAATGAGAGTGAGTGTCGGTAATGAGGCAGAGTGGTAGGAAGTGCCCCGCATTAAACATTCAAATCCCTGCTGCCATTCCCAAGGCCCCAGAATCCACATACCCAGATCTGAAGCAAACGAAAAACAACAGAGCAAGTAATAAGTTAACAACCCACTTCAAAAATGGCTGCACACGTTCTGATGAGCAGCTACTTAAGTTCTGACGGTTCCGGCTCATTTGCCAGTATAATTCTAATCAGAATGAAAGTCCTTAACCACAGCAATGTTACAGAATCTTCTACCCTGAACCTATTGAGACTCTTATAAAAGTAAATATCCTGTGTTTGCCGGCCTCCACAAAGGGAACTGAGCTCATAGCTCTGTCTATCCCAGGCTTATTCCTAATGCCGGCAGGCCACAAAGCAGTAACCATCTCTTCCCCAACTATTTGGTTTATCTGACTATGACTTGACCTTCCGCCTTCCCATGCCTTGTGAATAAAGATCATAAATATCCTTCCTCCTGCTCTGACTTAGGTCAGCACATATATCCTGACTCTATGTTGCGCTGGTCATTTAACTTTTCTCTACCTCATTTTTCTTATATGTAAAGCAATTGGTCAAGGCATCCGCCCCAGCGAGCACTTAATGCACTGATACAGGGCAGCACCTCTTAGGAGGTTAATGTGAGGATGTGACGGGGAGGGATATGGATAGGAACACATATACAGCTAATGGAGCAGGCTGTAAAAGTAACTGGGCTCCATTTGGGTTTGATTGAGACTAACAAAGAGAAGAGAAGAGAATCGTTACCCATCTATAATACCTTGCAAAATTAATTAAAAGTAAAACTATCATGTTTCCTCATTACAAACAATGACTCTTTGGACTAGCTCCCACAAGTCCACCTTGACCCCTCATCAGGTCGAGAGCATTGTTTGAAGTTGACCCAGTAGCCCAAAGTTTAAATAGCTGTATATTCCCCATGTCTACTCCAACTCTATTCTTTTAGTGACTTCGGCTAGAGATTCTACACCAATCTTTGACTCTTCCTCAACTACCCAGCCCTTCAAGATTTCTTCTACTCCATACCCCTTCTCCATCCCAAAAAGCTCCAGATCTGTGTTTCCTCTCAACAAGCCAATTAGGAAGGCAATCTCTTTGTTCATCTCGCCTTCAGCATCTGCAGTTCAGTGTACCAAGTCTACCCTTGTGATTTTAAGCTCCCTAAAACAAAGCTCTTGTTCCAGAACACCAAATGTCTCCCCAGTTTCCACAAAATAAAGGCACACATATATCTCGGCCTAGTGCTCAAGTATTTTCACAATCTGACCCCAAACTTCCTGCCTCCTTCAGCTCTTGCTGTCTCCTTCCTTGAATTCTAGAATCCACTCAAGCTAAACTTGGTCCCAGTGCATGCTCCTGCTTCTGCTCCTCAAACGTACTTTCATGATGTTTCCCACCTGCAAGAGATCCATAATGCAACAATCTGTTCACGTCTAAATCATCTTTAAGCATCTACATCCAACCCAAATGACACCTTCCCTGAAGACCCCTGAATTCCCAGACAGAAGGAGTTTTCTCTTCTCTGAACCCCATTGCCCTCTCTCATAGCATTTATTACAGTATGATGACTCCACAGACTGAGTCCTGCACCATTTCACTCAACTTCCTCTCATAACATAACAACAAATCAATCTCTGAGGAGTCTGAATCCTGGCCATTTATTAGATCTGTGAACTGGGGTTATTGTTTAACCTCCACCAGCCTCCATTTGCGTGCTTATAAAATGGGGATAGGAATGATTCCTACTTTACTTGGTTAGTATAAGGATTTCATAAGATAATACATGTCAGGTATTTATCCCGCTATCTGACACAGAAGGGCTCACAAAATTTTAGCTGTGGTTCTTACTTATTTGTAGCTGTGGAAGATGCTCCCCAAAAAGAGCTGCCATCAATTCCTTCCCTCTCTCTACATGTGTGCGACTTCACTCATTACCACTACTATTACCCCTTCTCTAAAGTCAGGGCTGGCATCGTAACTTTCCTTGATCAGTAAAATGCAGTAGAAGTGATACCATTTCTGGTCCTCTCCTTTAAGAAGCCACTTCCTCCCTGGTGAAGCCAGTCACCTCACTGTAAAGAAACTTAGACTAGACTATTGAATGAGACACCACAGGAAGGAGAAAGCCCACCTGGAGGAGCACTGAGGCACCAGACATGAGTGAAGCTATATTGGATCTTCGAGCCAAGCCCATCAACCAGCTGAATGCAAGTGCATGAGAGACACCCCAAGCAAGACAAGTAGAAGAAGCTCCCAACCGAGCCCCAGCAAACTCACAGCCAACCCATAGATTTATGGGAAATCGTAAATTATTATGCAGATAACTAAACAACATCCATTCATTCTCCTTCCACTAGACCATGAGCTCCTTAAGGACAAAGACCGTATCAAATTTATATCTGTATTGCCAGTTCCTAGACAGATAAAGATCAGAATAAATCCATATATCAGTACAGCAATGGAGTGAGTACGTGAGTGGCTAAGGCAGTGTTTGAACAGAAAGCTATTGAATGAGTTTTTCCAATTCTTTCTGAGGATACTGGCCATGCAGAATCAAAGCCCAGGGTAGGAAAACATTAATACAATCCACCAATATAAGCAAAGGTACTCCACTTTTGAAAACTCTACGCTCAACATCTTGGTTAAGCAGGTCTCTTCCAAAACAGCCTGGCTACCTATCAACTTCTAAGACAGAGGCAGCCTGGTCAGCCTGAGGAAGGGAAGTGGGAGGCTTGCATTTATTGCACCAAGTCGAAATTGCAGACAGAAGCAGATGGAGATAAAATGTTCCGTGAAGTTTACAGTTTTCTACCCATTCATTCAGTGATGGCTGCTCCCCATCTGTCTTGGCTCTGGAAAGTTGGGTCTTTAAGCATTGAAAGAGCCTCTTCCTGTCACTACTGCAGAAAGATACCAAATGTACCACCTCTTAAGATGATACCTTGTCTAGTAGAGCCTACCTCTGCCCCTTTAAGCCTCACGACCCATCCCCACATCAGAAGATCTAAAGAGAAGTCATCTCCACGAGCTATTTCTCTGTCTCAAGCTCTGTCCTGAGCCATCACCCTCTGGCTTTGTTTTTGCATCTCTTTTCTGTTTAGAATCTTGCATGTGTCCTCAGGCTGTTACTGTGCACCAATGGTTCTGATCCCAAGCTCTCTTCACCAACCATGATGCCTTATTTTCTTATGAATTTTCCTACTTCTGGTTACTGTGGACAAAGTGAAAACCCTCATTCTTATGGCCTGGCCCCAACATCCAGTGCAAACCCTTGTAATCTCTGTAATCCCTGGGTACACATGTGAGCTCTCAAATGAGGCCCCTGTCCCATCTGTTGGTCAACATTTTACACGGATCCTTTAGAAATGAGGTAGAAAGGGAAACAAAAACTATCAAGGATATGACCCTCCTAATTCGAGTAGATGTTAATGAAACCCAGTGTCAGATGTTCTCATCAGCTTTCACTCTTCATTTTTCTTCATGTGAAAAGTCATGCTCTCTCCAACAATTTTTTTAATTACCAAGGTTCTTACACTCTCACTGCCACTCCTTGCTGCAATTCCCTGAATCCACTGAATTCTTGTTCCTCATTTTAATTATACCACATGCTCCTTTACTGAGCCTCAAATATCTTTCTTACATCAGCAAATATTTCTTGAGTTTTTCATGCATAAATGTAGCAAAACCCAGTTACTGTTGTCTAGGACACAAAGATCTAGTGGGGGTGACAGAAAAATTAATAGGCAATTAAACACAGTGGTAAGTGCTCCTACAGAAAAGTAGAATGTGCTCTGTGAGCACCTCATTCTGGGAGTGAGCTGGGAGGTCAGAAAAAGCTCCCCAGGGAAGTAAGAAGCAGGTGATACCTAGAAACTTGCCACTGAAAGTATGGTCCATGAAAATAGACAAATCTACAATTTTTTTTTAAACTTTTATTGAAAATGCACCTTTTTTCCTGCTTTTTCTCCCTAAATACCCCCAGTACATAGTTGTATATTTTAGTTGTGGGTACCTCTAGTTGTGGCATGTGGGTGCCATGCCTGCGCCCAGGATCTGAACCAGCGAAACCCTAGGCAGACGAAGCGAAGCACTCCTGGTTCCTGGACCCTCAGACTCGGAACAGAACTTACACTATCAACTCCCCCAGTCCTTGGACCCTCAGACTCAGACTGGGCCTTATACCATTGGCTCCCCTGGTTCTCAGGACTTCGGGCTTGGACTGGAATTACATCACCAGCTTTCCGGAGCCTCCAGCTTGCAGACAGCAGATTATAGGACTTCTCAGCCTCCATAATCACATGAGTCAATTCTTCATAATAAATATTTTGTATATATATAAAGACTGTAAAGAGCTTCCTCTGGGCTGGGGAGCAGAGGAAAGAGGAAAAAGAGGCCCAAGACTAGAGTCGGAGAAGGAGGAGGAGGAGGAAGAATCCTGCGTTCCAGCAGCACGCCCAAGTTGCATCCTCCACGGAGCATTCTGAGACTTCTACCACAAGATGGCAGCATCTGCCCACAGACGCTACAACAGCCAAGCCCCTCTCTGCAACACTTTGGACTATACCTAAGGAACACCAGAGGGTCCCGAGCCCTTGCCTCCTGTTGGGAGGCAGAGGGCTAGTTCAAAACACATCTCCTAGTAGTGGGCAGTTCTCTCCACGCCTCCACAGGTACACCGCACTCCCGCCCTCATGCACATAGGTCCTGTCACCTTCCACACAGCTTTGCCTATTTTAGACACAAACACAGACACACACACACCACACAAGATGTCCAAGCTGAGAAAAGGTCCCTGAACCACCAAATCTCAAGGTTCAGAGGGATCTTACATCTGTTCCTTACTTCCTATTTTAAACACAGAAGTCAGCGGAGATGTAGCAATTAAATAGTTTTAATGTCAGGATTTATTTAGCCTCCAATGGCAACTAGGTCACCAGCGGTGGGGGTTGTACCTGGCACATCCAGGAATCGAAGGAAACCACAAAGAGATCACTCGCTGATGTTGACGGCAAACTTCCCCTGCCAGGCACTGGGAAGTCATCTATCCCCTTTTTTCATGTCAGGTAACTGATTGTCAGTGCAGTTTAGTCTCTTCTCCATTGTCATATCCCACACAGTAATAGAAAAGAGATGCAAACCAGATTTGTCTGCTTCCAAACCCCATTCATTCTACTATTACAGCTTTTCCTAAAATACCGGGGGCGGGAAAAAAAAAAGAATATCCAGTTCTCTGGAAAGACTTTAGTGTCACTTCCAATTTTTTTCCTTTTACAAATAGGATCCAGTCAAATTAAACAAAGAATTTTTCCAAATGCTAAGTAGAAGTTCTCCTACTAAAGGGCAGCCATAGTTAAGTGGAATGGAATGTGGAACTCCAGTCAACAGGAATTCTCACAGGTATTGCATAAAATGTGGTTTTCTTTAGTAACAACAGCACCTAAAATGCCTCGTCACCACAAAATTTTTTTGTTACATGAAAATTGCCACATTTGTTCTAAAAATGTTAAATATAAAATACAATAAGCTGTGCATTCTTAGTTTGAGGTCAGATAGTACGTAACTCTGACCCAGAAGTCTTTTTACATGCTACTGCTGGCCACAGAGCCATTACAGTCAGCAAATCAATATGGGCTTAGGCTGCATTAATAAAAGAATGAAGTCCTAAACAATGGAAGTGATCGTCACACTCTGCTTTGCTTGGTCAGACCTCTCCTGATGGTGTTAAGTTCTTGTTACAAAATTTTATGATGGGTTTTGTTAACCTGAAGAATGGGTTTTGATACCAAATTCTTATTAGGACATTTTAAGACGAGTTTTGTTAATCAGAAAAGAGAGACCAGGATGGCCAGGGGCTCCAGGCCAGACATCCCCAGGGTCCTCAGCTGTTTATCCTGCTATAGGCTGAAGAAAAGATGATTTAAAAAGAGAACATAGCACCTGCACTCCAATATGCACAGCATTTTTTTTCTGGCTCTGGTGATCAGATGCACACCTGTGAATAGAAGGTATGCAGAGTTTATCTCCCAGAAGGAAGAGCATTGTCACACCAAGTGCTGTCCCACAAAAGGCCAGGTGGCCTGGTGAGGGCATCAGTAAACATTCAAGGAATCAAGGAGATCCATAAGCAGCAAATTCTTCCATATATGTGATGTGCTGTGCCAAATTCACCACGCACGGTGGTGTTTGAGGTGGGCTCTGTCTCTGCCCACAGAAGGCCTTCACAGGGAAAACAGATCTGGGGAAAAAACAGGAAATTATAACTATAAAGCATGAAATGCACCATACTGAGATGTGTGTGCAAAGGGAGCACCTGTCCCATGGGTAGTCAGAGAAGGACCCCCAGACAATGGTTACATAATTGGAGACCTAAATAGTGAATGAGCGTTAAGTGAATAGATGAATAAAGATAGGAGAAAGAGAGGTTTTCCCACTGAGAAAATGCTCCTTCCCAGTTTTCTGTGACCTCCTTCACATATGCGACCTTTATAAACACCAAGAAAAACAGCTGGTTGTTATCAGTTATCTACTGCCGCATAACAAGCTACCCCAATATTTCGTGGCATAAAATCACAAACTTATATGCTTATAATTCCGCATCTTGGCTGGTCTCATATGGGAACTTTTCCTGCCTTGCCTGCATTCACTTATGTGGCTACAGTCATCTGACAGCTCAACTGAGATGAACTGGCTGGATGGCACCGGCCAGGGCCCCTCGGTTCTCCTCCACTGGCCTCCCACGCTCTGGAAGGCTAGGCAGAGCTTCCTTACACAGTGGTTTCAGGGCTGCATTCCAAGAGGGCAAAGGAGGACGTCTTAAGGTATTTGGGGGCTTGGGCTTTGGAATTTGAATAGCATCATTTCTACCACAATCTATGGGTCAAAGCAAGTAAGAAGGCGAGTTTGGATTCAAGGAATAGAGAAACAGACTCTTCCTTTCGATGGGAGAAGCTGCAAAATATTGTGGCTGTGTTTTTCAATCTATCACAAGTATGCTAAGAAAACCAACAGTGGAAGAAAGTAGGGAAGACTCCAGAGAAGAGAGAGAGCTTGAGCTCAACCTTAAAGGATGAGTAAGATGTTGAGGAGAGCAGGAAGAGCGCACAGCACTACAATGGCATGGAGGTGTCAGAGAGCACAGGCAACCTGTTTGGAGAAGAACATAGGGACAGGCAGCAGGCTCAGGGGACAAAATTGTGGGGAAAGATGCAGCAGGAGAAGAACATCATGACACCCAGCACTGTCCCACATGCATTTGGCTGCTGATGAGACGATTAATAAATATTGACCGTATCCAATCAAGGCCAAGATCGTGAAGGCCTGTATGATAAATGTAGGAGTTCACCAAGAGAAAAATTTTAATCAGGAGAGTCAGGCAATGACACTTTTCCTTGTACATCTGAAATGGCATTTCACAGACACCACATGAGGTAGCATTCAAACTATTTTGTTCCCATGGATCTGGTCACGATTTTATCTGTACTTTCTGTGTCCCCTGACTTGATCATCTGTGTGAATTCTGAGCCTTTGTTTTGATCACATCAATTCACTCAGATTAGAGGAGAGATGGAATATCCTCAGCCAGTTGCAAAGACCCCATCTGACATGATAATGGACGCTGAAACAAGAGGACTATTATGAAAGGGGATATAAAGGCAAATGGCTAACATCTAAGCCAACACACGTGGTCTCCCTCCAGTTGGATTTACACAGGATTTTTTTTCTATTTGTCCTCAATCAGTAGGAAGAAGGCATTTTATTGCTAAAAGGCTGGAGAGAGAAAGAAATGAGACAGCAATTCTGGAACTAATCAACTTCAGCAAATTCAGCATAGAGGTGATTTAGATTGCCTGGGGCCACGTGATCCAAATGATTTAAGACACTGAGAATAGATTTCTTCATATTTGTGGTAGCTTTGTGAGCAGGAATTGACATGACTCACAATGAAAGTGTAGTCACAAAAGACCACATATTATTATTGCATGATTCCATTTATATGAAAAGTCCAGAATAGGCAAATCTACAGAGACAGAAAATAGATTATTGGTTGCCTAGTATGGGGAGAGGGGAGGGGTGGGGGAGGGGAGAAATGGAGGTAGCAACTGCTGGATTTCTTTTGGGATGATGAAAATGTTCAAAAATTGATTGTAGCGATGGCTATACAATTCTGTGAATATATTAAAAACCATTGAATTGTACTCTTTAAATGGAGGAAGTATATGGTAAGTGAATGATATCTCAATAAAGCTGTTCCAAAAAATTAAGTTAAATTAAAGCATAAACTCTGTTTCAAGCAAATACTATCATTTGGAGGCTGGCTGGCAACCATCCTCTGATCTAACCTTTGTGTTCAGAAAGTGTTTTAAAAATCAAGGGGAGACATATTCTCAAGGCAAAAACAAGTATAATAAATGTCGTCTGCTTCCTAATTGTGCCCTTTGTTTGTGTAACCCAAAAGGAGCATCTACAGAAATGCAGGTCAAGAATCCAATAACTTTTGATAAATATCAACTAGAATTTACATTATCCAATTAACCTCAATGCTCGCAAAAACCACCCACTTGTTTCGTTTTGTGGGGAGAAGTGGAGTCTCTTGGAGGTGAGAGGAATAAAGACCTATTGATTCAATGCATTTTGTGTTAAACTAGCGAGACTGTGATGACATGTCCCTGGGCCTCAGGTTGACTTGTTTTGCTAAGATAGGAAAGACTCCCTCAGGGACACTCAAGTCTAGGGTTACTCATGCTTCAGGGTAGATTTATCACTAAATTGTCTTTCTAACTAAGACAAATTACCTCCTATGTTGTACTAGGCCCTTGAAAATTAGACAAGTGGATCTAATGTCCACCTAATATTCAAGCCAGCAAGATGGCGCCTGCCGGAGGAAACTCCTCTTGGTTGGCTTGCCCAGACAAAGATGAGCATAGGCAACCATGACTGTGCATACAGCTTATGAGGGCTTTCACATACCACGGTCTTACATGATACTGCCCTCAGTCATTGTTAGGGAATAGCTTTAATTACATTCATTTGCACATGAGGAAACTGAGGCTCAGAAACATCAGAATCGTACAATGGACAGAGCTTAGCTTTTGCAGACACAGAGCTCTTAGTTCAAATGCCAACAATACAATTTATTAGCCCTGTGACTTTTGGCGACTTTTTAAACCTTTCTCAGTTTCAGTGTCCTCATCTTTATAGTGACGGTGATGATGCCTCTCTCGTAGACTTGTGAAAACTAGAGGAGAATTTATTCATACACATGCACATGCCCACACATACACATATACGCAGACAGAATGCCTGGCACTTCAAAAGAGGTTAGGGGCTGCCCCCGTGGCCGAGTGGTTAAGTTCACGCGCTCCGCTGCAGGCGGCCCAGTGTTTAGTTGGTTCATATCCTGGGCGTGGACATGCCACTGCTCATCAAACCACGATGAGGCAGCGTCCTACATGCCACAACTAGAAGGACCCACAACGAAGAATATACAACTATGTACTGGGGGGCTTTGGGGAGAGAAAAAGGGAAAAAAAAAAGAGTTTATCTAGTGGTTATTAAACTGTGGCTTCTGGAGTCAGACCACTTGGGTTAAAATTTCAGGCCTGCCATCTGCCAAAGCTCACAAATTGAACAAGTTTAGCTTCTCTGTGCCGTATATCCTTATCTATAAAATGGAGATAACAACAGCAGTTGCCCCATCATTTTGTTGTGAAATTTAAAGGTGATAAAGGAATATAAAGTCCATAATAAACAGTCAATAAATGATGGAGATAAAGAAGAAAATGGTAACAGAGGTAATGATCATCTTAATTCTCAAACAATTTGTTCAGAGTCACATAACAGTTAAAGTGAAAGCAGATTCCACTTCGAAGTCTTCTGACTTTAAATATCGATGTTTTTCCATTATTAGAAAGACCATAAAGTCAACAGCAAAGGTAGGAAATATTTTCAGATCCCAAGAGGAGCAGCAAACACTTCAGCAACATTCAAGAAAAAATAGACTCTTCTGAAAAAATAGAAGAGAAGGGAATACTTCCTAACTCATTGGATGAGACCAATACTGCTGCCCTGATTCCAAAACCAGATAAACACATGACAGGGGCCGGCCCAGTGGCCAAGTGGTTAAGGTCGCACGCTCCGCTTCAGCAGCCCAGGGTTTCACCGGTTCAGATCCTGGGCGCAGACATGGCACCACTCATTAGGCCACGCTGAGGCAGCGTCCCACATGCCACAACTAGAAGGACCCACAACTAAAATATACAACTACGTGCTGGGGGGATTTGGGGAGAAAAAAAACAATTAAAAAAAAAAAGACGACAGAAAAAGAAAACCACAAACCAATCTCTTTTATGAATATAGATGTGAAATCCTTGACAAAATACTAGCAAAGTAAATCCAACAGCATATAAAAATAATTATATACCATGAACAAGTGAGATTTATCCCAGGAACATAAGATTAGTTCGGGATACAAAAACTAATCAGTGTAATACACCATATGAATAGAACAAAAACAAAAACCACATGACCATCTCAATAGATTCAGAAAAAGCATTTGACAAAATCCAACACCCTTTCGTGATAAATACATTCAACAAACCAGGAATATAAGGACACTTTCTCAACCTGCTAAAGGGCATCTGTGAAAAATCCACAGCTAATATCATACTTAGTGGTGAAAGACTGAAAGCTTTCCCCCTAAGATCAGGAAGAGGACAAGAATGTCCATTCTTGCCATTCCTATTGAACATTGTGCTGGAGGTACAACATTGTACCAGTGCAAATACGCAAGGAAAAGAAATAAAGACATCCAGATCAGAAAGAAGAAGCTAAATTGTCTCTATTTGCAGATGACATGATCTTATACACAGAAAATCCCCGAGAATCTACTATAAAACTATGAGCTAATAAATAAGTTCAGTAAGTTGCAGGATACAAGATCAATATATAAAAAGTAGTTGTGGTTCGATACACTAGCAATGAACAATCCAAAAATGAAATTAAGAAAACGACTCCACTTGTAATATCATCCAAAAGAACAAAATACTTAGAAACAAATTTATCCAAATGAGTGCAATTCTTGTACACCAAAAACTACAAAACACTGTTGAAATTAAAGAAGATCTAAACAAATGAAAAGAAATCCCATGTTTGTGGATGAGAAGACTTAAGAGAGCAATACTCCCCAAACTGATCTACAGGTTCAACACAATCTTTCCCACAATCTCAGTTGGCTCCTTTGCAGCACTTGATAACCTGGTCGTAAAATTCATACGGAAATTCAAAGGACCTAGAATACACAAAACAATCTTGAAAAAGAACAAGGTTGGAGGACTCACACTTCCTAATTTCAAAGCTTACTACTAAACTATGATGATAAAGACAGTGTGGTACTTCAATATAATAAAGGCCGTGTATGACAAGCCCACAGCCAACATCATACTCAACAGTGAAAAACTGAAAGCCATCCCTCTGAGAACAGGAACAAGACAAGGATGCCCACTCTCACCAATCTTATTCAACATGCTACTGGAGGTTTTGGCCAGAGCAATTAGGCAAGAAAATAACAAAAAGTATCCAAATTGGAAAAGAAGAAGTAAAATTCTCACTGTTAGTGGATGACCTGATTCTATATATCGAAAACCCTAAAGAATCTACCAGAAAGCTACTAGAAATAATCAACAAGTACAGCAAATGTGCAGGGTACTAAATCAACTTACAAAAATCAGCTGCATTTCTAATAATGAACTAACAAAAAGAGAAGTCGAGAATAATATCCAATTTACAACTGAAGCAAAAAGAATAAAATATCTAGGAATAAATTTAACTAAGGAAGTGAAAGACCTATACACTGAAAACTCTAAGACATTATTGAAAGAAACTGAAGACAACATAAAGAAATGGAAAGATATTCCATGCTCACGGATTAGAAGGACAAACATAGTTAAAATGCCCATATTACCTAAAGCAATCTACAGATTCAATGCAATCCCAATTAGAATCCCAATGACATTCTTCATAGAAATAGACAAAGAGTCCTAAAATTTATATGGAACAACAAAAGACCCCAAATAACCAAGGTAATCTTGAGAAAGAACAAAGCTGGAGGCATCACAATCCTTGACTTCAAAATATACTACAAAGCTATAGTAGTCAAGACAGCATGGTACAGGCACAAAAACAGACACACGAATCAATGGAACAGAATTGAAAGCCCAGAAATAAAACCACACATCTATGGACAGCTAATCTTTGACAAAGGATCCAGGAACATAGAATGAAGAAAGGAAAGTCTCTTCGATAAATCGTATTCGGAAAACTGGACAGTCACGTGCAAAAGAATGAAAGTAGACCATTATCTTACACCAAACACAAAAATTAACCCAAAATGGATTAAAGACTTGAATGCAAGACCTAAAGCCATAAAACTCCTAGAGGAAAATATAGGCAGTACACTCTTTGACATCGGTCTTAGCAGCATCTTTTCAAATACCATGTCTACTCAGGCAAGGGAAACAAATGGGACTATATCAAACTAAAAATCTTCACGGCAAAGGAAACAAAGAAAAAGACAAAAAGACACCCACCTACTGGGAGAAAATATTAGTAAATCATATATCCAACTTGGGGTTAATTTCCAAAATATATAAATAACTCATACAACTCCACAACAAAAAGATAACATGACCAAAAAAATGGGCAGAGGATATGAATAGACATTTTTCTGAAGAAGATATACACATGGCCAACATGAACATGAAAAATGTTAAACATCTCCAATTATTAGGGAAATGCAAGTCAAAACTACAATGAGATATCACCTCACAACCATCAGAATGGTTATAATTAACAAGACGAGAAATAGTAAGTGTTGGAGAGAATATGGAGAAAAGGGAACTCATACACTGCTGGTGGGAATGCAAACTGGCGCAGCCGCTATGGAAAACAGTATGGAGATTTCTCAAAAAATTAAAAATAGAAATACCATATGATCCAACTATCCCACTACTCAGTATTTATCCAAAGAACATGAAATCAACAATACAAAGATATCTATGCGTCCCCAACTTCATTGCATCATTATTCACAATAGCCAAGACATGGAACCAACCCAAGTGCGCATCCACTGATGAATGGATAAAGAAGATGTCCTGTATATATATACAATGGAATACTACTCTGCCATAAAAAAGAAAAGAATAGTCCCATTTGCAACAACATGGATGGACCTTGAGGGTATTAAAGTGAAATAAGTTAGACAGAGACAGACAAACACCATATGATTTCACTCATAGGTGGAAGATAAACAAACACATGGATAAAGAGAACAGATTAGTGGTTACCAGAGGAGAAGATGGCTGCGGGTGGGTACAAGGGGTAAAGGGGCACATATGTTTGGTGACGGATAAAAATTAGACTATTGGTGGTGAGCACAATGCAGTCTATACAGAAACTCATATATAATAATGTACATCTGAAATTATATAATATTATAAACCAATATGACCTCAATAAAATAAAAAACAAATAAATAATAATAATAATAAAGACAATGTGGTACTAGCATAAAGGTAGATGTATAGGACGATGGACTAGAATTAAGAGTCAAGAAATAAACCCATACATCTGTGGTCAATTGTTTTTCAACAAGGACGCCAAGACTGTTTCATGGGGAAAGAATAGTCTTTTCAACAAATGATGCTGGGAAATGTGAATAGCCACATATAAAACAATAAAGTTGGACCCCTACCACATACCATATATAAAAATTAACTCAAAATGGATCAATAGCTTAAATATGAGAGCCAAAATTATAAAACTCTTAAAAGAAAACATAAGGCCAATGTGACAAGGCTTCCTTACGGCTAGAACGGGACCTCTCAGGCTTCAACCAGGCATACAAGGAAGCTACACTGCAAGACCAGTGAGGTCTATTTTGTGCAAAATAGTTGCGCAGAAACTGTGTTGGTCATGTGACTGAGTCCCCGAGCTATTGCAACTGGCTGTGAATAGCTGGGGCCATCTTCAATTAGTTCGATAGAGGTTTTCTGGCATGATCACAAGGCACTCATATACCTTTATCCCTCCCTTCTCCCCATCGTAACCCGTTTTCAGGAAAATATAAAGGTGGTCATTTACATCTGTAGTAGAAAGTGTCTTCGCCCAGGTCATTCACCCATTAATTTATTTATTTTCCTAGTATTTTCACTTGCCCAAGGTCAAATAATTTGTCCATTAAGCTTCAATTTCTGTTTCACTGTTGGGAGACAAGTGTCCCTGGATTTCTCACTTTGTGGATGGTTTGGGCCTTCTGAACAAAAGATACATTTGAATAGCAAACAACCTGAAAATCTAGAAGTATGTTCTCTCCTGAGACATGTGGAGATTACCTCTGGAGATATCCCAAGGTAGTGAAGGTATGCCTTTTCCTTCCCTCTCCCTAGGAGGAGCTTCGCTCACATTCCAGGGTAGTGAGTAATCTCTCTCCAGAGGGGACGTCGGATAGGTCACCAGTTTCCTAATCTCAGGGCTCCTCTCCTGGGGGGCACCCCACTGCACGTGCAGGTAACATCTGGCCCTCGTCACATTTCCCTGTGGAATCTGGAGCCTGGGGAAATGCTGCCCCGGCTGCTGTTTTTGCTGAGAGTAATGCATCACCTGTGTCGCTGACCCAGGGGTTTCATGTCTTCTGTCAGTATATGTGTATAAAACTGTGACAGGCTAACTTGTAAGCTTGCAAATAAGGTAAAATCTCAGACCTTTCACAATTTCTCACTTAACATTTTGTAAAATGGATAACAGTGCCATCCCTTAGGGTTTTAATCCAGACCATGTGAAACAATGCACGTAAAGCACTTAGCTCTTGTCAGTCTCTGTGCCTTACCGTATTTATTAATCACTCCATTGGAGACACAAAGTTAAGCACTAGGAACACAGTAGGAAACAAGAGAGGGATTTGGTTCTGGGATTTCTGTCTGAAAATCTGAGTTTGAGTCCTGGTTCCACCAGAAATCAGTTTTGTGACCTCGAACAAGTCCCTTCTCTCTCAGAGCCTCTGTATTCTCATCTGTAAAATTAGACTACTGAAGGAGGTCAACATTTAAAAGATTTATTCCCAGGAACATTAGACTCATGAGATTATTCTTAGGGAAAAAAGGGTTCCACGGTCGAAAAAGTCTGGGAAACTTTGCATCTTGTATATCTCCCCTAGAAATCTAAAATGCATGCAATAAAAACTCTGAGAAGCCCTGCTGAAAAGAAACTGGTTTGATTTGAATTAAGCCAAGGTTTCCAAAAGCCATTTAACCACCTTTTTTCTTCGTGATAGCAAATTAGCATTCCCTAGATTGTACTGTAGGAAATGCTGAACGAGATGATCTGAGAGTCTTTTCGACATTAACAATCTTTTTTCTCTCTGTCACCGTTACCTACATCTCATGTTTCTTTCTGTAGTTTCAGGCTCAGCTGTGAAGGGGGAAGTTCTTCCTATTGAGGGGCCACACTTGCCACTCCTAAGTCACATGGCACAGGCAACTGACAGGTCTGTATTTACACAGAGCCATGCCAGTAAAATACGCCCATTAGCGAGGGCACAAAGGCGGCGTCAGATTGGAAGTTTGTAAATGAGCTTCTCAACGTTCTTATTGCCACCAACTCCCTTTGCTTTTTCCCTGTTCCTGGGAAGCCTTTTCTTTAGTAATCAGATGGAAGGAAAAACTTAGAACCAGAAGCCTTTTTCTG
The DNA here is from genome assembly GCF_037783145.1 of Equus przewalskii. NCBI lineage: Eukaryota > Metazoa > Chordata > Mammalia > Perissodactyla > Equidae > Equus > Equus przewalskii. The sequence goes on along the minus strand of NC_091833.1, from coordinate 10,561,401 downwards.
CCATCTAAGCAGCTAAACCCAGTAAGAGTGATGGTCTGGAGTCTGAAAGATTTGGATTCTGATTCCGCCTATACCATCAACTCACTCGATTTAAAGCAAGTCATCTTCTTTATCAAATCCTACGTTTTTTCCAACTGGAAAGTGAAGGGATTGAGCTGGTGTTTTCTGTGTTCTCACGAAGTCTGAGATTGTTGTTTCATTCTGAATAAACGGCATTTGAAGGCAGCTTCTGATCCAGCAACTCCATGGTTTGCCAGTACAGCCTTCCACAGTAGCCATCTGACCCCGTGTAGCCTACAGGAGCCTCTCTAGCCACCAACAAGGACCAACTGGAGATGGGAACAGCTCCAGCCCATCTGGGTCTTTTCAAGGAGGCTGCACCACACCCCTCATGGTCAATGGCCTTACTGATATCACCCTTACTCTTTGGGAAATGCTCTCTCCAATTTGAGGGACAGCCTGTGCCCAGTAAAATCAGCGGTTTGGACTGTTGTGATCCTGATATCTTCTTTCTTTTTTAATAATTAAAAAATCGGGAGCTGGCCCCATGGCCAAGTGGTTAAGTTCTCCCTCCACTTCAGGGTCCAGGGTTTCGCCAGTTCTGATCCTGGGCGTGGACCTAGCACTGCTCAAGCCATGCTGAGGTGGCGTCCCACACAGCAGAGCTAGAAGGACCTACAACTAGAATATACAACTATGTACTGGGGGGCTTTGGGGAGAAGAAGAAGAAAAAAGAAGAAGATTGGCAACAGATGTTAGTTCAGATGCCAATCTTTGAAAAAAAAAAAACATCAACAAGAATCCTCATTTAAGTTATGTGAAGGGGTTTACTTCAACCCACAAAAGCAATGAGAGCTAGACCTGGGCCTGGAAGTGGGGCCAGACACAACGGACTTGATTAAGGCAGGAGAAGAGCTTCAAGGTTGAAATGAAGGTTTGTTCTTACTCTTTTTGTGGCTCTGTCAGGTCCTGAGCATGATTCAAGCATAATTTATCCGGGGAATTAAATGCCCTGACTGGGTACATTGGCTTCTACTGTGCTTAGGAGGAGCTCAAATCCTCTTAACTACCGAGCCCAGGGAATCTCTCCCCAGGGAGCCTCCAGCCTTGGCTTTGAGGTCGCTGACGCCCCCCTCCCTCTGCCCTCCCCACTGTCAGCTGAGAGAGGCCTAGGGCTTGTCTCAATTCCCTCAGTCTCCCCCTCAGGGCTGCACACTTGCAAGGTGAGGAACATTGAAGACCTGGTCAGACCTGACTTTGTCAATCTGTGACCTTGAGCCAGTCTTGTGACCTCTCTGGGCCTCAGACACCTTCTTCTTCTGTAAAGATAGGGCTGATAACCCTGCCACGAAACCTCATCATACTGCTGGTGGGACAGCTCTCGCCCCTCCCCAACTGGTTCTGTAGTATCTGGGAGCATCTTGACTTTGTCTGACTATCTGCATCTCGTTCTCTGATGTCTTCCAGCCTCGACAAGTGCTGCTCCTTCATCCTGGTAACATCCTTCCTTTTTTTGTTGTTTTTTTGTTTAATAAACTTTTACTCCTTCTTCTAGAGTTAGGTCAAGTGTTTTCTCCTCCAAAGTGGTTTTTTCTGACACCCCGGGCTAGGTGTTTCTGTCCTGCACTCCTCTGGCAGCGGCGTCTGCACTCACATTTGTCAGTGCACTTAGAGAATCTGAAATCATGGTTCTCACCTTCAAGATGCTCACAGGCTTGTGACAGATGCAGCATATTCTTTTATAATTGCCCTTTGTGGCCATGTCCCCCTAGGGTGGCTAACACTCCAGGCACATAATGGCTGACTGTTGAGAGTCAAGGCACACGGGGTGCAGAGAGCACCAAGGCAGTAAAAGGATCCAAGGGCTGTGGGTGCAGCCCTGGCATTGTCTGTGACATGGGAGGAGGCCAGCATCTGCCATTCTCTGTTGGTGGGCAGATCCTGCAAGGCCTCCTCAAGGGTTATGTGGAGGGGATTGGACTCTATCTTGAGGAGCCTCTGAAGGGTTTTAACCAAGGGAGAGACATGATTAGCCATATGTTTTAGAAGGATCCCGCTGGCTGTTCCACGGGGAATGTCTTGAAGAAGCAAGACCTCAAACAGTCCGGTGAGGGGCTTTTGGTATGACCCAAGAGAAGGCTGATGGCGGTGGCCATGTGGAAGGCAAGAGGAGGTGGCTTCGGCTTCCTGGAATAAGGAGACACAGCCGGGCTGAATCCCAGCCTGCCCCTCCCTGGCTATGGACTTTGGACACCAACTTCACAGCACCACCGTGAGGAATAAGTGAAGGAGTGAGTGTTTTAGTAGTAGCAGTAGCATTTCGGACGTGTTCTGGAGGTCGGCCAGGAAGTACGGGAGGTGAGGGAGAGCCGGATCGAGGATGACTCCTGAATTTCTGGCTGAAGGAAATGGGTAAGTCCGAAATGACTCAACAGTGAGCGTGTCAGGTCTTGCGATAGGCGGGAGGAGGACATATTTGGGATCTGCAGGTGGAATATGTTTGGGCTCTCACCTTACAACCCTGGCTGGCTCTGACACCTGGTCCTCACGCCCCTGGGCAGGGCAGGGTGATCCCAGCACAGGGAGCCAGAAAAGGTAGAACTGATCGGAAAAAACAACGAGCCAACTATCCGAAGGCTGGGCCCTATCAGAGGGGCTCCGTGTGACCCTGGGTGAGTCTCTCCACAGTCTGGGGCCTGAGCTCACACATGTGTGAATGGGGGAGACGACTGTGCCCTGCTCTGGTCTCTCAGACACTGAGAGCCATGAAGTACAGATGAGGATGTTGAAATATGTCTTCCTTCAAGGTCCCACTTACATGCCACCTCCTCCATGTCACCCTTCCTAATCCCCAAGCCAGAAGCAACTCCTCTCCACTCTGGGCTCCTAGAACCCCACCCTCCCAGCATCTACTGGGCTGTGTCTGGCCTCTGCCCACCCCACAGCCCCTGGCACAACACTGGCACGCACAGGCACTCCCTGCTACGCGTGCTGCTCTGCTCCTCCTCCCTGCAAGCAGCCAGCACGAGCCCAGGGCTCGTCCAGAACCTGTACCTCCTGCTGTCATGATCATGGCTGACAGGAGAACTGGGGTGTTTCTGGTGAAAAGTCTGAGTGTGAAGCAGAACAAAGGGGAATCGAGACACACCCAGGGGCTGCACATGGGGAGCCAAAGACGGACAGCACTAATAAAGTATTTTTAAGTCATTTATTAAAATCCTTATAGTTAGCAAGTGGAGGTAGGGGGGTGTACTTTTCCAGAGTAATTTCACATACACAGAAAAGTGTTTGGAGACACTCTGTGAGCCAGTGGGCGAGGTTTCTAGAGGGTCCACTAGCCAGAGGCCAGGATGCTCTGCAGGGGCTTGGGAGACGCTCTCCACCCTGAGGAGGGGCAGAGTCACCAGAAACTCTCTCCTGCCTTCTGCTAGGAGGAGGCTGACTGTGGGAGGGCAGTGCCTGCCCCAGCCTCTTCCTCTGCGGCTCTGCACTTCCCTGGGGCAGGCTGGCCTGGAGGACAAAGGTTGTAGTGATACAAAAGGCCCTGGTCACTCCAAAGAAGGGCTACTTCTTCAGATGAGAGCGGCCCTCTCCACCAGCACAATCCCCACCCCAACCAAGGCCCCTGAGGCAGCCCAGCCTCCTCTGGCCTCTTCAGGAACAGGCCCCAGGGCTTCTTGTCTGATGGATTTGGAAGCCGGCACACATCCACTCCCCACCACTCCCACATACAGAATCCCCGCACGCAAACAGGCACACTCATAGACACCTGCACAGAGACATGCCACTCACTGGCTTCCATGTACACACACAAATGCAAACACAACAAGGTCACACTGAAACACATTCACCCCAAGTGCACATGCACGCCCTCCAGAGACTCCAAAGACAGGTATGTTCACATACAGCTACTCACACACACACACACCCAACCCATGTACACGTGGGCACCTCACAACTATGCTCCTTACATATTTTATATAAACATTTGTGTAGCAGATGCTGTGGAATGCTGCTCAGATCCCCTGCCCCCTTTCCACTGAAGCTTCTGCTTGCCCAGCAAGGTCCCTCAGCAGGAAGGAGGCAGAGGGAGCAGAGGAGAGGAATCGACGCAGAGGGATCATGCCAGGCCCCAGTTCAGGACAACTCTTCAGGACTGTTACAGCCCAGAGCCTCTGGCAGTGCTTCTCCCCCTCCCCGCCCCAGGTCCTCCACTCCCCATGGGTGCTGATGTAACCGCGGGCCCTCCAGGACCAGCTCAACTGACCCCACCTGACCAACAGAGTAATTAAGAATGCTTTTTCAGGAACTGAAACCCCTTGTCCAGTTCACGCCAGTTGAGACCACCAAACCATCAACTGGGCCCACAAAAAGGCTCAGTAAGTGAACTGTGTGTGTGTGTATGTGTGTGTGTGTGTGAGGAAGGGTGGGCCTGAGCTAACATCTGTTGCCAATCTTCCTCTTTTTTTTTTTTGCTTAAAGAAGATCGGCCCTGAGCAAACATCTGTGCCAACTGTCCTCTATTTTGTATGCGGGACGCCACCACGGCATGGCTTGATGAGTGGTGTAGATCTGTACCCGGGATCCAAACCTACGACCCAGGCCACTGAAGCGGAGTGCATGAACTTATCCACTACATCACTGGGCCAGCCCTTTGATAAGTAAACTCTTTGACATCAGGAGCTAAGAACGCCACCCTCAGATCATGGTAATGCCGCCATTTTGTGAACATGCATCCTATGAAGAGCCATGCAGCTTACCTACGCTTGTACAGATCATCAATTACCTCACACCTCCTCACCTCCAATCATCTATTCCCACACCTCAGACCACCCCACACCCTACCCCATAAATATCCCTGAGCCCCTACTTTCGGAGAGACAGATCTGAGAGTGGTTCTCCCACCTCCTTGTTTGGTTGCCCTGTAGTTAGAACCCTCTCTCTGCTACAGTCTCGTCCCCTCGGTGACTGGCTTTCTGGGCAATGGGCAAAAATGAACCTGGTTCAGTTAACACTGATCGCCACAGCACTCCCCAATATGGTGTGCATCTGTACAAAACTCTCCCTTTCTTTAAGCTGCCCTCAGTCTTCTGGCCTGGGGAGACTAGATCTTTTCTGGCCACAGCCTGAAGGCTGACCTGCAGCACCGATCCAATAGCCTAGGCCTGGAGTGGAGGCCCAGAGATGATTCCTGGACAACCCGCCAAAGGACTGACTCAGGGCAGAGAACAGATCAGGAGATACTCGCAGACAAATGCCTTTGGCGCTGAAATTGGTAAAAGGAATCTACCCCTCACCTGTGCTTTTGTCTCTGGTCTCGAACCCCAGTTGGCTATGTGACTTCAGGCAACACTTCCCTCTTTTGGCCTCAGGTTTTCCATTGATATAGTGGGAACTCTGGAGTTTGGGACACAGGCTTCCTGTGACATCTATAAAAGACTGGCAAGGCATAGCTTAGATCTACGCTGCTCAAAATGTGATCTACCGACCAGCAGCATGGGTCTCACCTGGAGCTTGTTAGGAAAGCAGAATGGCAGACCCCACCCAAGACCGGCTGAATCAGAATGTGCATGGTAACAAGATCCCTGGTGATTCTGATGCCACTGACAGTGTGAGAAGCACTGTCCTAAAAGAGCTCTGAAAGGCCTTCCAGTCTCTAGACTCCTACAGTCTACACCTTCAACAGGATTGGGGTGGGAAGTGTGGGGCTTTGGTTGAGAAGAGTTATTGAATTGCCTGCAAAGCCTTGTCTTTGTTGGTCCCTGGTGACTAGACAGTGCAATTCCAGGCAGCTTTCCTAACTCCAGCAGAATTCCCAGCTGTTGGGCCAACCCTGGTGACCTAGTGGTTAAGTTCAGTGTGCTCCACTTTGGCGGCCCAGGTTCGGTTCCCAGCACAGACCTACACCATTCATCAGCAGGCATGTGGCAGCAGCCCACATACAAGAAGAGGAAGACTGGCAACAGATGTTAGCTCCGGGTGAATCTTCCTAAGCAAAAAAAAAAAAATTTCCAGCTGTGAGAAGAGTCATAACAATACAAATGAAGGCGAAGAAAGGATTCCTCTGTGACTCAGGACCTCCTCCTATTAGACATTCCCCACCCCGTCTCACCCAGGAGAATCCAATAAACATCTGCATCTACCTGGGGTACCTGGGGGCAGCCCTTTCTGAGCTCATCCTGGAAACACTTCCTCTGGGTCCACCTGGAGGTGACCAGGAAACGGCAGAAAGGCCCCAGAAGCTCATGACACAGCAGAACAGAGCACATTGTCTAGTAATTTCTAAGCGCAGGAACCCAGTGCCCAGGAATGCCCAAGCCCACAGGTCACTCAGACTGCCTAGTCCAGGGGCTGGCACATTGTTTTATTAAAACTGATTTGAAAAAAAAACTGATGGACTTAAAACATACACATACGAGGGCTTACTCTGAAGTTCTTATGGTAAAATACAGAGAAGCAGAGACATTATGGTTGACTCTGAATGCAGAGGTGGCTGCCAGAGGCTCCCTGACTGCAATGGCAGGTGGATGGCTTGAAGAATCTGCAGCTGTTAAGTGGCAGATAGGACCAAAACGTGAAATGCAGGATTCAGGAATCCTAGTAATTAATAGTGAAACTGGAGGCCAACTTGTTTTAACTATAATCAGTTAGTTGTCTATTTGCAAAAGTAGTTAGACAGTGCTTTACTAAAACCCACCCTATAGATAACATCTCTGATGCTTGGGTCACCACGGTAATAGGTGCTTGCGTTTTTCAGGAACTGAGAGTTGACCCAGTTCAGGCTGGTTAAGACCACTGACTCATCAACTGGGCCTGTGTGGATTACCAATAGGTGACCCTTTGACATCAAGGGGCCGAAAACTCCACCCTCAGATCATGCTAATGCCAACATTTTGTGAACATGAGTCCTATGAGGAGCCATGAATTTGACTATGCTTGCGCAGGTCATCTGTTACCTCACTTCTCCTCACCTCCAATCATCTATTCCCACACTTTAGACTACTCTGCCCCCTTATCCCATAAACAGCCCTAACCCCCATTTTTGGGGGGAGGCAGATTTGAGACTGGTTCTCCTGTCACCTCACCTGGCTGTCCTGTGAATAAACCCTCTTTCTGCTGCAAATCTGTCGTCTTGGTGAGTGGCATAATTGTGCAGCAGGCAAAACAAACCTGGTTCAGTAACAATAGTAGGGTTCAGGGTGTAAAGTGGGAGAGCGAAAAAAACCCAGGGAAATGGCCAGAAGGGATGATCAGTCAGAAGCGGGAAGCTGACCAGCCACAGCCTTCTCCTGGAGGGAGATTCAGGAGGTGGAGAGTCACTCTGACTGGAATGAGGAAGAAGGACAGGAGAAAGCAGGGGCAGCAGAGACAGGCTGGACAGTGACGGGGGCACGGGCCATGCTCCTTCCTTCCCTCCTACTGACATACCCACATACCCACATACTCCACATATGGTGAAATACCACATGTCCTCAAAGTACAGATCAAATGCCACCTTCCCCATGAAGGCCTCCCCGATTTCCACAGCTGGCACCAAATCCTCCCTCTTTTGCCCTCCCCTGCCTCTTTCTCCTCCATCTGATCTTTGCCACAGTCTGCCTCCTCCTTTTATAGCTTCCTTAAAAGACAGCTAGTGGGTAGGCCGGCACCATGGCCGAGTGGTTGGGTTCACGAGCTCCACTTAGCTGGCCCAGGGTTTCGTCGGTCTGGGTCTAGGCGTGGACATGGCACCGCTCATCAGGCCATGCTGAGGCAGCGTCCCACATAGCACAACCAGAGGGACCTACAGTTAGAATATACAACTACGTGCTGGGGGCTTGGGGGTGGGGAGGATGGGGAGGGGGACGGGGAGGGGGAGGAGGAGGAGAAGAAGGAGAAAAGAGAAGATGGCAATAGATGTTAGGTCAGCTTCCAGCCTTTAAAAAAAAAAAGATAGCTAGTGTATACCCTTTGCACTTTATTTTTGCCCCTTCCTTTAGACTCCTGCCTGGAATGGAGAAGTGATTGCTGAAGTTGTGGCTACCATCTTGGACCACCAGGGCCACACCTGAGGGAGAACAGAGTCATAACCTGGAAGGTCGGGTCCCTGAGCACTTTGTAGGGCAGAAACGCCATGCCAGCCCTGGACTGCCTATCTCCAGATTTTTATGTGAGAGAAATAAGTTTTATCTTGTTTAAGGCAATTATTTTGGGTCTCTGTTCCTTGCAGACAATCCCAATTTTAACTGATACACTGGGAATTATTTCTGACTCTTTTTCCACCTCTCCCTGCATCTAATCACCAAACCCTTTTATTCTACCACCTTGATATGTCCCAGATCTGTAACCCTTTCTCCATCATTGCCACTCCTACCTGAGCTCAGACAATCAGAATTTCTTGCCTAGATTACTGTGTCAGCCTTTTTTCTAGCTAGTCTCCCTACCTCCTTGGTTGTCCTTTTCAATCCATCTTTCATACCAGTAATTCAAATTAGCTTTCCTATGAGAAAGTTAAATATACATATTACAGAGATCAATATGGCAAATACCCACACCCAGATTGGTAACAATTGTTAATATTATCTGTAATTTTTTATGAAGTAAATATGACAGAGTTGTGTCATTCCTTCCACAAGGGCAAACACCCTCTCATGCCCTTCAGATCCTGTACTGAACAGTATCCTTGCTGTATTTTTTCAAACTTTTACATACATTTATGAATGAATGTATAGTATGGTTTTGTGTATCTGAAAATTTTATCTAAATGGTGTCATGTTATACCTATAGTTCTGCAACTTGCTTTTTTATGTTTCTGAGGTCTATCCATGATGATACCTACAAACTGAGTTCATTCATGTCAATAACTCTATAGTGTTCCATCGTGAGACTGTAAGAGCAAATCTATTTCCTTATCAATGGGAAACTTGGTTGTTCCCTATGTTTTGCTTTTATAAACAATGCTTCACTGACATCCTTATACATGTGTGAGGTCTCTAGGGTCTATACCTGGAAGTATAATTGCTGGATCTTAGGGACAGAGATTGCTATGGGTTGAAATGTATCCTTCAAAAAGAGATATTGAAGTTCTAATTCCAGGTACCTGTGAATGTGACTTATTTGCAAATAGAGTCTTTATATCAAGTTAAGATGAAGCCATTAAGGTGGGCCCTAATCCAATATGACTGGTGTCCTTATAGGAAGAGAAGAGACACAGAGACACACACAGGGAGAGGACACCGTGTGAAGATGGAGGCAGAGATTGGCGTCACGTGTCTCCAAACCAAGGAACTGCCAAGGATTGCTGGTAACTGCCAGAAGCTGAGAGAGAGGCCTGGAACAGACTTTGTTTGAGGGACTCCGGAAGGAAAGAACTCTGCCAACACCTTGATTTTGGACTTTTAGCTTCCAGAACTGTGAAAGAATAAACTTCTGTTGTTTTAAAGCATCCAGTTTGTGGTAATTTGTTCCAGTAGCTATAGGAAACTAATACAGTAGCAGAATTGAAAGTTGAGGCCTGTAGGAGCACAGCATGTGATCAGAGAGAGAGCTGATGAGTCTGAGACAGTAAACTGGGGCTGGACTGGGAAGCACCTAGAATGTGACCTTAGTGGACATCTGGACTTATGCATTCAGGCAATGTGATGCCACAGAGGATAAATTAAATCAGCAAGGGACATTCTATTTGGGTTTTAGAAAAGAGTGTCAGAGAAACAGCCCTTGTTTATAACAAGGGGCTTGTTTGAATCATTCAACTTCTGGGTTCTCAGATTCATTCGCTTTTTCCTCTAAAAGTGATTAATTCCCTTCACACAAGGATTTGACAAACACGTTTGTCATTAATAACCACAGGTTATTTTGTGCTTACTAAACCAGGGCCTGTTTTTAGACATAATCAGCTAATCTCACTTAATCCTCACAAATGCCCCCATGAGATAGCCATGTTATCTTCTCCATTACAGGGACAAGGAAACATTCAAGAAGAAGGTGAGGTGATTTGCACTTGGGGAAAAATCCGGCTGAAAATTGAGGGTCGGCCCCCTTGGTTCCTGGCTGTATGGTTTTAGGCAAATTACTCCACTTCCATCAGCCTACCTTTCCCCATCTTCCCAATTGGCATGACAACAGCTACCTCTTCGGTCCGGTCCGTCGTGATTAAATGAATGAAGCGTTTCAAGCGCGCTAACCGCGATAAGCAGAGCCGTCCCCCTTTTCCGGGACCACGTGGCCCGGGCAGTGCTGACTCGGCGGCGGGGCCGACCCACGGCTCCGGCCGCCAGGGTGCGCTGTGACGCGGCTCGGGCTGGCGGACGGCCGCTCTAGCCTCGCCCGGGGAAGTCGCCGTCCTTACCTTCAGACGGAACCCGCGCCTCCGTGTCCGCGCCCGCCGGCTCTCCGTTCTGTCCTGCAGCTGTCCACTGCCCTCTCGCCGCCCACCATGGCCCTGCTGCACTCCGGCCGCGTCCTGTCCGGGGTCGCCTCCGCCTTCCACCCAGGCCTCGCTGCCGCGGCTTCTGCCAGAGCCAGGTAAGCAGGGGAGACCGAGACGGAGCCGGGATGGTGGGCCCGCCCTGCCGAGCTCTGGGCGCCCCAGGACATCTGCCCACCCCCCGCAAGCACACGCACACGCACGCTTTCTCTGTTGCCCCTCGGCTTCACTGGGGGCTGATGATTGAGCGTCTGCCCCTCACAATGACCCTCGGGGTCCTACAGCCCTCCCCTCCGCTGTCCCCAGGACTGCAGGCGAGCGTGCCAACGCGTTCCCCTGGGTTAGGAAGTGTGGCCCTCTTCGGTGCCCAGACTCCCGTTCAAGGGGAGGTGGGTCCTGGGCCGCAGATTCGGCGCAAGGCGGGCGGAGGGGCGAGAGGAGAGCACGCGGCCTGCGGCGCCGGGCCGGCCTCGCGCCCATTGGCTGTGGCACCGGGGCCGCCTCGCGCCGATTGGCGGCGGCTCTGGGGGGCGCGTGTGCCCTTGACGTGCTGCCCTGGGGGACAGCGGGGCTCACCCGTCGTGGGCTCCCTGGGGACCGGTTGGCGTTGATAGGGCGGTGCTGGTGGCCGTTTGCGTGCCCGGGGCGGGGGGAGGAAGGTTCCCGGGGCTCTGGCTTTCAAGACCGGCTCTCCGCTCTGCGCTCGGTGACCTTGCTGCGCGGCATCCTCCCACCCTTGTGCCCGCCTGAGTCACCGGTGCCCGCCCCGCCTCCCTTCCCCTCCCCGCCCCCCCCCCCCCCCCCCGGCCACTTGGCCTTTGGATGGAAAACGGTCGGGGTGTAGTGCACCTCCTTTTCTTTTTTAAGCCCTTCGGAGGTCTGGCCGTGGGGAAGCCGCCGCTCTTCCTCTCTATCTCACTCTACTCTTTTGAGTTAGTAAATATTTTGTCATCGCAGTTTCACAGAACCAGGCACTGGACCAGAGGCTGGTGAGAGAGAGAGACAGCGGTGAACGAGCCTGAGTCAGAGACAGGTGTCGCTCAGAAAATTATAAATATGTGATTTCAATCGATGTGATAAGTGTTGCGGAGAAAAAGTACGCAGCGTTAAACGAGTTGGTAATTCCTTCCTAGTGGAGACCTGAGCCAGGTGGTTGATTCACTCAAGAAGCCTATTTGGGACAGAGTCCTTAAGGTCTGCCTAATCGAGAGCTGTCTCTCTAAACCACTCCGACCAGATATTAACTTCAAGGAGCAAAGCCATGGCCTCTGCTGCGGGGTGCCTTGCCTTCCTTTGGATGTATGCACGATGTCTTTAAGCCAGCAGAACAGTTTGTCCTGTCCAGAGCCCCACCCTCAGCAGTACGGTTTTGTCCAGGCTTTCATACTTTCTTGTCTCCCTGATTTGGTTCCTTCTTGGCCCACTGTCGAGTTTTGCTTTTTAAACCAGCCTACCTAGCAGACCGGAATTAGAGAGGTTATCATTTATGCACCAGTTTTGGAGAACAGAAAGGGTGCCTAAAGTTAGGGACGAGAGAAAGTCTGTTGCACCATAGTAGTCATCAATAATCTCTTGGTTTTTTGGATTTGGCTGGGTGGCCTGCAGCTCTACTTAAAGTGCTGGGTGAAAATCCTTATGAGTGTGACCTTTTAGTCATTCTTTCAGTTTGAGAGCCTGACTCATTTTTCTTTCCTGCCTTTTCCTCATTAGAATGTAGGTTCCGTGAGAGCTGTACCTAGTACTTTGTTCACTGATCTGTCTCAGCACTTAGACAGGCCCTGGCATGTCTTTCAAATGGAATATTTTTATTTTCAAGCCTTGATTTTTAGATTAGTGCAACAGCAACAAATGTGACATTTTAATATTGTATTTTAGATCCAAGTGTAAACCTGTAGGGGAACCACAGTGGTGCAAAATGTGTACAAAAAAATAAAATCTGCAAATATTTGAGCGCCTGCCGCTGAGGAAGTACTGTTCAGATCTGAACAGTGATCACGTGAGTGGATGATAGAACCTGAGGCCATATCTGGCCGTGAGTGGTAGCTATTCAGGCACCAGGGCAGTCAGAACCTGCACTCTCGCCATGGCAGAAGTGACCTTTACCCAAAGCCAAATGGTGAAAGTGGAAAACGTTTAAAATAAACTCAAGTAATTGAAGTTTCTTTTTTTAAAAACAGCTCATTCTAATACAGTGAAACCCTGGCAGTTGGTATTCTGAAAAACTAAGGATTTGTCCTATGAAATGCTTAATTTTCATACGTGGGTCATTTATTTTATTTACTATTTTATTGAGGTAACGTTGGTTTATAACATTATATAAATTTCAGTTGTGCATCCTTATATTTTGATTTCTGCATAGACTACATCATATTCACCATATGTTCATGTTCAAAGACTATCATCTGTCACCATACGTATGTGCACTATTACCCCATTCTCACTCCTCCTTTTCCCCTTCCCCTCCAGTAATCACCAGTCTAATCTCTGTGTCCATGTGTTTGTTTGTTGTTTTCATCTTCTACTTTTGAGTGAAATCATGTGGTATTTGACTTTCTCCATCTGACTTATTTTGCTTAGCATGATACTCTCAAGCTCTATCTATGTCACAAATGACAAGATTTCATCTTTTTTATGGCTGAGTAGTACTCCTTTGTGTATATATATCACATCTTCTTTATCCATTCATCCATTGACAGGCATACTTGGGTCATTTAAATAGAACTTTCTAAGTTCAAATGTTTCATTTAGCTGCATTTTTTTTTTCTTTTTTGGGCGGGGGGAGATTAGCCCTAAGCTAACTACTGCCAATCCTCCTCTTTTTGCTGAGGAAGACTGGCCCTGAGCTAACATCATGCCCATCTTCCTCTACTTTCTATGTGAGACACCTGCCACAGCATGGCATGCCAAGCGGTGCCGTGTCTGCACCCGGGATCCGAATCGGCCAACCCCGGGCCGCCGAAGCAGAACGTGCGAACTTAACCACTGCACCACCGGGTAGTCACAGGTCAATGAAGAAAGAATAATATGCTAATTTTAATGATTTATAATGATTTGTTCTTAATTACTTAATTCTGGTTAGTTTTTAGTGAAATGACTGAAGGAGTATCCTGAGACCCTTAAGAAAGGCAGTGGCTGGGGCTGGACCCGTGGCCGAGTGGTTAAGTTCGCGCGTTCCTCTGCAGGCGGCCCAGTGTTTCGTTGGTTCAAATCCTGGGCACAGACATGGCACTGCTCATCAGACCACGCTGAGGCAGCGTCCCACATGCCACAACAAGAAGGACCCACAACGAAGAATACACAACTATGTACTGGGGGTGCTTTGGGGAGAAAAAGGAAAAAATAAAAATCTTTTAAAAAAAAAAGAAAAAAAGAAAAGCAGTGGCAATAGTGGTACGATAACCGGTACTTAGAAAGTCAAAATTGTAGTATTGTTTTTGTCGTTTTTAGCTCTGTGGTCATGAGCCAGTTAATTAACTTCTCTTCTTATTTTAAAATAAGAACAGGAGGGAGAGCATTTTAGGAACTATAAAGCACTGGGTAGGCTCCCAGGGCAATTGCAGGGTATTTGAATTGGAAATGCTTATCTGAATACTTTGTACCTCACCTCTTTTGGTTAGCTGGTCAGTATTGTTCCGTGCCTGAGACTTTGCTCTTCTGTCCAAAGTGCATTGATAGGGATCACTGTAGGCCACAGGGTGTCAGCATCGTTGTCCACAGAGCACTCTTGTTTTCACCTACTACTGGCCTTTTAAAAACATCAGGCAGAGTTCTTACAACGTGGGCATGGAGTCTTTACCCTTTTAAAGAATGGAGTAGTGCCGAGTGTGGAGGACCTGAGCCTGGTTGCTGATGTGGGACTGATCAAAGGGAGAGGCCCTGCTCCTGTATTCAGATCCTATGTTGAGATGCAGTGTGTTCACATTGCTTCTAGAATTCTCCTTAAAAGATACCACTCTTGACCAGATCTCTGGCAGAAAACTCCAGGCTATTGTTTCTGAGAGAATTTCTCTGCTAGAAAACTTTTTAAAGAACGTGACAAATTAAGGCTTTTCACACCATTTAACAAGAATAGTGCCCTCTGTCCTGGTGGTTAGGAGCAACAGCTGTGTCATCGTTGATTGAAGACCTGCTAGACAGACCATCTTTTTAAAAATGAAAATTGCTTACCAGAAGTTCTCTATAAGACGTCCTTGACGTTCCAAGTATTCCTTTCACTCGTCAGTTCACGACGGTGATGTAGACAGGCAGGTAGCTGCATGTTTTCAGGGTCTGAATTGTGGGCAGGAAATTAGGAAAGCTTTCTTCAGGCCCGGTTCAGAAGTTGCTTCAAGGTATCTGTTTCTTACTATTGCTTACATACTGGAACAACCAAGCGGCCTGGAACAACGAAAAAGAATGAGAGGGATTTTGAGTCCTGGCAGTAGAGGTAGTGAGGAAGCAGGATGATAATGTCTCTCGAGACTCTAGAAAAAACTAAGTAGTAATCATTGAAAAGCAAGAAAGACCTCCATTTGGCCATGAAGTCTTATGCCCACATGCTCCTTGAATTCTGTACGTGCTTGGCCTCACCAGGCATGGCGGTTATAAATAAATAAGTGTAGTAGTTTAATTTAGTAACTGATACCAGCAAACATCAGGCACTCGCTCTGTCCCAGGCTCTGTTCTGAGTGTTTTATGTTTCATAACTCCCTTCATCCTTATAACAACCCTGTGAGATAGGTAAGTTGAGCCCCCATTTTACAGATAAGAAAAGTTGCGACTTAGAGAAGTTAATTGATTTGCCTGTGCTCACACAGCTAGTAAGTGGCTGAGCTGCTGTTGAATCTGTTCTGTTTGCCCAGTACTGACATTGCTCGAGGCAACCTATTAAAAGAAAGAAAAGCCTGGGAAATCCAAACATGGAATAATACACCCTTCAATAACAGAGAATTAGCTGTGCATACCAGTTACGGCTATTGAGACTGAGGCAATTTCCAACTTGTCGAGAGAGCATGAATTTAACTGTAGTTCCGTGTCCATCCAGCCATCCAGTGTGCCTCATGGAGGAGTGAGCTGTGAGTGCTGACTGACCACAGCTCAACAAGAAAACGATTGTTGGGAAAGAAATTCTAACGAAATAATCCTCCGGGCTAGTCAGCATGGTGAGCGCAGGGAACTTTCCCTGTGCCGGGCTGAAACATTTGATCGGTTGAGATTGGATAAATGATTGCTAAGAGAACATGGGCTATTTCACCTAGGTAATTTAGAGCCTTGCTTCCTGCTTCCACTTTATACTGTAACACCCCCAACACCCCCATCTTCCCCCCCCCCCCCCCGCAGCTTTTTCTAACCCTTAGCCTTTATTCTTATGCCTGCTTGGAATGCCTTTTTCCTCCTTTCATCCGTAGCACTTGCCTCATAGGTCACCTCCTTCTCGAAGCCTTCCTGAGCCTATACTTATCTCCCCTACCCAGGCTGTAAGAGCCTGTCCTCAGGGTCCTTGTAAATAATATTCTCTGCCCTGAGGCTGTCTTTGTATCACCATATATTACCCCTCCACCCTCCCACCCCCCAGCCTGCATTGTGTGTAACTCCCCGCTGGGCTAATGTGGTGGTGAGGGATTGTGTTTTACTCTTTCTATTCCAAGCTCTTACCACATAGCAGGTTCTCAATGATTGATTTAGAGATCATAAAGACACTGTTTTCTGTAATATGAAACTGTATTAAAAACTCCTTGCTTGTTTCCTCTGAAGAAAAAGGGTAGATTAATCTTTGTCTCAGAACAGTAATTTGCCATAAGGTAAAAACCTCAGTTTGATAGATTAATGCGTTCGTGCTGCCAGGAGAGTGTTGGGAAAAAAGATGGTGCTTCTCTGGGAAATCTCAAAGATAGTTTTAGGGGAAAGTTAGCCTGAAATTTTCATTTTCTATACTTAGGATTCAATTTGGGGAAGGCCAAATCAAAAAGGTTGTTGGGTGATACTTGGTCACTTTGATGCAGGGTCGGTGAGCCGAGGAGTCGAAAGAAAGATTTCTTAGACTCTTAAGATCTGGCAGTAGTGCTCTTTTATTTAGAGAATAGTATAGAATAGCATGGGGACAGGACCCATGGGCAGTCAGAGCTTCTGCTGCTGCCGCTTCTGCTGCCCCCGCTGGCATGGGGACAGAACCCACAGGCAGGCAGAGCCGCTGCTGCTGCCCCCGCTGGCATGGGGACAGGACCCATGGGCAGGCAGAGCTGGTGCGTGGGGACAAGACCCACGGGCAGTCAGAGCTCCTGCTGCTGCTGCTTCTGCTGCCCCCGCTGGCATGGGGACAGAACCCACAGGCAGGCAGAGCCGCTGCTGCTGCCCCCGCTGGCATGGGGACAGGACCCATGGGCAGGCAGAGCTGGTGCGTGGGGACCCACAGGCAGTCAGAGCTCCTGCTGCTGCCCCGAGTTGAGGGTTAGGGCTAAATTTAAGGCATGGGTATGTGAGTCATCTCTTTGCAAGACAAAGGAAAAAAAGTTAAAATGGTACCACTGCCGGTAGGGTCCGGCCATTGGGCGGTCCCACAACTTTTAGATAAGAATCAAACCAGATTGAGTAAGTGGCAGAAGTCACCGCTCAAATATTATCTTCAACTAAAGACAAAGGAGGATTTTGGGGTGGGGGGTCAGTTACATGAGGTTGCCAGACAGTAAACAACTTAAGTTCTTGCCTTCCCCATTAAGAGTTTCCAGAGATAAGGCCATCCTCCTGGCGCAGAGAGGGAGGCATGGAGATTTCCTTCACAAATGCAGTTGTTTCTGATCAAAGGGCAAGCAAATTCCACTCCTCAGAGCCTGATTCTCATCTGCAGTTTTAAAATTAACCAGCCTAAAAATCCTCATCAACTTGATTAAGATGGGGTTTGTGAGTGCCTGAGAAATAATCATTGCGTACCTATTTAATCAAAACAACAGCAAAAATTCACGTTGAACATATAACATGGTGGTAAAGAACCTTACCTCTTTCAGGTGTGCAGAACCATTTTTGTTTGTTAGTTTTGTTTTTTCCTTAAATAATCAAGGATATAAGAGAGTCAACATAAAGCCTAGAGAAGTATTCTGGGAAAACACAGAATCTCTCCTATCCAGGCAGAGTACACAGAAGGTAAAAATATAACCTTTCGTATTGTAAGGAAAGTCATTGATCGCTAAACCAGGCAAGATTGAGCAGAATTTTAAGGTATTAACACCTTTCGTAGCTTTTTTTCAGACTCAGTTATTAGAAATCAAAACAGAATTCCCTTTCCAAGGTTTGTCTTTACATGCTCTTTAATGTTTAGAACAAACTGACACTTTAGGAGAGTATAACAGATTTCTCAGTTTTAATTTCTGATACAGTAAATGTTGCTAGTTATATCCCACATAAATAAAGTCTTTTCCGGGCCCTCACTAAGTTTTAAGAGCGTAAAGGGATGCAAAAACCAAAATCTTTGAGAACCACTGCTTTGGGACAACACGACTCTTTTTCCTTGAAAGACAAAAACATATACACAGTTGTATTGCTTTGTCACTATTGATCCTGGTATAGAATCAACTTATTAACTATAACTTTTAACCGAAGTAACTTTCATTTCACAGATAAAACGGGGAGGGCGTTGATGTCAGCCCTGCACAAGCACATTAGCAGACCAGTAAAGCTCATGGAGCCACACAGTGCAACACCTCCAGCCACACACA
The DNA here is from genome assembly GCF_037783145.1 of Equus przewalskii. Classification (NCBI taxonomy): domain Eukaryota; kingdom Metazoa; phylum Chordata; class Mammalia; order Perissodactyla; family Equidae; genus Equus; species Equus przewalskii. Next base: position 10,543,308 of record NC_091833.1, on the reverse strand, counting down.
CATCCCTTTTATACCTTCTTAAAATGGGAAGAAAGAACATGTTCACTAAAATGACCCAAAGCTAAAGCCTCTCTGAAGCACATAAAAATAAGAAGCAAAAGTATATGAACTTTAAACCCGGCTTAGTAATCAATGTTGTCAGTATTTTATCTTACTCAGAAGTTATCTAGGTATCCAATGATTCATTAATCCGTTAATGGACTCATTGTAATATTATTCCAAGATTTTAAGTTACTTAAAGATCTTGGAAATTGTCTTCAAACTGATATATTACAAAATATAATCACTGTTCTCCCAAAAATCCATAACCCCAGTCTAATGAGAAAAATATCGAATTCCAGTGGAGGGGCATCCTCCACTATACCAGAAGGTGTGAAGCTGTCACAGCAGGCGGAGCAGGAAATCGTGGACTTAATAATGTATCAATATTGGCTCATTAATTATGACAAATGTCCCCTATTACCATAAAATGTTAGTGGTAAGAGGAAACTGTGAGAGGCGGGTACGTGGGAGCTAGATCTGTACTATCTGCTCAATTTTCAGTAAATCTAAAAGTATTCTAAAAATTAAAATCTGTTAATAACAGAGTCAAAATATGTCATTACTGTTGAAATTAAAAATTTGTCAGAATAGTTGAACAAATTTACATTTTTCATAATTTTAAACATTATGGAGGAGTAATGTTAATTTATTTTATCAGTAACCCAGAATAAGTTTAGGGGGAAAAAACCCACAGAGATGAAAATATATGCTTGTGTTATACTTACCATTAATAAATAAAAGACATGGCTATTTTTATTAAATCAAAATTAAACTAGTCTCATTTATCAAAGATTTACCTTACTTATATGAACTTGAATTTTTTAAATGTTTCTGAGCTAGTTTCTTTAAGGAAAAAAACTGAGTCTAGCACACTTGAAATACTAGAAATTCCGTCTCTATAACACAATCAGAATAGAGTGCCTTTAATTTGAGGTTTTATAATCTAATTTATCTCTCCAGAGTTGGAAAACACTTCACATTCAGACACTCAGAGGTAAAAACCAAAAAAAGCCTTTTTGAATTACCAACATATAGGGAGCTTGTAGCTCTTCAGGTCTACAACTTCAGCCACAGGTAAATAATAAGCACACACACAAAAATCTCACAAATCGGATAAAAAAGAGATGGCAAAAAAAACAAACCAGATTATCTGTCATCTCTCACCAGAGAATTCTCACCAGAGAGTAGACCTTTGCTGTCCATTTAGAGATCACTGAGCGGTCAGAGCATGAAGCCAGACTCAGAGTCACTGCTGCCAGTGGGGACCAGCTTACTGGCCACGAGTGATCCAGAACCCCCAAATGAGCTCGAGAACCAGAGCTGGATAAAGTTGTGTTGCCTCTTGAGGGTCACTCAGGGAGTGCACTTCCTCAGCAGCACGGGTCACCGGCCCAGTCAGGCAACTCCGCTGGGCCTTGGTGGATGACCCCTAAGACTTAATTTTTTAAGGTAAAATCATGACTCTCATACAAATACAAAATAATGAACATTGTCAAATGTTTTAACTCAATAAGTAATTAAATCAGTGAAATATTACAACCAGTCCTTCCAGCTGATTTTTAATTCCTAAGTACCTAGCAATTCTCTGTCATCCTCTCCACTCCTGCTGTCCCCCCTCAGTTCAGGCCCTCATCTCTGTCACTCCTGCTGGGCAACAAACCAGATTCCTCAGTGACCCTTCTGCATCTACCCTTACCACTCTGTGTTCAGTACCCCACCTTGCAACTACGTGGGCTCTAAAAATGTAAGTCCGTTCATGTGATTCCCCTAATCTGATCACCACTACCCTCATTAACGTTAATGAGTCTACGTGTTTTCATTCCCTCCAAGGTGAAGCCCAGGAACCTGTATTTTTAACAAGCTCTCCAAATGATGCCCTTAACAAGCTTGGGAGCAGGATAAAACCCCAGCCCTTTGCAGGGGAGGGGGCATCACATAATACTCCTGCGTTGGCCCTTGCTTACTCCTCTAGTCTCATCTTTGACCACTCTCAACTTCTCACTGCCAAATTACTTGAAGTGTGCTTTGCCTGACCTGAGTCAGGTTTGGGCTGCTTCGAGAACCTACGCATATGCCTTGTCCCGCCCAGGATCGTCCCAGTGCCCCCCTTCTGCTTCTCAGTGTTTGTAGTGGAATTATGGGTCTTCTCCACTCGTCTGCGAAGTGCTTTGAAGTCTTACGCATTGTTGGCTTGTTGGTGCCTATTGCTGTACCCTGTGTGTAATAAACAGGCAGACATTGTTGAAATGGGTTTTTGGCAGATCCGAGACATCTCTGACCGTGGAAATCTAGCTACTGTGACTGATGTCTTGTATTTCCCATTTCAGCTCCTGGTGGGCCCATGTGGAGATGGGGCCCCCAGATCCCATCCTGGGAGTCACAGAAGCCTATAAGAGAGACACCAACAGCAAAAAGATGAATCTGGGAGTTGGTGCCTACCGGGATGATAATGGAAAACCTTACGTGCTCCCTAGCGTCCGGAAGGTGAGTTTGCCACCCGTACCCTGCTTGATGGGGCTGAATCAACTGAAGGGAGCTCCTGGAGAGTGGCAGAAAGACTGCTGGGCTGGGAGTCTGGAGACCTGGGTTCTAGTTCTGATACTAACTGCTTGAATCACTTAGGTTGTCTGGGCTGTCGTCTCCTAGGCTGTAAAAGTAAGAGGTTGGAACTACCTGGTCTTTCCAAGATTGGACTTCCGTGATTATCCATAAAAAAAGAGGCATAGTGTCATGTCTAATCCCGAGGGTGCAGAAAAAGACTAAGAATTTAAACTTTGTCTCTTGGTGACAGGAATAGCCCTTTGTGGATGAGGATTTCTGTTGTTGTTTTCCGCTTCTCTCACTTTGATTGCCTTAATGAAGCCCTCCTACACAGGCATGCTTGCTCCTTTCTTCCTATTGAACCACAGAATAATTTTCTTTATGTTGTTGTATTTTTAGTAGTAGTCTTTCTATTGGTTATCATTATAACTATAAATAGTATAACTAATCCCCTTAGAATAGTTTTTGTTAAGTATGTATTTTTCTTTCCATCTGCACCTCTTCTGATGAAATATGAATGTGCTGCTTTGTCACTTCCAAAGCGGGGTGGTGAGGTGGTGTTCCTCCATACAGCAGAACTAGGCACCGTGAGTGGCAGTTACGGAAGAATACTTCTGGGCAAGAGGAAAGACCTCTGTAATCATCTGAGCTGTGCACTGTGCAGGAGGCGGGTTCAGGCCCCCCCGAGCCGGTGCAGTAATAGAGCGAACTACCGAAAGAAGAAATTTCAGAACGTATGGGAGTGTGGATTAGGTGTCATCTCTGTAATTCTCTGAGTAGAAAAAAGCTCAAGAAACAATTCCGATGAGAGGACTCTACTAAAAACTGCCCGCTGCTGGGTCTTAGGTCCTGTAGGGACTGCCTTGGGTCTCAGTAAGTCAGGCGAAAGTGTTTGGCAGGTGTTAGCTATTGTTGCAAGCTGGAACACGTCCACACGCTTCTGTACATTACCTCATCAGCTCTTCACCTCAGTCACATGAGGTGTAGAAACAGTTGTTCCCCATTCAACAGATGAGGAAACTGAGCCTCAGGAAGTTTAATAATTTGCCCAGGGTCACACAGCCAATATGGAACAGGCAGGCCTCTGACTCAAAAGCATGAAGATATGTGGCTATTATTATTAACCTTTAAAGTTCTTAGACTGACATATACCTTGAAATACTTTTTTTTTGAGGAGGAGGAGGAGGATTAGCCCTGAGCTAACATCTGCCACCAATCCTCCTCTTTTTGCTGAGGAAGGCTGGCCCTGAGCTAACATCCGTGCCCATCTTCCTCCATGTTATATGTGGGATGCCTGCCACAGCATGGCTTGCCAAGTGGTGCCATGTCCGTACCCGGGATCCAAACCGGCAAACCCCAGGCCACCAAAGTGGAATGTACACACTTAACTGCTATGCCACCGGGCCGTCCCTGAAATACTTCTTTTTTATGTATTTAGTTTTATTTTATCGTCTTGTATCTATTTTAAGTGTCCTTAAACCTTGTTCTTGTGCATTCCAAGAACGCCATTTTATGTTAAATGGTAACAAAGAGACACTGTATACCCACCCACATAAAACCTAACTTTAAAAAAATAATAGGGCCAGCCTCGTGGCCTAGTGGTTAAGTTCAGCACGCTTTACTTCAGCAGCCCAGGTTCAGTTCCTGGGCAGAGACCTACACCACTCATTGGTGGTGGTGACCCACATATAAAATAGAGGAAGATTGACACGGATGTTAGCTCAGGGTGAATCTTCCTCAACAACAACAGCAAAAAAAAAAAAAAGCAATAATAAAATAAAAATTTTCAGATATTGCTGTTCTGCAATATAAAATATTTTACTTCTTCTTAGATTATTACCCTTCTTCTTAGATAGCATCTCCAAATAAAAAACAAGGCTTTACTTCCAAAATTTAACTTACAAAACATTCATTATTGAAGCCGGCCCTGTGGCCAAGTAGTTAAGTTCGCACGCTCCACTTCACCAGCCTGGGTTTTCGGCAGTTTGGATCCTGGGCGCAGACATGGCACTTTTCATCAGGCCATGCTGAGGTGGTGTCCCACATGCCACAACCAGAAGGACCTACAACTAGAATATGCAACTATGTACTGGGGGGGCTTTGGGGAGAAGAAACAGAAGGAAAAAAAAAAAAAGATTGGCAACAGATGTTAGCTCAGGTGCCAGTCTTTAAAAAAAAAAGGAAAACATTGACTATTAATCATGATATAATTCCAGGTAAGAAGAAACTAAATGGATGCATTTTCTCTTGTCTAGGCAGAGGCCCAGATTGCTGCAAAAAATTTGGACAAAGAATACCTGCCCATTGGGGGGCTGGCGGAGTTTTGTAAGGCATCTGCAGAGCTGGCCCTGGGTGAGAACAGTGAAGCGTTGAAAAGCGGCCGGGTAAGCAGAGCCGACTCTGGCATCATACAGGGGCTGTCTATAAATTTAACAGTTTAAACACATGTGAAATAATTAGACAGATAAGAAAAGAGATGTCACTTTGTGTGTGATGATTGTTCTGGGGTGGCCACACTATTGCTAATGTCTCTTCTTTAGGTGGTAAATTGGCACTAATTAAATATAAAAGATTTCGTATAACACCAATTCCAAAAACGCAGTAGTAATTTGATGGATTCGACCCTGCTTTTGCTGTTAGTCTCTGGGTACTTATGTTCATTTCACATTGAATATGCGTTAGGAATTAGCCCCCAGCCTCATGCCCTGAGCTTCCGGCTTAGACGGAGGGAGCGGGCAGGAAACACGCCACAAGTGGACTGTCGAGGCCAGGGCTAGTCCAGTGGCCTCTGGTGCCCCTTCACAGCCCGTTTGGACATTGAAAGAGAGCAGACGGTGCTCCCTTCCTGCCATCTCCCTCCTCTCCCAGAGATCCAGAGAGCTCTACTGCAGCCGTGGCAGGAAGGACAAGCGGTGTCTCCTCCTTCCCGTTCCCTGGGGTCCCACTTATTGTGGGAGAAAGATGTCCCTAAAGTCACTAGACATAAGCTAGTGTGTGTGCCCACAGTGTACACAGGCGGCGCTCCTGTAGAACCGCCTGGGGCAGGTGGGTGCTGCCAGGCCCTGGCCCGTGGGCCCCTGTGCTTTACAATTTACTTTCTTTTGAAACAAATGTGTTTTTTAATGGATACATTTGTATGTTTAAATATTTATTTTTCTGGGGAAAAACACACAAAGTAGCAAAACTAAGCTAGCATTTCTCCTCTCCCTTCCCCCAAAGCCAGAATCAATACAGTTTCTTCACAAGCCTGGTCTAAGTCCACACGTTAGCTCATTAGCTCGGAAGAGCATACAGCCACCACCCGGGGTGATGCGGTCGTGATCGGACGTCATGGGCAGAACGCGGTTTGATGGGTATCCATGCAGTCAGCCAACCGCCTGTTAACCCCTCACAGAAACTTCTGTGTTTTTCTGGAATTTTTGCTTATTCTCTTTCTGTCCAGCAAATTGTAACCTAAGTGTAAGACTGGCCTGTCTTAAAATAACATCTGCTTGTCTTTTGTAAATTGCTCTGCCTTTATGAATCATTACTATTTTCAGATCTACAGTTATGTTTTTATTTCCGTCATGCCAAAGTTTGTGGAGACAAACTTTGTTTAGTGAAGAGTTTGGTAGTTGGGTTCCCCCCATTTAACCCACTGCTCCCTGGTCTAGAAGATAGGTTTATGTTTCATGGAGCCTCGTACTTCTCTGGTGCCTTTAAAAAAAAAAAACCTGTGGTTTCTTACTCATCCCCTAAAGTTGACCAATTTGAAGCAACAGATCTGCCACAGGCATCTCTCTATTACCCAAAAGATAACATTTTCAGATTATCTGTCATCATAGAAGGGGACCTCTCAGACAACTGTAAAATGTAGAAGTGTTATGCTAATGCACTTGTTAACTTGCTTTTCAAGATGACTTGTTTTTTTGATGTTCAGAGAGTCATTCAATTTTGTATAGTTGTAGAGTAACATTTTAATGTAGTCACTGTTCTCAGTGTCTTTTTTTCTCTGTATGAATCACTCCTTTTTCATAAGAGGGTGGGATTTTTGTGTCCTGAAAGTTCCTCACATAACACAGGGTGGCACTAATAATAGGCCATAAGAAATTAGCTTCTACATCAGAAAGGCTTTGAAAACTGAAGAGACGGGCCTTTTGAGAACCCCTGAGAAGACTCAACCCATCTCTTAGAAAATGGAGAAATGAAACAATAGCACTGTTCTCGTTTCCAAACATTCTTTTGGAACGTTGTCTTCAGCTTCTAAAGGAGGAAGGGTACTGACTGCAAGGTGCCGCTCTGCGGGCTTGAGCTGGGTTTTATTAAGCTGTGGGCCACAGAGAGTTGCACCTCACTGACCGTGCATGTCTCTTCTTCAGTATGTCACCGTGCAGAGCATTTCTGGAACTGGGGCCTTAAGGATCGGAGCCAATTTTCTGGTGAGTCTGCAAACTCCCTCAAGAAAGAGCTGTAAGACAGTCTGTAAGCTGAGGATGGTGGGGTTTCCTATGGCGTGCGTGGTTGCTGACCCGGAAGTGGATTTCCTCTTGCCACAGAGCTGGAAGATTTCCCGTTCTCTGATAAATGGAGTCCTGCCTGAAGGGAGGGGGCACGAAAGTACTTGGAAGAAATTACAAGGTTATTATAATAAATAGAATTTATTGCATATATACTCTTACTAGGAGATTTGTTTTAGCTTTTTAATCTTCATGAAGGAGGTTCAGTTAACACCATTTTACAGATGAAGAAAGTGAGGCCCAGATAGGTCCTTGGCAACAGCAGCCAATTTAATTGGCAGAGCCTGGATTCCAATCCAGGCAGTCTCGCCGCTGAGTCAATACTTTCTCTCAGTCCTAGAGAGAAGCTGAATTTCAATAGAGAAAAGTGTCCTCTCAGTATAATAATCAACTTTTTTCTCTCTCCTTGCTTCATTTTTCCGTTCCCTTTCATCCCATCTTTTAGCAAAGATTTTTTAAGTTCAGCCGAGATGTCTTTCTGCCCAAACCATCCTGGGGAAACCACACACCCATCTTCAGGGACGCTGGCTTGCAGCTCCATGCTTATCGGTACTACGACCCCAAGACGTGCGGCTTTGACGTCACGGGCGCCCTGGAGGACATTTCAGTAAGTGGCTTTCAGGGCAGGAGGGGTGAAGAAGCAAGGAGTAAACCTGTTTGTAGAGATTTGATGTCTCCCAGCTGGATCTCAATACCTGACTTAAAATGCGGGGGATGAGCTAGTTCCCAGTCCTCAGGTCATCTGTGTCACTTATCAAATAACAGTGACCTCATGGCATTTCAGGGAAGCTGTCCCCTTGGAAGGTGCAAAGTAATCTCTTGGTCATTTGTCTCTTCAGAAAATACCACAGCAGAGCATTATTCTCCTGCACGCCTGTGCCCACAATCCCACAGGAGTGGACCCTCGCCCTGAGCAGTGGAAAGAAATAGCAACACTGGTGAAGGTGAGGAGGGCGCGCTGACGGGTGACGGTTCTGTTTTTAGTAACTAGCTTTAGATGCTTAACTTGGCAACCTCTTAACAGGGAGAATTAATTAATCTTGGAGCCTGCATGAAATTTCCGTGCATTGTTAAATTGCCAGGAAAGAGGTCATTTGCATAATTAGCAATTTTTTAATTGATGATAGATGAGCAGTTTGAAAATAATTTTTGCTCCTCAGCCTGGATGATAAAACTTGTCGTTGGCTGGCCTGTACAGCAGGCGTCCACTGGCCCCAGGGTGTCTGCTGTTGGTGCCTGTACTCGCTGTGTTTGGCAGTGACTTGTTCATCCTTGAGCCGCTTTTTCATGTCCCCGCCTGTCCTTGCTACTTACCCTGGCACTGCCAAGATCGTGCATAGGGGCAGCTATCAGAGAAGGCTCTAGTCAGAATTCCTGGGGAAGGAAATATTCCTCTTGCTGTGTGTCCCTATTTTCACTCCCTTTGGTTGCCCTTTTCTTTTTTGTTTGGCTTTTTCTCCCCCAAACTGCCCCAGTACGTAGTTGTATATTTTAGTTGTGGGTCCTTCTAGTTGTGGCATGTGGGACACTGTCTCACTGTGGCCTGATGAGCAGTGCCATGTCCGCGCCCAGGATTCAAACCAGCAAAACCCCAGGCCACCAAAGTGGAGCACACGAACTTAACCACTCAGTCACAGGGCCGGGCCCTGGTTGCCATTTCTTTACGTTCTGTCAGCCCTAAGCTGCAAAGAGAATGAGACAGAGAAACAGCATCCAGAGGGCACTTTCAAGATGAGACAGTTCTAATGAGGCCGTCCCATGAGCCCTGGGTATAAGATGAGTCAGCCAGAGTTACATTACCCCAGAAAAGGCTGATGCTGGTCCTGTGACTGGACCAGAACAATTACCCAGACCACCACAGGCCCGAAAAGAGCTTCCTGTTTGACCAAGCAGCATTCTGGGCAGATTGAAATTAAGATTCTCTTTTCTTAATGTCTCCTTGAGGGACCATATCCACCAAAGTAAAAAAATATATGTTGTTATCTTAACTGCAGGAAAATTAAACATCTCCAGACTGCCATCTGGGGAGAAAACTGTGTTGACTTTGTCTGTGTGAGGCAGCATGGTCTCAATAAGCACGGTAACCATCCGGGGCATCTTAAGAGGGACTGCCTAAAGCTTTGGTCTTCTCTTTTCCTTTCCAGAAAAACAATCTCTTTGCGTTCTTTGACATGGCCTACCAAGGCTTTGCCAGTGGTGATGGGGACAAGGATGCCTGGGCTGTACGCTATTTCATTGAACAGGGCATTAATGTTTGTCTCTGCCAATCCTATGCCAAGAACATGGGCTTATACGGTAAGCCAAAGGACCCAGCCTGACCTCACAGTGTGAGATGGAAGAAATGCTGGGAGAAGATGCCACAAAGGGTGTAGAGTTGGGGGCGAGGGGAGGTGGTGTTTGTGTGTGTGTTCCATGTCCCTCCTTACCCAGAGCGGAAAGACAGGCAAAGTGGATTTTACTGATCTTAGCCATATCTTCTTCAGTGTCCCTGAATTCCTCCAGCAAAGAAACTGATTACTGCCTCTCTAAACAAAAAGTGACTGCTCTGTAAGACAAGAAAAGGAGGCTTTTGAGCACTCTTGAGTACTCAGACTTTCTGTTGTACCTAGGTTCACCATGCTGGGTATTGAAAACTTTTTATTTATAACAGCATTATTTTTGCTTCTGACGAAAGCAGATGATATGTAGCAAATTTAATCCTGATTTGCTTTAGCGTTTTAGATAGAACTAGAAGACGAGAACCATTTTGTCTTCTCAGGTGAGCGTGTGGGAGCCTTCACTATGGTCTGCAAAGATGCTGATGAAGCCAAAAGGGTGGAGTCACAGTTGAAGATCTTGATCCGGCCCCTGTATTCCAACCCGCCTCTCAATGGGGCCCGGATCGCCTCAACCATTCTGACCAGCCCTGATCTGCGAAAACAATGGTAAAGGCACATTGCCACTCCCCAGCCGTCTCCCTTTCCCACCATTGATCCTTGAAAGCTCGTTATAGTTGGCAGCTAGTGACACGCAGTACCATACAGCTTCCACGTGTGGAAGGAGAGGAAGGGACAGAGGAATGTGTGTTTTTTGGTTTTTGTGGGTTTTTTTTAAGGAAGGTTAGCTCTGAGCTAACATCTGCTACCAATCTTCTTCCTCTTTTTGCTGAGGAAGACTGGCCCTGAGCTAACATCCGTGCCCATCTTCCTCTGCTTTATATGTGGGACACCTACCACAGCATGGCTTACCAAGCAGTTCCATGTTTGCACCCGGCATCTGAACCAGCGAACCCCAGGCTGCCAAGAAGCAGAGCGTGCCCACTTAACCGCTGCCCCACCGGGCCGGCCCCTCAATGTTTCTGCATGTATTTGGTTTTTATTATCTATACCATCTGAATCTCTCTGACCTGTGCTCTAGATTAGTGTTACTCGATCTTTCTGACCACCGTCCACATATGACATTCAGTTACATCATGACCCTGAACACACATCACCTATGTGTGTTTATAGAACTGAAACGGTTGCCAAAACTCAATACTTAAGATTCATGTCTATACTCCAGTGTTTTCTAAATACCAGTTACTTCCAACTACATTGAATTTATGACCTTCTAATGGGTCGTGACACTCAATTTAGAAAATATTCCCCTAGATCTGGGCCTGGCAAATATGCTCTGCAGGTCAGATGTGGTCCACCTCCTATTCTTGTAAATACAGTTTTATTGGAACACAGCCACACCCATTTCTTGCTGGATTGTGTGTGGCTGTTTCCAGGCCGTGACAGCAGAGTTCAGTAGTTGTGAAAGAGAGCATATGACCCACAAAACCTAACATATTTACGATTTGGTCCTTTATAGAAAGTTTGTGAATCCCTGCTCTGTGTAATTCAGAGTTAATAAAAGCCAAGAAGCCCTTGGGAGATGTGACTTGTGATATGAGAGTTTATCCTGGGTAGCTGGTCAATTGAGGGGATAGATCTCTGAGAAGCTTCTTGGGTAGAAAAGCTAAGTCTGCTGTCTGCAAGAAACTATCTACAGCTCAGCTAGTCATCGTGTGACAACTATTTTTTCTACCTTAAATTAACATTGAAGTAAATAGTAAGAGTCTGGTTCAGGATAGTTCTTTTCAATACAATGGCTCCATGCTAGACTTACCAAAAAATTTAAATTATAATTTTATTTTTTTCTGTTATAAAATTAACGTGTAATGGGGCTGGCCCATAGCCTAGTGGTTGAGTTCACCACATTCTGCTTTGGCATCCCAGGTTCACAGGTTCGGATCTATGGCGCAGGCCTACACTGTTCGTCAGCCATGCCATGGCAGCAACCCACATGTAAAGTAGAGAAGAATTGGCACATATGTTAGCTCAGGGTGAATCTTCCTCAGCAAAAAAAAAAAAGAATTAATGTGTAAGTGCATTTTAGAAAGTTTGGGAGAGGGGAAATAGTTAACCATAACTCCAGTCATTGTAACCCAGCCTTTTGTCTTTGCCTGCTATTATCCATTGTTGTAACATACTATATACCATACTGCTATTTGTAGGGATCGAGTTGGTTTTGTTTTGTCACTTAGAATTTTACTATGGAAGTCTGTAGTGTACAATGATGGCAGAGATACTGTGCTAGATGACTAGGATGTGGTCTCTATCCTTGAGGAGTTTATAGTCTCATGAGAAAGGTACACGTGGCACTGATACAGGACAGAATAAATGCTGACTAAAGGAGTGTGGATTCTAGGGAGCGTTAGGGAGGATGTGATGAAGACACCAGCCTCTGAGCTGAGCCTTGAAGAGAGAAGAAGGGTTTTTTCCCCTGAAGGAAATGAAGGAGAAAGGAAACCGGACAGGGAGATGTGTGTGGGGAAGCGCCGGCGCATGATGCACGCTGTGCAGAGTGTGCTTCCGAAGTCTCAGGTGGTTTTCATGGCAGAAACACCGAGTGTGAGGAGGATGGAGAAGGCAGCAAAGCTGCAGAGGGGGAGCAGGTCATGAAGCCCCTTAGTGGTCCTGTGAGAAGCCAGAGCTTCATTCTGCAGGCAACAGGGAGCATGGAGGGGTTTTGCTAAGGTCGCCCCGGATCTGGCCATGGTCAGGCACTCAGTGCCGTAAGACCCAGGGCTCAAAGTGAATGCAGCTGGGTGGATGGGACTGCAGGAAGTTTAACAATCAGTGGCATCCCCAGAGGGGCCGGGGGTTCCACCTCCAGTCATCGCCCTGCTGGTGCAGTGTTGCCGCTTCTCATTTTTCAAGAGAGGAAAACTCCACCTTTCTGTGTGCAAGTGCCCAATGTTAAAATGTTTAACTGAGTCAAATAAAACATGACTAAGACCTTTAATTGGCAGTTTGTAACCTCTGTTTTAACATCGTCATCCAGAGATCGTTTAGGAAAGTGAACACGTAAGAACAGGAAGATAAACTGTAAATGTTTTTGCAGTCATCGGGTTGGTGAAAGCCGGCAGGAATTTCCCATAGAGCCACGGGAATAGCATGGCAAGGGTAGATTCTGAGGAGGGGAAAGACTATCCAGAATCAAGCGAGCTGTGTGTGGCTGGAGGACTGCCTGCCTCTCCAGGCCCCCAGATCGACACCCTCTCCTCTTGGGGTACTCTCGGCACAGCACTCTTCCACTGCTTCTTACCTTGTCCCGCCTTGCTCCACAGTTGGTCGTTTCCAGGTTTGCTCCTGGCGTCAGTTGTAAGCTTTCAAAGGCAAGGACCACATCTCAGGCCTCCCTTTCTCCTCAGCTCTTAGCACCTCATAGGTTCACAGTGCGTTGTCTTCATTGGGCTGGCAGGAATGTTTATTTCATGCATGCTAAAAATGGGGTCATATTTTCCTGTTTAGCCCACACCTTTTGCCTCCCGCATAAAGGATGGGGCACCTTAGCCTTCCCAAGTTCTAGAGTGATTCATTCATTCATTTTCTTACTAACTCAATTTTGTTAACTATTTTAGTTGCCTGATCAAAATAGTGTCCCAGTATGAAAGAGAATGCTATAAAATAGCTTTCTTCCCAGACCAGTGACAGCACATGACGCAGTCAAGGACAGAGACTTAAGGCACACTGGGGCAGTACTCACGGGAGGTCAAAATGCTGTGAGCTGTGGCTTCTCTGTTCAGTGCTTGTCCAGAATTGAGCTGCATTTTTCCTTTTTTTTTTTTTTTTTCTTTTACAGGTTGCAAGAAGTAAAAGGCATGGCCGACCGCATCATTAGCATGCGGACTCAGCTGGTCTCCAACCTCAAGAAGGAGGGCTCCTCCCACAGTTGGCAGCACATCGCCGACCAAATTGGCATGTTTTGTTTCACAGGACTGAAGCCGGAGCAGGTGAGTGGACTCCGATCTCTCCGCAGCCGACTGACTGATCAGCTCTTGCAAACCAGAATTCCTAATAGGTCGCCTGCCTACTCAGGATTTCCCTAGAAGCAGTTATGTTGGAGTCCTCCTAGGTAACAGAAGGATGTAGCGCTCGTTTTGTCTCATTTTTCATTAGTCACTGGCCTGTCTGTGTCCTCCCTGAGGTTACAAACTTGTGCAGAGCAGAGCCCGTTGCGATCCTTTTTTGACCACTGCTGCCAATCTGGAGGGATCCCAGGACAAGCAGGAGCCCGAATGCTGATAGGAGAGAGAGCTGCTCCAAAGCTGGATTCTGAATCTGTTTTTCTACAAATGCTGAATCTAAGACTTTTTTCTTCTTTTTCACTCTAAGCTAGCACCCCAAATTCTAGGAATAGGGTTTAAGTGAGAAAATAGAGCTGTTTATTTTTCTGCTTTAACAGTTGGCTAATTGTGCCATGCCAGGGCCGGGGAAGTCCATCTGACCCAGAAGTGCCCAAGCTCTCTCCTCTCTGCAGGTGGAGCGGCTGACCAAGGAGTTCTCCATCTACATGACGAAGGACGGCCGCATCTCTGTGGCAGGGGTCACCTCTGGCAACGTGGGCTACCTTGCTCATGCCATTCACCAGGTCACCAAGTAACTCCCCCGTGAGAGGAAACAGAGACGACCTTCCTGTCTTCGACCCCCACTGGTGTGAGGTTCACAAGGCAGAAGAGGGCGGGTGGATGGTGGTGAACAGAGCATTTCTTTCAACCACAGTACGTAACACTCAGCGACTGAATGTGTTTCTCAGCAAAGAACGTGTAGTGAAATAGGGCAGAGGCACGTGTGGCTGGTGTCTGGAACTTTGCGGCTCTAAACCAAATTCTCCCTCATTCCTTTGTCTCCAGCTTTTCCGGAAGAGTTTACATGTACAAGAAAGGCATAGCCCAAAAAAACCTAGCAGTCACACCATTGCCATATTTCAGAAGCTTTAACTGAAGCACCTGATGGTGTCGGGGTTCCTCTGTAGATCCAGCGTGAAAATAGCATGTAGGAGAGGCTGTGTGAGAAGCCCTCGTTCTAACATCACAGGCAGCCTCCCGTTAGTCCTGTGGTTGAGCAGCCCTGTCAACAGACCTTATTACAGAAATCATGTTTTAGGAAAACCAGTGAGTCTGCTGCCACTGCAGCAAGGAATATAAAAGATGCTGTTTCCTGTCTTATTTAAGAAAGAAAGAAAGAAGGTGCTCCTTTTTAATATCTGCAGGCATTTTAATGTTGCTCTCTGCTCCCTTATCATTGCTGTTCATTTCCTTGGGCACAAAGGTCCATAACTAGCCTAGATTTTCATCCTATTATACTGCTTGATTGACCATCACCCCATCCTGTAGGATGTACTTATTTGAAGAATGAAGAACATAATTTACTGCTCGTCCCATAGCCTCACCTTTCTCGGCAGAGAATAGCAGAGAGTAGGTGACTGAACTTTATTTCTGCATCCTCTTCAATGAGTGTTTAACTGTCTCCTGTCGGGACGTTGCCTCTGCCCAACTGGACCTCGTACCTTCGTTCAGCGTGGTGGTGCAGTCACTCATCTCACATCATGAGTCGGGCGTCGCAGGGTAGAACCAGGAGAGAGGATTCTCTGAGCTTTGGCTTTAACCTTTCTGTGCCCCCAGCTGGACTCAGGCTTCACCCTTTGGAAAGATAACCACCATCTGCTCGAATCATGTAGACTTATTGCAGCCTGGTTTCTCTGTTACAATAAACTTACTGTAGACCCAACCACTGTCTACTACGTTATCTTTTTTCTTTAACGGAAAGAAAGGGTGGGGGGTGTAGATATCGTAAGTCTGGAGTCACGTCCCGCTGACCATAAGCCAGTAAATATGTTAGCTGCTCCAAATGTAGACTAAAGACGCATCTTCGTCTTGCTGTTCGGCCTGTACAGTCCAAAGATGTTGGAAATGTCAGTATAATCTTTTGGACCTTGGGGGACAAGTAGAGTGCCTTAAAGGACCCATGGATATGGGCAGGAATGAGGAGATGGAGGGGAGGTGGCAACTTAAGATGTCTACAGGAGCCAAGTCGGCAATATAAATAAACAGTGAATGTAAAGTAAAAGAAGGGGTGCAAACTGGCTGTAAGATGGTTGCTGGTGACCGACCAGCTTCCTCAGTGATGAGAAGTAGGGAAGTTACGGGTTCTGTGAGAATGACAGCCCAGGGTTGCAGGACTTAAATCTTTCAAATAAAATGGAAATCCTGACTTTTATGGGAGGTCTATTGATGCTTAAAATTTGGCAGCTAATTTGATTTTTTTTAAATGATTTGCAAGCAAGATGCAAACAGATGGCCAATGTGCAACCTCTATCATGAAGTCATGTGCTCCGTCAGCAGACATCTAGCAATGGTACCTGCGTGCCATCAGTCCCACCCAAAGTTATTCTGTCCCCTTCAGCTTAGTGCTAGGAGCCATTCAAGATGGGACAGCTACTGGCCAGACAGGCAGCGGAGCAGGAGTCAGCTCAGAGCCCATCCACGGCACATTGGCACTTGGGAGGGAGAGCAGCCTCAATTTGTTTTTTCCCCTGATTCTCACTCCCTGAGGGACCCGGTGCACAGTGGGCTTGCTCCTGACCCTGGGCTCTTCAGTGTTCCTGTTGCTAATGGTCACACCAAGGTGGGGAAAGGAGAAGTGAATGGACTGGTTCACTGATACCTTTGAAAAAGTATCTTAAGTGGGAAAACAACATATTAATCAGCTGCTCTATAAAGGGACTGAGTGAGGGGAAACTGAATTAAGTCTCCTTGTCTGGAGCCAGGATGGTTGAAAGTTGGCTGCCAAGACCTCAACCAGAAAAGGAACTTGACCACCTTGCTGACTTTGTTATTTATTTATTTATTTTTTTGAGGAAGATTAGCCCTGAGCTAAGATCTGCTGCTAATCCTCCTCTTTTTGCTGAGAAAGACTGTCCCTGAGCTAACATCCATGCCCATCTTCCTCTACTTTATATGTGGGACGCCTGCCACAGCATGGCTTGCCAAGCGGTGCCATGTCTGCACCCAGGATCCGAACTGGCAAACCCTGGGCCACCAAAGCGGAACGTGTGAACTTAACCACTGCACCACCAAGCTGGCCCCAGACCTTGTTATTTTTAAACATATGTGCTGCCAGCTCACCCTCGCCAAAGTCCCATTCCTCACCAAAAACCCCTGTTGGGTGTGAACCTGATGTTTTTCTCCACAGTTCAGTCTTTACCTTCCACCTTTTTATAGTTTCCTAGTCCGGGTCTATGATGTTAATGTTCTCCCACCTGATGAAGGAGGAAGTTTGCCTGCTCAGAAGGAAAAGTCATGCCCTTGTTTCATTGTAATTTAAGGTAAAATAGTTCCCAAATCTGGATTATTTATTTAAAATATTGGTTCTCTGGCCTTACCTCTGGGCATTCCGACTCAAGGCTTGGGATCTATTGTTTAAAATAAGAAAAAGAAAACTAGGTGTTTCAGATACAGCTAGCATGAACCAACCACTGGAGACTGTCGGACAGAACTGCCTCGGGCTTCCATCTAAACAGCCACAGGCCAGCTCCCTCAACCAGCTTGAGAATTGTGCTTTAAACCTTTCTCCTTTTTTTTTCATAGAAAATATTGGTTTATTTATATCTAATAACTGAAAGACCAACTCTTTCTTTTTTAAAATGGTAATCTTATAAAAGTACTGAAAATGTTGTGAATCACATATCTGATAAGAGATTTGTATCCAGAATATATAAAGAACACTTATAAGCCAATAATAAAAAGACAACCCAATTAATAACTGGAAAAAGTATCTGAATAGACATTTCTCCATAGAAGACATACTATTGGCCAATAAGCACGTGAAAAGATGTTAACATCATTAGTCATCAGGGAAATGCAAAACCACAATGAGAATCACTTCTCACCCACTAGGCAGGCTATAATCAAAAAGGCAGATGATAACAAGGGTCATCACGGATGTGGAGAAATTGGAACGCTCACACACTATTAGCAGGAATGTAAAATGGTGCAGGGGGCCGCACCGAGGCCGAGTGGTTAAGTTCGCACACCCTGCTTTGACAGCCCAGGGTTTCACCAGTTTGGATCCTGGGCGCAGACATGGCATCACTCATCAGGCCATGTTGAGGCAGCGTCCCACATGCCACAACTAGAAGGACCCACAACGAAGAATATACAACTATGTACCGGGGGGCTTTGGGGAGAAAAAGGAAAAAAAATAAAATCTTTAAAAAAAAAAAAACCTGCAAACAGTTCAGATGTCCTTCAACGAGTGACTAGTTACACAAACTGTGGTACATATATGCCATGGAATTCTATTCAGTAATAAAACATATACATGTTGATAGAAACAACAACCTGGATGTGTCTCTGACGAATCATGTTGAGCAAAAAACACCGGTTCTAAAAGTTACAGACTATGATTCTGTTATATAGCTTTTTCCTTTTTTTTTCCTTTCTTGATGAAGAAGACTGACCCTGACCTGACCTCTGTCCTGTCTTCCTCTAGTTTTTGTATGTGGGATGCCGCCATAGCATGGCTTGATGAGCAGCATGTGGGTCCGAACCTGGGATCCAAACCCGCAAGCCCCAGGCCGCTGAAGCAGAGCATGCGATCTTAACTACTACACCACCAGGCTGGCCCCAACATATAACAGTTTTAAAATGACAACCTTTTAGAAATGGAGAACAGATTAGCAGTTGCCAGGGGTTACAGCAGGGAGGCCTTGCTGGAGGGAGGTGAGTGTGATCATAGCAGGGCATCAGGACGGATCCTTGTGATGGAAATGTTCAGTATCTGTCTATGGTGTGGATGTATAAACCCTATACATGTGATTAAATCGTGTAGAACTAAATACACACCAAAAAATGACTACAAGTGTAACTGAGGAAATTGAGTAAGATCAGCGGGCCGTGTCTTGTACCACAGTTTTGCAAAATGTCTCCATTGAGGGTAAATAGTACACAGGATCTCTTCATGTTATTTCTTGTAACTGCACGTGAACCTTCAGAGATCTCAATAAAAATTTCAGTTAAAAAAAAATGATGGGTTTCTGTGGCATCCCCTTTGTTTCTTCATCAGTGAGGATCTGTGATGTGTGGAGAGGTATATTTTCATAACACAGATGAGGACGTTGGAATGGCGAAGATTCTGTGACAACTTGCAAATGGCACTCAGCCAGGAACAGAAGCCAGCGCTCTGGACACCCATTCTTTCCTTCAACAAATATGTATATGAGTGACTGCAATGCCCCAGAATCTGTTCTAGAGTCTAGGCCCTGGGGTTATAGCCATGAACAGTAAGACCATTCTTCTCTCTTGTAGGAAAGACCACAGCTCAGAGAGGTAGGAAGGGTCCCTGATGGTCCTCAGTAAAAGAAACTCCAGTGTCACTGGCAGTGGGCCTGTGGGCGTCAAGGCAAACAGGGAGCGGGGGGAGGATAATGAGGCCCAATAGCTTTTTTTTTGGCCCCTTCCAGCAGGACTGGCAAAGATGCCAAATCTCCTAATATTCCTCCTAAGAGGAAGGAGGAGTGTTTGGCTTGGCTGAGAGGCCAAACACAGGCGGGCTGGGCGCCAGGCTGGCTCAGGGCATTGCTGTCGCGCTGAGGATTTAGGAAGCTAGAGTCGTCCAAGATTGACGCCCTCGGAAAACTACAACTCCCAGCTTGTGCCGCGTCACGCCCAAGTCCTGGCGGTCATGTGATCGCTGTTCACGTGTCCCCGCAGCCGGCTCGGGAATGAAGCACCGTAGGTGGATGGCAGGAGCTAGAGGCGGTAGAGGGTGGAAGCGTTAGGTCCCCGGGTCCCCAGAGCCCCCATCGCGGCGGAGCCTGCCCACTCCCTACGGGGCTCCGGGGCCCCGCGTCCCCGGCTTCACGCCCGGCTCTGCTGAGCCGGCTCCGCCGCGCCTTAGCCCGGACTGTCTTCGCCTAGTCCTAGGCCGGGATCGAATCCCAGAGCCCCTCCCCAGCTCACCCCACAGCAGCTCACTCCCTCGCTGAAGGCCTGGGGATCGTCACCCCCGCCCCGGATGTGCCCTGGTCCAGCTCCCGAGGCAGCCCACCCCTCGTATTTCTGAGATCCAGCCCCAGGCTGGACTGGGAACCCACTCCCATCTGAGGGGCCTGCCGTAATGGCTTCAGCTCTGGCCTGAGCATATGGACGTCAGGCTTCTGGTTCTGGCTCTGCCCCCTAGCCACTGTGACATTAGTCTAACCTCTCGCTGCCTCAGCCTGTTCCCTATCTGATCTGCTGCTCTGTTCTAGGAGTTGAGTCAGAGCTGCTCAGTTCCCTTCACTCTGCTGACCAGCACAGAAACAGCCCGAACTCTTCTCTCTGCTGACAGCAGATTTTAGGTAAAGTCTTGAGAAAGAAGAAATCGGGGCTGGAGAGGAAAGCGGGAAGAATCAGATCTCAGATCTCTGGAGAGAAGGAGCTGTGAGGAGCAGCCCCACCTCCACCATAACAGACAGGTGGAAAGAGCAGGTAAGCTGGGGCGATGGAGCTGAGGAAGGGGCGCGAAGGGGAAGCTGAGAGATCCCGGACCGCGCAGAGCTCTCTGCATCCGAGCTGTGAGCAGGGTGGAGGGGGAGGCCTCACAGCTCCGGCAGCGCTAACTTTGCAGGGCTCTCTGGAGCTGCGCTGGAAGCCTGCGAGCCCGAGACTCGGCCTCCATCACCCACTGCTTTGGGTTTTGTGCTGAGCTGTCAGCTGGGTGGCAGGTTGCGTAAGAAGCAGGGCTGTGACTGATCTTTCTGGACTTGGAGCCAGCAGAGAGGTATTCCCTCTGGAGCTGTGTCTCCTGGTTGCATGCCTGGTGACAGATGTTTGAGATCCTCTGGCCTCTCCCTTTTCCCTCACACAAGTGTACGGTTCCCAGCTTGGTTCGACGATCACCGGGAGGAGCGATGGGAAGCATCTGACTACCCAGGAAGCTCCATGAGCCGTTCTGCACCCCTCAGTGTGCTGAGGGCATCAGAGGGGATGCCTCTGTGGTGGGCTCTGGTTAGGTCAGTGCTTATGGCTGAATCCGGTCAGTCCCCTTTGCTTCCCCTGAGCTAGAGAATAACCCAGGGAGGGATGAGTAAAGAGTCAAATGCAGAGTTTTGTATGAACACCCTGAGCTCAGGACTTAGGAAGGAGGAGACTCTGGGAAAGGAAGCTGTGGAAGATTGCACCCGCTTGGGTCATGACCAGCCATCAGCAGCCTCTGGGGAAGGCAGAGCCTGGCTCCTCACGGCCCCCTCAGCCCCTGGTCTTTCAATCTGGCTTTCATGTTGCTCTTCCTCCCATTAGCTACCCCAGTGCCTTTGCACCTGGCCAATCGCACCAGGCCCTGGTTTTGATCACTATTCTCCTCTCTGCTTGCTTAGGGATGAGGATTCTTAGGCATAGTGAATAGCAGCATGGGAAAGGGCGTTTGCAAACATTAACGGTAGCAATGACCGGTTATTGAGTGCTAAAGCCTTACTAATATGAACACACTCTTCATAGTAACTTATGATGTAAAGTCTTAGAGAGGTGAAGTGACTTGACCAAGGTCACATAGCTAGGAAGTGGAGGAGTCAGCCTTCTGACTTCAGAGTCTAATCAGAGCCCCAGGTCACGGCCACTCCCTGCTCAGGGCTGCTCCCGATCTGAGGGTGAACTTGACTCTGGAAGGCTGCCCTTTCTCTTGAGGGTCTCAGGCTGTGAACTGAACTTGAGAACACTGAAGGCCATTTTTCAGGGCTGAGCTCCTCAGAGCATCTCAGGGTTCTGGGAAGAGGACCAAAGAAGAGAGCCAAAGAAGAAGCTGTAACTCACCTGTGTTTCCCCAGAGAGGGAAGAGAATCGACCAGGTGACAAGCTTGTTATCTGTGTTCAGCCCTGCCCAAGGTCTCATCTTGGGCCCAGGAGTGGGGCAAATACAAACAGATGGATGCTGGAGGGTCGGACAGGCCTGAGTAGAGTCCCAGCTCCACCGCTGACCGCTATACGACCAGGGGTAGAGCGCCTAATCCCCCGGGATTCATTTCCTTCCTTGATAAAGGGGTGATATCATGCCCACCTTTTAGGGCTACATTGAGGATTTTAGATAAAGAATTCCGTAGCTGCAGCAATGGCAGTTAATGGTAACAATAAACACCACACATGTGGCCTCAGAGCCTTGCAGTCTAGCCTAGGAGACCAGTGCTGGCCATGCTGGGCCCCAGGGTGGCTCCAGAAGATCTCAGTGAGCATCCAAGGAAAGGGGAAGAAGTGGGACCTGAAAGGGAGGCTGGCAGAGGGGCTGGGAGCCTTCCAAGAACAGGACTGATAGCTGCTCTCCTGAGGACGCAAGCATGACAAGCATGCGGGGAGGGGGTTGTCATGCGGGAGAAGAGTGAGAATTTCGAAGGGCTTTGAAAGCTATGCAGAATTTAGACTCTTGGCCAGAGGCAAGTATGCTGGGCTGTAATCCATGGAAACCCTGAGTGAGTTTCTGGATGAGGGCTGTTCTTGGGACCCTGTGGTCTGTGAAGCCAGGCAGATCTGGATCCAAATCCTGCTCTGCCACTTTCTAATAATGTGACACCGGGTAGTGATTTGATCTCTGAACCTTATGACCATGAAGCTGTCACAAGGACTAAATGAGATAAGATACATCCCTGACATTCCTGCCCGATGCATGTCCTCTCTCTAGTGCTGACATGTTAGTTCCCCTCTCTTTTATGTTTATATCTTATTGACCATACAGGTCTGTAAGCCTGAAGCCAACAGGATTTGCATCTGAAATATGTCTGTCTCTGCCACCCCACACTATGGCGCCCAACGCAGTGTCGGCACAGAGGCACACCTGTGTTTGAATCCCAGCCGTGTGATCTTGGGAAAGTTGTTTCACCTTCTGTGCCCACCTTTCTGTGCCCACCTCAGGATCACAGTGGTGCCTGCCTTTCCTGTCTAGGTTGAGAAGAGCCAGAGCACACAGGCCTCCCAGGATAACAGCCTTCAACAGGCTGGTGCTGCCCTCCAGCTGCAGGTGTCCCCTCAGCCGCCCCAGGGATGTGGTGGTGAGGCAGCACCCGCAGACCCTGCCAGAAGAGGGCTCCCAGGGCCATGGCTCAGGTCAGCATCAACGCTGACCATGGCGAATGGAGTTTGAGCACGGACGCCGGGGAGCGGGCCCGCCTGCTGCAGAGTCCCTGTGTGGACACGGCCCCCAAGAGTGAGCGGGAGGCCTCTTCTGGGGATCTGGGCAGAGGCACCACTTCCACGCTTGGGGCCGTCTTCATCGTCGTCAATGCCTGCCTGGGTGCAGGGCTGCTGAACTTCCCAGCCGCCTTCAGTACTGCCGGGGGCGTGGCAGCCGGCGTCACGCTACAGATGGTGAGTGTGCTGGCTGGGAGGGCAGGATGCTGTGCAAGTGGTGGGTCTGCGGTTTTGCCTCGAAAGGGAAGCTGTGGATCAGGGATGGTCAATAGGAATGCTACCACTCTCCCCTCCCTCACACATGGCAGACACTAGCAGTCTATTCCAGCATTCTTTCCTCTGAGCCCAGAGGAGGCTTCCAAAGCCTTCCCAACAATCAGGGAAGTTTGGACATCAACTAGATATTTAATAATCTTGTGGTTATGTTTAAAAAGTGGGCCTGGGGCTGGCTGGGTGGCCCAGCGGTTAAGTGCGCACGTTCCGCTTCGGAGGCCTGGGGTTCACCAGTTCGGATCCCAGGTGTGGACATGGCACCGCTTGACAAGCCATGCTGTGGCACGCGTCCCACATATAAAGTAGAGGAAGATGGGCACGGATGTGAGCTCAGGGCCAGTCTTCCTCAGCAAAAAAAAGAGGAGGATTGGCAGCAGTTAGCTCAGGGCTAATCTTAATCAAAAAAAAAAAAAAAGTGGACCCTTGGGGCCAGCCCCGTGGCCGAGTGTTTAAGTTCACGCACTCTGCTTCGGCGGCCCAGGATTTTGCCGGTTTGGATCCTGGGCGCGGACATGGCACTGCTCATCAGGCCACACTGAGGCAGCGTCCCATATGCCACAACTAGAAGGACCCACAACTAAAAATATGCAACTATGTACTGGGAGGCTTTGGGGAGAAAAAGGAAAAAATAAAAATCTTTAAAAAGTGGGCCCTTATCTTTTAGAACTGCCTGCCAAAATATGTAAGGATGGAATGATATGATAGTGTATATTTTCTTAAAATAATCCAGAGTGGGAGAAGGAATAGATGAAACAAGATTGGCCATGAATTGATCCTTCTTGAAGCTGAGTGTTCGGTACATGGGGCTCTGTTACACTGTTCTGTCTACTTTTGTCCTCATCTCTCTACTAAATTTGAAATTTTCCACAAAACTTCTTTTGTTTTTAAACAAAGTCTCCCCTCAACAGCCTCCAGTAATCTGTTAAAATTGCCCTGCAAGATGAGACTGATTTGCCAGCCAGCTTTGGGCACTGGCCCAGGAAGCGCGGAGCGAGCCAGGCTGCGATTCGCTGCCAAGCCTTTCCCACACTCTTGCTCTGCCCCTGCCTGCAGGGCATGCTGGTTTTCATCATCAGCGGCCTCGTCATCCTGGCCTACTGCTCCCAGGCGAGCAACGAGAGGACCTACCAGGAGGTGGTGTGGGCTGTGTGTGGCAAGCTGACGGGCGTGCTGTGTGAGGTGGCCATTGCCACCTACACCTTCGGCACCTGCATCGCCTTCCTCATCATCATCGGGGACCAACAGGACAAGAGTGAGGTTCCCCCTCAGTACCTGCCTCATCCCTCCCCTGCAGCCCTGGGGGTCCTGGGGGGAGGGAAGGGGCATGGAACACCTGCCCACGGCCTGGCTTGGGCCCGGCATCCACCTGGGAATCCTCCCTCCGGGCCGCTGGGCCCATTAGACAGATGGAGGTCCTGAGACCCAAAAAATAGGACGGCCACACCCTGCAGGAGCCTGGCATGACATTCCCTCCTTCCTCCCTGTGCAGTTATAGCTGTGATGGCAAAGGAGCCTGAGGGGGCCCACGGCAGCCCCTGGTACGCAGACCGCAAGTTCACCATCAGCCTCACTGCCTTCCTCTTCATCCTGCCCCTTTCCATCCCCAGGGAGATCGGCTTCCAGAAGTATGCCAGGTTCGGAGGCCCCACCCCAGCCTGAACCGGACAGAAGCTCTAGTCACAGGCAGCGAGAGACCCGAGGGCTGCTGGGGAACCCCTCCCCTTCTTGACACCCCAAATCTGGGGCGGCAAGAGTGGGCAAGGCAGGGCGAACCATGGCTTGCAGGGCTTCTGGCATAAGACTTCCTTTGGTGTGAGCAACAAGGGGGTCGGCGGCCCTTTGCATCAGTGAGAGATTCAGTTCTAAATGCCCTTGTCAAAGATGGGATGGGCGACAATCAGTGTGGAGGCAGCCACCTGGCCTGGGCTTTGGCTTTCCCTGGGAGAATGGGAGTTTTGATCATTTGGGATTGTTAGCCAGGCAGCATCTTCCATGCAGCTTGGGATGAAGGGAAAGGACTGGCTTCTCGGCTCAGGGTTGGAACAGCTGTGGGATTCTAGGCTGTTTCCTGTGATCTGTAATTGAAGGGTCCTGCTCAGCTTTCTCCACGGTTCCCTTTGATGTTGACATTCCAGTATTTGTACCCTCTTACCTCCAGCATCTCCTAGTTCTCAAAGGCTCTGTCTGCAGCCCTCACCCAGTCTGGGCTGCTCTGATTGAAGTAACACATGTGCTTTGAAGCCCAGCCCCCCACCGTGGCCTCTGAGCCATGGAGCTGAACCAGCGCATTTCCTGATGGCCACGAATGTCACTGTCGTTCCCTGTTGGCGTCCAGCTCCCTCCTAGCTGTGGCTGGTTTCTCCAAAACTTATTTCTCATGCTTTTCTTGAGTGTTTGTCTAGAATAGTCTCCCAATTCGTTCAGTAGACACTTGTGGTGTCCCTGGAGCTGAGGATGGATGCCCCTGGGGATGGAGTCAGAGAAAAGGCAGCTGGGGCTGGGGAAAAGGAAGTCCGTCCCTCTCTCCCCACAGCTTCCTGAGTGTCGTGGGCACCTGGTACGTCACTGCCATCATTATCATCAAATACATCTGGCCAGATAAAGAGATGACCCCGGGGGACATCCTGACCAGGTGGGTGAGGGCCCCCAGGAGACACAAGGGATAGAAGCCACCACCTGGGCCCAGGAGGTGCTGGGTCGGGCATCAAAAGGCCACACAGGTGCTCTTGGCAAGCCTCATTAGCTCATCAGCGCTTGAGTCATTGGTCACTGTAGGAAGGAGGTGAGAGATCCTCATCTCTTCTTACTGGAGGGAAGAGTGAGAGGCAGAGATGCCGAGACTTTACCACTAACTCCAGCAGATGGGCTAACGTGGGACCAGGCTTCAGGTCTTGGAGACTGCCGGGTGGAATTGCACATTTCTCCAACTTGTACTTACCTGTAATTTCTGTATCTTCTGCATGAGGATGAATTGGTTTTTTTATTTTTTTTTTAAAGTTTCCTTTTTTTGAAAGGAAGAAACCAGAAAAGCAA
The DNA here is from genome assembly GCF_037783145.1 of Equus przewalskii. Classification (NCBI taxonomy): domain Eukaryota; kingdom Metazoa; phylum Chordata; class Mammalia; order Perissodactyla; family Equidae; genus Equus; species Equus przewalskii. The sequence continues at coordinate 10,517,418 of NC_091833.1, read as the reverse complement.
AAGCCCCAGTGCAGGAGCCAGGAATTCTGGATTTTCGGTCCCAGGAGGGCCTTCCAGAGCCTCCGTTTACTGACCTGTGAAATGGAGATAGGTCCTCGCCCGGTTCCCAGACTTGTGTGGGTTGAGTGTAGAATGCTGGTTGGTGGAGGCCGTGGTGGGCTGAGTGAATAGGAGGGGCACGGGGGTGGTGGGTGGCTCTGGGGGGCTCACAGGCGACAGATTCCTATGTGTCTGTCCACAGGCCAGCTTCCTGGATAGCTGTGTTCAACGCCATGCCCACCATCTGCTTCGGATTTCAGGTGCCAGTTGCGGTCCCCTTAGCTCCCTCCCCTCCCTGGGAACCCACGTTACAGGCAGGATGGGGGGGATCCTGGAAGGAAGGGTGGAGTGGGGGCCCCGGGACTTGCTCCTTATTCCTGGAAACTGGGGTGAGGTCACCTCCCCGCCATGACCCTACCCTCCACCCTGACAGTGCCACGTGAGCAGTGTGCCCGTCTTCAACAGCATGCGGCAGCCTGAGGTGAAGACCTGGGGCGGTGTGGTGACGGCTGCCATGGTCATCGCCCTCGCTGTCTACATGGGCACAGGTGAGTGCTCCCCCCCAAGGGCTGGGGTTGGAGTGCTCCCACTTTTCCTCATCGTCCCCAAGTCCTCTGGCCCAGCTTTCCTGGGGACAGCGCTGCACTCCCAGCACCTCAAACATTCTGTGGGCATTGGCTTCACTTTGGGCTGCCGTGCGCCTCCTCCTGCCCAAACGAGAGAGCTGTGTCCGTCCATTCATTCAGCTGCTCTCAACTGGTGCCTAGTGAGTGCCAGGAACTGTTCTCAGCATGGGGGGAGCCGTGGAGATGGACGGACCTGGTCCCGCCCTCACAGAATTGACGGTCTAGAGAGACAGTCCTACAAGAGTAAACCAGGGGTCCGTAAGGGATTCCGACACGCTGGTGAGTGCCATGGTGACAGTGAAACAGAGGAGATGTGAGGGGATATGGGAGGGCGTGGCTTTGGGAAGTGGTTCACAGAAGGCTCCCCTCTGAGGAGTTGGCATTTGGGAAGGAGCTAGAATCTCAATCAGTGGGGCAAGAGCGTTCCAGACGGAGGAAGCAGAAAATGCCAGACAGGGACAGAACGATCTGTGTAGCTGGAGTGGAGTGAGTCAGGGCAGATGACAGCAGTGAGGCCCTACAGGGAACAGGGCCAGATCCTGTTGGCCTTGAGGACTGCTGGGAGCCAGAGGCAGCGTTTCACACAGGGGCAGGCTCGGCGGAAGGTGGCTGTGGGTGCTGGGTGGAGGACGGTTTGGGTGAGGGAGCCGGCCTGGGAGACCAGGAAGAATGGCCCTGTGACTCCTTCCACAGATGGTTCTCGGGGCCCACACTGTTCCACCTCTGAAGACACAGCCAGGAACAGGAGAGGCAAATAGGCAGAATCCCTCTTCCCCTGGGGTTTGTGTTCTGGTTAGGGAGACAGATAATAAACAAATTTAAAAAAAAATCAGAGAGAGAGGAGCACTGTGAAGGGAACCGACAAAGCGATGTGAGAGAGTGCCTAGGGTGGGGTTGTTGTGGGGGGCTGGGTGGGGAGGGGTTCTCTGAGGAGAGGACATCTGGGCTGAGACCTGGATGATGAGAAGATGGCGGTGTGAAGAGAGTTCGTGCAGAAGCTGTGAGACAGGAATGTGCGGCGCGAGTTCAAGATCAGAAGGGTGGCGGTGTTGGGGCGGGGCATGTGAGGATTCAGGGATGGAGGCTTCTGATCCCAGCCCCCCGACACTCTAAGCCTCAGTATGAGCCTCCAGCGCCCTGCCCCTCTGATGCTGCACCTAGGAGTGGACGGTCCATCCCCTTACCCTCCCAGGCTTGCCCTGACCCAGCCCTCCTGTCCATGCCCTCAGGCATCTGTGGCTTCCTGACCTTTGGAGCTGCTGTGGACCCCGACGTGCTCCTCTCCTACCCCTCGGAGGACATGGCTGTGGCTGTTGCCCGCGCCTTCATCATCCTGAGCGTGCTCACCTCCTACCCCATCCTGCACTTCTGTGGGCGGTGAGAGCCCGCCCCACCTGGCTGGGGTGCTCCCTCTCCCCAGGGCCCCTCAGAGCCCCTAAAAGCCCTTTGAACATGGTCCTTTGGCCTTGTGTGGAACTCATTTTGTAGAAGGGAAGACTGAAGCCCGTAGGAAAGAGTCAGTGCCTAGGATGGCTCTGCAAGTACCCCCAGCTGGGTCTTAGGGGCCTCCTTGTCCCAGGGTCCCCAGAACATTCTGTGAGTCCTCTAAGAACCTCTAGCCCAGATCCTTTCCTGAACACCCAGCCTTCTGGGTACCCCAGGCCCTTCCTTTTCAGGAGAATGATAGTACCAGTTCCCCTGGGTGAGCCCTCCCGGGCCAGGCAAGGAGCTAAACCCTTCACATTCACCGTCTCCTGCAGTCCCCATGGGGACCCTGGAAGAGTGTGGCTAGGCCCATTTTGTAGAAAAGGAAACAGGCTCAGGGACCAGGGCCTCACCCACAATCTACCTGGTCGGGGGCCTGGCTCCGCAAGCTGGAGGTGGAGGCCGTGAGCAGGGGTGCCTCTGATGCCTCTCCCCATGGGCAGGGCGGTGGTTGAAGGCCTGTGGCTGCGCTACCAGGGGATGCCGGTGGAGGAGGACGTGGGGCGTGAGCGGCGGCGGCGGGTGCTGCAGACGCTGGTCTGGTTCCTGCTCACGCTGCTGCTGGCGCTCTTCATCCCTGACATCGGCAAGGTCATCTCAGTCATCGGAGGCCTGGCCGCCTGCTTCATCTTCGTCTTCCCAGGTGCGGCCCCCTGGCGCCCTGCAGCCCTGACTCCCAGGGCGTCCCAGCCTGAGCTCCTCACTTGCTCACCTGCCAGGGAGTGTAACCACCCAGATTTGGTGTTCACCCACCTCAGGTTCTGTGCCAACCCCTGTGCATGCATCACCTCCTGAAAAGAAGGTGTAGCTATGATCTTCGTTTTACGGAGGAGAAGATGTGGGGTTCAGAGAGGGTAACAGACTTTCCTGGAGGTGAACAAACTCAGCTCATGAGTAACAGAACCTTTTCAAACCCGAGTCAGTCCAGGTCCGCAGCCTGTTCTCTTAACCCTTCACTCAAGTGTCTGTTGCTCCCTGACTATCAGGAATCCAGCTGGTTCAGTCCCCAGAGGGCAGTGGGGCTTGGTGGCAGCACCCTGATGCAAAAACCGGGAGACCTTAGTTTCAGACACGGTTTGCCACCAGGTGCCTGGGAAATCATCCTGTCTGCCAGCCATGAGTTCCGCCTACCCCCAGCTCATTTCTATCCAGGAGACAACCTTGCAAGCCCTGGCCACTGGAGCAAGGGGGCCACATCTACTCAGAAGGGCCTGGGCAGGGTCTTGCTGCCAGTGCTGCCCCTTTAGCCCTGAGTCTTGCATGCAGCCCCGGGGTGCCTGTCAGATGCTGGCCTCTCCTGGGAGAGCAGAGGCCAGGCCTCCAGCTGGGGGGGAAGGGGGGTCAGAGATGGAATATCTGAAGAGTAAACAAAGGCCTTTCTCCATCTCCCACCACTGCCTCTTGGTGAGAGGGGCGGCTGGGCTGAGGGAGGGAGCCCACCCGAGGTCTCAGGGCCACCCCTTCTCTTCCAGGGCTGTGCCTCATTCAAGCCAAACTCTCTGAGATGGAGGAAGTCAAGCCAGCCAGGTAAAGCAGGGCTCAGTCCCTGGTCTTGGGGAGATGCTGGGGGCAAGAAGATTAAAATGCACAGGGGCCGGGAGCTACCCTCAGCCGCAGGTGAGGCTATGGGTTAATTAATCACCCTCTGGGCGCAGCAAGGGAGGCCCCACGCCCAGTACTGGCCTTGCTCCGGGAGTGACCAGCTCTGCCTGCCTCTCGGCTTGAGTGTTGCTAGATTACACAGCTTCCAGGAGACTGTGTACTTTGCGTTTCAAAATTCTTTTTTCAAATGGGTAACACGCGCTAGTTGTAACAGTTTATATACTACGGAAAGACTTTAAAGAGTGGGAGACCCTCTTCCGCCACAGCCCGCCCCCACCACATCCCTTCTCCTGAGAGAGCTCCAGGTCCTCAGCGCTGTCCGTGCCCTTCTAGACTGTTTCTGTGCGTGCACACGTCTGTGTACACATAGCTATGCATGTGTACGCACAAACACACAGGGTTTTGTGCCTAGTTTGGTTTTTTTCAAAAATGGTTCTATGCCAGACACACTTTTCTGCCACTTGCTTTTTTTCACTTACTTTTTTTCCCTTGCTTTTTTTCACTGGGGATCACTCTATGTCAGCACAAGAAGGCCACTTCTTCCTTTTTGAATGGCCGCAGAATTTTCTGTTGTATGAATGTGTGCTGAATGTGAACACTCTTATACATACACAGCGTGGCACACCTGTTCGAGGATCTTGATAGGAGATTCTTAGAGGCAAATTGCTAGGTCCCGGGACATGCCCATTTTTACTTTGGCACCGGGGTTCAAATTACTCTCCGAAAAGTACCAGAGTCCTAGCAGCAGTGAGTAAGCGTGCCCTGTTCCTCATACCCCTGCCAGCACTGTCTGTAACAGCCTTTTAAAATTTTGTTAGTCTGATGCATGCAAAACACTACATTGGGTTTTTCTGTCTTTTAAAGATTGGCACCTGAGCTAACAACTGTTCCCAGTCTTTTTTTTTTTTTCCTTGCTTTTTCTCCCCAAATCCCCCTGATACAGAGTTGTATATTTTAGTTGTGGGTCCTTCTAGTTGTGGCATGTGGGAAGCTGCCTCAGCATGGCCTGACGAGCAGTGCCATGTCTATGCCCAGGATCCGAACCAGCAAAGCCCTGGGCCACCGGAGCGGAGTGCATGAACTTAACCACTCGGCCACGGGGCTGGCCACCACTACATTGTTTTAATATGTACATGTCCTTGAATAGTAGAGAGGTTGAGAACAGGTTGCATGCTTTTCAAAAAAATTATCATGCAAATAATACTCATTCATTATGGAAAACTTAAAAAATACAACAAGCCTAAGGAAGAAAATAAAAATCACTCAATCTCAATACCCAGTTATAACCCTCTTGCTATTTTTGATACATATATATGCAGATGTCTGCTTTTTTTAAATGAAATGAATCACACTGCATGTGACCTGCTTTTTCCTGAACATCTTTCCATCAGGAGACATGCGTTCTAATCCTGGTGTTGCCCTTGGTGTGTTGTGACCAGACAGTTAATTCCATTGGGTCTTGGTCTCCTTACCTGTGGACTAGAGATCAGACACCTGGCCCCAAATACCTTTATCTGAAAAGTCCTTTAGAAATAGGAAATGCTCCACCCACGGAAGTGGTATAAGTAATTTACGGTGATTAACTGATACACGTATTGACGTCTGCAGAGTCATGGAGGGGTTAACTGACCAGGCCTCTCACCTTCTGCCCTATAGCTGGTGGGCGCTGGTCAGTTACGGAGTCCTCTTGGTCACCCTGGGAGCCTTCATCTTCGGCCAGACCACAGCCAATGCCATCTTTGTGGATCTCTTGGCATAACCACTGCCTCCCAAGGAACACGTGGCCTTTGCTGTTGGACCCAGCATCCCATCTCTTAGAGCTGCGGGGCCACCCTGAGTCCGGCATCCTTCCTCCCTACTGGTGGAGTGACATCTGGACATCCTTTTCCAGGGACAGTTCTGGGGTTAAATCAGGCCCCAACCTGTGGACAACTCAAACCCAGCTCCCTTCCTGTCTCCCCCATCCTGGCAGTGCCATAGATGGTGGGAGGAGGTCTCATGTCACAGAGGAACCTTCCCCCTTCCTCCAACTCTCGACTTCTCCATGCCTGGAACCCGTGGGTGAAGAGGGCCAGGAGGTCTCAGCAGAAAGAACCCAGCCCGACCTCCCTCTGGAGAAAGGGTGGGCAAAGGGTCGTCCCCCCGAGAGCAGCCTGTCCTGAGTAGGGCTGTGCTCGTTACCCCCAGACACACTGCCTGCTCCAGTCTGTTGGCAGCCCAGCCAGCCGTGGCTTCCTCTGGGATCTGGCAAGTTCCAAAGGGAGCACTGAAGTCGTACAAATGCGCAGAGGCAGAGAGATCCATGCCTTGTCCACTCCCTCCTGGCCCCCAGTGAGCCTGACAGCCCTCTCCCATGGCTAAGGGGCATTTCCAAGGCTTTGGGGCCTCACGCTGTCTTGTTCCTCTGACCTGAGGGTCCAGGCGTCCCCCTCCTCCATCCCGACATCACCAAGTCTAATGTTTACAAACGGTGCCGGCCAGCCTTGAGCCAGAGCCCAGGGGCCGTCCTGTGCCACCACGGTGCTGTGAGCACACCTCCGTGAGCTTTCCCCATGCGGGGAGTCTGCTTTTCTCTTCAGATTCCAGACGTGCCCCTCTCTTCCGAGGCATGAGGGTGGGTAACGGAAAAGTCTGGGAACCTTTCAGACCCGTGCAGGCTGGGCTGGTCAGGATCAAGGTGAGCCTGTCTGACATCTGCACTTTCACCCACTGCTTCTCTTCTCCTGCCCTGCCAGCCCTAGCAGCATGGTAGCCCAGAGAGAAAAAAGGCAGCCGCGTTGTCATTAACTGGGTGACGTCTGAGTGTAGCCGCGCCAGCCTGGAAGTTTCCCTTCCACTGTGGATCTTGTCTGCTCCTTCTCCATTCCATCACTTCTTCACCCCCTCCCCCATTTCTCTATGTAGCTCAACCTCTCCTGTGCACATAAGTATGCAGGTGGGGGATTGCCAAACCCCATCGTGTCAGCTTCCTCAGCTCCACACATCCACCAGGCCTTCCTTCAGTGGCTTGTCGGTCACACTGAGGTCACACCCAGATTGTGCCCCAAGCAGGATGAGGAGGGACACTGTTCTCCCCGTTCTTGTTCCCATTTTCAACACCTTGGCCGCTCACTTCGGTCAACCCCAGGTACCAAATCAGGCTTCGTCCGCCTGGAGCACCAGTATTTCCCTGGCCCCTCCTGCCCAAACCTCTGTACCAGGGATGCAAGGGACCACCGCCCAGCAGACCCCTACTCAGGGCAGTCGGATATAAGAAGCAGAGGCTGGCTGGAGGCTGGAGAGGCCTCTGCTCAGTCCCCAGAACGGGCGACCTGCCTTTCCTCACGTCCCATCTCGGCCCCCAGGGCCAGACCCACTCTGCTGTTTTCTCTCAGGCTGCTGCACAGCACCAGACCCTGCCAGCGCCCACGCCTGCCGAGGGTCGGAGGACGGCGGTCAGCAGGGCTGCACAGCCTCCTGATGCTGGGTTTCCGGGGTGGGGGGATGTAGGGAGAGTCACTGCACAGAACTGGACCAGTCGGGAAAAAGCTGGAATCCGGCCTCTTGGCCTAACCTCAGGAGCCCCCTCCCTGCCAGGGCATTTTACTGTTTCTTTTCTATTTGTGCACATTCAGACTGGGGAGGATGGTTAATAAAAAAAGGGACTTGTGCTGCTGATCTGTGTGGCCTGTGTCTGGTGCTGGGGACAGGGTCCAGGCCACTGACAGAAAGAAGATGGTCTGGGGCAGAAATTGGGGGGAAGCGGGGGGGCAAGGCCTTTTGTTTTTTGGGGTTTTGTTTTTTGTTTTGCTCCCCAAAGCCCCAGTACGTAGCTGTATCTTCTAGTTGTAAGTCCTTCTGGTTCTTCTATGTGAGCCGCTGCCACAGCATGGCTACTGACAGATGAGTGTTGTGGTTCCACGCCTGGGAACCGAACCCAGGCTGCCAAAGTGGAGTGCACTGAACTTTAACCATAGGCCCTCAGGGCTGGCTCAGGCCTTTTGGCTTCGCCATCTGTGCCCCTGATGTGGGAATGGGCCCCACCATGCTCCCTCTACCAAGACTGCAAGCGGTTCTTGACACCTCCCTTTTCTTCCACATCCCATCAGCCCTTGCCCGCTGACTTGGGAGTTTGCCCCGGTCTCCCGTCCTGCTGCCTCTGCCTTGGCTGAAGCCCTCACTGTGTCTTCCTGCACCACTGTGGCCTCAGACTGGCCTCTGTGCTGCATGGCCCTCCCTGACCTCAAATTCTAGAGTGAGCTTCAGATTCCTGAGCCCCCACCCGTTGTCTTTTCCGAGGCACGTGTTGAGCACACCCTCAGTGTTCTGGTTGTGGAGAGTCGCCATGCTCAGTGCTGGGGAGAAGACAGTCAGCAAAACAGACACAAGCTCTGCTCTCAGTCTACTGGGGAAGACCAATGCTAAGCAAGTGGTCACAAATATATACTCACAAATTATCAGTCCCAAGAAAGGAAAACATAGAACGTTATATTTAGGGGCCTGAGCTCATCTGAACTGAGCTGGGGAGTCAAGGAAGGCTTCCTGGAGGAAGTGATATTTGAGCTGGCCCCTGGGTGATGAGTAGGAATGAACTAAGTGAAGAGAGAGGGGGAGACCTTTCCAGGCCATGGATACTGCATGTGCAAAGGCCCCATGGTGAGAGGAACATGGTGGTTTGAGGAACTGAAAAGTGGTTATTGTAGGTGCAGCATTGCCTGGATGTGGAGAGCAGCAGGGGTGAGACTAGGACATCCTGGGATGGTCTTCAGTGGCTCCCCTTTTTCCTTAGGGTAAAGTCTGACCAGCTCATTTTCCACCACACTCCCCCTCCCTGCTCCGGTCATAGGCAAAGATCCCTCCCTCCTGGTGGGGGCGAGGACTCCAAGGAGGAAACACCTGGAAAGCCTAGAGGAGTGGGACAGCTTTGTGCCATGGATCACAGCTGACTAGGGGGCCAAGAGCTTGAGGTTCGGTTTCACTTCCTCTGAGTGAACAGAGGGAAGCAAGGGTTACATCGATGCCAAAGGCAAATGCACAGCCACGTTCATCTGTTTTCCTCCAGACGGCCTGCCTTTTGCTCAGCACAGTTGTAAGCATTTTGTCAATGGCTCTCTCCCGCTTTAGACTCCTTGGGAGCGGGGCATGTCTCCCTCAAGTGTCTTAGCCTGGCGCTGACGATCAGCGAGTGTTCAATAGTTGTTGAATGAATGAATGAATTTCAACTAACATTTGTTGCGTCCTTACCTTGTGCCAGTGCTGTACTTGGGTCATTCTCGTATGGTCTTCACAACAACTCTATGAGGAGGCAAAAGCTAAGAGAGGTTAAATACTTGGCCCAGGGACACACAGGTGGTAAAATTGGAGCCCGACAGCCCTCTTACCATGTATAAATAAACAAGTGAGCAGAGGGCTCTCCCAGAGCCAGCCTGGCAATTTCTGAGGCCAGAAGGCAAGCTCAGGAACCTATGACCCCAAAGACCCCAAAACTGGCACCAACACCCGATCTTAGAACCCTTGGATCATTCTCCCAGCCAATCCACGTGAAATGGTGGGATGCCTGCTGGCTGGTAGCTCTGGGCAAGTTGCTTCACCTCTCTGGGCTTCTATTTCCAGATCTCTAAAATAGGAATGAGGGCCAGCCCCGGTGGCCTAGTGGTTAAGTTCAGTGCACTCTGCTTCAGCAGCCCAGGTTTGAATCCCAGGTGTGGACCTACACCACTTGTTTGTCAGTGGCCATGCTGTGGTGGCGGCTCACATGTAAAAAGAGGGGAAGATTGGCAGCAGATGTTAGTTCAGGGTGAATCTTCCTCAGCAAAAATAAATAAACAAATAACATAGGAATGATAATTACTGATCTTATTTACGTCCCAGGGTAAGGAGGAACCAATGTAAAGAAAGGACATGAAAAATGACAGAAGTGCTTCAAACCTAGAAATCCACATTTTTACAGAAGAAATGTAAAAACTCAGTTTCCCCTCAGGAGGACACAGGCTGGGTTCCCCTACCTCTTCCTGAGGTCACAGTGCTTCTCCAACTTCAATGTGCACACAAAATGTTTATCTCCTTAGGATACAAATTCTGGTTCAGTAGGTCTGGCTTGGGGCCTGAGGGCTGCATTGCTAACACTCCTGGTATCGCCCGTGCTCCGGTCCTCGGACGTCACTTTGAGTAGCAGGGGACTGGTGGATCTCAGCAATGCTTACACTGGGAACTCAGGGAGTCGGCTCGCTTCTCTGAGCACCACTTTCGTCAACTATATAGTGGGAGCAATGGTGCCTGCCTTGGAGCTGTAGATATTATAAATCCAAGCACAAATGGCATAATAATATAAGCGAAGTACCTGGCAGGAGCAGGGGCTATGTTGGTCCTTTCCCCGGTACTGGAAGGATGCAGGGGAAATGTGCAACTGCAGTTTCCTCCTTGGGTCAACAGAGGTCCCCTTTGCTTAATTTCTGTCTGTGAAGGTGAGGAGCCTGCAGCCTCAGAGGAGACTCCAGGCCCCTGAGTCACTGGGGCTCCTGGTGATTCGGTGGCTGCCTCGTTCTTCTGAGTGATGCTCCCATCCTGGGGCAAAGCCACCTCCAGATCATGGCCTCCAGTCTGACGGGGTAGTCAGACCCATCAAATCATCCCAAAACCTAATTGTGGAAGTACATGTGCAAGCTGTAGATTAGATATTAGAAATCCAGATTTGGTAATCCTTCATTGCTGTAATACAGTGAGAAAATTTTCAGGGGGCAAGGAGAAGGGCGACAGTGGTGACTAGGGCACATGTGTACGGGGATGGACGGTAATTAGTCTTTAGGTGAATATGATATAGTCTACACAGAAATCTAAATATAATGATGTACAACTGAAATTTATATAACATTATAAACCAATGTTACCTCAATAAAAAGAAAGAAAGAAAGAAAAAATTTACAGTAAGTGTGGAGCAAAGCCAGAGACCTTGTAACTAGGAACAAGGCAGATACTATGTCCTCTAGACACTTCGTGTTTCCTGAGTGAGAATAGGCACAAGATTCATCCATTTGGTCATTCTTCCATTAAAAATGAAATTGATATATTTCCAGTCTAGCACGTAAGAAGCTTGGAAGTGGCTACCCCATCCTAACAATGAGTAAAAAGCTGAACCAACTGAAAGGTCAATAACTCTTCCTAGATCTGTAAGACAAGTCGGGTTACGGAGCACATCACTGTTCCCAAAATTGGAGGGAGTGACAGGCAAATACAGAGCAGAAACCTACAAGCAGTAACGTCTGCGGGAAGCAGTGCCCGGGTAGGGAAACCTGAGCTGTGATTGATGAATTGCTGGAGGCTCAGTGTGGACAAGTCTGAGAGAGAAACAGACCAGTTATGGGAGGGCCCACACTTCTGTGCATTTTACCTCCTGGAGCTCTACCAGCTTCTCACGGTAAACACCGGAGAACAATCCCCTCATGCCTCTGGCAGGGGAGGGTAAAAGGAACCATTCTGAAACGTGCCAGAGCATTCTGTCCTTAACAAGATCTGCCCTCTGGAGAGACTTAAGATTTAACCACAGCCTAACCTGCTGGGGCTTTATCTGAGCCTAACTGACCTAGGGGAAAGGAAATACCCAAATCCAGCCAGCTCTAGCCTCTACTGTGGAGGAAGGGAAATACACGACTTCAGCCTCCTCTAGCCACTTAAAGGGGATTGGAGGGGGAACTGAGAAGTGTGGGTGAAGTTCACAGCCCAGAAGCACACAGGCTCATGAAAAGACAGTGATCAAATCATAAGACTGTAGAATGCTTCCCCTCTCCCACACCTCACCACCACGTTACTAAAAGCCTATTTACAGCAGTTTCTTTTACCCAGGATATTACGTCCACCTATCAAGAAAAAATTACAAGACATACTAAAAGGTGAAAAACACAGTTTGAAGAGACAAGGGAAGCCTCAGAGCTAGACTCAGATGTGGCAGGGATGTTGGAATTATCAGACCAGAAATTTAAAAGAACTATGATTAATATGCTAAAGGATTTAATGAATAAAATAGACAGCATGCAAGAACAGATAGGCAATGTAAGCAGAGAGATGGAAATTCTAAGAAAGATCCAAAAAGAAATGCTAGAGATAAAATAAAAAAAAAACACTGTAAGGGAGAAGAATGCCTTTAATGGACTCATTAGTAAACTGGATACAGCTGAGGAAAGAACCTGTAAGCTTCAGGATATCTCAATAGAAACCTCCAGAATTGAAAAGCAAATAGAAAAAAGACTTTAAAAAAAAAAACAGAACAGAAAACCCAAGAACTGTGGAACAAGTACAAGAGGAGTAACATACACAAAATAGGGAATACCATAAGGAGAAGAGAGAAAGGAACAGAAAAAATATTTAGAACAATGATGACTGAGAATTTCCCCCAAATTAAGGTCAAACACCAAACCACAGATCCAGGAAGCTCAGAGTACACCAAGCAGGGTAAATGCCAAAACATATGGCATCTAGTCATATCATTTGCAAAATACAAAAAAAAATCTTAAAAGAAGCCAGAGGAGGGTCTGGCCCAGTGGTGTAGTGATTAAGTTCACACACTCTGATTCGGTGACCGAGGGTTCATGGGTTCGGATCTTAGGCGTGGACCTGCACACTTCTCATCAAGCTGTGCTGTGGCGGCATCCCACATACAAAACAGAGGAAGATTGGCACAGATGTTAGCTCAAGGCCAGTCTTCCTCACCAAATAAAAAAAAGAAAGAAAGAAACCAGAGGGGAAAAAAACACCTTACCAGGGCCCCACAGGGTGGTGTAGCAGTTAAGTTCACTTGCTCCACTTCAGCAGCCTGGTGTTCTCCTGTTCAGATCCTGGGTGCAGACCTACACACCATTTATCAAACCATGCTGTGCAGGGCCGGCCCTGTGGCTGAGTGGTCAAGTTCATGCACTCTGCTTCAACGGCCCAGGGTTTCACTGGTTCAGATCCTGGGCATGGACATGGCACCACTCATTGGGCCATGCTGAGGCAGCGTCCTAAGTGCCACAACTAGAAGGACCCACAACTAAAACATATACAACTGTGTACTGGGGGTGTTCGGGGGGGTCAGGGTTGGGGGTGGGAAGAAGATTGGCAACAGTTGTTAACTCAGGTGCCAATCTTTAAAAAACAACAACCATGCTGTGGCAGGCATCCCACATATAAGGTAGAGCAGGATGGACACAGGTGTTAGCTCAGGGCCAATCTTCTGGAGCAAAAGGAGGAAGATTGGCAGCAGATGTTAGCTCAGGGGTAAGCTTCCTCAAAAAAATTTTTTTAATAAAATAAATAAAAAGATATAAGACTGTACTAAAAACCATGCTTCTCTGGAATGCTTTGTAAGGCCTTCCCAGGTTATAATTCTCACTCTGGCTCAAGTTAACAAAAAAAAAACAAACCTTACCTATAGAGAAGCAAAGATAAGATTTACATCTGACCTCTCGTCAGAAACCACGCAAGCAAAAAGAGAGCAGAGCAAAATATTTTAAATGTTGAGAGACAAAACCACCAACCTAGAATTCTGTACCCTGAAAAATTATCCTTCAAAAGTGAAAGAGAGGGAGCCGGCCCCATGGCCGAGTGGTTAAGTTTGCACACTCCACTTTGGCGGCGCATGGTCTCACCAGTTTGGATCCCAGGCACGGACCTAGCACCACTCATCAGGTCATGGTGAGGCGGCCTCCCCCATGGCACAACCAGAAGGACCTACAACTATAATATACAGCTATGTACTGGGAGGCTTTGGGGAGAAGAAAAACAAACAAACAAAAAAGATTGGCAACAGATGTTAGCTCAGGTGCCAATCTTAAAATCAATCAATCAGTCAAAATAAGCGTTAAAGATAGGTAAGAAAAGCAGAAGAGAAACAGAAAGAGATGGAAAAAGAGAGCTAAGAATATTAGAGTTTCAACTGATGTTTCAACATCTAACAGGAGTCCCAGAAATAAAGAACAGAGAAAACGGGTAGGGGAAAGGGAGGGCAGCATAGAAGGGGGATATTATCAAAGAAATAACCCAAGAAAAGTTCCTAGAACTGAAAGATGTCAGTCTCCATATTTGGACTGGTAAATTGAATTTTAAGAGCTGCACACCAGAAATAAAGAGAAAAATCTTAAAAATTTTCTGAGATGGTGGGGGCAAGGAGGGCACACTTCTTAGCACCACTGCAAGTGAGAAGAAAACATATCAATGCTTTCATAATTTTGAGTGACCATTTTCAACCTATATTTCAGTATACAACTAAACTCCTATCAGGTGTGAGGCTCAAATTAAAATATTTCCAGGAGCTGGCCTGGTGGTGCAGCAGTTAAGTTTGCACATTCCGCTTCAGCGGCCCGGGGTTCGCCAGTTCAGATCCTGGGTGCGGACATGGCACCTCTTGGCAATCCATGCTGTGGTGTGCATCCCACATATAAAGTGGAGGAAGATGGGCACAAATGTTAGCTCAGGGCCAGTCTTCCTCAGCAAAAAGAGGAGGATTGGCAGCAGATCTTAACTCAGGGCTAATCTTCCTCAAAAAAAAAAATTCCAGATAAGCAAGGGCTAAACAAATACACAGCCTTTCATAGAAAGTCACTGGAGTATTTGCTTCAGCAAAACAGAGTGGTAAAGCAAGAAAGAGGAAGGCAAAGCATCCAGGAAACAAAGAATCAACCAAGAAGAATAACAAAGATGATTCCAGAATGGCAGCTGGGCAGCTGACCAAAAAGTGGCCAGTTCTGTTGGAGCAGGAATATGGAGAGCTATAGATGAAGCTCTCCAAGGGAAAAATAAAACTAAGAGGTCACCTGATTTTTCTAAGCATTTGGCACAGTTATTGACAGATCTGTTGGAACATTTGGATAAGCACATTTGTAACAAAGAAAATGGGAAAATATGGCAATTATTAACTACAGAAAAAAAAAATTACCAAAAAGAAAATGCAATCATAGTAAACTACTTAGCACAGCAGTGAACAATATTTGCATACTCATAGTAACGTGCATATTGACCATATAACCCTAAGGGTTGTATTGTGACATAAGCTCATTTTAAAAAGAGAAGAAGGAAAATCAGTAGAAAGAAGAAAACAATAAAAATCAGAGCAGAAATAAATGAAATAGAGAACAAAACTAATAGAAAAAATCAGTGAAACCAAGAGCTGGTTCTTTGAAAAGATAAACAAAATTTTAGCTAGATTCACCACAAAAAAAGAAAGTAGCCTCAAAAAAACAAAATCAGAAACGAAGAGGAGAAATTACAGCAGACAATTCAGAAATACAAAAGATTATAAGAGAATACTTCAAAAACCTAAATGCCAACAAATTGGATAATCTAGAAGAAATGGATAAATTCTTAGAATCATACAACCTTCCGAAACTGAATCAAGAAGAAATAGGAATTTGAATAGACCAATCACCAGTAAGGAGATTGAAAGAGTAACCAAAAACCTCCCAAAAAATAAAAGTCCAGGACTAGACGGAGTCCCTGGTGGATTCTACCAAACATTCAAAGAAGACTTAATACCTCTCCTTCTCAAACTCGTCCAAAAAATTGAAGAGGAGAGGAAGCTTCCTAACTCATTCTATGAAGCCAACAACTATCCTGATAGCAAAACCAGACAAGGACAACACAAAAAGAAGAAAATTACTGGCCAATATCACTGATGAACATCAATGCACAAATCTTCAACAAAATACTAGCAAATCAAATAAAATGAATTAAAAATATCATAGACCAAGATTTAGTGGGATTTATTCCAGAGATGCAGGGATGGTTCAACATCCACAAATCAATCAATGTGATCACCACATTAACAAAATGAGGAATAAAAATCACATGATCATCTCAATAGATGCAGAGAAAGCATTTGACAAGATACAGCAGCATTTGTGATAAAAACTCTGAATAAAACTGGTATAGAAGGAAAGTACTTCAACATAATAAAAGCCATATTTGACAAACACACAGCTAATATCATTCTCAATGGAGAAAAGCTGAAAGCTATCCTTCTAAGAATAGGAACCAGACAAGAATGCCCACTTTCACCACTCTTATTTAACATAGTATTGGAAGTCCTAGCCAGAGCAATCAGGCAAGAAAAAGAAATAAAAGGGATCCAAACTGGAAAGAAAGAAGTGAAACTGTCACTACTTGCAGATGACATGATTTTACATATAGAAAACCCTAAAGAATCCACCAAAAATCTTTTAGAAATAGTAAATGAATATGGTAAAGTTGCAGGATACAAAATCAACATACAAAAATCAGTTGCGGGGCTGGCCTGGTGGCATAGTGGTTAAGTTCTCACGTTCCGCTTCAGCAGCCTGGGGTTCACTGGTTTGGATCCTGGGTATGGACATGGCATCACTTGGCATGCCATGCTGTGGTAGGCGCCCCACGTATAAAGTAGAGGAAGATGGGCACAGATGTTAGCTCAGGGCCAGTCTTCCTCAGCAAAAAGAGGAGGGTTGGCAGCAGATGTTAGCTCAGGGCTAATCTTCCTCAAAAAAAAAAAAATCATTTGAATTTCTATACACTAACAACAAAGTAACAGAAACAGAAATTAAGAATACAATCCCATTTACAATTGCAACAAAAAGAATAAAATACCTAGGAATAAACTTAACCAAAGGGGTGAAAGATCTGTACACTGAAAACTATGCAACGTTGAAATAAATTGAAGAAGAAACAAAGAAATGGAAAGATATTTGCGCTCTTGGGCTGGAAAAATTAACATAGCTAAAATGCCCATACTTCCTAAAGCAATCTACAGATTCAATGCAATCCCTATTAAAGTTCCAACAACATTTTTCACAGAAATAAAGCAAAGAATCCTAAAATTTATGTGGAACAAGACCCCAAATAGCCAAAGGAACCCTGAGAAAAAAGAACAAAACTGGAGGTGTTACATTCCCTGATTTCAAAATACGATATAAAGCTGTAGTAACCAAAACAGCATGGTACTGGCACAAAAACAGACACACAGATCAATGGAACACAATCAAGAGCCAGAAATAAACCCACACATCTATGGACAGCTAATTTTCAACAAAGGAGCCAAGAACATACAATGGAGAAAGGAAAGTCTCTTAAATAAATAGTATTGGGAAAACTGGACAGCCACAAGCAAAAGAATGAAAGTAGAGCATTATCTTACACCATACACAAAAATCAACCCAAAATGGCTTAAAGACTCGAATGTAAGGCATGAAACTTCTAGAAGAAAACATAGGCAGTACACTGTTCGACATGGGTCTTCGCAGCATATTTTCAAGTACCATGTCTAACTGAGCAAGGGAAACAATAGAAAAAATTTTAAAAATGGGACTACATTAAACTAAAAATCTTCAGCACAGCAAAGGAAACCATCAACAAAACAAAAAGACAATCTAGCAATTGGGAGAAGATATTTGCAAACCATATATCGGATAAGGGGTTAATATCCAAAATATATAAAGAATTCAGACATCTCAACAACAAAAAAACTAACAACCAATTAAAAAATGGGCAAAAGATCCCAATCAGAATCCCAATGACATTCTTTACAGAAATTGAACAAAGAATCCTAAAATTCATATGGGGCAACAAAAAAACCCCGAATTGCTAAAGCAATCCTGAGAAAAAAGAACAAAGCTGGAGACATCACAATCCCTGACTTCAAAACATACTACAAAGCTACAGTAATCAAAACAGCATGGTACTGGTACAAAAACAGGTGCACAGATCAATGGAACAGAATTGAAAGCCCAGAAATAAAACCACACATCTATGGACAGCTTATCTTTGACAAAGGAGCTGAGGGCATACAATGGAGAAAAGAAAGTCTTTTCAACAAATCGTGCTGGGAAAACTGGAAAGCCACATGTAAAAGATTGAAAATTGACCATTCTTTTTCACCATTCACAAAAATAAACTCAAAATGGATTGAAGACCTAAAGATTAGGCCTGAAACAATAAGTCTTCTAGAAGAGAATATAGGCAGTACACTCTTTGACATCAGTTTCAAAAGAATCTTTTCGGACACCATAACTCCTCAGACAAGGGAAACAATAGAAAGAATAAACAAATGGGACTTCATCAGACTAAAGAGCTTCTTCAAGGCAAGGGAAAACAGGATTGAAACAAAAAAACAACCCACTAGTTGGGAAAAAATATTTACAAGTTACTTGTCCGACAAAGGGTTAATCTCCATAATATATAAAGAACTCACACAGCTCAACAACAAAAAACAAACAACCCAGTCAATAAATGGGCAGGAGATATGAACAGACATTTCTCCAAAGAAGATATACGGATGGCCAAGAGGCACATGAAAAGATGTTCAGCATCACTGATCATCAGGGAAATGCAAATCAAAACTACACTAAGATATCACCTTACACCTGTTAGAATGGCAAAAATATCCAAAACAAAAAGTGACAAATGTTGGAGAGGTTGTGGAGAAAAAGGAGCCCTCATCCACTGCTGGTGGGAATGCAAACTGGTGCAGCCACTATGGAAAACAGTATGGAAATTTCTCAAAAAATTAAAAATAGAAATACCATATGACCCAGCCATCCCACTACTGGGTATCTATCCAAAGAACCTGAAATCAGCAATTCCAAAAGTCTCATGCACCACTATGTTCATCGAAGCATTATTTACAATAGCCAAGATGTGGAAGCAACCTAAGTGCCCATCAATTGATGATTGGATAAAGAAGATATGGTGGGGGCCAGCCTCGTGGCTGAGTGGTTAAGTTCTCAAGCTCCACTGCAGGCGGCCCAGTGTTTCGTTAGTTCTAATCCTAGGTGCAGACATGGCACTGCTCATTGAGCCACGCTGAGGCAGCATCCCACATGCCACAACTAGAAGGACCCACAACTAAGAATATATAACTATGTACCAGGGGGCTTTGGGGAGAAAAAGGAAAAAATAAAATCTTTTAAAAAAAAAAAAAAGAAGATATGGTGTGTATATGTACAATGGAATACTACTCAGCCATAAAAAGGATAAAATCGTCCCATTCACAACAACATGGATGGACCTTGAGGGTATTATGTTAAGTGAAATAAGCCAGATAGAGAAAAACGAACTCTGTATGACTGCACTCATAGGTGGACGTTAACATATAGACAAAGAGAACTGATTGGTGGTTACCAGGGGAAAGGGGGGGTGGGGGAGGGCACAAAGGGTGAAGTGGTGCACCTACAACACAGCTGACAAACAATAACGTACAACTGAAATTTCACAAGGTTGTAAACTATCATAATCTTAATAAAAAGAAAAAAAATGGGCAAAAGATCTGAACAGACATTTCTCCAAAGAAGATATATGGATGGCCAACAGGCACATGAAAAGATGCTCAACATCACTAACTATCAGGGAGATACAAATCAAAACTACAATGAGGTATCACCTCACTCCCATCAGAATGGCTATAATTGACAAGACAGGAAACAACGAGTGTTGGAGAGGATGTGGAGAGAACAGAACCCTTGTACACTGCTGATGGGAGTGCAAACTGGTGCAGTCACTTCGAAAAACAGAAGGAGTTTCCTCAGAAAATTAAGAATGGAACTACCATATGATCCAGCTATTCCACTGCTGGGTATTTATCCAAAGAACTTGAAAACACTAATGCATAAAGATATATGCACCCCTACATTCATTGCAACATTATTCACAATAGCCAAGACTTGGACGCAACCTAGGTGCCCATCAAGGGACGAATGGATAAAGAAGATGTGGTATTTATACACAATGGAATACTACTCAGCCATAAGAAATTATGAAATCCGGCCATTTGTAACGACATGGATGGACCTTGAGGGTATTATGCTAAGCGAAATAAGTCAGAGGGAGAAAGTCAACTAGCATGTGATCTCAGTGGTAAGTGGAAATAAAAACAATTACATAGAAACACATCTCTGTTGGATTGGTGGTTACCAGAGGAGAAGGGGAGAGGGAGGAGGGCAAAACGGGTGTTTAGGCACACGTGTGTGGTGATGGATTGTAATTAGTTTTGGTGTGGTGAACATGATGTAATCTACACAGGAAATATAATGATGCGAGGGCCCGTCCCGTGGCCCAGCGGTTGAGTTCGCGTGCCTGCTTCCACAGCCCAGGGTTTCACTGGTTCGGATCCTGGGGGCAGACCTAGCACCGGTCATCAAGCCATGCTGAGGCAGCACTTCCACATGGCAGAGCCAGAAGGACCTACAACTAGAATGTACAACTATGTCCTTGGGGGCTTTGAGGAGAAAAAGAAGAAGGAAAAAGAAATATAATGTTGTACACCTGAAATTTATATAATGTTATAAACTGATGCTACTGCAATAAAAGAAAAAAGGGAGGAAGGGACTTCAGGGTGCAGGTGTAAGAATGCTAAATCATTAGTCAATAAGCATTGCTTTTAATTTTTAAATCGAGAAATAGCCATATACTGGGGCTGGCCCCTTAGCTCACTGGTTAAGTTCGCGCGCTCCGCTTCGGCGGCCCAGGGTTTTGCTGGTTTGGATCCTGGGCGTGGACACGGCACTGCTCATCCCCCATGCTGAGGTGGCATCCCACATGCCACAACTAGAAGGACCCACAACTAAAAGAATACAACTATGTACCAGGGGGCTTTGGGGAGAAAAAGGAAAAATAAAATCTTTAAAAAAAAAAAGAAATAGCGGTATAAACACATTATTTCAGAATAATGAGATAAATTCCAAAAGAAACAGTTCAAAAGAGATGAATGTAGGGAACAGGACTAGATAAAGGGGATCAGAGTCAGGACAAAGGGCTGCTGGCACTTGACAGAAGCTTTTTAGTATCACTTGATTTTTAAAACTAGAAACCTGACTAGTTTGTGGTTTTGTTTGCTTTTTGTTTTTTGGCTGAAGAAGAGTAGCTCTGAGCTAACATCTATGCCAATCTTCCTCTATTTTGTACGTGGTTCGCCACCACAGCGTGGGCACTGACAAGTGGTGTAGGTCTGCACCCAGGAAGTGAACCTGGGCTGCCGAAGTGGAGCAGGCCAAACTTAACTACTAGGCCATGGGGCCAGCCCTTGATTTTTCTTTTTTTTTTTGAAAGATTTTATTTTTCCTTTTTTCTCCCCAAAGCCCCCAGTACATAGTTGTGTATTTTGAGTTATGGGTCCTTCTAGTTGTGGCATGTGGGACGCCACCTCAGTGTGGCTTGATGAGCGGTGCCATGTCCGCACCCAGGATCCGAACAGGTGAAACCCTGGGCCGCCAAAGCAGAGCGTGCAAACTTAACCACTCAGCCACAGGGCCGCCCCTTGATTTTTTTTTTAACTTAAAATTATTTTTAAATAAGAGAGGTAAAAATTGAATGTCTGCTATAGGCCATGTTCAAATTCTACCTTTGCTGCTTATTATGAGTTCTTAGGCAGCTACTTAAACTATCTGGGTCTTGATTTTCTTGTTCATATATTATCATATTTTTTGTAGCAGAGACTGCTCGGCCCCTGCCACATTCTCTGATAACAATAGAATTGTGAAATAATAGAAAATATATATTTTGGTCCCTGCCCCTGGTTCCTGGCACAGAGCTCCTAAAACCTTTGCAATGTCCTAAGTAATAGGGGCACTAGGAGCATCTCTTGTTCTGACATTTGGTCTTTGACTCCGATTCCTGGCACAGAGCTCCACTGGAAAATTCCTTGGAATTTCCTGGGTGATAAGAGTGTCCTTTTGTTCTAATGAAGTGATTCTCGATGGGTTCCTGGATGGCTTCAGGGTGGGGGCTGGTCACCACAAAGACCAAGACATGATTAGAAGCTGGGACCTTTCAGCCCCAGCCCCTCATCCTCCGAGAAGAGGGGAGGAGCTGGAGACTGAATTAAGGAGCAATCAAGCTCATGTGATGAAGCCTCCATAAAAATCCTAAAAGTATGTGGTTCGGAGAGCTTCTGGGCCAGTGAACACATCCACGTGCCAGGAGGGTGGTACGTCCCAACTCCACAGGGACAGAAGCTCCTCCTCTTGGGGCTCTTTTGGACCCTGCCATGTGTACCTTTTCATCTGGCTGTTCATCCGTATCCTTTATTCTATCCTTTGTAGTTAAACCAGTAAACGTAAGTGTTTCCCTGACTTCTGCAAGCCTTTCTAGCAAATTATGGGCCCCTGACGTGGGCGTCGTGGGAATCCTGATTTGTAGCTGGTCACCAGATTCAAGTGGAGGGGGAGCTGGACCCCACCCCTCCGAGAGAGGAGTGACAAAGAATTTGTGACCATCTTCATCTACCACATAATCTGGAAAATATACATAAACATTTAGCTCAAAGGACTGTTGCTAGAATTATATCGGATTTGTAAAAAGTGCCTTGTCTATAGTAAAGGATAAGTAATAAGTGTTTTATTGTTGTTATTCTTTTAAAAAGTCACATTTGGCACCAGAAGGTACTTAAATAAATTAGGATGCAATTCTTCCCTACAAAGTTTCATCTCAAGGGGCCGGCCACTGTGGCCGAATGATTAAGTTTGTGTCCTCCACTTCAGCAGCCCAGGGTTTCACCAATTCGGATCCTGGGCACGGACATGGCACCACTCATCAAGCCATGCTGAGGCGGCATCCCACATAGCAGAGCTAGAAGGACCTACAACTAGAATATACAACTATGTACCAGGGGGCTTTGGGGAGAAGAAGAAAAAAACGGTTCACCTCAAGTCCCTCTAAGCAGCAAGCTCTTCCTGGAAAAGTGGACCTAGGTCACGTGTCATTTCATTGGCATCCCACTAGCCAGAATTGCCCCCTTCACACTCATTGAGGGCTCTTCTTAAGGCCCAATGTGGAGAAAGAGGCTGTGGCTGGAAATGTGACTGGCTTCATCTCCCAGGGACCTGATTCCCAGGTACCAGCTAAGACTGGATGACATCCCCTAGGTTTTTTGTTTTTTTTTAAGATTTTTTTATTTTTTCCTTTTTCTCCCCAAAGCCCCCCCGGTACCTAGTTGTATATTCTTCATTGTGGGTCCTTCTAGTTGTGGCATGTGGGACGCTGCCTCAGCGTGGTTTGATCAGCAGTGCCATGTCCGCCCAGGATTCGAACCAATGAAACACTGGGCCACCTACAGCGGAGCGCGCGAACTTAACCACTCCACCATGGGGCCAGCCCCTAGGTTTGGTTCTTAATGTTCAAAAATGAGGATAGAGGAATGAGGAGGTGCGTCCATTAGCCATTTGTTAGTCTACTCCTGGTGAGACTGGTTCTGTGGTCCCTCCCAGCTCTGGCAGATTATATTATCTTCAGCCTTTTCCTCCCCAGTTCCTTATCCCAGGGGTTATAAACAGAAGCCCCTGTGTGCTTATGTTTTAAAAAGAATAAGGAGGAGAAGGAGAAGAAAGAAGGAGGAAGGAAGGGAGGGAGAGAGGGAGGGAAGATGGGAGAGAGAGAGAGAGAAAGAAAGGAAGAAAAAGAGGAAGGGAGGAAAGGAGGAAGAAAGAAAAGGAAAACAAAAGAAGGAGAAGAATTTTTAAATTAAGAGCCACTACATAGAAATCTGGATGTCCAGCTTCTCTGAGAAATTGGAATACCTGATAACACTGGTCCTCAATCCTGCTTGGAAATCACCAGCTAGATCTGGATGGACCCCTGCTCTCCAGCTCACTGCAGTACCAACCTGACAGCTTCTCCCATGTCTGTTCCCTGCCTGGCCCTTGGGAACATCTGGATTTTGGAGCTCTGCAATTAACCTTGAACCAAATCGGCCAATCCCAGCTCACCCCTGAGCTCCCGTGCAACCGAGCGTCCGCCCCTGGGGCTCTGAAATGCCAATAGGTGAGCAGGTGTGAGCACCAGAGCCAGCTGTAGTACCAGCCTCTGCCCAGCAGCTCAGGCCAACAAAGGGAGCGGGACTGGCCAAGGAACCCCAGCGAGGGCCGTGCAGGGAGTGAGGTCAGGAAGATGTGGCCTCCAGGCTTCACCGTGAACTTTGGCAGTTCACTGACCCCAACATCCTCCCTGCTTGTCTGTTCATGGTAAACAGAGCCCCAGGGAGAAGCTGACTCCGTCTTCTCTTGAGCCAAGCCCCCGGGAGGCCCTGCACATTAGTATAGTAGAGGTGTCTGCGGGCTGTGCCATTACCACTGGACCTCAAGTAACCAGAACCAGTGACCAACCATTCTGCTTAACTGAATTCCTGATTAACACGCGTTAATGCCCTAACCTGTATATCCCTTGATATTTAAAATTTAAAATTCTAAAATGTGTTAGGGGCCAGCCTGGTAGAGTAGTTGTTAAATTCGTCCACTCCACTTCGGCGGCATGGGGTTCACGGGTTCACATCCCCGGCACACATCTACACACTGCTCATCAAGTCATGCTGTGGCCACTTCGTACATATAAAATAGAGGAAGACTGGCATGGATGCTAGCTCAGGAACAATCTTCCTCAAGCAAAAAGAGGAAGATTGGCATCAGATGTTAGCTCAGGGCCAATCTTCCTCGGCAAAAAATTAAAAAATTAAAAAATAGAAAAATAAAATGTGTCGGGTCAGGGGCCGGCCCTGTGGTGCAGCGGTTAAGTTTGCGCATTCCACTTTGTTGGCCCAGGGTTCACCAGTTTGGATTCTGGGTGCAGACATGGCACCACTTGACAAGCCATACTGTGGCAGGCATCCCACGTATAAAGCAGAGGAAGATAGGCACAGATGTTAGCTCAGGGCCAGTCTTCCTCAGCAAAAAGAGAAGGATTGGTGGCAGATGTTAGCTCAGGGTTAATCTTCCTCAAAAAAAAAAAAAAAAATGTCTGGAATCCTTTCTTCTTTAGCAGAGAATATTTCATAAATATAACTGCATCTTTCTTTGCTGACTTAAGATCTGGCCTAGAGCTTCTTTCCTTCCTTCCTTTCTTTCCTCCCCAAGGTGTTTTTAGGCACCCACAATGTGTCACCCCTGTCTAGGCTTGAGGACAGAAAGGTGCTGGGCATTGGCTGGAATGGGTACTAACTACAGAATATCCCTAAGAAATTGCCTTCATAGACTAAATTCTGAATCCTGGTTTGTTTCCTGTGGATTTGTCGAAAGCTCAGGAAAAAAACATCAAGCTAATTGTGAACTCCAGGTGGCTGAGCTCCAATCCACGGAGACGTCACTGAGCAGGGCTCAGGCACCAGGAGAGCCCGCTATTAGGAACAGAGCACACGGTGGGAACTGGATAGGTCTGCGGCTGAATCTTGGTTTCACCATTTCCATCTGGTGGGATCTTAGGTCCCTAACCTTTACTAAGCATTTACGATGCGCTTGGCAGTGTGTTCAACAGTGTTCGTACGTGACCTCATTTCATCAGCAAGAGCATTGCGTAAGAATCCCGGGAAAGGCACTTTCCCTCCCTGAGCGTGAATTTCTACATCTGTGAAGTGGAAACAAAAATTGCATCTGACAGGTTTGTTGGGTGGATTAAGTGAGCTCAGTGTTGGAAAGCCCTCAGCACCGGCCTGGCCTGGGGTGTGTGCATGGCAGGTGTGGCGGCCAGGACATGCCACTCTCCCGAACGCTGTACTCATGTCACAGCCGTGGGGGCCCCGCTTTTGCTGTGGCAAGGACGAGCCGGGCGCTGAAAACTATTCTATAAGAAGCGTGAGTATTTCGAGGACTTGCTCCCACAGTTTCTCCCTCTGCAGAATCAGGAAATGCTGGAAAGGGACTGAAATCGAATCCCAAGAAGAAAATTCCACCAGACGTACTCCAGCAAGCTGCCTGCCGCGCCTTGGGTGCCGTTTCACAACACCGCCTGCAGGAACCTCCAGCGTCATGAGTATACCACGCCCACATCCTTAGACCTCTCGAAATTTAGGATGCTTCAGCCCTCTTGAGGTCGAGTCACCTCCACACTGAGAGCTCACAGTTTGAAGATTAAGCTTAGGTTGTCTTTGCTGCCTTCTTGCCTGCAAAAATAGAACCCGCTCAACAGTAAAAAAAAAAAAAAAAGAGAGAGAGAGACCTTATGCTCCAGTTTGGCTGGGCCTCGCTCCTTTTATTGAATCCCAGGCGGGGTGCTCCCAGCCTGCGGGGATTCCGCCTGCCAGGAGCTAAAACCTAACGTGACACAGTTTGATTTAGATGCTAGAGTCTTCCAAGGCTCTTCACTGCCTCCCAGCCCCCAGCAGCGTACAGGCGGTAGGGAAAGAGTCATTGTTAGTCCAAACGCCTACTTGCTGTGCAAACTCACACAGGTCTTTTTCCCTCTCTGGGCCTCAGGTTCCCTTCCTCTGCAGAGCGAAGGGTGCAGCAGATGGCTGCTGAGGTACTTCTGACCCAGGAACCGTGTGCTTCCAGCTGGAGTTCGCCACTATCCCTCCTGCAGACCCTCCCCCAATCCCTAACCCATCGCATATGGCTGACGGGGCTGAAGCCAGGCCAGCAACCAGCTGCGAGAACTGGGGCAGCATGAGTTCTCAGTGAGGACCCCGGAAAACAAAGGGAAGCCAACCTTCTCTTGCCAACACAGAGCTTCTGGCGGAGAGGGGGAAGGGAGGCCTGCTCCCAAGCAGCTGGGCCATTTCCTGGACACAGGATCTGCCACATAAATCGTGGGGCCCTTAGTTCAAAAGTTTTTAAGAATTTCAAGACTGTGGGGCTGGCCCGGTGGCTTATCGACTAAGTTCATGCCATCCTCTTTGGCAGCCCGGAGTTCACTGGTTCGGATCCTGGGCACAGACCTACGCACCACTTCTCAAGCCTGCTGCAGCAGGCGTCCCACAATATAAAGTAGAGAAGGATGGGCACGGATGTTAGCTCAGGGCTAATCTTCCTCAATTATAAAAAAACGATGGGGCTGGCCTGGTGGCGCAGCAGTTAGGTTCGCACGTTCCTCTTCAGCAGCCCGGGGTTCGCTGGTTCGGATCCTGGGTGAGGACATGGCACTGCTTGGCAAAAGCCATGCTGTGGTAGGTGTCCCACATATAAAATAGAGGAAGATGGGCACGGATGTTAGCTCAGGGCCAGTCTTCCTCTTCCTCAGCAAAAAGAGGGGGATTGGCTCAGGGCTAATCGTCCTCAAAAAAAAAAAAAAAGAAGAATTTCAAGACAGTAAACCAAGAGTGAAGACCTTCCAAATGCTGGGCCCTGTGTGACTGCACAGGTCACAAGCTCATGAAGCTGGCCTGCCTGGCCACTCACCCTAGGACACGGTGCCAGAGATCACTTTCTCTTGCTCCTGCAGGTTTGTGGAGTCCCACGGGAACCCCACATTGGGCCATCTGGTGCTCTGGCTGAATGGCGGTCCTGACTGTAGCTCCATGGGGGGAATTCTGGCTGAGAATCTGAGAATCGGCCCTACTGGGTGAGGCAGGGGCTTCCTGGGAGTAGTGTTGGGGGGTGGGGCAGGAGGGATGAAGCCATCTGGTCTACTTTTTCCTTGATGACCCAAGCCAGAGCTATGGTGCAGATCCCTGAGGGACTCTGCTCAACCTAGTGCCAGGTGGCGAGGGCTGGCGGCAGTTCGACTCAGGCCTTCAGAGCCGGGAACTCGGGGAGGGCAGCAGAAGAGCCAGCAGCTCGGTGTGCTGGAAAGAGAACTGGACTTAGCGTCAGGGGAACTGGACTGCAGTTGGTGTCACCTTGGGCCAGTCGCCCCCCTCTCTGGATCCCAGTTATTTTCACCCATCGATTGCCTTGTGGACCTTTTAGGATCAAGTGAGTAAAACTGCATGGAAAGCAGACCATCCTGAGCACGACCAAAAAGCTGCAGTCAGTCCACGTGCTTGGGTAAGACGGAGGTGCTTCGAGCCCGGTCTCTGACCCCTCCCAGCTGTGGAAGCGGGAGCTTGCGCGGGTTACTTCACCTCTGCAGGCCTTAATTTCTTCATCTGTGAAATGGGCAATATTAATATTAGTGTAGTGAGGATTTTAGATCATTTAGAGAAAGAAATTTAGCATCATGCGTGCACTGGAAACAGACTAATTAGTTCAAAATTGGGCTCTGCCATATACTAGCTCTGTGACTTTAGGCAAATAAATCTGTCCGGGCCTCAGTTTTCTCATCTGAAAACTGGGAATAATAATAGAACCTACTTCAAAGGTTGCTGTGAAGAGCAAGGAGGTAATTCCCATAGAGTACTTAGCACAGTACCCGGAAGACAAGTTATCTCCCCCAAGGGCTTAGGAAAGAACAGGGCCAGTGAGGACCGGTTTCCTGATAGGGCTAGGGAAGAAACTTCTTTGCAAAGTTTGGCTTTAATGGGGATACTCTCTGTTGCTCAGGCAGTAGAAAGATTCTCTCTAGAGAAGGTTTGGAGAGGCTGGAAGAAAGAGGGCTTGCCTAGCCTCCCTCGTGGGAAAGCCTACCTGAGGGATGCCCTGGGCTGCCCGCTCCCTGACTGCCATCTTGTTAGAAAGCACTGGCAGGGCCGGCCTGGTGGCGCACGTTCCGCTTCGGTGACCCAGGGTTCACCGGTTCGGATCCTGGGTGCAGACCTACGCACCGCTTGGCAAGCTATGCTGTGGTAGGCGTCCCACATATAAAGTAGAGGAAAATGGGCATGGATGTTAGCTCAGGGCCAGTCTTTCTCAGCAAAAAGAGGAGGATTGGTGGCAGATGTTAGCTCAGGGCTGATCTTCCTCAAAAAAAAAAAAAAAAAAAAAGAAGGCACCGGCAAGGGCCCCCATGACCACTACATTACATTCAGCCCCATGCATGCCCTTGGCCCCTACGGCCCAGAGGACATCTACGCATCTCCCTCCTCCCTGCAGATGAATGCTGAGAGCTCCTCTTCGTGAGCCTGCATGGCTAGAAGATGGTGGCCAATGTCCCGTATCTGGAGTCCACTGCCGGTGTGGGTTATTCCTCCTCTCTCAACAAGAACTACCAGACTGAGGACAAGCAGGCAGGTGGCTGGGCCACTCAAGGTGGGGACGGGGAGGAGGGGAGGGAAGGGAAGGAAAGGAAGAGCAAGAAAGTGAGGTGGAGGCAGAGGGAGGACGAGAGAGCAGACACTGGAAGCAGAAAGGAAGTGCCTTATGTCTCAGACCAGAGGCTGCGAACTAGTGGCCTGTGCCCTGCCACCATTCAGCCCATGGACATCTTTCCTTTGGCCTGCCTATTGTTTAGGGGGAAGAAAACTTGAATTTTATTTGCCACCATTTCCACAATTGAGAGAGTTCACTTGAAAATTCAGATTTGTGGCTTCCGTTGAAAAGTTGGCTCAGAGCCTGCATTTCCTACTAGCAACACCCTTCTGGAGGTGGGAGCAGTGATGGCCGGTGGCTGTAGAAGGCCACGTGCTCTCCAGTTCACCACTGTCCGCACCGTTCCCTGTTGTCTTACACTGGTCTGCTTCACCCATTCATGTTCCCTGCCTGGTTCCTGCAGGCCTTAGATTTCTGGCCCCTGCTTTAGACTCAGAGAACCCCAAAACTTCCCCCTGGGGGTGATAGAGAAAGAATAATAATGCCTCCCTCTTGTGTACTGGGCGAGCTCTACCAAGAGTAGTTAAGAGTCGGGCTGCCAGATTCAGATCCCAGCTCTGCCATTTCCCAGCTATCTGCCCTTGGGCAGCCTCCTTTAGCTTTCCCAGGCCTCAGTTTCCTCGTCTGTCGCACAGGATGCTAATAATCATACCGATTCCATAAGGTTGTTGCAAAGGATGAAAGAAGTAAATACACGCAAATGACTAGAACATGGAATGCACTCAGTGTCCGCTCATTGTCATCATTTCTGAGGCTGTCACAGAGACCAGACTGTATACGAGGAGACATTCCATGAGCCCTTAGGAGCTGAACAGAGATAAGAGATTGCTGTGTCTATCAGTAGGGCCAGATGAAGCTGAGGCAGCCGTGAAGCGGGTGGTGACCAGGCAGGCGGCTGGCTCTGCAGCTACTCCCTGTGTGACCTTGGGCAAGTGGCTCACCTTCCCTGAAGCTGAGTTTCCCCATCTGTGAAAATAAGGAGGGGCCAGCCCCGTGGCCGAGTGATTAAGTTTGTGTGCTCTGCTTTGGCAGCCCAGCGTTTCACCGGTTTGGATCCTGGGCCCAGACATGGCACTGCTCATCAAGCCATGCTGGGGCGGCGTCCCACATGCCACAACTAGAAGGACCCACAACTAAAACTACACAACTATGTACCGGGGGGCTTTGGGAGAAAAAGGAAAAATAAAATCTTTAAAAAAAAAAAGAAAAGAAGGAGCCAGACAAAATGATCTCTGGACTTTTTTGGGGGGCGGGGGCCTTCCTTTTCTAATCTGAAATTGAATACAAGAATCTTTTTTTAGTACTTTACTGTGGCCAGGTACAGTGCTACTCAGGGGGGAAACAGTGGTGAACGAGGTGGTCCAGTCCCTGTCCTCATGGAGCCTCGAGTCTAGCACAGAAGCAGCCATCAAACAAGTCATTACAGTGTGAGGAGTGTGGCAAAAGGGGAGCTCCAGGGCATGTGGGAGCACAGAGCGGGGAGATGCACATCACCCAGGGCATCGGGGAGGGAAGCCCAGTGAGTGTGGAAGGAACAGCACACTCACAGAGTGTGAGCAGGAGGTAAAGGCATGGAGATAACGAAGGCTGATGCGTGAGAGGCTGAAGCATCACGTTTAAGAGGGAGAGTGGCGGGAGCTGGGCTGGTGAGCTGTGCGGGGCCGGCTGTGGGAGGTCTCCCAAGCCTGTCAGGGTTAAGAGAGACAGGAAGCTCTGCAGGGTGTGAAGCCCAGGGGCTGCCTCAACCAGCTCTGACTTGTTAAAAGATCTCCCCCTGACTGCAGTGGGGAGAATGGACCAGAGAGGGGAAGAGAGGAGCTGGAGGAGACCAGCAAAATGTGCAGATGAGTAAATGCTCTCTTCTCACCCCTTGGCTGGGGCAGGGGAGGCTGTGTTTAATTCTCTCCACCTTGACCAGCCACTTAGACTCACTTCCTTTCCATTCAGGTAGCTGCTGACGACTACCAAGCGCAGCTGAGCTTCATTGAAAAGTCCCCCACTTTTGCCAGCCAGGACGTCTGTGTCTCCGGAGAAAGCTACAGAAGTGTCTATGTGTCCTTCCTGAGTGCACAAATTGTCAAGGGTCTATTGTCCATCAGCCTCAAGGGAAGTCTCAGGCCCCGGCTGGCTGAGCAGGAGCCGAACACCAGCAGGGCCTGGAATCCTTATCCTCTACTTCAAGGCTTCCTCTATTTTTCAAATATTTTTTGAGCCCCCAAGCTGGCACAGACTGGAATACGGCAGTGACCAAGACACAGTCTCTGCCTTCTAGGTGGGGGGAAATAGGCAATAAATATACACACATATGTAAACAAGGTCGTTTCAGAGAATGCTAAGGGCTGTGGAGGACTGCCTTAAACCTAGTTGAGAAGCCTTCCTGATGGAGACAGATGACCTGAATGATGAGAAGGAGCAGCGAGAAGAGCCTCAAGAAAAGTGGTCCAGGGACCGGCCCCGTGGCCAAGTGGTTAAGTTCGCGCACTCCGCTTTGGCTGCCCAGGGTTTCACTGGTTCAGATCCTGAGCACAGACATGGCACCGCTCATTAGGCCATGCTGAGGCGGCATCCCACATGCCGCTACTAGAAGGACCCACAACTAAAATATACAACTATGTACTGGGGGGATTTGGGGAGAAAAAGCAGGAAAAAAAAAAAAAAGGAAAAGTGGTCCAGATAGAGAGACAAACAGGGACAAGCCTGAGGTGGAATAACCCAGGTAGAAGAAGCCCACTGTGGCCGGGGCAGAGCGAGCAGGCAGACGTGGTAGGGCGCAGCTACAGAGACGAGCAGCATCGTGAGGGCCTTGAAAGCCAGGGGAAGGATTCCATAGGAAGCCATTGGAGGGGTTTGAGCAGGAGGATGGATTTGGGGGGTGGGGATAGAGAAGAAGGAGGGAGACCAGGAGGGCCTGTTGTGGTGGTCCGGGCAGAGATGACGGTGACACGTGGACTAGAATAACAGCATTGGAGACGGAGATCAATGGAAAGATTTGGGATATATTTGGAGGGTAGAGATTAATCTCTAACCTTGATCCTTATGCCCCCTACCCTGTTTCCCCATCTGTAAATAAGGCTAATCTGAAAGGTGGCAGCTGCTCTGAGATTCTTTTTATTTATTTATTTATTTATTTATTTTGAGGAAGATTAGCCCTTAGCTAATATCTGCCATCAATCTTCCTCTTTTTTTGGCTGAGGAAGACTGGCCCTGAGCTAATATCTGTGCCCATCTTCCTCTACTTTATACGTGGGACGCCTACCACAGCATGGCGTGCCAAGCGGTGCCACATCTGCACCTGGGATCCGAACCCGCGAACCCCGGGCTGCCAAAACAGAAGGTGCGTACTTAACCGCTGCGCCACCGGGCCGACCCCTCCTCTGAGATTCTGTGTGGTTCTGTGTCAATCCTGCAGGAGGCAATCACATGCCACATAACGTTTCTGTCCACAACAGATGCGTATACTATGGTAGTCCCATAAGCCAAGGTGTGTAGTAGGCTACACCATCTAGGTTTGTGTAAGTACAATCTACGATGTTCACACAATGGTGAAATCGCCTAATGACATATTTCTCAGAACGTATCCCTGTCATTAAGTGACTCACGACTGTAGAGCCAAGTAGCTAAGAGTGTAGGTCTGGACACCTAGCCATCCTGGTTTTGAATCCCGGCTCTGACACTGACCGGCTGTGTGGCCTTGAGCAAGCTCTTTAACCTCTCTGTGCCTCAGTTTCCTCATCTGTAAAATGGGAACACATACCATAGTATCTGGTTCACAGGGTTATGATGAAGAAGGGAGACAATGAGGGTAAAGGACTCAGAGCAGGGCCTGGCAACGGGTGAGCTCTCGTTCAAGATTAGCCGTTCCCACTGTTACCATCAGGAGGGTTCTCAGCCCTTATCTGTCTCTTCTGGTTTTGGGCTTTGGAGTGAGCAAGCACCAGCTGAAGGCTGATACTCTGATAGAGTTTGGTTACTACCACGTCCTCGTTGGCAACAAGTGAGTCCTGTCTCCTTCCAGGCCTTGGCATGTTTATTATCTCTGAGGTGGATGTCTCTCTGCCATCCTTAGGCCAGAGACAGGCGGTGCCACCAGGCAGGCCAGTTTAGATTGATTAGGGGTAGGGGCCGGCCCAGTGGCACAGTGGTTAAGTTCGCACGTTCCACTTCTCAGCGGCCTGGGGTTCACCGGTTCGGACCCCGCTGCGGACATGGCACCACTTGGCAAAAGCCATGCTGTGGTAGGCGTCCCAGGTATAAAGTAGAGGAATATGGGCATGGATGTTAGCTCAGGGCCAGTCTTCCTCAGAAAAAAGAGGAGGATTGGCAGTAGTTAGCTCAGGGCTAATCTTCCTCAAAAAAAAAAAAGATTGATTAGGGGTAGTTAATCCAGCAGGAGGTGGGGTGACTGCCAAGAGAAGGGAGTTGAGCCCCTGTCCTCACTGCCTGACCCATAGCTCTCTGCCCAGAGCTCTGGGTTTCTCTCAACACCTGCTGTGCTCTGAGGGTCCCTCCCCTTCTTCAGCCATGCAGAGGAAGATCACTTCGGTGAGGTGCTTCAGCCCCAGTGAGGGTTGGAAAGAGGGCACCTCTCTCCTCTTCAGCTGGCGAGAGAGCGAAGGAAAAGATGAGTTCAGAACCCCAGTGCACAGTGCCGTCCACACACACACACACACACACACACATACATGCATGCACACTCCCAACTGAGTTTACAGCAACCCTGTGAGGCAGGCAGTTTGGTGCTTTAAAAACTCCTTTTTTTTTTTTTTTTTCCAGGGAAAGATTAGCCCTGAGCTGACATCTGTTGCTGATCTTCTTCTCCTTTTTTTTTCTCCCTCCCCAAAGTGCCAGTACATACTTGCGTATTCTAGTTGTAGGTCCTTTTGGCTCTTCTTTGTGAGCCACCACCACAACATGGCTACTCACAGACGAGTGGTGTGGTTCCACACCTGGGAAGCGAACCTGGGCCATGGAAGTGGAGGGTGCCAAACTTTAACCACTAGACCATCAGGGCTGGCTCTGAAAACTCTTGCATCTGAGGGGTGGGGAAATGGGTGAGGTAGATACAGGTACAAACTTCCGGTTATGAGATGAGTAAGTCCTGGGGCTGTCATGTACAGCATGGTGATGATAGTTATCACTACTGTATTGTATATTTGAAAGTTGCTAAGGGTCAATCTTAAAAGTTCTCATAAAAAAATTTGTAGTTATGTGAGTTAATGGATGTTAACTAAACTTATTGTGGTGATTGTTCTGCAATATACATACAATCTTTTTGTTGTACACCTGAAACTAATACAATGTTATATGCCAATTATAGCTCAATCAAACTGGAAATATTTTTGTATTTTAAAAACTGTATTTCTTTTTGCTTTTAAATTGCAAATGCAGTATATTGTCCTCATTAAAAATTCAAGCAATATGAAAGTTTAGTGTGCTCCAGACTTAATTTTACTGGTGTCCAAAATAGGCATTATTATCTCCATCTTGCGGACAGGAAAGCAAACTACTCCAAGGCCTTCCAGCCAGGAAGAGGCAGAGTGTGGACTAGACTTCAGGGGTTTTTTGTGTCCAAGGGCAGGGTCTGTCCCCAGGTTGTGTGGCTTCCCATAGGGCCCCCAACCTGCCCTACCCTGCCCTAACCAAGAAGACACCTACAAGGCCTTGACAAAACACTCAGCAGATAGGCCCCGATCCACACCAGGGATAACATTCACTCTGCAGGAGATAGGACTGTCCCCAATTCCTCCTGCAGTATTCGCTGTCCCTCCACACCCGTCTCTCCCGCACCAGAGCGGGTGCACATCTGAACGCAAATGACTGAGCTCGTCTAAGGGTAACTCTGAACTGGCTCTGATTTCACCACAAAAGTGATTATGCAAACTTCAGCACTCTATGATATTTTTAACAAAATAAACAGCAGGAGGTCTCACCAGGAATGGTGACAACTCAGAGGGGATGGCTGCCCCGAAGCAGTGTTTCTGACTCAGCTCCCAGTGCTGTTGCTGGGCCCTGGAGGTTCTGATTAGCCCTTGCCAGAATCCAAAAATTGCAGGTGTCTCATGCTTACATTTGACCCTTGACAAAGGGTTATTGTCAGGGAGCTCTGATGGGTCACCAAGTTTTGGGTTGCAAGCAAGTATTAGCATTTTAGGAGTGTTTACTGGGCACTCTAACTCAGATTTCTGCCAAGAAGCTTGGCTGCCCTGCCTTGCAAAGTTCCTGCTCTTCACGCCCCTGGGAGGAAATAGGCGGAATACAACTAGCAGTGGGAATGGGTGATATGAGAGGACCATGGAGCCTTTGGCCCTATCTGAATGGGCCAAGTTAAAAAAAAAAATGTGTGGGCTGGCCCGGTGGTGCAGTGGTTAAGTTCACACATTCCACTCCGGTGGCCCGATGGTTTGGTGGTTTGGATCCTGGGTGCGGACGTGGCACCACTTAGCAAGCCAGGCTGTGGTAGGTGTCCCACATACAAAGTAGAGGAAGATGGACATGAATGTTAGTTCAGGGCCAGTCTTCCTCAGCAAAACGAGGAGGATTGGCAGCAGATGTTAGCTCAGGGCTAATCTTCCTCAAAAAAAAACAAGAAAAGAAAAAGAAAAAAAAAAAATTTGCGAACCCGGCCGCTAGAGCATAACCCAGCCCAGTGGCTGGGTGGAGCTGGCTGGTACTTGGGAGCTGTCTCCTGGGGCAGGGTTCCATCAGTGCCCTCAGCTCCCTGTGGTGGCATGGATGTGTCCCCGGGGTCAGCTCCAAGGTTGCCCTCCCATCCAAGAGGCCAGAGGGCACAAGCTCAGGACCCACATGTTTTGTTGGCAGTTTTCACCATGTAGGTGTTAAAATAATTGGGCCCTGTGCCCGGAAGTGTAACATTGTGTTTTTACCCTCAGCTCTGGAAAGACTTTGGACTGATTCCTTTCTGCAGGTCCTGGAAGCTTCTGGCATGATTCAGGGCACTGGCCTCAACATCTCCAACCTCTACTCACCCTGGAGGGAGGCACATGGCTACCAGGGGCATATGCTGCCGGCACATGCAGCCTTTTCTGAAGATACCAGTTCAACATGGGCACCCCAGTAAGTGGTTGGTCAGGCGGGGTGTGAGATGGCGAGGTCTGTGCCCTGCAGTCTGGAAATAATTGTTATAGGTAACGCTTCTCTGCACCTTCGCATCTAGTCCAATCCACCCTTGTCTCTTGCCTGGACTATTACAACATGCCTCTAATTTGGAGATTCCTGTGGCCACCCTTGCCCTCCTACAGTCTCTTCTCCTTGCAGCAGCCCTGTAAAACTAAGATCAGCTCATACCATCCTCAGCTCAAAATCTTCTGTGGCTGCTCTTCTCACTAGGATGAATCATGCCATAGTCCTCCCCGTGTTCTGGCTCCTCTCTAACCTCATTTTCTACTCATTTCTCCTTTCTTACCACTGCTCTGCTTCAGCCTCACCTCTGCACACTCACCACACTCCAGCCTCAGGGCCTTTGCACTTTCTGGTCCCCTGCCTGGAACCCTCTGCCACCAGGTGTCTGCATCATTTCCTCCCAGAGTTCATTCAGGTCTCTGCTCAGATCCTCTATCAGAGAAGTGTCCCCAAACAAAAACAGCCACCCACCTCCGCAACACTCCCACCTCTTTGTCACTCTAACACCTTGTTCTGCTTCGTTCCTTCTCATAGCACTTTTACTGTCTCTCATTATTCATTTATTTATTGTTGTTTACCCCCTGCCCCCCTTGTTTAAATGCAAGATCAATGAATGCAGGAACTTTGCTTTTTTGTGCTACATTCCCGATACCTGGCACATAGCAGGCACTTAATAACTGTTTGTTAAATAACTGTCTGGACAGATGCATTTCCTCTATGCCAGGTACTGAGTGTTTTACACACATCATCTCATTTAACTCTCTGAAGAACCTCCACGGGAGATACTGCTGTTGTCCCCATTGCTCAGATGGAGGCACTGAAGCTTAGGGGTCCCAGTGCAAGGTCACCTCAGGCAGAGCTGGAATATGAATGGAAGGAGTCTGCTGGGTGCTCTCTGAGCCAGGGCAGCCTCGGGCTGGGGGCAGCATGGTCTAAGCCTGAAAGGGATCATCATGGTGGGGTACTCAGGATGGCGGGAATCAGGGACAGGCAGCACTTCCCCAGGATCATCTGCCCAGGACAGGGGAATCCTGGAGTCCTTCCTTCTTGACACTGTCATATGGTGATGGTAAGGCAGAGAGGAAGGCACGCAGAGTGGCCTAGCTGCCCCTCCTTTCTCCATCCTGCCTTCTCCAGGTAACTCTCCCCGAGAATTCCCATTTGGAGTACAGGGTGGACAGGGGCTGCTGTGGGGGTCGGAACACTTCCAGATGGGAAGGATTTCAAGATCATCTAGGCCAACTCTGTTTTACAGAAGGGGATTCTGGGGTCTAGAGAGTGCAAAGGACTTAGTCCACGTGGGAAGAGGATGAGTAGAATTATAGAAATGGATCAGGGGTATAAGACACAGAAAGAGTATGATCCCAAAAGAGTATCTCTATGGGATTCACCAAGTTTGGGGGCGGAGGGGGTGCTGTCATGGAATAAC
This sequence comes from Equus przewalskii, assembly GCF_037783145.1. NCBI lineage: Eukaryota > Metazoa > Chordata > Mammalia > Perissodactyla > Equidae > Equus > Equus przewalskii. The sequence continues at coordinate 10,480,240 of NC_091833.1, read as the reverse complement.
TGGACGGAGGTGTGAGTTAACATAAGCGAGGCCATCTTGTCATGCTAAATGACCCTTTCCTGTTAAAACCCTTCTAGCATGTAATCGTTGTAAATTACCACACACTTTCATGATTTTCACATACCCCTGCTGAGAGACTCTGATAGCTTTGTTCTTAACAATCTTTTTTTTTGGAGGAAGATTAGCCCTGAGCTAACATCTGCTGACAATCCTCCTCTTTTTGCTGAGGAAGACTGGCCCTGAGCTAACATTCATGCCCGTCTTCCTCTACTTTATATGCGGGACACCTACCACAGCATGGCTCAGCAAGCAGTGCCATGTCCACACCTGGGATCCAACCCAGCGAACCCCGGGCCGCCAAAGCGGAACATGCGCACTTAACCGCTGAGCCACCAGGCTGGCCCTGTTCTTAACAATCTTAACAAATTTTCCCCAGGAACAAGAAGGCCTCCAAGAAGAAGGAACACCTATAGTGTATTCACCATCATTAACAGAAGAAAAGAACAATGAGGGACCCTGGAGTCCATCATGCCTGAAAGCTGACATTTCTAAAACTCTCCTTACTGCCCATTTTCCCTATATAACTGCCTCAAGATTCTGTAATTCTTTAAGACGGTTTTTTGAGACATTAGTCTGCCATCTTCCGGTTATGCTGGCTAATCAAATAAAAGCTTCCTTTCCCAATGTCTAACTTGTGGTTAATTGGCTCAGATTGTGGCGAGCAAAGCGAGCCCATTGCTTGGAAACAGAGGTGGGGGATATCTAAGGCTTTCAATCCCATAATCCCAGAGAGTTGCCTCCAGCATCCTAATGGCCCCATCCGTGGGGTGCCTGAATGCATCAATGCCACCACCATGTACCTGTGGCTGGCTGAACTAGGATGACGTGAGACAGGCCTTCCACATCCCTGACTCCCTCCCGGGAACTGTGCATGTGTGCCTGAGGAGATGTGGCAGCCACTGGTAGAGGCATGACAGCTAGGCTGTGACCCCACACGACTGAGGGGCCTTCTGGAGGAGAGGTAGGGCAGAGAAAGCAGGCACTAAATGTAGGCCAGGGCAGGATGCTTGCCCCTTCTGTCACAGTGCCTGGAACACAGTAAGCACTCAAATATTGGTTGAAAGGAAAATGGGTGAGGGAGAGGCCCCTGTTGCAATTGGAAGCAGAAGAGATGGAGCTGGGGGTGGCAGGGTCCAGGAAGAGGGTCTGGGAAAGAGTTGTGATCCTGGGACAGTGGGTAGGCCCGTATCTAGGAGCAACTTCTTGCTGATTGAGAGGCAGGGCTGAAAAGGGACCCAGGGAATCCCAGTTCCTAGTTTCCCTGAGTCGCAGAGCAGTCACAGGCTGTCTGGACATCCTCAGCTGCTTCTCCCAGCAGCTCCCAGTCAGCTCCCAGCGCCAGAGGCAGTACACAGACACGGCCTCCTGCTAGTGGGGGCTGCTGCAGCTCAACCGCCTGCCCTTCTACACAGGGACATGACCTGGCTTCCAACTTCCTGGGCGGGGAGAAGTTTGTGGAGGCCCTGAAGCAGGCCCTGAGGACATGGTGTCTTAGGGGAAGGAGGGACTCTGGGAGGCCCAGGTGGGGAGAAGCCTGAGGAGGAGTGGGATCCAGCGCAGTTCCAAAGGCGGGCTGTGGCTGGACACATTCTGCCTCTGAGAACCCTGGAGAGGAGGAGGGGCTGGAGAAAAGATCAAAGTCCAAGGATTTCGGAAAACAAAGCGAGACCTCATCCCTCCAGCTAACTACAACTGAGCTCCACCCTGATCACCAGGAAGAGAGAGAAGTTTTCTCCAAAAGAACTTCATTAGCATTTAAATGTGTGCCAATCTCTCCATCTTAAAAAAATAAATAATAAAACCCTCCCCTCCACTCCAGCTGGAGCTCTCTGGAAAGGAGACTCCCCAACCCACTCCAATCTGGCTTCTGCCCTCTCAGTCCACTGAAGCAGCTCTCTCCCAGGTCACAGCCCTGTCACAGCCCAGGGCCTTGTCAATCCCCTCCTTGCTAGACTGCTCAAACGCCCTGAGTCCCTGGTCCTCTCGGCTTCCATGACCTCACTCAGCCTCCAGGAGTCCTCAGGCCTCCTCGGCTGGGTGTTCCCCAGTGTGCTGGAGATGCTTCCCTCTTTAGTCATGAGAGTAAGCAGCGGAGGGGCCTCAGGACTCAGTGTGGGCTTGGTCCTCCTGGGGGTAGGGAGCGAAGCTCTTCACCCTGCAGTGAGTGAAGAGTGCTGCAGAGGACCCAGCCTGAAAGAGCTCCAGGGCTCATCCTGGGCCTGAAGGAAGCCACCGTCTGGGGGACTGAAGAAAGTAGATGCACTTAGAGGCCCAACAGCTTGGAGAATACAAATAGGGAAACTGATGCTAGGTCATAAAGGGCTCTGCCTGGATTTTCAGGCTCCATTCTAACGTCACCTTCCTATCTCTCCTCCCAGACCTTTGTAGATTAAAAAATAAAAAAAATGTTGCTGCTTTTTCTGCTGGAAAAAAAAAATACCTAGATAAAATGTTAACTCTGGGGGCAGGTTCCGTGGCCAAGTGGTTAAGTTCGCGCGCTCCCCTTCGGTGGCCCAGGGATTCACTGGTTCGAATCCTGGGTGTGGACATGACACTGCTCATAAGGCCACGCTGAGGCAGCATCCCACATGCCACAACTAGAAGGACCCACAACTAAAAATATACAACTATGTACCGGGGGACTTTGGGGAGAAAAAGGAAAAATAAAATCTTTAAAAAATGTTAACTCTAGAGCAATGGTTTTCAAAGTTTAAAACACATCAGAATCCAGAGGAGAGTGGACTGCTAGGCCTCAGCCCCAGGGTTTCAGATTCTGCAGGTTTTCAGTGGAGTCTAGAAGAATCTGCATTTCTGACAAGTTCGGAGGCGGTGCTGCTACTGCTGCTGACCTGGGGACTGCACTTCGCTTTGCAGAAACATCACTGTCCAGATAACTGGGACAAGGTGGCCTATCTCTCTTTTGCGTTCCAGAGACACGGTGCCCCAGTATCAACCTGCTCCGGCTCTGAAGATGTGCCACAGCTTCCTGAAGAACACCTTCTTCTGACCTTACTCAGCTGCGGGCAGGGTTCCCCAAATCCTGGAGTCTCCCATCCCCCACCCCAACCTGCTTCTCTTGGAGTGCACCCCCCTTCCATGCTCCCCCGCTCTCCTTCTCCAGAAGCTTTATTCTATGGTTGCCAATATAATGGAATCCGGAAGGAGGAAAATGGGAAGGGGAAAAAAGTCTATGTGAGGCGAACGGACAGTAGCATGTTCTTGGAAGTCTCCAGAAGCTGCTGGGTTCCAGTGAGGTTCTGCCCCTAACTTGCTTTGTGACCCTGATGGAGTCACTAATCTCTTCTGAGTCTTTCTTTTCCTATCTGCAAAATGATAGGACAATCTTATCTGGCTTCTAGCCTGCCTCCCAGAGCTGATGGGAGGGATCAAATTCTTGACAGTTATTTGGAAAGAAGAAACCTTAACACAAGCTGCACTTTGAGAGTCTTTCTCACATAAAGGCAAGTTCGAAAACTACTTCCCCACGTCTCCACCTGTCTCCTTTGTTTCCCTGAGGAAGATTCACCCTGAGCTAACATCCATTACCAATCTTCCTCTTTCCTGTATGTGAGCTGCCACCACAGCATGGCCACTGACAGACAAGTGGTGTAGCTCCATGTGTGGAAACCAAACTTAGGCCGCCAAAATGGAGTGCACCAAACTTGACTAGGCCACCGGGGCTGGCTCACCCTCCCCCTTTTTTTAAACAGATGTTTCTATTTGCCTGTTGCCTGCATCCAGGTAGCAGGACTGGACATTCTATGTGATCAACAGTCTATTAAAAGTAAATGATTCCTGGGGCCAGCCCAGTGGCACAGAGGTTAATTGTGCACGTTCCACTTCGGGGGCCCAGGGTTCACCAGTTCGGATCCCAGGTGTGGACATGGCACCACTTGGCAAGCCATGCTGTGGTAGGCATCCCACATACAAAGTAGAGGAAGATGGGCATGGATGTTAGCTCAGGGCCAGTCTTCCTCAGCAAAAAGAGGAGGATTGGTGGCGGATGTTAGCTCAGGGCTAATCTTCTTTGGAAAATAAATAAATAAATAAATAAATGATTCCCTGGAGTTGACTCTTCAAGAGTCATTCACTCATTCATTTATTCAGTATTTACTGAATACCTACTATGAGCCAATTACCATGCTGGGACAGATGACTAAGAATTAAATATTCTGAAATAAAAGTAAACTTGTCGCTATGGACTAAATGTTTGTTTGCCCCCCAAATTCATGTGTTAAATCCTAACCCCCAATGTGATGGTATTAGGAGGTGGGACCTTGGGGAGGTGATTAGGTCATGAGAGTGGAGCCCTCATGAATGAGATTAGTGCCCGTATGAAAGAGACCCCAGAGAGCTCCCTTTCCCCTTGCACCCTGTGAAGCTACAGAGAGAAGATGGACATGCACGAACCAGGAGGTCTACTCTCATCAGACATTGAATCTGCTGGCGCCTTGTTCTTGCACTTTCCAGCCTCCAAAACTGTGAGAAATAAATTTCTGTTGTTTGTAAGCCACTCAGTCTATGGTATTTTGTTATAGCAGCTCAAACGACACTTGTTGAAACAGCTTCTTTTTCGTTTGAACCTGGAGTTCGTCTTTTCTTTCACCATTCTACAACACGAGTACCACAGGGCTGCAGAAATATGTATGGGCATATCCCCATCCTCAGGTCAGTGATGATGCCATTTAGGCTCAGATTTGGGAGCTGGAATAGGCCTCAACAGAAAGATTACACAACATTTTATTGCAAAGGATTGTTGATTATTATTTTCCTGTGAGGTCTGAATTTTGGAAGATTTTTGCCTACCAAATATAATGAACTTATTAAATGAGAGCTTTCGTAGCTTTTGGGAGTGGGGTGCATCAGGAAGGATAAACGTTTGATTTTGTTATGCTTTTTGAAATACTGAGAACTGTCCCCAGCCCCCCGATAGAATTTGAGTTCAGGGATTCCTGGTTATGAAAAGTCCTTTTCAGGTGAATGGGGTTAGGTGTTCAGCCCACCCTTTTGGGTACAGGGAGGGAGTATTATTTTAAGCTATACGTCCTGGAAAAGTTCTGGCAAAAGTATTTCTCCTGGATCATCTTCAGCATTGAGATTTTTGACCCATTCATTCTGTAGGAAACACACAGGCTTCAATTATTCACTAATTATTATCTGGTCTGTCTTTTGTTCCTCCAAAGAGTGACTGTAAACATCTTCAAGGCAAAGACCCCTTTTTCTCAGACTCCCAAGACCCTGTGCTGTATTTGGAAGAGATTGTGTGTCTGATTGATTTTTTTTTTTAGGAAGATTAGCCCTAAGCTAACTGCTGCCAATCCTCCTCTTTTTGCGGAGGAAGCCTGGCCCTGTGCTAACATCCATGCCCATCTTCCTCTACTTTATATGTGGGATGCCTACCACAGCATGGCTTGCCAAGAGGTGCCATGTCCGCACCCAGGATCGGAACGGGCGAACCCCACGCTGCTGAAGCAGAACATGTGTGCGTGCTTAACCACTGCCCCACCAGGCTGGCCCCATGTGTCTGATTAATTTATAGCCTAGAGAGGGAAGTGAGGAGTGGCAAAGAGGAGTTTGGAGGATAATGCTCAACTTATTGCCCTGCTTCCACCTCCAGTTCAGGATATGGTGTAAGTTTTCCTCTCTAAGCTCCCTAAGGTGATGGGAGAGATGGGTGTTAGGTAAAAGATGTTAAGCGTAAGTTGTGGGCTGAGATAGCGCCCAGAGAAGTCGATACTAAATGAGAACAGTCTGCCAAGGCAGGGGCCCAGACAGGGGGAGGAGGAAGAGTTTGGACTAATGGTCAAGGCTTTGGGCAATCACTTCAAATGTCAGGTCTGTAATCAGAGAGGACAAGGAAAGTTAGAGCAGAGTCACAGACTCTGTCCAGCTCAGAATTCCATTAATGGCCCAAAGATCCACTCATCTGTCTAGAGCCCAGACAGATTTCTCATATCTGCTCTAAGTTGTTTGCAAGCATTCAGTCAGATAATTCTGACTTTTTTTTTTTTTTTTTTTTGAGGAAGATTAGCCCTGAGCTAACTCCTGCCAATCCTCCTCTTTTTGCTGAGGAAGACTGGCCCTGAGCTAACATCCGTGCCCATCTTCCTATACTTTATATGTGGGATGCCTGCCACAGCATGGCTTGCCAAGCGGTGCCATGTCCACACCTGGGATCCGAACCGGCGAATCCCGGGCTGCTGAAGCGGAATGTGCACAATTAACCATTGCCCCACTGGACCGGGCCCTGAGACAATTCTAAACTAAATACAAGAATCAGAGGAGATGCTGTGTGACTTTTCCTTTTCCCTCTTAGTTTCTTCCTTGTTCTCTCATGAAAAGAAGCAGAGGGATAAACAACCTTAAAAAAAAAGTCAGAAGCTTCCTACACAGTCTTGGGACAAAATTTCCTGTTAAGGAGAGAATGTAAGAATCCAAATGTAAACTGAACTGGAAAACACCAAATGCACAGCAGTATTTTCGGAACCTGTATCACTAACTTATAATACCCTGTCAGACAGTACCACTGGGAGGTCACCTAGGCACAAGGGCTTCCAAACCACAGCTTACAGTATGGTGGCCGAGAATGTGAGCCCTGAAGTCAGACAGCGTGGGTTCCAACGCTTGCTCCGCCGTTGACTCGGTAAGTGAACTCTGGGCAAGTGACTCAACCTCTCGAAGCCTCAGTTTTATGATCTGTAAAATGGGGTGAATAATTCAGCCCCTACCTCACAGAGTCTTGAGGTGTGGATGAGATAAAGGGTGTAAAGCTGTATTTTTAGAATACATTGGTTGATTAAAAAACCTATGTGCACATAAGAATTCCAGGACCCCACAGTAAGTCCTTGGCTTCCTAGGAGTCCACAGCCCGTAATTTGGGGGCCACATAATGTTTGTCCAGTATCCTCAGCATAGTGAAGAGAGACAAAGAGGTCCAGGGAGGGGAAGTGACTTTCCCAAGGGTACACGGAAAGTTAGGGGCACAGACCAGTTTAGGACTTGAGTTTCTGAAGTTCTCAGTGGGCTTTTGCAGTGTGCCTCCCTGGACATCCTCCTCTCAGGTTAGAGCTACCAAAGTGGTCCCAAGGCCTGGGTGCCCAGGGAGTCAGGATGTTTGCAGCTCGGCAGTGATGATGGGCTGGAAGGAGACTGGAATTTAGGTAGGCTATCAATGAGTCACTTTGCACAGGACAGAGAATCCTAAGGTAGTCAAAACCACTGCAAATTGAAGTTACTCAGTCATTTGATAAATGGGACTGAAAAACAGGAACACGGAAGAATAAGGGCCTTGTATTTCTGCTCACCCTTCTTCCAGGCACCTCTGAACACTTTATAACATAGTTTGCACAGATCTCAACCTCTCAGTCTTTTGTCTTCTAGGTATTTTTGCCTCCACCCAACCCAATTCAATAAGGCTTTCTTTCCTAACGCTTATATTTCCCTCTCCAGGCTATTTTGGGAATCAATAAAAGAGTTGGTAAAGTTCTTCAACAGCCTGGGATGCAGAATTAATTGGGGGGTGAAGGACTGGAGGAAGAAGGCTGAGAAATGAGGCCAGGTGAGTAATTAACAGCTGGCTGAAATAGCTTGTTTCTAAATATGTTTGAACCTAGGACACATAATTGCTGAGTTATAAGGTGACTCAGTGAATCCTTTGTGAAGGTCTCTCGTAAAATAGTTTGGGCATGATTTCCAACTGTGCCTTTCAGGAAAATGAAAAAGGTGTGCCGGGTGATCTCCACTACCCCTTCTTGTTTGTACACATTCTGTGAGTCTCCGCTTTCTAGTAAGGATGGAAGCCACCTAGAATTCTTGACAACTCACAGTTGATGGACTTTGATCTCCAGGCTATTGTGGGAATCCTGCAGGTACTTGGCTATGTCTCCAGTGGCAAGTCAAATCCTAGGAATGGTGTCGGTGCAGCTCCGAGGGAGGTGCTGGTAGTGGGCTCAAGGGTCTCCAGGAGCATCCTCAGTATAAAGTAGCAAACCATTTTCTTGGCAAAGATAGACCAAAGTGGGAAGAGGTAACTCAGCTTTATTTCAACTTACCTTATTTGGGGAGATCTATGTTTGAGACTGGAACTACACAGAATTAGAGAATTGACCTTAGATAGTTGATCTCTATGGGTATCACTTTCTGTTTCTTTTTTAAAAAATATTAAAAAACATATAAATAAAACATGACTACATCCTCTTTGTAAAAAGTTCAAATAGTACAGTAACATATAGAATAAAAAGCAAAAGTTCTGGGCTGGCCTGGTGGCGTTGTGGTTAACTTTGCGTGCTCCACTTTGGTGGCCCGGGGTCCACAGGTTTGGATCCTTGGCACGGACCTAGCACTGCTTGTCCAGCCACACTGTGGCGACATCCCACATAAAACAGAGGAAGGTTGGCACAGATGTTAGCTCAGCAAGTCTTCCTCACACATACACACACAAAACGCAAAAGTTCCCTTCACACTTTCTCATTCCACTCCCTTCCCAGGGAGCTGTATCAGTTGGCAGGAGCTGTATCTTTCCAAACCTTTTTACACATTTAGTTATATGTAAACATAGACACAGTTATTTTCTCCTGCATAAATGGTAACATACTGATTATGTTCTGTATATTTTCTTCTTCTATTCTGCACCTTTTTTTTTTTAAGATTTTGTTTTTCCTTTTTCTCCTCAAAGTCCCCTGGTACATAGTTGTATATTTTTAGTTGTGGGTCCCTCCAGTTGTGGCATGTGGGATGCCGCCTCAGCATGGCTTGATGAGGAGTGCCATGTCCACACTCAGGATCCAAACTGGTGAAACCCTGGGCCACCGAAGCCGAGTGCGTGAACTTAACTACTCCGCCAGGGGGCCGGCCCCTGCACCTTTTTTATTTAACAATAAATCTTGGAATCATTCCATATCAGTACACATAGATTTACCTCATTTTTGTTTTAAGACTGGCACCTGAGCTAACATCTGTTGCCAATCTTCTTTTTTTTCCCTCTCCCAAAAGCTCTCCAGTACATAGTTGTATATTTTAGTTGTGGGTCCTTCTAGTTGTGGCATGTGAGACGCCGCCTCAGCATGGCCTGATGAGTGGTGCTAGGTCCATGCCCAGGATCCGAACTAGTGAAACCCTGGGTGAGTGTGAGAACTTAACCACTCAGCCATGGGGCTGGCCCCTCTCATTCTTTTTACAAACTCCATAGTATTCCATTGTATGACAGTACCATACATTTATTTAACCTGTTCTCTATTGCTTCCAATCTTTTGGAGCCTCATAACAACGTGTCAGTGAATATCTTTATACATTCATCTCTGTACATATTTGCAATATTCACCTGTGGAATAAATTCCTAGACATGGAATTATTGGATGAGTGGGTCTGTGCATTTTCAGTTTTGATAAACTCAGCCAAAATGCTGCTATCCATAGAGGTTTTACAAATTTTATAAAGCAAGAATTTCTTTTTCTTCCTTTTGCTAAGGAAGATTTGCTCTGAGCTAACATCTGTGACAATCTTCCTCTAGTTTGTATGTGGGTCGCAGCCACAGCATGACTGCCAACAGGTGGGGTAGATTGGCGCCCAGGAACTGAACCCGGGCCACTGAAGTGGAGTGTGCCAAACTTAATCACTAGGCCACAGGGATGGCCCCTACAGCAACAATTTTATACAGCAACTTTCTACAGCAACATCACCAAGAAGGGCCTTATTCCTCATCCTTGGTCTGTTCAAGGGGCTTTTTACCACTAACATTATAGTGTTGTAACTACATTTCTCTGTTTCCTGATTTTTCTACATTTATTTGTTCACATGTCTACCATCTGCCAGGCACTGTGCTAGGTGGTGGGAATACACTGTGAACAAGACTGAAGCAATCCTTGCTCTTGCTGCTGTGGGGTCCCTGGGTCTTGTACACCTGCTTGAAAACACAAGACACTCAGTAAATATTTGCTGAAAGAATTGGCCTCCAACCAAGGAAAGGCAGGTGTCAAAAAGTATTTTTGGGACATGATGCTAAGTGAAATAAGCCAGTCACTAAAAGACAAATACTGCACGATTCCATCGATACGAGGTCCCTAAAGCAGTCAAAGTCTTAGAAAGTAGAATGGCGGTCGTCAGGTTCTGGAGGGAGGAAATGAGGGGTTGTTTAATGGGTATAGAGTTCAAGTCTTGCAAGATGAAAAAGTTCTAGAGATCAGCTGCACAACAATATACGTATAGTTAATAGTACTGTATGGCACTCTTAGAAATGGTTAAGATGGTAAATTTTATGTTTTGTGTTTTTTCTACAATAAAAAAAAGCATTTTGGGCACGAAAGGTAGTGTGAGAGAGATAGCTAGGAGACAAGCTACCGAGCCTAGCCTCAGGACTGGGATGATGAGAAGGACAAGTTTTTTCAAAAGCCAAAAGAGCCAACCAGTCAACACTTCGTTCCCAGTCCTCCTACCCTCCTCTGGGAACATAACATCTTACGATCTACTACAGATAATAAATCATAGCAAAAGATATGTTTCTATGCTTTTTCTCCTGAGAGCAAAGGGCATAGATATCCCTTCTGATACAGGATGAAAGCCAAAAAGGGAGCCTTAGCTGCCTATCTCTCTGTAAGGCATCCCTTCTTCACTAGGCAGAACTAGAAGACAGTTCTCTAGACGAAAGCGAGACAACTTAGGATCAAGTGGGAGCCTGGGAGACTACATTCCCCAGCATGCACTGCTCCTCCTCCGGCGCGGTCAGTGAGGAAAGAAAGCGTACTACTTCTGCGACAGGAATGGGGCTGTGGGGCGAGAACTACATATCCCAGGGTGCAAAGCGCCACCACTCTAGTTACAGCCTGGCTTGCTTTCTGGTAGCAGCCGTTCCCCGCCAAAGGGATCCGAGGGGAGGGGAATGTTTAAGATTAGGAAGTCTCGCAGTCTACCGGACTTGACACTTCGAAAGAGGAAGAAGAGTAGGGGAAGGCTGTTTCACTTCAATTCAAAGTAGTTCCCGCGCAGGATGGCGAGAGTTTATGGGCCCCCTCCCTTATTCTTTCTGAGGGGAATGCCAGGGCCCCATTGGCCGAAGACCTCGACGGCAGGTGGGAAGTCCGCGAAGCCCCAAATCGAAGTTATCTGCGTCTCCCCATTGGCCCTCGTCTCGAGCGCAGGCGCGAGGGCTCCGACTCCAGTCCCTAGGGACTGGTGAGCGGCAATTGGCCAAAGCCCGCGAAGTAGAGTCCGGATTGGTAGTTGCTAGCAGGAGCCTGGTTTCTTCCTTGACTTCTGCAAGTGATCGTGTGTGATTGGTTCAAATCCGCGGGCCCCTGCCGGTGATTGGGCGGGAGCCACGGGCGGGTCGCGGTCATTGGCTGGTGCGGGCCCGTCCCTCCTCGGGCGGGCAGCGAATGATGAAATGGGAACGGGGAGGGGAAAGGCCGCGACGTGAGCGCGCGACCTCCGGCGCCATTTTGTAGAGAAACAAGCGGAGTTAACCGAAGAGGGGGTCGAGGAGAGCCGGAGTCGGGGACCCAGGAGTTTCCTGTGTCCAGCGCCGCCGGAGCCGCCTGAGGTGAGGGGGTTGCGGCCGGCCGGCGGGGTTCGCCGCGGAGCGCGGGTGACGGCGGGGAGGGCGCGGGGCGGTCCGGGGCCGCGGGGAGCGTTTCCCGGAGCCCCGCGGAGCGAGGGGCAATCGGGACAGGGAAGTGGCGCGGCGGGAGAGGGCGGGTTCGCTCTCTCTCCTGGGCTCCGGGCGCTTCGGTCTCTGAGGAGAAGAGGCCGCGGCGAAGGCTCCACGAAGCGGCAGCGGAGCGCGGGCTGAGCCCGGGGGGTCCCGGCCGGGGCTCGGGCGCTCCGCGGGCGGCGGGGGGCGGCGGGGCGGGCGGCCGGGCCTCGCCGGGCGCGGGCTGCACCCTCCTCGGACCCCCCGAGCGCCTCAACGGCCCCTTCCCTTCGGGCGCCCCGGCGGGGGCCGCGGGCGGTGGCTCCCGAGGCCCAGCGCCGGGGGTCGGGGGTTGCGGGCTCCGGGCTCTCGTCCGGGGGCTGGGGCGGCGGGGCCCTCCGCCGCCCCCGGCACGTTGTCAGCCGGGGTGTTTCAGGTGTCGGCCGGCGGGCGGGGCGGGGCGGGCGGGCGCCGGCGCTTCCGGATTGCCGCTCGCCACAGGTTTTGTTTCCTCGCGCGCCCGGCGCTCGCGCTTGCTCCGGAGCGGCCCCCGCGACCCGGCCGGCGTGCGGTCCCCGGGCGGCTCTGCTCGGGAAGGGCCCCCGGGAGGCGCGCGCGGGCCGCGGCCGCCGAAGTGGGCTCCGGCGAGGAGGAGCGCCCCGGGGCGGCGCGGGAGGCTCGTTCGGGGCCGCCCCCCTGTAGCGTCCCCCCGCCAGGGGTAGGCTCTGTGGGCTCGGAAAGGAAGGCGCTTGACGTCGGGGGCTTTGGAAATGTCGCGTTTCCAGTGAACTTCGAGAAGTAAACTTTTCCCCCGGAGTCGCTCAATCAAACATCACGTTTCTTAGGACTCATAAAAAGTATGTTTTCTTTCTCAAAGCTGAGTAACCGTCCTTAATCTCCCTCGTTGTTTCTCTGCAATTCGATGGCCTCACGGGATTTAAGTCCGTCGTTGAGTGGATATAATTATTTTTTGCGAAGAAACTGCTGAGCCTTTCTCTCGTGACATCCCGCTTGCTGGGGAATAGGGGGATCCATCCTGGAGAGTGGGGTACGTGCTGGGGAATGGGGTACGTGCTGGGGAAGAGGGGTACGCGGATGGCGAAGTGGGAGGACAGGTGGAAAGTCAGGGCGCGCAGGTCAGACAGGCTGAGGGCGAGCTCGCCTGTCGGGGAGGTTTGGGTCTGCTGCGTTAGTGACCTGAGGCCGGGCGGGGGCGCCTGCCCTTCCGGAGGCGGGGAGGGGAGTGTTTTAGCTCTAATCAGATATATGGCAACAGTTTAAGCCGTGTTTTATTTAGGACATTAAATTGTTACCTTGTCTAAGGAGAAAATGAGCCGACGATACGTCAAGTTTTAGGTATCTAGCTGCTCTTTGGCTGGAATGGTAGCATGTTGATAAAACTTGGGAAGTTGGTCCGTTTTCAACAAGTGTGGGTCCCAAGTCCTTCGTGGAACTTAAGTCTAGAATCAAGCCCGAAGACCTGACTGAGTAACTGTAAGTGTTTCCCTTTCTTGTCTAGGACTGTAGTCTCAGTAGCTTGAGGCTGGGCCGTGTGGTGTGGTGGTGGAACAGAACTGAAGCGCTCAAGTCTCCCTCACTCCCTGGATCCCTGGCTGAGTGTCTTTCCTCCTAGTCTCTCAATTTCTACAGGGGGGTTAATTCCCCGTGTCTTTAACGTGGATTTTGTCAGGCTAAGTACTGTGGCATCTTCCTAATTTTGGATTAAGTCATTAAAAAGAAACAGACTGTGAGGACAGAGGAGGAAATGGTTACTTTCTGTGCAAAACATGCTTAAAAACTAACCTCAGACTCTCCTTGCATGTTGCTTTTTCGTATGTGTTTGGTTAGATTTTGATCTAGTTATGAAAAGCTCTCTTTTAACCAGCTTAAATTTATGAACTTGAATCTTTATTTCCTTCTGTGAGGTAACAGATCTTTGGCATTCAGTGTCCTGGAAGGGAATTTGTCCATGATAATTCTAATTGAATGCTCAGATATTTTAAGACAGGTATTTTTTACAAGATATTTGTACTTCTTGAATTAACAGAAATGGCTTCCCATTTTGAAATGCTTTATTTTATGAACTTCGTATATTCTTTTATAAAAGTATGAAACTAACTGTCAAGTCATTTAAAAATATTAGTTGCAGCACTTCTTAAACCACCCTCTGACCAAGCTGAACTTCCTGCTGGGATGTTTCAAAATGGCATCACACTAAGTCTTATTTTAAGACCTTATAGATAGAAAAATCCTACACTTCCTTTTCTGTTTGCCCTCCCCCTTTTTTTTTTTTTTGGTGAGGAAGATTTGCCCTGAGCGAACATCCGTGCCAGTCTTCCTCCACTTTGTATGTGGGATGCCTCCACAGCATGGCTAACGAGTGGAGTAGTTCTGGGCGGGGATCTGAACCTGCTAACCTGGGCAGCCCAAGTGGGGTGTGCCGAACTTTAACCACTCGCCCGGGCCGCCCCTCTGTTTGCTTTTTAAGAAGAATGTTTCAAAGGTAAAATGGACTCAAAACCTTTTGAGCCTTATATACACACAATAGTTTATTTTAATGTAATTTTCCCTCATACCTTTGTAAGAATGTAGCAAAGCAACGAAGCAAATTGTTCACTGAAAAGCATTGTTTGAGAAGTTAGTAATTAGAGGTGAAGACTTAATCTGAAACCCTGTTCTGAGACTTGAAGGAAATACACCTTTTGGGAGTGTGGAGTGTAGATTTAAGAAATGTGTTTCTGTCTTTAATGCTGGAAAGTTCAGTGTAAACCTCCAGGATAAAATGTCTTGGTTAATTTTGTTACACTGTTAGAAGGAAATTCCTAAAATGTTGAATGAGATATTAAACTGTCTCCAGGAGAAGTGTTTTTTTATGATGTTGGACTAATTATGAAATTTAAAGTGGAAAACATATTTTGAAAGACACCATCTTACTGTTTTTAAGCTTACAGATTAAGAGCTCATCATTTTTCCTTTCAGATAATTAGTTTGAAAGTTTGTCACTTTGGATTTATAGCTAGTAGCTTTGAAATGCAATGTTACTTTTTAAATTTTATGTAGACCCATCATAACAATAGTTACTCCCTTGATTCAGGCCTTTTGTCTTTTTTGCAGTAGTTAACTAATCTCTGGTATCTTTTACCCATCATTTGCTTATTGAATTGCTTTATTACATAAGTAATATGTGAATACATTCTAATTGTAAGTGATTCCAGGAATACAGTTAATTCTTTCTATTACTTCCAAATTACCTCTTAAATCATTGCTTTGAAAATAGCCATCCTCTGCTTAGAAGTCCTTCAAATACCTTGGCCTGGAGCTGTGTAAGTGTTGATCCCTCCCTACCTGTAGCAGCATATTACTCTCTTATGCTACAGGCAAGAGACTGTTACACAGTGGTTCCCAGATACGTCTTTGCCTCTTTTATCTGGAATGTCATCGTTTGTCTACCAAAACTTTACCGATCGTTCAGGTTCAAACTCGAATGTACTGTCTATAAATCTTTTCCCTGATTTCCCTAAGCAAAATTGATTTACTTTCCTCTTGGCCAGTTTAACTGTACCCTGTGTTGCCTTGTAAGTTCTCTTTCTCGTTTTATGGTGGGTAAGAAGGTTCTCCTTTGCCCCAAACACATACACAGTTGCCCTGAATTGTAATTGAATAGTGCTTCATTTGTTACACTTGGGTAGATTTATAGACCATGGCATTCTTGGAAAACAAGACACCCTGGTTTTTGTTCTTTGAGGGCACAGATTGTTTTTTTGGAGCTATTTACTGTAATTCTGTTGACATCATTTAGATGGTTCAATTTTGAAAGCTGTTCATACAGAATTATGTTATCATCCTTTAGGAAATTGAGGCCTGGGAAAGTGAGGTGACTTCCTTAATTTAAGATCACACCAGGTTTTCCTACTCTAATCTAACGTTCATTCTGTCTTTCCATACTGCTTGAGTTCAGTACCAGGAAAAGAAAGATCTGTGAATTTGATCATTCATCAAAAAAGTGAGAATAATCTGTGTGGTCAGTGTGGTCTATGCTTTTGAAAGAGAAAGTTTGTGATTATGCAGTTAAATTCTCTGGAGGTTGATTTTGTAGTTCAGGATTTCACTTTCGTTGAGTGGATTGGATTTTAGAAGATCATGACTATCTCTATTACTAATTCTACAGAATTAAACTGTTTCATGTTGGCAATTCCTTGAATCACATAGGGAGATTTTTTTCTTTACTCCCAAGGTGTCCCCCTCCCCCCAGTTTTACTGAGGTATAATTGACATACTACAGCACTGTATAAGTTTTAAGATGCACAGCATAATGACTTGACATACATATATTGTGAAATACTTGCAGTGTTTTGTTTGGTTAAGTTTTTCTTAGTTGTGACCAAAGCAAATACAGTTTTTTTCTCAGCAATTTGTTTGGAGGACAAGACACAAGATTTGAGTTTTTCATCTCTAAAGTGTGAAAATATAAAACTCTAGTCTAGCAAAAAGATGGTCTTTTCTGTTACAGTTATTGTGAGTGGTCATTACTTAACCTCAATATAATAAACTTGCACTTCTGTTGAGACCTCAAAGGATGGAGGGACTTAACGTTTTAAAATGTTTCTCAGCACTGTAAATTGAATTCTGACAGATAATTTGAGGAAGTTTTTTCTTGGTGTAGTGTTATTTTTAAAATAAAGTAGCTCCAAGGATACTCCATGTTACTAATTCTTACTAGTCTTAGGTATATTATATACTACATAGCTTGATAATTTTGCACATGCTACTGGGAAGAAGCTTCTGAATATCCAGTTAATTCCAGATCAAAAACTTGATTCTTTTCTGATTTTGAAGTGAACATGCTTTTCTGGCTCTCGTCACTTTCTCAGTTTTTAAAAATAAGGTATATATTTGCTAACACTAATAACTAATAGCACTTTTGAACTGTGCTGATGTATGGATTGGGTTGTCTTGTTTTTTTGGTTTTTTTTTTTGTTTTTTTTCCTGAGGAAGATTAGCCCTGAGCTAACATATGCTGCCAATCTTCCTCTATTTTTTTGTATGTGGGACACCTCCACAGCATGGCTGGTGAGTGGAGTAGGTCTGTGCCTGGGATCCGAACCCATGAACCCCCAGCCATTGAAGTGGAGTGTGCAGAACTTTAGCCATGCAGCCATGGGGCTGGGCCCTGGATTGGATTAATTCTTCTTTTTCTTTTAAGAGTGGCTCTGAGCTAACATCTATTGCCAATCTTGTTTTTCTTTTTTTTCCTTCTTCTTTCCAAAGCTCCCCAGTACATAGTTGTATATTCTAGTTGTAGGTCCTTTTAGTTCTGCTATGTGGGATGCTGCCTCAGCTTGGCTTGGTGAGCAGTGCTAGGTCCACACCCAGGTCCTGAACTGGCGAAACCCCAGACCACTGGAGTGGAATGTGTGAGCTTAACCACTCAGCCATGCGGCTGGCCATATGCATTAATTCCTGTAAAATTCTTTAGATATCCACACAAAGCTATTAAATGTTCTTTAGAAGTTTGTATTAAGGTTCTATAGCATTGGGGCCAGCCCGGTGGCACAGCGGTTAAGTTCGCATGTTCTGCTTCGGTGGCCCGGGGTTCGCTGGTTCAGATCCCAGGTGCGGACATGGCACCGCTTGACAAGCTATGCTGTGGTAAGTCCCACATATAAAGTAGAGGAGGATGGTCACGGATGTTAGCTCAGGGCCAGTCTTCCTCAGCAAAAAGAGGAGGATTGGCAGCAGTTAGCTAAGGGCTAATCTTCCTCAAAACAAAAAAAAAAAGGTTCTATGGTATTGACTAAAATTCCTTTTTTAAAGTGAACATAGTGATGTAGTTATGAAGCAAATCAACTCTTTTTTTTTTTTTAAGATCTTATTTTTCCTTATTCTTCTCCCAAAGTTCCCCAGTACATAGTTGTGTTTGTTTTTTTTTTTTTTAAGGAAGATTAGCCCTGAGCTAACATCTGCTGCCCATCCTCCTCTTTTTTTTTTGCTGAGGAAGACTGGCCCTGAGCTAACATCCATGCCCATCTTCTTTTACTTTATACGTGGGATGCCTACCACAGCATGGCTTTTGCCAAGCGGTGCCATGTCTGCACCCGAGATCCAAACCGGTAAACCCCCCAGCTGCCAAAAGCAGAACGTGTGCACTTAACTGCTGCACCACCAGGCCGTCCCCAGTTGTGTATTTTTGTTTTTAGTTGTGGGTCCTTCTAGTTGTGGCATGTGGGATGCCGCCTCCACATGGCTTGTTGAGCAGTGCCACGTCTGCGCCCAGGATTCAAACCAGTGAAACCCTGGGCCACCAAAGCAGAGTGTGGGAACTTAACTACTCGGCCACGGGGCTGGCCCCACAAGTCAACTCCTGATCCATTTGTTTTTATTCTTGGCAAAGTTTTTGTTTCAAACCGATTTACTACCTGTCTACCGTCATGCCCTTGAATATTTCCTTATCCTTTGCCAGCTGGGTTCTAAAAAAAAAAAAAATTTTACAGTAGGCCTTTCTTTCTTTCTTTTTTTTAGCAAGATTAGTCCTGAGCTAACTACTGCCAATCCTCCTCTTTTTCCTGAGAAAGACTGGGCCTGAGCTAACATCCATGCCCATCTTCCTCTATACGTGGGATGCCTACCACAGCATGGCTTGATGAGTGGTGCCGTGTCCACACCCAGGATCCAAACCAGTGAAACCCTGGGCTGCCAGAGCAGAGTGCTTGAACTTAACCACTCGGCCATGGGGCCGGCCCCTCCCCTTCCCTTTTCAAACAGACAAATAGACCAGAGATTACAGAAGTTGAGGTGGTCTGTCCAAAGAAAGGTAAAATGTAAAAATTACTCAAAAGTGTTTCATTTTGAATTTTTAGTTATCTACAGTCAGTAAGCTCTGAAGGACTCTGGTGACCACAAAACACTGGAATGATAACTTGCACCCCCCACCCCTAGCCCGTTTGGTTCATCTTTACCTTGCTGTTTTTCTGTAGTACTTAGCATCTCCTAGCATGCTTTGTAATTTGTTTTCTTTTTAAAAGATTTTATTTTTTCCTTTTTCTCCCCAAAGCCCCCCCGGTACATAGTTGGGTATTCTTCGTTGTGGGTCCTTCTAGTTGTGATGTGGTACGCTGCCTCAGCGTGGTTTGATGAGCAGTGCTATGTCCGCGCCCAGGATTAGAACCAACGAAACACTGGGCCGCCTGCAGTGGAGCGCGCGAACTTAACTGCTCGGCCACGGGGCCAGCCCCCTGTAATTTTTTATGATTACTATTTCTCTCCCCCAATGGGAATGCAGGAATGCATGTATGTCTGTTCATTGATGTATCTCAAATACCTGACACATAGTAAGTACTCAACAAATATTTGACTGGGTTGGTAAACGTAATAGTAATGTGTGAAGTGTTTCTCTGATAAGTTGTAGTAGCCACTCCACATAAGCCATATACCATTTCTTACCATCTGGGGGAATTTAAGTTGTGGTTGGCTTTGTGTTAACTTTATGGAAAGTCGAACTTGAGTTGTTCACATCTAGGGCTCACCCTACAGAAAGTGGATGCAAAAGCCATTTTCTCAACAAGGGCGCTATTGGTGTTTCGACAGGATAGTTCTTTGTGGGTGGTGCCGGCCTCTTTCCTTGCAAGATGTTTATTGCATCTCTGATTCTCATTGAATTCCAGTGGCTCTCATTCCTATAGATGCTTTTGGAGATTATATTGCCCTCCATTTTATTCCAGTAAATAACATTTTGAGGTTCAGATTTCTTTTTTTTTTTTTAAAGATTTTATTTTTTTTTTTTTCTCCCCAAAGCCCCCCAGTGCATAGTTGTATATTCTTCGTTGTGAGTCCTTCTAGTTGTGGCATGTGGGACGCTGCCTCAGCGTGGTTTGATGAGCAGTGCCATGTCCACGCCCAGGATTCGAACCAACGAAACACTGGGCCGCCTGCAGCGGAGCGCGTGAACTTGACCACTCGGCCACGGGGCCAGCCCCGCAACTGTATTTTTTAAAATCTCTCCCCCATGGTTTCTCTAGACTGTAGATGTGTTTGTTCACAATTGCTGCATAACAGATTACCCCCAAATTTAGCTGTTTAAAACCTCCTTAGTCTTTATTATCTCACAGGCACAGCTTGGCTGGTAGCTTCTGACTATGTCTCTTTCCAAGTTGCAAGAAGGTATCCACAGGCTGTAGTCATCTCCAGGCTGAAGGGTGGGGAGAACTTACAAGCTCACTCATGTGGTAGCTGGCAGGCTTCAAATCCTTGCTGGTGGGAGACATTAGTTCCTTGCCACATGCCCTCTCCATACTCACAACATGGCAGCTTGCTTCTCTCAGAGCACAGGCTCAGAGAGAGGCAAAAAGACAGAATTCAGACTTTTTCTAACTTAATCTTGGAGATGACTTTCTATTTTCTTTCAAAGCCACACTTAAGGTCCAGCCCCACACGTAAGGGGAAGAAGGGATTACATAAAGGTGTAAGTAGTAGGCGGGGATCATTGGAGTTATTTTATTTATTTATTTTGGTGGGGGGGGTTTGGGGTTTTTTTTTTTTGTTTTTTTGGGGAAGATTAGCCCTCAGCTAACTACTGCCAGTCCTTCTCTTCTTGCTGAGGAAACCTGGCCCTGAGCTAACATCCGTGACCATACTCTTCTACTTTATATGTGGGACTTACCACAGCATGGCTTGTCAAGCGGTGCCATTTCCGCACCCGGGATCCAAACCAGCGAACCCCGGGCTGCCAAGAAGCGGAACGTGCGAACTTAACCGCTGCGCCACCGGGCCAGCCCTGGAGTTATTTTAGAGGCTTCCTACCACAATGGACATTTCCCAAAGATTCATCCTTGGAGCTCTCTTGTCGATGCTATCTGTTTCTAGGTTTTACTTATCACTGCTGAGTGGAGAACTCTCCTTGGTTCTTGATATTATGTACTCTAAGTTTCTTCCACCTCTCTGGCCATTCTTCATTTCCCGTTTTGAGTTCCTCTTTTTCTACCCACACATAAATACTCACCTTCCTTAGGATTCTGTCTAGGCCCTCTCTTCTCATTCTGCAGTTCTCCCATGCCGTCTCATCTATATGTTGATGACTCTCAGATCTATTATTTTTAGCCCACACTTGCTGTCCTCCACACTGTAAATCCCACTGCCCAGTGAATTTCATCTGTGTGCCTCACCCCAGACATGTCCCAAACTGAATTCCTCATTTCCTTTCTTCCCCTTTAACCTGTGTATTCCTCAGTTGTTTTGCATCAGGTGTAACTGTAACCCAAGTGCTTAGTATGGAAATGTGAGTATTTGACTCTTCCTTTTCCTTCACTTCTTTATTTACACAGTTTCAGAGTACTTGAAGCTCCCTCTTGAAGGCATTCACTTCTCTTTTCATCTGATGTTCTTAATTTCCCTGTGACCTACTCTTTTCTTTCTCAGTTTTTCACATTGTCGAGAGTAGCTTCTAAAAATTTTTCACCTGATCATGTTAGGCAAAGCAGGCTAGTGTTGTAACGAACAACCCGAAAGATATCAGTGGTTTAACAGAGTAGACATTTATACTGAGATAACTCTCCTCAGATAACTCTCATTGAGAGTATTCATTAGATTGCCTCCCGTGCAGTAATTCAGGAACCCAGGCTCCTTCCATCTTGTGGCAGCGCCCTCCTCTAGGTCTTGAAAGTCCTCTTTATTCAGCTGGCAGATAGTGAAAGAACCAGAGGATCATGAGTAGGTTTTATGGAGCAGGTCTGGAAGGGGCTGGTATCATTTTTGGCCTACATTTCATTGGCAAGAACTGAGTCTTTTGGCCCCACCTATGCGAATGAGGCTGAGAAACGCAGTCTAGCTGTTCAGCTAGGAGGAGGAAATAGATTTGGTGAGCATTTAGCCACTCTCTGCCACTTCCTTAATCCCTAAAACATACCCAAAACAATACAGATGACTTCCAGAATTGTCTTTATGATAAAACCCAAAATTCTGAAATGGATTCTAGACATCCTAGAGAAGAAATCCACAAATTGGATCCCAGTTACCTCCAGAAGACATTTCATCTCGGCCACTAGCAGGGTTAGTGTTTTGGAGGTCCCCAAGACTACCACCTCCAGGTTCAGTAATTCACTAGGAGGGCTTACAGGACCCAGCATATAGTTGTACTGAGGGTATGATTTATTACAGCAAAAGGCATACAAAGCAAAATCGGCAAAGGAGAAAGGCATGTAGGGCGAAGTCCGGAGGAAACTAGGCTCATGCTCCCAAACATGTGCCTCTCCCAGTGGATTCATACACTTAATTCCCCCTGCAAGGAATTGTGACAACAAATGTGTATGAAGTGTTGCCTGACAGGGACGCTTATTAGAGACTCAGTGCCTTGGGTTGTTATTGGGTGCTGGTTATGTAGGCACCCTCTGCCTACCACAAACCAAAATTCCAGGTTCCCAGAGGGAATGCAGATACTCAGCATAAACCATGTTTTCTGGTACAGTTTACGCACAGTGAGCCACTCTTATTAGTTCTCCCAAAATTCAAGTTCTGACACCAGCCAAGGGACAACATGGTAAGCCTTTCTAAGGATAGCAGTATCAGGCATTCTGTGTTGACTCTTATGCACAGTGAGTGAGGTGAATAGCCTCCATAGATTGGAATTTTGTATAGAGAATCTTGGAATATGCAAAACTTTATTAACCTAATATTTTGTTTTTAGAAGTTACTTTTGTTTCAGTAGGAAAAAAAGTTCAATTCCCTTCTTAGCTCCTTTCACCTAACTTTTCAGATACAGTTATTGTTTGTATCCTTCTAGATACTCTGCATATGAGGACACATATACACAAAATGCTGTTCTGTAACTTGCTTTTTCCCCTAATAGTTTCCAATCTTTCTAATTCCTTTTTTTAGTGATTATATAATAATCCATTTTACGATTTACTCAACCACAGTGCCCTTTTGGTGGATGTTTAGGTTGTTTTTCAGTTGATACTTTTTTAAAGAGTTGGTCATTTCCTGGATGAGAAAGGAATGAATTAAAGATGACACCTGAGTATCCACTGCAGACATAGGGGGTTTAGGGACCTAGAACTCTTACTATTCATCATTTTCTGGTAAAGAATTGTTATTAAAACAGTTATTTAGACTCTTGATTTTGAAACTGTAATTTATTTTTTGGGTGGTTTTTTGTTGAGGAAGACTAACCTTGAGCTAACATCTGTTGCCAGTCTTCCTCTTTTTTTGCTTGAGGAAGAATAGCCCTGAACTAACATCTGTGCCAGCTTTCCTCCACTTTATATGTGGATTGCCACCACAGTGTGGCTGACGAGTGGTGTAGGTCCTTGCCTGGGATCCGAACCCGTGAACCTGGGCTGCTGAAGCGGAGTGTGCTGAACTTAACCACTATGCCATGAGACCAGCCCCATAGGTTTGTTTTTTTAGATCATCTTGCCTCTACTGCCCAATTACTATCGTGTCTTCAAAATTCTGCTACTTGGTAACTGCAAGTTAAACTATTCCTCCTCATCTTTAAAGTTGGGGTAATATGTTCCTCAAAGAGTTATCAGGTTTAAATAAATTAATATATGTAAATGCTTAGAACAATTCTATTTAAGTATTTGGTGTGCTTCTACTTACATAAGTTATCCTGTTATGTACACAGTAATTATAACTAAGATTTTAATAAGTGAACATCATTTTGGGTGAATAGTTTGGAACTATGCATTATAAATCTAGAATCCCTGCCTCGTGGAGGAATATTAAATATCAAGATGAGTATTTTAAGTTGGTGCTGGCTTAGTCATAAAATCCCATAGAAAATAGTGAGCTTTCTCTTTTAAGGAAACCAAGGGGAAAAGTGGAGCATCTGAGAAAATTGATATTCGTTGTTTCTGAATGTTTCTCTGATTTATATGGACTGTTAGAAGATTACAGTTTTGTTCAATATGGTAGCCACTACCCACATGTGGCTATTTCAGTTTGTGTTTAGATTAGTTAAAATTAAGTAAAATTAAAGTAATTTGGTCCCTCAGTCACCCTAGCTACATTTCAAGTAGCCACATGTAGTTAGTAGCTGCCACAGTGGACAATGCAGATGTAGAATATATCCATGAGAAAACGAATCAGAAAAGAGAAGGCTTGGGGCCGGCCCTGTGGCTGAGTGGTTAAGTTCACAAGCGCTCCACTTTGGCTCCCCAGGCTTTCGCCAGTTCAGATCCTGGGCATGGACCTAGCACTGCTCATCAGGCCACACTGAGGTGGCATCCCACATGCCACAACTAGAAGGACCCACAACTAAAAATACACAACTATGTACCTGGGGCTTTGCGAAGAAGGGAAAAAGAAATTAAAAAAAAAAAGAGAGAAGGCTCAACTTGACCTCTTGACCTCTTCTAAGTTGGAATATTACTTTTAAAACTTGGGAAGAGGGGCTGGCCCTGTTGCCTTGTGGTTAAGTTTGGCATGCTCTGCCTCAGTGGCCTGGGTTCAGTTCCCCAGGCATGGATCTATAATACTCATCAGTGGCAATGCTGTGGCAGTGACCCTCAAACAAAATAGAGGAAGATTGGCACAGATGTTAGCTCAGGGCTAGTCTTCCTCAGCACAAAAACCAAACAAACAAACTTGGTAAGAGAAGAATTCAAGGTCAAATGTTGATATTAGTAGGCTTAAGTATTCTGTATATTTTTAATATTGGAAATTGGGAATTCAGTAAGTTGATAACCTTGGGCCTGGCCTATTTGGCTTCTTAAAGTACCTATTGATATTTAAACCTAGAGTAAGTTAGATAGGTGATACTGTGAAGGTTGCTGGCACTGGTCCTGTGGGAAACCAAATTGCCTTTATAGAGCTGTTCAGCTCTGAGTTGGTCCAGCTGGAAGGAGTTAAGGGGAGAAAAAGGAATAGATGTGAGGGGCTTTCCTTGTTTTCTTAGTAGGAAGAGTTTGCATCATGGTTTGGTAAACTTCTCTTAAACATTTCCCAGGGTATTAATAAGGTCATTGGTTCTTAAACTTTAAAATGCTAACAATCACCTGCAGAATATGTTTAACATACAATGTCCTGTGCTCTTTCCCCAAGAATTTTGACGCTTGTGGTGTAGGGTGGTGATTAGGAATCAGCATTTTAAATAAAATAAATTTGAATAAAATTCTCCTCTTCTCCGAGTTCTTATACACAGTTGCTCTAGTTGCATAACATCTTAGTATATTCTGTATTTATTCTAATAAACCCCTTGAGATCAGTGTTTACTTTAGTGCTTTTGATAACACCGAAGAATGTATGTTGTATATCGTATAGTTAGGCTCAAATGTTTGAATTAATAGGAGGGCCACCTTTGCAGATGATGATATTTATTTGGTACACTGGAGTAAACTGGAAGGGCATCATTTGGGGATTTTCTATAATCCTGATAAAATAAGGAATGATAATAGTAAATTTTTCTAATTAAAAATATTTTCCAAGTTTAATGAACTTGAGCTTGTTTCTGTAATCAGGTTTATGTCAGTTTTATGCTTGAAAAGCCTACATACATTCTTTTGTTGTTATTATTTGAGCTTGCTTTATTTTTTATTTTTTTATTAAGATTATGGTAGTTAACAACCTTGTGAAATTACAGTTGTACATTATTATTAATGTTGGCCTACATACATTTTAATAGTTTCCAAATTGTTGACAGTCATCATCAAAGAGAAATCTCATTTGCATAAATGATACATTTAAAACATTGTTTAGAGCCATTCAAAAATTTAAAATTGAAATTTATTTTATTTTATTTTTTCATTTTGAAGAGTTTATTTTTTTCCTTTTTCTCCCCAAAGCCCCCCGGTACATAGTTGTATATTCTTCGATGTGGGTCCTTCTAGTTGTGGCGTGTGGGACGCTGCCTCAGCGTGGTTTGATGAGTAGTGCCATGTCCACGCCCAGTATTCGAACCAATGAAACACTGGGCCGCCTGCAACAGAGCTCGCAAACTTAACCACTTGGCCACTAGGCCAGCCCCAAAATTGAAATGTTTAAAGAGCTCTTATTGACAAAATGTAATACTGACTTTTGAAAATACTTCAGTGTATTTTGAGCCCAAGAATAATTATGTAAAAGTAATGAAGCTTTTGTGAATTTGTATGCATTGCAGCATTGTAATGCATTGCACCTATTTTGGATGTCACTAAAACATGAGACGAGATATTTAAGGGTTTTAGTTGCTCCTGTTGAACCCACCGTTCAGCTTACCATATCATCACTCTGGACCAGTTAGTCACCTCGTGGTCTGCCTGGCTCTGCCCCTTGATAGGAAACTTCTCCAGCAGGTTGGCAGCTGCTTACTTTTCAGCCAGCTGTTAAAGCAGATGTTAAGGTGAAAGAGCATCTCATCCACTCTGCTTGTAGTAGATTCCTCCTGTTCACCTGATATTATCAGAGAGTAGACTGGTTTGAGCTGCTCTCTGGAGCAACCTGAAAGACTGCCTTCAGGGTTTAGACATCCTTATCTCTGCTATCCCTCCTGCCCATTAAAGAGATACCCTTTTGGGAAAGCTCTGATCTAGCCGAGGCCTAATTTTACATATGCGGGGTAGGCAGGGGAAAGCAGAGGTTCAGTCACTTGTTCAAGGTCATTTAGCTTTGTGTTATGTGTAGTTGTTGGTCCTACAGCTTTACATTTTGGGTTATTTAAAAAATTGCTAGTACTTAAACTTTGATTTTGTAAAAATTAGTATATACTCAAAAATTAAAATACAGTTGAGTACAAAGTTAATTTTTGGAAATCCTGTCACACGCTTGTAATCCCTGGTTTAAATTTTAAAAGTAATACATGCCCCTCATCACCAGTTTTATTAAAGAAAATGTTGCATGTACAGAAAAATGAGAATAGTACAGTGAACAACCACATAACTTTTTCCTAGAGTCAACAATTAACATTTTTGCTGTAATTTTACTAAAGTATTTGATCCCAAATGCTTCAGCATGCATCTCCTGCAAGTTAAGACTTGCTTGCATAGCTACACTACACCTAAGAATATTACTTTTATAATATCCAATCAATTTTAAACTTACCTACTTCCCTCAAGCATATCTTTTATAACTTTTTTGCATCGAGGTATGATTAAGGTTTACATTACACTTTTTCATTTTAGTTTTGTAATCTAGAATAGACCTCATTTTTTCTCTCTTCCTGCTGACCTTTTGATGAACCCAGGTCAGTGGTCTGGTAGAATGGTCAAGCACTTGGATTTGTCTGATAGATTCTCATGGGTAGTTAAACTTGTCCCTTTAAACCTTTTATTTCCTGTGAATTGATAGGTATAGAGGTATGGTTGGGCTTATGTCAGTCATTTTTGGCAAGAATATGCCAAACTGATACTTCACATTGCAACACATAAGTAGGCACATATGTTGGGTAATTTCATCATTAGTAATAAATTTGATCATTTGGTTAAGGTAGTGACTGCCACATCTCTCTTGTAAAGGGATATTTTTTTCCCTTTGTGGTTAGTAGGTAATCTATTGAGTAATACTCGGCAAACAAAGCAGCCCTCACTGGAGGTTTCTTAGGCATTGGTGATTCTTGCCTGAGTCAGTTTTTATACAGGTTAGGGGTGTTACAAAATGGTAATTTTATTTTTCTTTCATACTTTCTAAATTTATTAGCCAGCACCTTTCTGTAAAAGGTCCATCTTGTCCTTCCTCAGTAAGTGTAGTCGTGGATTCCGGGATTCTTCCTCCTGTATTACAGTCATAGTCAATTTTTTATGCTATGATTTATTAGAAAGGACTTTTTCCCATAGTATTTAACTGAAATTTCAGATTAAATAGTATATATCATATGTCAGTGTTTAACTCTGTTTGGAATTTCTTTTTTATCTGCACATATATGAAGAACTTAGAATGTGTAGAAAGAAATTTGTGACTGCAATAGTAAACTTGATCACCATCATGCGTTAAAAAATGTTTCTGATAGGGGCTGGCCCCATGGCCAAGTGGTTAAGTTCGCACACTCCACTTTGGCGGCCCAAGGTTTCACTGGTTCAGATTCTGGGTGCAGACATGGCACTTCTCGTCAGGCCATGCTGAGGCGGCGTCCCACATGCTACAACTAGAAGGACCCACAACTAAAATATACAACTATGTACTGGGGGGATTTGGGGAGAAAAAGCAGAAAAAAAATGATTGTGATAAATTAAGAATTTAGAGTACGTATACTGATTGACAATAGTAAAATAACCAGAATGTTTCTACATTTTGCTCCCACAAGCATTTCCAAATTATGTTGCATTTGGGCAAATTATTAGAATCATTGGTCATAAGTCCCTTTTTGATGCTCAGATTGACCCCAAATTAGTGAAAATCCCTTTAATTGGCTTTTGTGTCTTTCTGACATATCCCCCTGAGATTTTTGAGTGTTTCCTTTTTCTTTTTGGTTTTATTAATTTTTTCTTCTTTTTTTTTGGTGAGGAAGATTCACCCTGAGCTAACATTTGTTGCTAATCTTCTCTTTTTGCTTGAGGAACATTGTTGCTGAGCTAACTTCTCTGCCAGTCTTCCTCCACTTTGTATGTGGGACACTGCCACTGCATGGCTTGATGAGCAGTGTGTAGGTCCACACTTGGGATCCCAATCTGTGAATCCTGGGCCACCAAAGCTGAGCATGCAAACTTAACCACTGCGCCACTGGGCTGGCCCTGAGTGTTTCCTTTCTTTCTGTCACAGGATGACCCAAACTCACCTTGTATTTTCCTCCTTCTAAACTCCTGGAATTAGCCATTTCTCCAAGGAACCCTTGTTCTTTTTAATATTTAGAAAGGAAGATTCAGGAGTTAGATGGCTCCTTGCTTTTGGGGTATCATTGTTTCTAGGGCATTTCTTTTTTTTTTTTTAATTGAGATATAATTGATATATAACATTGTGAAAGTTTAAGGTGTACAACATATGATTTGATACATTTGTATTGCAATATGATTGCCATTGTAGCATTAGCTAACACCTCTATCACATCATATAATAATTTCTTCTAGTGATGGGAACAATTAAGATCTAGTTTCTTAGGTAGCTTAATGTTTATAATACAGTTTTGTTGTCCATAATCACTGTACTGTGTATTCGATCTCTCTGACTTATTTATCTCCCACCCTTAAACAGTCATTCCCCTACCCCTGGTAACCACCATTCCATTGTTTTTGAGTTTGTTTTTTTAAGTTATTTATTTTTTATTGAGATATAATCTACATATAACATTATATTAGTTTCAGGTGTACGACATCATGATACTTAGCCATTCTTTTTTTTTTTAATGTTTTATTATTTTTTAAAGATTTTATTTTTCCTTTTTCTCCCCAAAGCACCTTTTCATGTACCTGTTGGCTATTCGGATGTCTCCTTTGGAAAAATGTCTGTGTTTAGTTCCTCTGCCCATTTTTTAATTGGATTGGGTTTTGTTGTTGCTGTTATAGAGTTGTATGAGTTCTTTAAAAATTTTGGGTATTGGGGGCTGGCTCCGTGGCCGAGTGGTTAAGTTTGCATGCTCCGCTCCGGCGGCCCAGGGTTTGGATCCTGGGCACACACATGGCACCGCTCGTCAGGCCACATTGAGGCAGCGTCCCACATACCACAACTAGAAAGACGTGCAACTAAGATATACAACTGTGTACGGGGGGGTTTGGGGAGATAAAGCAGAAAAAACAATTGGGGGTATTAACCTCTTATTAGTTACATGGTTTGCAAATATTTTCTCCTGTTCTGTAGGTTGCCTTTTCATTTTGTTTCTCTTGTTGTACAGAAGCTTTTAAGTTTGAGGTAGTCCTACTTCTTGATATATGTATATTTTTTTAAGATTTTATTTTTTCTTTTTCTCCCCAAAGCCCCCCGGTACATAGTTGTGTTTTTAGTTGTGGGTCCTTCTAGTTGTGGCATGTGGGATGCCGCCTCAGCATGGCTTGATGAGTGGTGCCATGTCTTTGCTGAGGATCTGAACCGGTGAAACCCTGGGCTGCCAAAGAGGAGTGCTCGAACTTAACCACTCAACCACAGGGCTGGCCCCAGGTTTTTTTTCTTTTGTTGTTTATACAAAAAATCATTGCCAAGACCAATGTCAGAATTTGATCTACTTCAAGTTAGTTTTTTTCCTGAGGAAGATTTGCCCTGAGCTAGCATATGTGCCATTCTTCCTCTATTTTGTATGTGGGTCGCTGCCACAGTGTGGCTGCTGACAAGTGGTGTAGGTCTGCACCCGGGAACTGAACCTGGGCTGCAGAAGTGGGGTACACTGAAATTAACCACTAGGCCATGGGACCGGCCCAGTGTTTTGAGTTATTTTTTGTGAGTGTTGTAAGATTAGGGGTCCAGTTTCATTTTTCTGCATGTGGTCATCCACTTTTCCCATCACCATTTGTGGAAGACTATCCTTTGCCCTTTGGATGTTCTTGGCTCCTTTATCAAATATTAGTTGGCTGTAAATGTGGGGGTTTAATTCTGGGCTCTCTATTCTATGCCCTTGGTCTATATGGTTGTTTTTATTCGAGTACTGTACTGTTTTAATTACTGTAGATAATTTGAAATCAGGAACTGTGATGTCTCTGATTTTGTTCTTTTAAATGATTGCTTTGGCTATTCATGGTCTTTCGTGTCTTTATACAAATTTTAGGTTTGCTTTTACTACTTCTGTGAAAAACGTCATTGGCATTTTGATAGGGATTGCATTGAATATATGTATATATGGCTTTGGGTGGCCTGTACATTTTAACAATATCAACTCTTTGAATCCATGAATGTGGAATGTCTTTCCATCTGTTTGTGTCATTTTTTATTTCTTCGAACAAAATCTTATAGTTTTTGTTGTACAGTCTAGGGCGTTTCATTAGATTCAAATAGGAAATGATTTTTTAAAAAATGAGTTCCTGTTGATATTTCCACTTTGAATATAATATTGAAGATTTTTAAAATTTTATGTTTACCTCATTTCTCTGCACCGAATCTGGATTCCTATTAATTTATTTACTTTATCTGATAATATATAAAAATAGCAATAAAATATTACTACTAACAGTAAGCCTACTTGGTAAAATTTCTTTGAGTTCTTTTTGTCCTGTAAAATATATCCCACTATAGGGGCTGGCCCCGTGGCCGAGTGGTTAAGTTCACGCGCTCCGCTGCAGGCGGCCCAGTGTTTCGTTGGTTCGAATCCTGGGCGTGGACATGGCACTGCTCATCAAGCCATGCTGAGGCAGCGTCCCACATGCCACAACTAGAAGGACCCACAACGAAGAATATACAACTATGTACCAGGGGGCTTTGGGGAGAAAAAGGAAAAAAAATAAAATCTTTCAAAAAAAAAAATATATCCCACTATACATCAAAGTATGTACAGGATTCTGTGTTCAGAAGTTAGTGAAATACTTGTTTTCACTGTGTTTTATGTTATCAGTTTGATAGTCAGGTTCATTTATTTCTCTTTGTGTTTGATTTTAGTTTTTTTAAATTAAATTTCAAACATAAGATATTTACATGGTTCAAAAATCAAAGCCATATAAAAGATATAATCAGCGAATCTTCATTCTGATTTCTATGCCTCCTACACCCTTCTCAACCACTCCCTTTAAAATAACCATTTTTATTATAGTTTGTGGCTTATCTTTCCTGTGTATCTTTTGCAAAAAGGCAACTATATATACGTGTGCTTATACATAACAACAAAAGTTAACATAGATAGAAATAAAAGTTTAAACAAAGGGTAGAATACTATATACATTGTCCAAGATGTTTATTCACCAGTCACCTACTCATGGCCATTCATTGCTATGACACATATTTGCTACAGTGAAGAATACTGTGCGTATGTTAGGTTGTTTATGTGAAGGTGTGTAGATTTCTAGAAGGACTCTTTTTTCAATAGAATTTTAAGTGAAATTCTCTCTGTAACCGCTATGAATCCAGATTATTTTCTCTGCGCATGTAAACATAGATGTGTCTGTGGGATAGAATCATGCTATTCAGAGTTCTGCAGCTTTTCACTCAGTGTCATAGGTATTGTGTTTAGCAGATTAACTATAAACCACAATTGCTTAGTATTTCTTAGATTGGATGTGCACGAGACAGTGTGTAATATTGTGTAGTGTTCTTCAGTTAAAGTGTGAAATAATTTTAAAGTTGGATCTTTACATGCCATTTTATAAGCTTTTTTTTCACTCTGCAGTATGTAGTGGATGTTTATGACAAAACTACATTTATGAAAAGGCTGTTTTACATGTTGGGTGGGATTCCATTGCGTGTATGTAGATAATCCTTGCACTGATGGATATTTAGGTTGTACCTAATATTTTAGTAATAGGAAAAATACTGAGAAGACCTTGTACAATCTTTGTTTCACACAGTTGCTATTTTCCTTTTTATTATTACAGCCATACCTTTGGTAAATTTTTTATTAGGTAATAGTTGTCTTGTAGTATATTACTTTCAAATGTCAGTACCCTTTCATGTACACTGTACACCATTGTTAAATTAAAAAATGCTGAGAAAAATAACTGTAGTAGAGTAATTGTTCGGAAGGATTTAGCGTACTGTTTTCACTGTTGAAATCTCAGTAGCATGATGATAACACATTCTCTGGTGTTTTTGGAAGAAGGGCCCATTTGTATGTTTTTAATAATGAAGATAGAGGGGCTGGCCCAGTGGTGCAGCGGTTAAGTTTGCACGTTCCACTTCAGTGGAACTAATACTAGAAACTGCATGTACAAATAGAATGATCCTGGGCTACAAATTCCTTATAGTTAAGGAGTATCTTGGAATATCAGGGTTTGTGGTCTTAAACTAATTTAACATCTAAACATTTTAGTGGAGAGCTGTTAAATAGTCACGATAGGTTTGCACTTACGTATTTTAATAAACATGGCCCAGAAATAAAGACATGGTGACCCAACTATATACACATTTATGAGGCTAAAGCTTAGTTGGAAGAGTCTTAACCCCTTGGTAGTGTATGCTACTGAGGCAGTTAAATTAAACATCTTATTGACTCCCATGTAATTGTTGTATCTGACTAGGAAAATTTTAGCGAGGTTTCATGCCACTTTGTAGAGTGAAAATACAGGTTACAAAATCCTAAACTTCAATTTAAAGCTGTTGTTCATTGAGTAAATATTTAGTGAGCTCCTACTATGGACCATGTAGTGCTTGTATAGTAAGTTGGTGAACAGTAGAGGATTATGATCACTTCCCTGATGGAAGTTACCTATGAAGAGACGGCCAAATATAAGTATATAACACGTGTCAGGTGATGTGATATGGAAAAGAGAATGAGGGGAGGGAGAGGGTTGCAGTTTTGAGGTCAGGGTGATCCACACTGAGAAGGTAACATTTGTGTAAAGACTTGAAGTGAGATAGTTAGCCATGTTGGTATCTGGAGGAAGAGCATTCCAGGCAGATGGATTAGCTAGTGCAGAGGCTCTAAGCTGCGAATGTGCCGGAGAAGCAGCCGAGAGGGTAGTGTGCCTAGAGAGAACTGAGCAAGGGGGAGAAAAGAATAGGAAACCAAAAGAGTGTCAGTAGCTGGATTCCACAAAGCTGTGCTTCTCCATAGGCCATTGTAAGGGCTCAGGCTTCCATTCTGAGTCAGTGGAGGGTTTTGAGCATAGGATGACCTGAGTTCTTATATTTGAAAAGTATTTTTCTCTGGCTGTTGAGAATAGACTGTTGGGGGTAGGAGTTGGAAGTAGGGATACGTGTAGTTAGGAGGCTAACTAAGATAGTAATGCAAGTAAGAGATGATGGTCCTTGGTTATCATAGCTGTGGAGGTGGTGGGAATTGATTGAATGCTGATTATAGGTAGAGCCAAAAGGATTTCTTGATAGATTGATAATGGAGAGTGAGAAGGCTCCCAAGACTTTGGCCTGAGTAACTTTAAGGATGGAGTTGGGGGCCGGCCCGGTGGTACAGTGGTTAAGTGCACACGTTCCTCTTTGGTGGCCCAGGGCTCGCCAGTTTGTATCCTGGGTGCGGACATGGCACCGCTTGGCAAGCCATGCTGTGGTAGGTGTCCCACATATAAAGTAGAGGAAGATGGGCATGGATGTTAGCTCAGGGCCAGTCTTCCTCAGTAAAAGGAAGAGGATTGGCATCAGATGTTAGCTCAGGGCCAGTGTTCCTCAGTAAAAGGAAGAGGATTGGCATCAGATGTTAGCTCAGGGCTAATCTTCCTCAAAAAAAAAAACCAAAAAAACGGATGGAGTTGGCACCATCTGAGATGGGGAAGACTTGGTATTAGTGGAATATCATTGAAGGGGAAGATCAGGAGCTCATTTTTGAACATGTTATTATGTTTGAGATGTTGGGTAGAAAATTAGATAACACAAATCAGGACACCATGAGAGAGGTTTGGGCTGGAGATAGAACTTTGAGAATTTTTGATGTAGATGGTGGTTTTTTTTTTTTTTTTTCCAGAAACAAAACCAATATATTTTATTTACTGTTTGAGGTAGGTTAAGTCAGACTTTCTGTGATATTCAGTTAACACAGACATGGAAGAAAGATCCAGAAGATTGATTATACATTTAACAAGAAACTCATAAAGAGAAAACAAAACAGATGTAGTTAATGTGACAATATAAAAAACAGTCACAGACAGCTCCGCCGAACTAAAGAAATATTAATCAGAAAAAGTTCACTAAGTACTAGCAAAATTAGTTAAAATAATCCTGTGTCTGAGAATTTCCTTAGGATAAATATATGTATTTTTTAAAATTTTTATTGAGTTTATGATAGTTAACAATTCTGTGAAATTTCAGTTGTACGTTATTGTTTGTCAGTCGTGTTGTAGGTGCACCCCTTCACCCTTTGTGCCCACCCCCCCACCCCTTCCCCCTGGTAGCCACTAACGTGTTCTCTTTGTCTGCGTGTTTAAATTCCTTATATGAGTGGAGTTATACAGAGATTGTCCTTCTCTATCTGGTTTATTTCACTTAACATAATTCCCTCAAGGTCCATCCATGTTGTTGTGAACGGGAGGATTTTATTCTCTTTTGTAGCTGAGTAGTATTCCATTGTATATATATACCATATCTTCTTTATCCAATCATCAGTGGATGGGCACTTAGGTTGCTTCCATGTCTTGGCTATTCTAAATAATGCTGCAGTGAACATTGGGGTGCATGGAACTTTTGGAATTGCTCTCTCCAGGCTCTTTGGATAGATACTCAGTAGTGGGATGGCTGGATCATATAGTATTTCTACTTTTAATTTTTTGAGAAATCTCCATACTGTTTTCCATAGTGGCTGCACCAGTTTGCATTCCCACCAGCAGTGGATGAGGGTTCCTTTTTCTCCACAACCTCTCCAATATTTGTTACTTTTTGTTTTGGTTATTTTTGCCATTCTGATGGGTGTAAGGTGATCTCTTAGTGTAGTTTTGATTTGCATTTCTCTGATGATCAGTGATGATGAACATCTTTTCATGTGCCTCTTGGCCATCCGTATATCTTCTTTGGAGAAATGTCTGTTCATGTCTCCTGCCCATTTTTTGATCGGGTTGTTTGATTTTTGGTTGTTGAGTTGTGTGAGTTCTTTATATATTACGGATATTAAGCCTTTGTCAGATATATGACTTGCAAATATTTTTTTCCCAGTTACTGGGCGTTTTTTTTTGTTTCAATCCTGTTTTCCCTTGCCTTGAAGAAGCTCTTTAGTCTGATGAAGTCCCATTTGTTTATTCTTTCTATTGTTTACTTTGAGAAGACATGGTGTCCAGGAAGATCCTTTTAATACTTATGTCAAAGAGTCTACTGCCTACATTTTCTTTTAGAAACCTTATGGTTTCAGGTCTTACCTTTAGGTCTTTGATCCATTTTGAGTTTATTTTTGTGAATGGTGAAAAACACTGGGTAATTTTCAGTCTTTTACATGCGGCTTTCCAGTTTTCCCAGCACCATTTGTTGAAAAGACTTTCTTTTCTCCATTGTATGCCCTCACCTCCTTTGTCAGAGATTAGCTGTCCATAGATGTGTGGTTTTATTTCTGGGCTTTCAATTCTGTTCCATTGATCTGTGCACCTGTTTTTGTACCAATACCATGCTGTTTTGATTACTGTAGCTTTGTAGTATGTTTTGAAGTCAGGGATTGTGATGCCTCCAGCTTTGTTCTTTTTTTTCAGGATTGCTTTAGCAATTCGGGGTCTTTTGTTGCCCCATATGAATTTTAGGATTCTTTGTTCTATTTCTGTAAAGAATGTCCTTGAGATTCTGATTGGGATTGCGTTGAATCTGTAGATTGCTTTAGGTAGTATGGACATTTTAACTATGTTTATTCTTCCAATCCATGTGCATGGAATGCCTCTCCATCTCTATTTTGTCATCCATTTCTTTCAGAAAAGCCTTGTACTTTTCATTGTATAGGTCTTTCACTTCCTTAGGTAAATTCACCCCGAGGTATTTATTCTTTTTGTAGCGATTGTGAATGGTATTGTGTTCTTGAGTTCTTTTTCTGTTAGTTCATTATTAGATTATAGAAATGCTACTGATTTATGTAAGTTGATTTTATATCCTGCAACTTTGCTGTAGTTGTTGATTATTTCTAAAAGTTTTCCAATGGATTGTTTGGAGTTTTCTATATATAAGATCATGTCATCTGCAAACAGCGAGAGTTTCACTTCTTCCCTCCCTATTTGGATTCCTTTTATTCCTTTTTCTTGCCTAATTGCTCTGGCCAAAACCTCCAGTACTATGTTGAATAAGAGTGGTGATAGAGGGCATCCTTGTTTAATTCCTCTTTTCAGGGGATGGCACTCAGTTTTTGCCCATTGAGTATGATGTTGGCTGTAAGTTTGTCATATATGGCCTTTATTATGTTGAGGTAGTTTCCTTCCTTTTTTTTTTTTTAAAGATTTAATTTTTTCCTTTTCTCCCCAAAGCCACCTGGTACATAGTTGCATATTCTTCGTTGTGGGTCCTTCTAGTTGTGGCTTGTGGGACGCTGCCTCAGTGTGGTTTGATGAGCAGTGCCATGTCCGTGCGCAGGATTCAAACCAGTGAAACACTGGGCTGCCTGCAGTGGAGCATGGGAACTTAACCACTCGGCCACGGGGCCAGCCCTGAGGTAGTTTCCTACTATCACCATTTTGTTCAGAGTTTTTATAATAAATGGCTGTTGGATCTTGTCAAATGCTTTCTCTGCATCTGTTGAGATGATCATGTGGTTTTTATTCCTCAACTTGTTGATGTGGTGTATCATGTTGATTGATTTGCGGATGTTGAACCATCCCTGTGTCCCTGGTATGAATCCCACTTGATCATGATGTATGATCCTTTTGATGAATTGCTGAACTCAGGTTGCCAAAATCTTGTTGAGAATTTTTGCATCTGTGTCCATCAGCGATATTGGCCTGTAGTTCTCCTTTTTTGTGCTGTCCTTGTCAGGTTTTGGTATCAGCGTGATGTTGGCCTCATAGAACGTGTTAGGAAGTGTTCCATCCTCCGTAAGTTTTTGGAATAGCTTGAAAAGGATAGGTGTTAAATCCTCTCTGAAAGTTTGGTAGAATTCCCCAGGCAAGCCATCTGGTCCTGGGGTTTTATTCTTTGGGATACTTTTGATTGCTGTGTCAGTCTGCTTCCTTGTGATTGGTCTGTTCAGATTGTCTGCTTCTTCTTGACTTAGCTTTGGGAGGTTATAAGTCTAAGAATTTATCCATTTCCTCTAGGTTATCCCTTTTGTTGGCATAAAGTTGTTCATAGTATTCTCTTATAATCCGTTGTATTTTTATGGAGCCTGTTGTTATTTCTCCTCTTTCATTTCTGATTTTGTTTATTTGGGCTTTCTCTCTTTTTTTCTTTGTAAGTCTGGCTGCAGGTTTGTCAATTTTATTTATCTTCTCAGAGAACCAGCTCTTTGTTTCATTGATCCTTTCTACTGCCTTTTTTGTTTCAATAGCATTTATTTCTGTTCTGATTTTTATTATTTCTCTCCTGTTGACTTTGGGGTTCTGTTCTTCTTTCTCTAATTCAATTACGTGTTATTTGAGGTTATTTGGCATTTTCCTTGTTTGTTAAGGTGTCCCTGTATTGCGATGAATTTCCCTCTTAATACAGCTTTTGCTGTATCCCATATGAGTTGGTATGATATGTTATCATTTTCATTTGTCTCCAGATAGTTTTTGATTTCTTCTTTAATTTCTTCAGTGATCCATTGCTTGTTCAGTAGTGTATTGTTTAGTCTCCACATCTTTGTGCCTTTCTCAGCTTTTTTCATGTAATTAATTTCTAGCCTTATAGCATTATGATCAGAGAAGATGCTTGTTATTATTTCAATTTTTTTTTAATTTGTAGAGGCTTGCCTTGTTTCCCAACATAATGGTCTATCCTTGAGAACGTTCTGTGTGCACTTGAGAAGAATATGTATTCTGCTGTTTTTGGATGAAGTGTTCTATATATATCTATTAAGTCCAATTGTTTTAGGTTTCATTTAATTCCACTGTTTCCTTGTTGATTTTCTGTCTGGATAATCTGTGCAATGATGTGAGTGGGGTGTTGAGGTCGCGTACTATTATTGTGTTATTTTTGGTATCTTCTTTTAGGTTTGTTAATGGTTGCTTTATGAACTTTGGTGCTCCTGTGTTGGGTGCATAGATATTTATAAGCGTTATTTCTTCTTGATGAAGTGTCCCTTTGGTCATTATATATTGGTCCTCTATGTCGCTCTTTACCTGCCTTATCCTGAAGTCTACTTTGTGTAAGTATTATGACACCTGGTTTCTTTTGTTTGCCATTAGCTTGGAATATTGTCTTCCAGCCCTTCACTCTGAGCCTGTGTTTGTCGTTGGAGCTGAGGTGTGCTTCCTGGAGACAGCAAATTGTTGGATCTTGTTCTTTAATCCATCTTGCCACTCTGTGTCTTTTTATTGGTGAGTTCAGTCTATTTACATTGAGAGTGATTATTGATGCATGAGGGCTTGATGCTGTCATTCTGTCATTCATTTTCCCGTTTTCCTGCATTTCCTTTGTTTCTTGTCCTTTGTGTTTTGGCCGACCCATTGACTTCTGCAGTTTCTTATGCTTGGTTTCTTAGCTTTTTCCTTATTTATTTTTTGTGTCTCTGTTCTGTTTTTTAGTTTAGTGGCTACCCTGAAGTTTGTATTCAGAATCTCGTGCATAACATAGTCCTTTTTCTGGTGGCCTCTTATTTCCTTAGCCTAAACTGATTCAGTCCCTTTCCTCCTCCCCTCCTAAGTTATTATTGTCATCTCTTATCCCTACTTGTGTTGTGAGTTTGTGGTTAGAGTGATAAGATTATATTTGTTTTTGGTGTTTTCCTTCTCTTTATCCTAAGGCTATAGTTGAATATTTGCTATCCTATTCTGATTCTGTCTGTGTCCTTTGTGTTTTGTTACCCCTTTCTCCCTTTTTTCAGGTGTGAGTGCCTTCTTGAGGATTTCTTGTGTGGGGGCAGTGTGTCTCGTGGCTACGAAGTCCTTTAGCTTTTGTTTGCCTGGGAAAGATTCAGTTTCTCCCTCATATCTGAAGGATATTTTTGCTGGATAGAGTATTCTTGGCTGAAGATTTTTATCCTTTAAAGTCTTGAGTATGTTCTTCCAATCTCTCCTAGTTTGTAAGGTTTCTGCAGAGAAATCCGCTGAAAGTCTGATAGGGGTTCCTTTGTAGGTTATTTTCTTCTGCCTTGCTGCCCTGAGTATTCTTTGTCTTTCATTGCCGCCAGTTTTACTACTATATGCCTTGCAGTAGGTCTTTTTACATTGACAAATCTAGGAGATCTGAAAGCTTCCTCCACACACATTTCTCTCTCAT
Source organism: Equus przewalskii (assembly GCF_037783145.1). NCBI lineage: Eukaryota > Metazoa > Chordata > Mammalia > Perissodactyla > Equidae > Equus > Equus przewalskii. Next base: position 10,440,825 of record NC_091833.1, on the reverse strand, counting down.
TCCCTAGATTTGGGAAGTTTTCTGCTATTATTTCTTTGAGCACTCTTTCTGCCCTATTCTCCTTTTCTTCACCCTCCGGTATACTGATAATTCTTAACTTGCATTTCCTCTTTGAGTTGGCTATTTCTCAGAGATTTTCTTCATTTCTTTTTAGTCTTAGTTCTCCCTCTTCCTCTTTCTGGAGCCATTCAACCTGTCTGTCTTCGATTATGCTAATTTTCTCCTTTATGTTGTCCACACGGGCATTCAGGGAATCCGTATTCTGTTTTATCTGATCCACTGTATTTTTCATCTCTGGTATTTCTGACTGATTCTTTTTATAGTTTCAGTCTTTTTTGTGAAGCAACTCCAGTACTCGTTGACTCGTTTCTCTGTATTTTCCTTTACCTCATTGAGTTTTTTGATGATAGCTATTCTGGATTCATTGTTGTCTAATTTACCTATTTCCAAGTCCTCAGGATATAATTCTGTGTTTTTATTGTTTTCCTTCTGGTCTGGAGCTTTTATAAATTGCTGGATGTTAGAGGAACGGTTTTTGCACATAGTGATATTATTTGGTTGCAGTTACAGCTTGTCGCCACTAGATGGGGGTGGATAGCCGCGTATTCTGAGCCCTCTGCCTACAGCCGAGATGGTGCAGCGCAGCCGGGGGCCGGGGAGGGAGGGGGCACTTTCTCTTGTAGGCAGACCTGGGTTTCTGGATCAGCTCTTGCTCTCTGGTTTCCTGGGGCCTTGGCTTGATGGGGTCCCCCCACGCAAAAGCTTTTGCCCCATTAGAGGGCTTCTGTCTAGGCTGAAGGGCGCTAGGGAGTCCTGGGTGATACCCCAGGTGTGTGACCCCTCCCCCACTCCTTCCCTCTCGGAACTTCCCGCGGCAGCAATCCCAGTCTTTAGGCTAGGGAGCGAAGAGCTCTCTTACCCCATTCCTTCTCCTCTCAGGGGGGCTCCAGCTTCTCTGTCCTCCATCATTCGGCTGCTGTGGGTCTCTGGCGTTTCCTGTGCTATTAGGATATTTTTTGTTGGAGTGTGGTTGCTCCTTTTTGTTGTATGTTGGAGGGGAGAGAGTCCCTAGTGAGTTCACTACACAATGACGCTGACGTCCTGTAGATGGGTGTTAAAGCCATAAGAATTAAGTAGATCGCCAAGAAAGTGAGTATAGAGAAGTCTAAGGAACCCAATACTGTGAGGTCGAAAAAGGAAGGGCCAGTAAATGACACTGAGAAGGAGAGACCAATGAAATAGCGATTTGGAAACAAAGTAACAAAAGTGTTTGTCTTGGAAGCAGTGGTAGGTCTGTCAGAGGCTTCTGATAGGGTGATCACATGACATGGTTTACGCTTGTGGTCTTGTTGTGAATTGTTAATGGTACTCCCTTTACTTTCAGAAGTATCCTAGTTTAGTTAGTAAATTATGTTGTCTTGCTACTAATAGATCTAATAAGATGAGGGCTCAGATGGGTCATTAGTTTAATGCATTAACTTGCTCATATAATAAAGATTGGCTTTTTGAAACTTGCATTACACTGGTATTTTTATCTTCCGCAGTTTTTAGATGCTAATGTGGAAACATTGTAGCCCTTGCCATTGGGCTCTTAGCAGAAGAGATGATAGAGTTGAAGTACCAAAATTTCAGTTCTATTTGAGAAATTCAGTTTCTTGGAAGGTCATTCAACATTTATTTTGAGAATTTGTGCTGTACATAGGTAAAATAATTAAAAAGGCTGTCAGAGCATCTGTTTCATAGTTTATTTTGTTGTTCTTCTGTTTCAGCATTTTTTTTTCTTTTAAAGATTGGCACCTGGGCTAACAACTGTTGCCAATCTTCCTTTTTTTCCCCCCTGCTTTTATCTCCCGAAACCCCTCCTGTACACAGTTGTATATCTTAGTTGCACGTCCCTCTAGTAGTGGGATGTGGGATGCCGCCTCAGTGTGCCTGATGAGCAGATCCGAACCCTGGGCCGCCGCAGCGGAGTGCGCGAACTTAACCATTCAGCCACGGAGCTGGCCCCTGTGTCAGCCTTTTTGGTATACGTTCTGAATAAGGAGAAACTTTCTATGTCTTGCAAACTCCTTTTTCTTTTGGTGAGGAAGCTTGGCCCTGAGCTAACATCTGAACCAATCTTCCTCTATTTGTATTTGACATGCTGCCACAGCATAGCTTGATGAGTGACGTGTAGGTCTGTGCACAGGATTCAAACTGGCCAACCCTGGGCTGCCAAAGTGTAATGCGTGCACTTAACCGCTATGACACCGGGCCATCTCCCCCAAACTCTTACCTATCATGAAATCTATTGCCCTTTCATATGTAATTATGTATAATAATTATTAGATGTTTGTAATAGTTTGAAAAATACCTACTGTTTGTGTAAATAACATACTTTGGATAATATAGTTTTAGCTGAACTCAACTTGCAAAAATTCAAAATACTGTGAATTAATATTTGGCACTAAAAATGAGTGTTTTAGTTTTAAACAAAGGGGTTCTGTTTTGACTCTGTTAACCATGCGGTTTTAATGATATGTTATCTGAAGGCATCTTAGCCAAGGACTGTCTGGATTTGAGTTCTTACTTAGAACTTGGAAGGGTTTTGAGTGGTTTTGAGGGCATTTTTTTCTGGAAACAACTTGTGTATAAGCTGTCTGGTTTAGCTTGGATGTAGAAATCCTGAAACAACCAATGTTATGTATATTTAGCTACATTCATTTTTCCTCTTGGTTCTTTGGCTGTTTTTACTGAAATCTCAAATAATCTATCTTTTCTTTTGGTGAAGAAGACTGTTGCTGAGCTGACACCTGTGCCAGTCTTCCTCTATATTTTGAATGTCGGACGCTGCCATAGCATGACTTGATGAATGGTCTGTAGGTCTGCACCTGGGATCTGAACCCATGAGCCCTGGGCGAGTGAAGCAGAGTGCACAGACTTAACCAGTACACCACTGGGCCGGCTCCTAGCATGTTATTCTAAACCTACTTGCCTTTACTGTGGAATTTTTCCCCCCCGTTATTTGTAAGTTTTGATCTAGAAAGTAAAGGTGGAAAATAAATGTATACTTGTGGGAAAACAACTTTCAAAGCTAAAGAAAGTGAAAAGGAAAGCTTCCGCACTTCGTGTTCCTATTCAGAGATATCTGTTATTAAGTTTTTAATTTATTCAACCCAAAAATTCTGTATCTTTTTTTTTTTTTTGAGGAAGATTAGGCCTGAGCTAACTGCTGCCAATCCTCCTCTTTTTGCTGAGGAAGACGTGCCCTGAGCTAACATCCATCCCCATCTTCGTCTACTTTATATGTGGGACGGCTACCACGGCATGGCTTGCCAAGCAGTGCCATGTCCACATCCGGGATCCGAACCGGCGAACCCCAGGCCACTGAAGCTGAACGTGTGCGCTTAACCGCTGTGCCACTGGGTCGCCCCCCCCTTTTTTTCCCTTAGTCAGCATCTTTACTGCAGCTTTACTTGATTCTTTTTTGGAGTGGGGGGTGGCCTAGGAAGATTGGCCCTGATCCAACATCTGTTGCTAATCTTCCTCTTTCTGCTTGAGGAAGATTGTCACTGAGTTAACATCTTTCTTGTCTTCCTCTACTTTGTATGTGGGACACCACCACCACAGCATGGGTTGATGCACAGTGTGTTGGTCCACGCTTGGAATCAGAACCCATGAACCCTGGGCTGCTGAAGCAGAGTGCCTGAACTTAACCACTGTGCCATCAAGGCAGCCCCCTACTTGATTCTTTTAAACAATTACCTATTTTGCACGTACCATAATTTATTTAAACAGTCACTTTTTGCTGTTGTACTCTTTCCTTTTGCTAAGATAAGCAAAACTTCAGTGAAAATCTTTGTTTCTTTGAGTTCTCGAGGCAGTATATCTGGAGGGATACCATCATAATAGTGGAATTATAGGTTCAAGGGTAGTGCAATAAACACTTTTTACAATATTGACAATTTGAGTTTCAGAAAACGTTGTAGCAGTTAATACTGTTGTTAACAGTCTGTCTTGTTTGCCCAGATTCTTGTTACAGTATGTCCTCAGATTTTGATTTTTGCTTGTCGTATAACAGAAAATATGCTGTCATTATAACATGAAGGAAATAACTTGCTCTAAGAATTTGTAGCAGGCAAGTTTAGTTATGTATAATTGATAAATATAAGCACAGTTTATCTGTAACTTCTCAAAAGATATCTTGACTCGTTCCCAAGCCTCTCCTACCCTTTTTTTTTATTGAGTTAATGATAGGTTACAATCTTGTGAAATTTCACTTGTACATTAATGTTTGTCATTCGTGTTGTAGGTGCACCACTTCACCCTTTGTGCCTACCTCCCACCCCACCTTTCCCCTGGTATCCACTAAACTGTTCTCTTAGTCCACATTTTTAAATTCCTTATATGAGTGGAGTCATACACAGATTATCCTTCTCTATCTGGCTTATTTCACTTAACATAATTCTCTCAAGGTCCATCCATGTTATTGCAAATGGAATGAGTTTGTTCTGTTTTGCAGCTGAGTAGTATTCCATTGTATATATGTACCACATCTTCTTTATCCATTCATCTGTTGATGGTCACCTAGGTTGCTTCCATATCTTGGCTAATGTAAATGATGCTGCAATGAACATTGGGGTACATAGGACTTTTGGGATTGCTGACTTCAAGTTCTTTGGATAGATACCCAGTAGTGGAATGGCTGGATTGTATGGTAGTTCTATTTTTAATTTTTTGAAGAATCTCCATACTGTTTTCCGTAGTGACTGCACCAGTTTGCATTCTCACCAGCAGTGGATGAGGGTTCCTTTTTCTCCACAACCTCTCTAACATTTGTTACTATTAGTTTTAGATATTTTTGTCATTCTAACGGGTGTAAGGTGATATCTTAGTGTAGTTTTCATTTGCATTTCCCTGATGATCAGCGATGATGAGCATCTTTTCATGTGCCTATTGGCCATCTGTATATCTTTGGAGAAATGTCTGTTCATGTCTCCTGCCCATTTTTTGATTAGGTGGTTTGATTTTTTGAGTTGTGAGAGTTCTTTATATATTATGGATATTAAGCCTTTGTCAGATATATGACTTGCAAATATTTTTTCCCAGTTAGTGGGGTTTTTTTTTGTTTCAATCCTGTTTTCATTTGCCTTGAAGAAGCTCTTTAGTCTGATGAAGTCCCATTTGTTTATTCTTTCAGTTGTTTCCCTTCTCTGAGAAGGCATGGTGTCTGAAAAGATCCTTTTAATACTGATGTCAAAGAGTCTACTGCCTACGTTTTCTTCTAGAAGCCTTATGGTTTCAGGTCTCACCTTTAGGTCTTTGATCCATTTTGAGTTTATTTTGGTGAATGGTCAATTTTCATTCCTTTGCATATGGCTTTCCAGTTTTCCCAGCACCATTTGTTGAAAAGACTTTCTTTTCTCCATTGTATGCCCTCAGCTCCTTTGTCAAAGATAAGCTGTCCATAGATGTGTGGTTTTATTTCTGGGCTTTCAATTCTGTTCCATTGATCTGTGCACCTGTTTTCATACCAGTACCATGCTGTTTTGATTACCGTAGCTTTGTAGTATGTTTTGAAGTCAGGGATTGTGATGCCTCCAGCTTTGTTCTTTTTTTTTTCAGGATTGCTTTAGCAATTTGGGGTCTTTTCTTGGCCCATATGAATTTTAGGATTCTCTGTTCTATTTCTGTAAAGAATGTCATTGGGAGTCTGATTGGGATTGCTTTGAATCTGTAGATTGCTTTAGGTAGAACGGACATTTTAACTGTGTTTATTCTTCCAATCCATGTACATGGAATGTCTTTCCATCTCCTTATGTCATCATCCAATTCTCTTAGAAAGGCTTTGTAATTTTCATTATATAGGTCCTTCACTTCCTTAGTTAAATTTACCCCAAGGTATTTTATTCTTTTTGTTGCGATTGTGAATGGTATTGTGTTCTTGAGTTCTTTTTCTGTTAGTTCATTATTAGATTGTAGAAATGCTACTGATTTATGCAAATTGATTTTGTACCCTGAAACTTTGCTGTAGTTGTTGATTACTTCTGAGAGTTTTCCAATGGATTCTTTGGGGTTTTCTATATATAAGATCATGTCGTCTGCAAACAGCGAGAGTTTCACTTCTTCCCTCCCTATTTGGATTCCTTTTATTCCTTTTTCTTGCCTGATTGCTCTGGCCAGGACCTCCAGTACTATGTTAAATAAAGTGGTGATAGAGGGCATCCCTACCCTTTTTTTTAAGGAGATGTGGATGAGAACATAGGTAGAACGTTTGTTTTGTATAAAGAAAACAGAACAAAACAGAGTAGTCTTTCTACATTGTTAAAAATTGTTAAAGATAAAGGTTTAAATGCCCTCACCAAGGGGTTTTTAAGCTTAATGAATTTTCTGTACCTTACGTGGTGAGTTCTGATTGTAATGAAATGAGCAGATTTCAGAACAGAAAGCTATGGATAAGCTTCTTCCTTGTATCCGAAAATTTTTGTGTTCCAGCAGCAGTACTTGGTGAATTCTTAGGGAAAAAACTTGTGGGGTGTTTTTTTGTTTTTTTCTTTATTTGGTAATACAGAATAGGTCCTCTGATTCAGCAGGTGGTTGCAATTAAACTGATAAGCATCCTGTCATTTTAGCTGTATTGCTGCTTTCAGCTTTCCTTTCTAAATGCTTCTAGTAAAAAGTTTGAACAATGCAGGAAAGGATTGGGGTTCTAGATCCTTTATTTGCCTTTAAATCAGCCATTCAGATACCTAAACAGACATTTTAAGGTACAACTTGAAGACTAAGCTCTCTGATTCTGAAGTAGTACATAAGAAGTAAAGTGAACAAACGAGATCTTGTAAATAAGTTGTAATTAGTGTGGGAAGAGGGGCTGAAAATGTTAGGTGTTTCTTTCCACAAACTCTAATTTTAATTAAGTACTTTCCTGATGTTTCTAAAGGGTATAGAATAAATAATCATTTTGAAATTGATAAAATAGAAATGTCAAATATTACAGATTGTCTTGCTAAAATAGAAATTTTTTGGAGGCAGGGATAATTTTTTTTTTTCAATATTGGCCCTGCCCAATTTTAAAACTTGGCATCTTTTTTTCTGTGAGGAAGATTGTCGCTGAGCTAACGTCTGTGCCAGTCTTCCTCTACTTTACATGGGATGCTGCCGCATGTGGCTTAACAAGTGGTGCTAGGTCTGCACCTGGGATCTGAACCTGTGAAGCCTGGGCTGCGGAAGCAGAGCATACGACCTTAACCATGACGCCACCAGGCTGGCCCCCGAGCTTGGCATCTTTTATCAATAGTAGTTGAGATATCTGAATTTTATTTTAAAGTCCTTACTGGTATTTTGGGTACTAAGATGGAGAGATGAAGGTTATTTAACTTTTTTTTTCCTCTAATAAAAAGGTAACTAATCTAAAAGTCTGATTTTATTTATTTATTTTTAAACAGGTGCCATGTTTCAGAACAGACTAAGACTCCTGGTAAAGAAGAACTGAAGACACTGTACAGACATCAGATATAGGCTAATTACAAAGAAAGCATTAACCTGCCTCTGAGGTGACTAAAGGGGAATAATGGTGATTTTGCGCCGGGCTCGGCCGCCTGCTTCCGCCCCAACCAGCAATGAATCTTGACTCGCTCTCGCTGGCCTTGTCTCAAATCAGCTACCTGGTGGACAATTTAACCAAGAAAAACTACCGAGCCAGCCAGCAGGAAATACAGCATGTAAGTAACCTAGTCAGAAAATCTAAGTACCATTAAGGGAATGAGTATGCAGTGGAAAGAAAGTTTGTATGGGTGTGTTGCGTGAAAAGTATCTAATTTTTGCCCCTTACTTCAAGTGATTTCTCTTCAGCTTAATATATAAAAGAGATCTTATCCCGGTTCTTTTTTGAGGGGGTTCACAGATTTTTGTTTTTTTGTTAAAATTATGAAATATTTGTTTTGATCTAATCCTATTTTTTCCTTAATACTTTTTTAAAAAATTGAGATAAACTTCACAAACTATAAAACTCACCCTTTACAATGTAAAATTCTGTAATTTGTAGTTGATTCACAAAGTCGTTCAACCATTACCATCAAACTCCAGCATATTTTCCTCACCCCAAAAAGAAATGCCTGAATCCATTTGCAGTTGCTCTCCATTTCCCCTCCCTCCAGCCCCTGGCAACTGCTAATCTACTTTCTGCTTCTATGGATTTGCCTTTCTGGACATTTCATATAAATGAAATCATCCCATATGTGGCCTTCAGTTGTCTGCCTTCTTTCACTTGGCATGATGTTTCAGGTTTCATCCATGTTGGAGCATGCATCAGTACTTCATTCCTTTTTATGGCTGAATAAAAGTCCATTGTATGAATATATTCCACATTTTGTTTAACTGTCAGTTGGATATTTAGGTTTGTTTCCACTTTTTTGACTCTTATGAATAGTGTAGCTATCAACATTTGTTTACCAGTTTTTGGGTGGATGTTTATTTTCAGTTTTTAGGATATATACCAAAGAATGGAATTGCTGGATCATATGGTTACTCTATTTTTACCTTTCTGAAGAACTGCCAGACTGGTTTTCAGAGCATTGCATCACTTTTCATTTCCACAAGCAGTGTATGAGGGTTCCAATTTTTTTTCATCCTCACTAACGCTCATTGTTGCCTGTCTTTTTGCCTTTAGCCCTGCTAGTGGAAGTGAACTGGTATCTCATTGTAGCTTTGATTTATAGATAATGCTGTTGAGCATCTTTTCATGTGCTTCTTTGTACATCTTTGGAGAAATGTCAATTCAAATCCTTTGCCCTTCCCTCCCCCTCCATCTTTTAAAATTACTGTTCTCCAGTGTAGATTTGACTTGTAGAGTATTTCATTCAATCTTCGTGAAAGTTAAATAGTATACTATACCTTAGTTTTAGTGATTGTACCCCCTTCCCATTTATAAATCAAATGGAGTATCACACTTAGAATTCTTCATATTGTTAAAGCATAATTTAGCTGTATGACCCTGGTTAACTTCTCCAAACCTCCTTTTCTTCATCTGCAAAATAAGGATAAAAACAATAAAATTTGCAGGACACCTTGTTGTGATTAAATGAAATTAAATAGAGTACGTAACACAGTTCCTGTCTCAGCATTAAAAAAGTGCTAATTCTCCCTCTATAGTATAAATTATAGTTACTACGTAAAGTAGTTAGTACACAAATAGAAACTTGTAAGTGAAATAGGTGCTTAATTATTTGAGCTAAATCTAAGGCTTGAGAGGGTTTGTATGGAACTATTTCCTTGTCTTTTTGGGGTGTGTGTAATGTGTGCATGTAGCAGTTGTGGTTGTGGTTTAATGTGATTTTTAAAATAGATAGCATATTAACCTGATTACCCTAGGTACCCATTTCTCCTACCAACAGGCAACCAATGTTGGCTATTTCTTCATTGTCCTTCCAAAGATATTTGCATATAGAAAATGGGAAGATATTTCCCCCATTTCATATGGTGGCGTATAGTAGATATTGTTCTCCATCTTTTTGTTTTGTTTTGTTTTCAATTTACCAGTCTGTCTTGGAAATCATTCCTTATCCATACGTGAAAAGTCTCTTCATTCCTTTAAGGCTGCATAGTAAACCATTGTCTGGATGGATCATAATTTACACTTCACTGTTGATGGACACTTAGGTTATATAAGAGTTTTTGTGTGTGTGTGTGTGTGTGTGTGTGTGTGTGTGTGTGTGCGTGCTCACACACTGTGGACAGTGTTGTTACAAGGTAGTTCCTGCCTATATATGTTGTTGTATTTGTAGGATAGATGCTTAGAAATTGAAGTTTGGACAACTTTTCCAGTTTACTTTCTAATGGAAAAGCTCTATCCTTAGAATTATCTAGTATCTATTTGATTCCCCCCCTTTGTACTGTTTCTCTGGTACATTGAAATATCACCAGGTATGTATGCTTATGGAGTTTACTGCTTTGATGAATTATAGTGCTAAGTTCATTGTTTTAATACCTTCAGTGGTCCTCTTACTACAGAACAAAATCCAACCTCCTCAGTCTGAGTTTTTTTTTTTTTTTAATTTCTTTAGCTGAGGAAGATTCACCCTGAGCTAACAGCTAACATCTGCCACCGATCTTCCTCTTTTTGTATGTCGGCCCCTGACAGACAAGTGGTGTAGGTCCACAGCCTGAACTGAATCTGGGCCCCTGAAGCAGAGTGGGCTGAATTTAACCACTAGGCCACCAGGGCTGGCCCATCATGGCCCTTTAAGTTCAGTTCTAAATGCTGTTTCTGGAATTCTCATCTTTCGAGAACCAAATCTAATACCACCTGTCCAGTGAAGACTTAACCCCTTTTTTCCTTTATTTGAATTAATTCCTTAGGGTAAATTCTGAAAGCTCTGTTGGTCAGAGTGTGACCTAACAATTTCATGCAGCTGCTATTTAAGCATCTGCCGTGTACCACACATTATTTTTTTGGCAACTTTTTATTGAAATAAAATGTATACACAGAATAATTTCCCAAATTATAAGTGTGCAGATAAATTTTCATAAAATGAACATATACCTATTATAACCATGCAGATTAAGAAAAGTGATACTAGCGTCTCAGAAGCTCCTCGTTTAGTTGCTGAACATATCACTTAGGCACTCAGCAGTTTCACTTCTACGTATATACCAAACAGAAAGGCACGTGCACGTTCATCATAAAACGTGTATCTCAATAGCCCCAAGGTGGAAACAACCCGTGTCTATCAACAAGGTATACTATGAGGCATTGAGACTATTATGTGGAACAACATGCCTTGATCTTACAGTGTTGAGTGAAAAATGCTGAGTATTCCATCAGTTCAGTCATTCTATTTGTACAGTCAGTTCTCTGATCTTCATAGCAATTGTTCAAGCATTTACAATGTTCCAGGTGTTATTTCTAATGTGATATTACATCAGTTCTCACATTCTCACTTCAGTGGTGCAGGGTGGGTAGTATTGTTCCATTTTACACTGAGGTTCAAAGACATTAAGTATTTTGCCCACTGGTATTCTGCCTGAAAATGGCAGATAGGAGATTTGAATCCACAACATTCCTGTGTTGAATCTCTTTATGTTGTTCCTGAAAGACAAAGAAGTAGAAGAAAATTAGAGACAGGATTGTAAGGTCTCCTAGTCTCAAGTTTGGCTGCGCCTGACAGCCCCTACTCTAAAACGTCTTCCACTCTGTTCTCAGAGTGACCTTTTGAAAATGTATAGCTAGTAGTCTCTTTGAGGTTTTAAAATCTTTTGTTCGTCTCTGTCCCACTCAGTAAAGCCCAGACTCCTGACTGTGCCTATGTTGCTGTTCTTTGGAAGCAGACATGAGACAGTTTGGAATGCAGGTTATTTATAACGTTTGAATACCTGTAGGGGGAGGGGAAAAGACTGGCGACAGAATTGGGCAGAAGGAGAACTGTGGTGGAAACACAACAAAACCCTGGCCAACTCCATGGGGAATTCTGCAACGGATATCAAAGTTGTCCCACAATGGGCCCAAATGGCCAGGCCTTTACATCCCTTAGGATTGTATGAAGGCTACCTCAGGAGGGTGTGTGCCCTTGGATAATATGACTCCAGCTGAGACAAACCTTAAAGGCGGTGACTGCTGGGGCAGTTAGAACTTCTTGCAAGTGGGGAATCTGGTGGCACTGTCTGACTTTACCCCAGCAAGCCTCTGCATGATCTGGTCAGCTTAATACTGAATTACTAATTGGTTTGATCATCTTCCCCACTCCCAAGACCTTGAGATATTGGACTATCCTTTAGTTTGTCTCTTATACCTAACATTTAGTAAGTGTTCAAATGCAATTGGAATGAATAAATTATTTAGTAATTAATTTTGAAGGTAAGGGTTAGAATGCATGGTTTCACCTAATGGCTGAGGTTTCTCAGTGTCTACAGATTTTCTTTAGAAAAGTAAATTTTGTGTCTTTAACAGTACCTTTGCAGACAGCCCCCTCTCTTCTATTACTTCTAGAAGGATTAGGAATTTAGAACTGGAGTGGGAGCAAGGTTCTAGTTCTTGGCTCTGTCTTGATTTCCTTTGGTGTTAGGTAAAGACTTGTGATTCTTGGATGCTTAGTATATTTTAGTGCCATGCTTTGTTGTGGCTTAGTCTGATCAGATTTACTATCTTGGCTGGGATCATGTTCCCTTTGTTATTTATCCTAGTGACAAATGGGAAGAAGGAATATTTATCGAATTTATTATATATATGGGTTCACTAAACATGAGAGCTAGCTATTTATTACCATTATGTAGATTAAAAAACAGGGCTAGAATTTAATTTGTCCCATTAGTCAGGATTTTGTGATGTTCTTTAAAGATTAACCCCTGTAGTTATGCTTTCCTTTAAAATACTCATCATTATGAAAGAAATTATACAAGTAAAATAAAATTAAATCAACACTAGTTTTTCTACTCAGCTTCTTAGCATTTTGGAGTGTTCTTTGATTTTGCATTAAAAATAGTTGTTCTAGGGGCCGACCCTGTGGTCTAGTGGTTAAGTTTGGTGAGCTCTGCTTTGGTGGCCCGGGTTCAGTTCCCAGGTGAGCACTACCACACCCTTTGGTGGCCATGCTGTGGTGGTGACTCACAAAATAGAGGAAGATTAGCACAGATGTTAGCTCAGGACGAATCTTCCTCAGTAAAAGAAAAGAAAGAAAAGTTCTATAAAAACATTTTTTTTTTAAAGATTTTTTTGGGGCTGGCCCGGTGGCACAGCAGTTAAGTTCGCATGTTCCGCTTCTTGGTGGCCTGGGGTTCGCCGATTCGGATCCTGGGTGTGGACATGGCACCACTTGGCAAAAGCCATGCTGTGGTAGGCATCCCACATATAAAATAGAGGATGATGGGCATGGATGTTAGCTCAGGCCCAGTCTTCCTCAGCAAAAAGAAGAGGATTGGCAGTAGTTAGCTCAGGGCTAATCTTCCTCAAACAAACAAACAAAAAAAAGATTAAAAAAAATTTTTTTTAATTATTTTATTTTGTTTTTTAGGTTTTTCCTTCTCCCAAAGCCCCCCACTACATAGTTGTATATTTTAGTTGTGGCTCCTTCTAGTTGTGGCATGTGGGACGCCACCTCAGCATAGCTTGATGAGCAGTGCTAGGTCCGTGCCCAGGATCCACACCTGTGAAACCCTGGGCCACTGAAGTAGAGTGTGCAAACTTAACCATTGGGCCACGTGGCCAGCCCCATAAAAACATTTTATATCCTGTTCTTTAAATGATATAATCTCTAAATATAATTTAAAAAATTATAAATGTAAATTTATAAAACCAAAATTTTAAATTTATTAAATTAATAAATAAAATTTATAGTAAAAGTTTTATTGAAGATAATCTTGGGGCTGGCCCTGTGGCCGAGTGGTTAAGTTCACGTGCTCCACTTCGGCAGCCCAGGGTTTCGCCGGTTCAGATCTTGGGCGAGGACATGGCGCTGCTCATCAGGCCATGTTGAGGTGGTGTCCCACATGCCACAACTAGAGGGACCCACAACTAAAATACACAACTATGTGCTGGGGGGATTTGGGGAGAAAAAGCAATTAAAAGAAAAAAAGAAGATTGGCAACAGTTGTTAGCTCAGGTGCCAGTCTTCAAAAAAAGAAAAGATAGTCTCAAACACAATGAGTAGAGTAGTACAATATAACCCCCATGAATCTGTCATCTAGCTTCATTTTAAGCTATGACCAGGCTGTTTGATCTAACCCTTCCCCTCAGTTGTTTTAAAGCACAGTCCAGACATAATTTCATCTCTTCATAATACCATTTTAACATCTTTAAACAAAAAAAGCACAATACTTCCTAAATATCAAATATCCAGTTAACAGTCACATTTCCTGTTTGCCTTATATTAAAAAAAATCTTAAAACTTTTGGTTTGAATCAGGATTCAAATAAAATAAATCAGTTTGTCTCCTGGGCCCTTATTAAGTCTTATTTATTTATTTATTTATTTGTTTGTTTGTTTATTTATTTTTTGCTGAGGAAGACTGGCCCTGAGCTAACATCCGTGTCCATCTTCCTCTACTTTATATGTGGGATGCCTACCACAGCATGGCATGCCAAGTGGTGCCGTGTCTCCACCCGGGATCTGAACCGGCGAACCCCGAGCTGCTGAAGCAGAATGTGTGGACTTAACTGCTGTGCCCCCGGGCCGGCTGCTGTAAAACAACTTTTATTCAAAGAATAGTTTAGTCTTATTAAAAATACGTTGTATGTTGAAATGAATTCAGTGCTTACTGTCTGTCCTTTTGCTGCAGTTTCTATATTCCTGAAAAAACTTTATTTTCATTTGTTTCTTTTTTGGCTGTAGATCATTGTCAGCAGATTTGTTTCATTGAGAACTTGGGTGCTGTTACCCGGATTCTTTCATGCTTAAGGATATATCATTTTTATTTGGAGTCGATTATCACAAGATATGAAATTCTTGGGTCAAGTTTGTTTCCCCCTAGTTGTGTAAATACTGCTCTCCATTATTCTTCAGTAACATCAAATGCCAGAAGCTCCCTGGCTTCTTCCTCCTCCTCTTTCCTCTCTCTCCTTCCTCATGCATTTTAGGTAACTTTTCTTGCCTGCATCTACTCTTAACCTCGATATCCCCATAAATTTTCTTTTAATTAGAGTTCACTTCATGTGTATACGTTTTGATTATTCTGTTATTACCTTTTCTTGTGCTATGGTATACCTTTCAATGTTTCAATTCAAATATTTATTTCAGGGATATTTTTCTTCTTTTCTTTGAATGGTTTTCTTTGTCATTTCTTCTCTTGTGGATTGAGGTATATTAATTTTATTAGGTGGTTATCATTTCTGTAAAATTTTTGCCTTAGTTCTTTCCTAAGCCCTGCAAACTTGCTTTCATTTCCTTCTGTTATCTTATTTTTGAACTAGTGTGTCACCTTTTTGAGGACTTTCCCCCTTAAAAAACAAAAATTTCTACCATTTCTTTGAGGGTATGGAATACTATTTGAACTCTTCTTGTTTGTTTATTGGGTAAGTTCTTTGAAATGTATGTTCTTCACCTGTCTTGTTTCTTTGCTTTGTTTATTTTACAGGTTCTTGAAATAGGGACTTTTTGCTTGTCTTTGAATCAGTGCAATTATTTACTCACATTTAAATAGTCTTAGGAATACTTGAGGGCAGGAAAGTGTCTTGGGGTACTTCACCATTTCTGTTTTCAGATTTGGTAATGGTTTCCTCATTCTTCTCCAGCATTCTTCTTTGTTCACAGACGTTAAATGTGGCACCTTGAGCTTGATTGTTCGTCTATATCTCTCTCCCTTGCCATTCTGCAATTTCTTTGTGTTGATCTGGGTCTCTAAATGGACAGTCTGTCCTTTTTCATGGCCCATTTGTGCCCCCAATTCATCACCTGAACAGAGAATAATTATACATATTTTGGGACGTTTATCAATTCTAGACATTTTTATTTTTGGATTTATCAGTCCCAAGTAGAAGTCTGCATTTGGCTTGTCATTTGAGTTGGTAAGAATGAGCTCTTTGCCATATTTCTCTGGACCACTTCTTAAAAGAGAATGTATTATTGAAGATGTAATTTTAAAAAAAAATTTGTTATTTGAGAGACTAGAGTAGAAAAAGGTGGTCTTAGTTCCACCATCTTTTACTTAGGAATTCAAAATTTTATCCTTAATTTAATGCTTTTTTTGTTAGAAGAAACCCTTCATAGTTGCAAAAATTTTTCATGTTCTTTTCAAAATATTAAACTGTTTTGAATACATGCACTATTTTTCATAAAGTATTCACAAAGTATTCATACAGATAAGGCAATAAGAACCTGGAATTTTTTTTGAAGAAGAAGATGATTAACCCTGAGCTAACTGCTGCCAGTCTTCCTCTTTTTGCTGAGGAAGACTGGCCCTGAGCTAACATCGTGCCCATCTTCCTCTACTTTATATGTGGGTTGCCTACCCCAGCGTGATGTGCCAAGCAGTGCCAATTCCGCACCCGGGATCTGAACTGGTGAACCCTGGGCTGCCGAGAAGCGGAACATGCGAACTTAACCGCTACGCCACTGGGCTGGCCCCTGGAATGAATATTTTTAAGGGTTAGAATATGTTCAGCAAGCTTAAGAAATATGAATGAAGATGCTGATGCAAACTTGTTTGTATGGAGCATATGTATATTTTGAAACAGTCTGATTATTCTGGTTGCTATAACTATAATCATGGTAGTGTAGAGAGTTACTGTCTTCAATTTAAATTTTAAAATCTAGTATTTTATAATTGTATGGAATCCTGAGTGTTTTTGGGACCTTTGAGATCATCTGTTGGGCTAGATTTTGTATTTTTCTTTATATAAATCTTTTTGAGCTTATGTGAAAATCCACATATATATATATATATATATATATATATATATGTGGGTGTTTTTTGCGTGGGTGTGAGGAAGATTGGCCCTGAGCTAACATTTCTTGGCAGTCTTCCTCTTTTCGCTTGAAGAAGATTGTTGCTGAGCTAACATCTGTGCTAATCTTCCGCTATTTTATGTGGGATGCCTACCACAAGCATGGCTTGTCAAGCAGTGCCATGTCCGCACCCAGGATCTGAACCGGTGAATCCCAGGCCTCCAAAGCGGAACGTGTGCACTTAACCGCTGTGCCACCGCACCAGCCCCTATTTTTTTTTTTTTAAATAGATAGGCTTTTTTTTTTAAAGGTTGGCATGTGAGCCAACAGCTGTTGCCAATCTTTTTTCTTTGTTTTCTGCTTTTTCTCCCCAGATCCCCCCAGTACACAGTTGTGTATTTTAGTTGTGGGTCCTTGTAATTGTGGCATGTGGGATGCCGCTTCAGCGTGGCCTGATGAGTGGTGCCATGTCCGCACCAAGGATTCAAACCAGCGAAACCCTCGGCCGCCGAAGCAGGGTGTGGGAACTTAACCACTCGGCCACGGGCCCAGCCGCTAGTTACTTTATTTTTAATACAGCCTAAAGATTTTGCTGTCACATTGTAAGATAGTTACTTAACTAAAGCTTTGAATTATTTTAGTGGTCTCCACTGCCCAATGAGTGGAGTGGTCTGAATTTTAAGTAAAAATATATAGGACTTAATTTTACAGGAGCAATAAAATCTTATTTCAACATCTTTGCAACCCAATCATGTTTTTAAAATACCACTTGTTTTAGAAGAAAAAAATAGTTGCTCCTAATGAAGGGCAGCATGGTATCACAGAAGGAATATTGCGTTCACCCAGCAACCATAAAACACACCATTTAATTCCACCACCAGCCGGCAAGTTATGTGTGACATTTGTCTTTAGTCGCTCCAACCTTGATTTTTAAAAAAAATCTTATCTGTGATAACATGGTATTGTTTGTCTTATATATATTTCTTAGGGTTGTTGTGAAGATTAAGTGGCTGTAAAAGCAATTGTAAAATTATAAAAATATTATATAAATAAATGTAAAGGATAAGAAGGGATATTTGTAAACTTTTGCTGATCCTGATTAAAACAAAAACTTAGAAGTTTTTTTGTTTTGGTTTTTGGCCATTGACAGTCTGATGGAAAGTCCCTTCCATTTTTTAGGTTGGTGTAACAGCACCAGATAAGTTAGTATGTTCATTAACTGTCATCTGATCCCCTGACTCCCTCTGGCCTTTTTGTGTTTGTGTACTGTTTAACTTCTGCCTCAAAGGCTGTTCCTCCAGCTCTATCTGGTTGTCAACTTCAATGTTTTAAGTCTCAGCTTACATTTTACATCTTTAGGGAAAGTCTTTCTGTGGTACCTCCCCCCTCCCATCAATATCACATAGCCCTGTTTCATTTTCTTCATATGACAGTTAATATTATCAGAAATTCTTTACCTATACTTTTCTTACCCCATGAAAACATCCTTCGTGAGAGTTATGGAACTCACTGGTCTGTACTGCTGTGTTTGCTGTACCTTGTATTGTATCTAGTATGTTCTCAACATGTATTTGTTAAGCCAGCTACTCTTGCTCTTTTGAGGGAGAGCTCTGGTTAGTTGAATCATTGGTGATTCTAGTCTTAATTAATTTTTTTTTAAAGATTTTATTTCTTTCCTTTTTCTCCCCAAAGACCCCCGGAACGTAGTTGTATATTCTTCGTTGTGGGTCTTTCTAGTTGTGGCATGTGGGATGCTGCGTCAGCGTGGTTTGATGAGTAGTCCCACGTCCGCACCCAGGATTCGAACCAACGAAACACTGGGCCGCCTGTGGCGGAGCGCACAAACTTAACCACTCGGCCACAGGGCTAGCCCCTAGTCTTAATTATTTGAATTGGCTATTTAATATCTTCAGCATTCAAGGCGATAGGAAAAAACAATCTTTTGCCTTTGTAGAACTTAAGGAATGATAAGAACCTACAAAACCAATACATTGTGAATAGGTTCATAGTAATCTTTATAGATGCAGAGGTTCTTACTGATTATCAAATTATACAGATTTTAACTTCTATGTATGTATGTATGTATGTATGTATTTATTTATTTATTGAGGAAGATTAGTCCTGAGCTAACTGCTGCCAATCCTCCTCTTTTTGCTGAGGAAGACTGGCCCTGAGCTAACATCATGCCCATCTACCTCTACTTTATATGTGGGACGCCTACCACAGCATGGTGTGCCAAGCGGTGCCATTTCCGCTCCCGGCATCCGAACCAGTGAACCCTGGGCTGCCGAAGCCCGGGCCGCCGAAGCACAACGTGTGTACTTAACTGCTGTGCTGCTGGGCCGGCCCCTAAATTTTAACTTTTAGATGTTTGTGGGACAGTGTGAAAATTGGTCATACTTAACTACCACACTTTCTGGATGGGGAAAACTGAAACTGAAATAAGTTAACTTAGCCAGCTGTCACTTAATTATTATGATACAGTCGAGAGACTGTAGGCTTTGGAGGTGGGCTATGAATCCTTCCTCCTCGACTCATACACTAGTGGATTTTAGGCTGCTGGAATCTGTTTTAAGTGTTCACCTCCTCATCTATAAAATGGGAGTAAGTTTTGGCAGAGTTGTTGAAGATTAAACTGAGAAAGCTCGGTACCATATCTAGTCTAAAGTAGGTAGTTAAATATTTATTATTTATAATGTAGCATTTAATAAGCAAGTGATTACTCTCCACATACAATGTGTTAAGCTCTTTTGTAGACTAGATGTGAGGAAGTCAACACAACTACATGAATTCCCTCTTCTCATGCAACTTAAAAATCTAGTGAAGGACGTGGAAAATAAATTATCAGGTGGTGATAAGTGCTATGGAGAAAAGTAAAGCAGGGTAATAGGTGATGATGGGTCAGGTCGTGTTGCTGTTTTTGGGAGGGTAGTTATGAAAGGCCTCACTGATGAGGTGACTTGAGAGCAGAAACCTAAAGGAAGTAAGAGCAAACCATGTGTAGATATTTGCAGCTTTCTTGTATAGGAAATAGCAAGTACAAACACTGGTAATTTTGAGAAACACCAAGAAACTAGTGGCGCGTGGGGTAGCATCTACAGTACTGAAATCATACTGTTTCCTTTAGGGCCTTGCCTTGGAGGTTATTGCAATGAGTCACAATTGTGTTAGATTTCAGGTTACTCTTTTTTTTTTTTGCTGAGGAACGGTTGCCCTGAGCAGACTTCTCTTGCCAATCTTCCTCTTTTTGCTTGAGGAAGATTGGCCCTGAGCTAACATCTGTGCCAGTCTTCCTCTATTTTGTATGTGAGTCACCGCAACAGCATGGCCGCCACCGAGTGTTACAGACCTCCGTGCAGGGAACTAAACCCGGGCCACCAAAGTGGAGCACGTGGAACTTAACCACTAGGCCACCAGGCCGGCCCCTGAAGTTGCTTTTTTTTATTTTTTATATAAAGATTTTATTTTTCCTTTTTCTTCCCAAAGCCTCCCAGTACATAGTTGTGTATTTTTAGTTGTGAGTCCTTCTAGTTGTGGCATGTGGGATGCCTCCTCAGCATGGCCTGATGAGCAGTGCCATGTCCATGCCCAGGATTCAAACTGGCAAAACCCGGGGCCACTGAAACGGAGCACTTGAACTTAACCACTAGGCCACGGGGCTGGCCCTTGAAGTTACTTTTTTTTTTTTTAAAGATTTTCTTTTTCTTTTTTTTCCCCAAAGCCCCCTGGTACACAGCTGCATATTTTAGTTGTGGGTCCTTCTAGTTGTGGCATGTGGGATGCCACGTCAGTGTGGCCTGACAAGCGGTGTCATGCCCAGGATCCAAATTGGCGAAACCCTGGGCCACTGCAGCAGAACGCATGAACTTAACCACTTGGCCATGGGGCCAGCCCCTGAAGTTACATTTTTAAAGTAAAATAAATGCATAGAAAAGGTGATGCTCTTGTGTGTGCAGTTTGTTATAAAATTGTTGCCTTAGAACTTAAAAAAAAAAATTGTGTTCTTACTACGTCATTTTTTTTGTGTAGATGTTGACCAAAGCACATCTATGGAGTAATTACTGGTGGTTTTTCTTCCATCCTTCCTGCCAGTGACTGTGGGAAACATTTAAAAAATATTTAATTATAAAGTATTGCTACCTCCATCTCATTAATTCCTATAACACTTAATCCAAAGCGAACAATTAATGTGAGTTGGGATTTTGCCTTAGAGGTTGATTTTTTTTTTTTTAATCTCCCTTAATATTGACTACAAACTCATATTTTTTCATCTTTAATTTAGATTGTGAATCGGCACGGCCCTGAGGCAGACAGGCATTTACTACGCTGCCTATTTTCGCATGTGGATTTCAGTGGCGATGGTAAAAGCAGTGGCAAAGATTTTCATCAGGTATTTGGGGGCTTACAGAGTGTATGTTCACTTAGATCTAATCGTTCAATGAATTGCATTTTGGTCATAATGTGTAGCAAACAACACATACAAATAGCATCCAGAAATAATCTTAGCTGAATGGCTGAAAGGTATTGGGACTTTTCCGTTTTTTGTCCTTCCCTTCTGCCTGGATGCAAACCATTGCAGCTCCCTAGTTGAGGCTTAGAGAGCTGGGCATCAGGCCTGCCTGAAGGAAGCAGGAATGTGGGAAGTCCTGCTTGACAAGTAAGTAAGGCAGAGAAGGGACTCTCTTGTCATAGATTGAGTTTCTTTGGCTTGATTCTCAATCTGGGAACAGTTTATCATGATGTTATTCCTTATGGTTACCTTGTCAATGGACTCTGTTCTGTAGAAGTTTTGGTTTGCTGCAAATAGACTTTAAGTAGTTTAAATGGGTTTTTTCAAGAGCTAGTTTTGATCGTGTAGAAACAGTATACAAAATTGGATTGCACTTTAATGTTGTTATGAGTACCTCTAATTCTGTGTATGCAAGAATATGACTTAGTGCTAATGAAAATTCATCTTTTATTTTTTAAGACCCAGTTTCTGATTCAGGAGTGTGCGTCACTGATTACAAAGCCAAACTTTATCTCGACGCTGTCCTATGCCATTGATAATCCATTGCACTATCAGAAGGTTGGTATTGTTTTTATCTTTAGTAGTCCTAAGAAAGTGATCTTTTACTAGGCTTTCTGAAAAGATCTTAAACCTTTATCTCATAGTATCATGTTTTTTTTTTTGTTTTTGTTTTTTTAAAGATTTTATTTTTTTTCCTTATTTTCCCCAAAGCCCCCCGGTACATAGTTGTGTATTCTTCGTTGTGGGTTCTTCTAGTTGTGGCATGTGGGATGCTGCCTCAGCGTGGTCTTATGAGCAGTGCCATGTCCACACCCAGGATTCGAACTAACGAAACACTGGGCCGCCTGCAGCGGAGCGCGCGAACTTAACCACTCGGCCACGGGGCCAGCCCCTCATAGTATCATGTTTTAATTTTAAAATTTCAAGTAGTTACTTTGGGATTTTTGTAGTTTCCAGTAAAATCAAGACAGTTTGATAAATAGAATCTTACTAAAACCAGATTCTGTGAAGCTTAAGCTTGTCAGTCTTCGGTTCTAGGACATGATGTGTTGTTTCTAGCAGCACTACAGATTTATGTCACTCCTATGTAGCACCAAAATTGGATGAACAGATGCTTTTATAAACTTTTTGAAAATTGTAAGTTCTTGTTTTAAAATAAAGTTTGTTTTGTTTCAGAGTTTAAAGCCTGCACCCCACTTATTTGCCCAGCTGAGTAAAGTTCTCAAGTTAAGCAAAGTACAAGAGGTAAGTGATTTAAGAAAAGAGATCTAGGCAAAATTAGAAGCAAAAACAGCTGTTTGACTCTTTGGTCAATCTAATCCTTCTTGTTTCAGGTAATTTTTGGCCTTGCCCTCTTGAATTCTTCCAGCTCAGATCTCAGAGGTTTTGGTAAGTTTCTTTTCCCCCACAGATCCTATAGTGAAGTTAGATTCTTTAACATCCGTGGTTTTTTTTTTTTAAATTAAGATTATGATAGTTAACAACCTTGTAAAATTACAGTTGTACATCATTATTAGTTGTGTTGTAGGTACACCACTTCACCCCTAGTGCCCTCCCCTACCCCCTCTTTCCCCTGGTAACCACCAATTAGTTCTCTTTGTAACGTCCATGGCTTTTTGAATCTTGAGACTCCATAGCTTAGATTCAGAGAGTAAGATAATCTAAGATTATCTTCTTTTGGTCTCTCTTATGTATGTATGATAAAAACACATAATGTAAGCTTTGCCTTTATAATCTTTTTGAGTGTATGGTTCAGTAGTGTTAACTGTGTTCACATTGTTGTGTAACAGATGTCTGGAGCTTCATCTTGCAAAACTGAAACACTTTACTCATCGATTAACTCTCCATTTCCCCCTCCCACCTCCCCCCAGCCCCTGGCAATTGGTCTCTTAGTTTATACCTACCAGCTAAAGCTATGAAAACATTAGAGGGTGAATGGTGAGTTGGTGGATGAGAATGATGATCGTCTATATTTGGATGTTATGTGATGTTTTACCCATTCTGGTTCAAAAATAACTTGTGGTTTTTGGTTTACCTGGTTTCTAGCTGCCCAGTTTATCAAACAGAAGCTTCCAGATCTTCTGCGTTCTTACATTGACGCAGACGTCAGTGGAAATCAAGAAGGTGGCTTCCAAGATATTGCAATAGAGGTCCTACACCTCCTCCTCTCCCATCTCCTTTTTGGGCAGAAGGGAGCCTTTGGAGTTGGACAGGAACAGATAGACGCTTTTCTTAAGACGCTGCGCAGAGGTAAAGGAGTATAAAAGTTTTTTCTTTGGGTAAACACAAAACATATGACAAAAGGATTTTAGAATATAAGTGAAGACAGTGATTTACCTTTCTGTTCTTAAGTTGGTAATCTTTTAAGAAAGAGTAGTTTATAATTTAAAATATGAAAGTGATAAAAGCCTCATTATAGAAAAGGCATAAAATGAATATAACTTCACCTGTAATCTTGTAATATAAATAAAACCTCAGTTAAGATTTTCCGTGTAGTCTTTTTTTTTTTTCCCCCATAGGGAAACAGAGACTACATTATTGTGGCATGCTTTTTTTAGTTAAAAAATTAATCACTGTTGATATACCCACTTTACTTCCTTGGCTATTGGCATTATTCCTAAAATAACTTCTGGTTCTATTATTGCCGTTCTTTGTTCCTCTGATCCTTCTTTTAGAGATAGAAGTAGTCTTTTTTTTTTTTTTTTTTTAAGATTTTATTTTTCCTTTCTCTCCCCAAACCTCCCCCCGCCGTACATAGTTGTATAGTTTTAGTTGTGGGGCCTTCTAGTTGTGGCATGTGGGACGCCGCGTGAGCATGGCTTGATGAGTAGTGCCATGTCCGCGCCCAGGATCTGAACCAGTGAAACCCTAGGCCACCGAAGTGGAGTGCATCAGCTTAACCACTCGGCCACAGGGCCAGCCCCTATACTGATATTCTGTTGGTTTTTGATGCCTTCTTTGTATGAGAATTGACAGCCCTATTGTGAAAATTTAAAGTAATATTTAGGGTGTGAATTGGTTAATAGATCCTGGGATTCTAATATAAAAAGTTAAAAATATACTCATGAGCAATTTTTATGATATAAAAACATTCAAATTTCGGAATTGGTGTTGAAGTCATAACTTGGGCTAGCTGGATTGGAAAAAACTGAATAAACTTTGCTTTGAATATGAACTTGTGGAAGACTCAGGTTTGAGGGGCTTTTAAAGAGAGTAAAAGAGGATAGTTTGTTTTTAATCAATTGTAATCTTTTTCCTCCTTCAGATTTTCCTCAGGAACGCTGTCCCGTGGTGCTTGCACCACTTTTATACCCTGAAAAACGGGACATTCTAATGGACAGGATCCTGCCTGATTCTGGAGGGGTAGCTAAAACCATGATGGAGAGCTCTTTGGCTGATTTCATGCAAGAAGTAGGCTATGGCTTTTGTGCAAGGTTAGTAGCAAGACATTAAACTTCTGGTTACTCTTGTGCCAAACACAGTGTGATTCTTTAAAGCAAGTTCCTAAGATTCCTTAGTGTGTTATCATCTTTGCCTTTGAAGAATTTTGCTTCTGAATTTAATCTTCTACATACTAGTTTTGGTGGCAGCTGTAAATATCCTAGAGGCTAAATTTCTCTCTCTTTGCCCACCCTGGTTTCTCAGATTTAGGAATCAGGGGGTTCCTGGCCTAGTTGCCAGGATAGGCATTTTAGCTTTTGGAGAAGAGAGAGCACTGACTCAAGTGTTGTTGGAACTTGTATCGTTTCCCACCTGATGTGTCTAATTATTCTCCTCCCTGCCACCACTCTCAGTTTCCTCACTTTACCTTCATCTTCTATAAACTCCCTTTTCTGCCTTTTTTATATCCTGCCTCTTGCATATTTTTCATACCCTCCAGGGGCACCAAAGGAAATTGTTTTGCCCTATGTTCGTAGCACTTGTGACTGTGATAAAGTGGATTGTTAATATTTTTCTGAGAGTAAGTTATTAAAGGCATTAGTGTACCTTTGCTTTGAATTTAAGTGTAACTTTTAATGTTTTTAAAACTTGTATAAGCCACCTTTCCACTATGGTTGCAAGTGTATTTGTGGGTGTGTGTATGTGCCCCCTGTAAAACTTTTATTAAATTAAGCTGCAGGATGCAAAGTGAAAAAGTTAGGGTGCGTTTTCAAGTCTTTGTACATACCAGAATAGTTGCACTCACCTTAAATGTCAGTATTTTAAAGAGTAATTAGATTCATATTGAAGATTGAGGAGAATAACTTTATGTCTTTGTGAGAAATATCATTACTCTTGGCTCATAGTTTCTTCCATTGGTCTTTTAAACTTTTTCCATTTTCTTAGTTAAGTAGGTGGTTTTTTACATTCTTAGCTATATAAAAGTGACAAGAAATGAAACTTATTACCCTGTCTCTATTAGTGAAACTCTGGATTTCACTCAAGTGCTCATTTTATATTAGCATATCTTAACCTTGATATTGAGGGTGGTAGTGTTTTTCTGAAGTTAAATTTCTGTTTCAGTATTGAAGAATGTCGCAATATAATCATGCAGTTTGGTGTTCGGGAGGTCACAGCTGCCCAGGTTGCAAGGGTTTTGGGAATGATGGCACGAACTCATTCAGGATTAACAGACGGAATTCCTTTACAGGTAAGTATAGAAGTCAGCTGTTTTACAATGTGAATTAATGTCCTGCCCTCTTAATTTATTAAATTACGGTATGATTGATTGTTCTACCAACCAGAGCTGAACACATTAAGTTGTTGAGTTTAATTCAAATTTTACTTCTGCAGAGTATCTCTGCTCCTGGCAGTGGTATTTGGAGTGATGGAAAAGATAAAAGTGATGGAGCACAGGCACACACATGGAATGTAGAAGTGTTGATTGATGTTC
Source organism: Equus przewalskii (assembly GCF_037783145.1). Taxonomy (NCBI): domain Eukaryota; kingdom Metazoa; phylum Chordata; class Mammalia; order Perissodactyla; family Equidae; genus Equus; species Equus przewalskii. The sequence continues at coordinate 10,415,091 of NC_091833.1, read as the reverse complement.
TCAAAGAACTGGTGAGTACATGTAATCATGTTTTTATATTCTTGATGTTAGTATAATGTAGCTCAAAGAAGGTAAATTTTAATGGATAAAAATACCCAGCTGAATGAGACCAACAGTGTTGTATAATTTTCAACTTCATTGGATCGCAAGTAATGAAGTGTCTGAGATAATTAAGCACTCAAAATAGTACCTAATCAAATTCCAGTTTTATTCATTAGGAGTTGTTTCTCTGTAGTTCTGAGTGGGACTGCTGAGGCGATTTGTTCAGTTGTTGGTGTGTGGTTTTATTTGGAGGGACGAATTTGTTGCAAAGTAAAGATTGAGGAGAAAGGAGGCCTTTTGAATGTTCTCTGGAAGATGCAGCAAGAATCCTGCTCACCTTGTTTATGGGTGGATAAGGATAATAAAAATCATTACTTGATATTTCCATTTCTGGAATATCCACAAAATAAATAATTGGCTCCCAGATAAACAAAGTACCTCCCCTGAAATGTTGAAATGCTTACATAAAACATAAAAGAATGAAACTTTTAGATATTAAAAGAGAGCAATGAAATTTAGTCAGTGGGAGAATAGTGGAGTGAAGATGTAATATTTTCAGTCTTGTTCATAAAGTGTCAAGGAACAAAATACAACATTAGAGTAAAGACTACATATACATACAACATACTTATTAGGTATCAGGTCATATATCTATTCTGTTGCTCATTTTTAGTTTTGCACATTTGTAACTTACAGGTAAAATTGAGTTACAGAGAATAATGCTGTTCTTTATGTAACCTTACTGCTAACAACATCAATGGGATTTCTTTTTCCTTTTTTTTTTTGATGGAGGTTATGATAGTTTAGAACACTGAAATTTCAGTTGTACATTATTGTCCGTCACCATATAAGTGTGCCCCTTCACCCTTTGTGCCCACTCCACACCCCCCTTCCATCTGGTAACCATGAAAGAGTTCTCTTTGTCCATCTTTCACCCGTGAGTAAAATCATACAGTGTTTTGTCTGTCTCTGTCTGGCTTATTTTGCTTAACGTAATTCCCTCAATCTGCATCCATGTTTTTGCAAATGGAATGATTTTGTCCTTTTTTGTGGCTGAGTAGTATTCCGTGTTTTGTGTGTGTTTGTGTGTGTGTGTGTATATACACACACCACATCTTTATTCACTCATCAGTTGATGGTCACTGGGTTGCTTCCATGTATTGGCTATTGTGAATAATGCTGCAAGGAACATAGGGGTGCGTAAGTCTCTTTGTATTGTTGATTTCATGTTCTTTGGATAAATATCTGGTAGTGGTATAGCTGGGTCATATGGTATTTCTATTTTTAATTTTTTGAGAAATCTCTATATTCTTTTCTGTAGTGACGGCACCAGTTTGCATTCCCACCAGCAGTGTATGAGGGTTCCCTTTTCTCCACAACCTCTCCAGCATGTGTTATTTTTTGTCTTGGTGATTACAGCCATTCTGACAGGTGTAAGGTGATATCTTAGTGTGGTTTTGATTTGCATTTCCCTGATTAGTGATGTTGAACATCTTTTCATGTGCCTATTGGCCATCTGTATATCTTCTTTGGAGAAATGTCTCTTCGTATCCTATTCCCATTTTTTGATTGGGTGGTTTGGTTTTTTCTTTTTTATTGAGTTGTAAGAGTTGTTTATATATTTTGGAGATCAACCCCTTGTCTGATAAATGATTTGCAAATATTTTCTCTTGGTTGGTGGATTGTCTTTTCATTTTGTTCACGATTTCCTTTGCTTTGCAGAAGCTTTTTATTTTTAGTCTGATGTAGTCCCATTTAACTTTTTCTTTTGTTTCCCTTGCCCAAGTAGACATGGTATTCGAAAAGATGTTGCTAAGACCAATGTCAAAGTGTGTACTGTGTATATTTTTTTTAGGAGTTTTATGGTTTCAGGTCTCAGATTCAAATCTTTAATCCATTTTGAGTTAATTTTTGTGTATGGTGCAAGATAATGGTCTACTTTCATTGTTTTGCTTGTGGCTGTCCAGTTTTTGCAACAGCATTTATTGCATAGACTTTCCTTTCTCCACTGTTATGTTTTAGGCTCATTTGTCAAAGATTAACTGTCCATAGATGTGTGGTTTTATTTCTGTTCTTTCAGTTCTGTTCCGTTGATCCGTGTGTCTGTTTTTGTGACAGTACTATGCTGTTTTTGTATTTTTTTCTTTTTCCTTTTTCTTCTTTTTTAGAAAGATTAGCCCTGAGCTAACATCCACTGCCAATCTTCCTCTTTTTGCTGAGGAACATTGGCCCTGAGCTAACATCTGTGACCATCTTCCTCTACTTTATATGTGGGACTCCTGCCACAGCATGGCTTGATAAGCAGTGGATAGGTCCCTGCACGGAACCCGAACCGGCTAACCCCTGGCCACCAAAGCGGAATGCGCAAACTTAACCACTGCGCCACTGGGCTGGCCCCCATGCTGTTTTGATTACTATAGCTTTGTAGTATGTTTTGAAGTCAGATTGTGATGCCACCAGCTTTGTTCTTTTTGCTCAGTATTGCTTTACCTATATGGGGTCTTTTGTTGCCTCATATGAATTTTAGGATTCTTTGTTCTATTTCTGTGAAGAATGTCATTGGGATTCTGATTGGGATTGCGTTGAATCTGTAGATTGCTTCTGGTAGTATGGACATGTTAACTATGTTTCTTCTTCCATGGGATTTCTTTATTTTTCTCAATAAGTAGATGGATTTGTGGTCTTCAAACCTATTCTCCTTTTTTAAAAAAAAATTTAGTTATTCACTTTTTTAAATTGAGTTCTCATTGGTTTATAACATTATATAAATTTCAGGTGTACATCATATTTTGATTTCTGTGTAGACTATTACCATGTTCACTACCGAAAGACTAATTAAAATTACATCCATCACTGTACTCATGTGCCCCTTTATCCCTTTCATCACCCCCCTTCTCCATTTAGTAATGGAGAGGAAAAAAATAATACATGATCATGGCAGAAAACTTGGAAAGTTGAAAAGAAAGAAAAGTAAAATAAAACCACAGTTTCATCACTGACAGATAACCAGTTAGTATTTTGTATTTATCCTGTGATTGTCTTGCAAAAGAGAAAACATGCCCTTTTCACTCAATAATTTTATCTTTGCATTTTATTGCCATGTTGAAAATACTCTTTTTTAAAAAATGATGGACAAGGATGGTATTCATGTTGTCTGAACCTATTTTGTTTTTTATTTCAGAGAGTATGAAAGGCTATAAATTGAGTGCTTGTGCTTTGGGATGGAACAATTGAATCAGTAACCTCTCTCCTTTTCGCGTTTTTCCTCTCGTATATTAGAGTTTTCTGTACATTTTTTGTATGTAGAGAGCAAAGGACCATTTCAGATTCACATTGGATCAGAATTGTTTTTTTCCATTGCCCACCAAGAACTAGATGAGGAAACCCTCTGTCTTGTCTCTTTCTAGGGTAATGCTATTTTCAATAGCACATTTATAGTTCTGTCACACTCAGTCCTTGAAATGAATTTTAGAAAGAAGAAATCTTATTTTCTGAATGTTCTTGTTACTTTAAAGTGAATACCCCATTTAGGTTTGTTCTTTATACAAAGCAAGCATTAAAGTTTTTATGGCTTGAAAGGAGTCACTATGGAGCAAAATTAAAGTGGCCATGATGCTTTGGTTGGAGATTTAAATACAATGTGTGCACAGCCGTTTTCCTTCCAAGCGTTTAATAAACTTAATGTTTTATGCAGAGTGTTTGGTAACCTATCTTCTGTAAACTTGTTTCCCTTGCTTTGTGTTTCTTTTCAAGGAGTCTCGTACTGGTTTTTTTTTAAATACTTTCCATAGAAATTTTTTTGAATGGAATTTTCAGTAATTGTGATGTAAAGATTCTAGACCACTTTTCCTGATGCATACATTGTGATGCTTTTAGGGGAGATCTTTAGTTGATTAAGAATGATGTTTTGCAGTATGGAGATTCCTCAAAAAATTAAAAATAGAACTACCATATGATCCAGCCATCCCACTACTGGGTATTTATCCAAAGAGCTTGAAGTCAGCAATCCCAAAAGTCCTATGCACCCCAATGTTTATTGCACACTGTTTACAATAGCCAAGACGTGGAAGCAACCTAAGTGTCCAGCAACAGACGAATGGATAAAGAAGATGTGGTACATATATACAATGGAATACTACTCAGCTGCAAAACAGAACAAAATCATTCCATTTGCAATAACATGGATGGACCTTGAGAGAATTATGTTAAGTGAAATAAGCCAGTGAGAGAAGGATAATCTGTGTATGACTCCACTCATATGAGGAATTTAAAATTATGGACTAAGAACAGTTTAGTGGATACCAGGGGAAAGGTGGGGTGGGGGGTGGGTACAAAGGGTGAAGTGGTGCACCTACAACATGACTGACAAACATTAATGTACAACTGAAATTTTACAAGATTGTAACCTATCAATAACTCAATAAAAAAAAAAATGATGTTTTGGGGGCTGGCCCCGTGGCCAGGTGGTTAAGTTTATGTACTCCACTTTGGCGGCCCAGGGTTTCCGTGTTCGGATCCTGGGCATGAACATGGCACCACTTGTCAGGCCACACTGACACGGCCACTCGCATAGCACAGCTAGAAGGACCTAGAACTAGGATACAGAACTATTGTACTGGGGGGCTTTGGGGAGAAGAAAGGGAAAAAAAATAGATTGACAACAGATGTTAGCTCAGGTGCCAATCTTTAAACAAAAAAAAAAGAATGATGTTTGGGGGCCAGCCCTGTGGCCGAGTTAAGTTCGCGTGCTTCACTTCGGAGGCTGAGGTTCTGCCAGTTCGGATCCTGGGCAGGGACATGGCGCCACTCATCAGGACATGCTGAGGTGACGTCCCACATGCCGCAACTAGAAGGACCCACAACTAAAAATACACAACTATGTACCAGGGGGCTTTGGGGAGAAAAAGGAGAAATAAAATTTAAAAAAAAAAAAAGGAAAAGAATGATGTTTGGGGTAATTCATTTTTGCCACTTTTTTCTTTGCTGGTAGAATCTTAGTGTAAAGACGGCACACTGAGTGAGGAGTTATTTATTTGCTATATTGAGATGGGAGTGTTCATTGAACTAAGGAGGGGAGGAGACAGTTCGCGTTTACATTCTCACATGTTCAGAAATGTGTCATGAAATGAAAAAGTGGAGTACCTTGCTAGTAGAGCCAGTTTATTTTGAATATTAAGAATTTGTCTTTTTTAAGTTTCTTTGGAAATGCCACAAATATTCAGATGATTTTGAGTTTATAATTAGAACATCTTCATTGAACTTCAAATTTAAGTTGGCTCCTTGGATAAAGTATCAGAATATGTACACTTTTGTTCATTAAATTTCGATATGCTTTTCTTTTTTAGAACCCGAGTTTGAATTTCAAGGAAGTAACTTATGAACTGGACCATCCTGGATTTCAAATTCGTGACAGTAAAGGACTTCATAATGTGGTTTATGGCATTCAGAGGGGTCTGGGTATGGAAGTATTCCCAGTAGACCTCATATATAGACCTTGGAAACATGCTGAAGGCCAGGTAAATGAATGATATTTAGCTACAGAAGGGGAATAAAATAATTACTTGGTCCTTATATAGTGTCATCTATCTATTGATTAAAATGTTCTTTTAAAGTGGAATGTGTTTTATGTAGCTCAGAAAAGCAGATACTGTCATAAATTTGGATGAAGATTATCATATTTTAATACCAAACTGAGTTGAAGAGTAGCAAACTGTTTTCCCAATAATTGAGTGATATTTGTCTCCAAGGCAGTCTCATCATGTACCTTACGCTTGTCAGAATTGTCTGTGCTTTTCAAAGAGCAAATAATTAAGATTGTAAAGGGAAATTGTCATTCTAATAACCTTAGGATTGAGATTAACCTAATGAAAATGTTTTAAATTTTTATAGCATTCGGTCATTTGTGGTGGTAAAGACTTTTTCCTCTTCTTTCAGCTCTCCTTCATTCAGCATTCCCTTATAAATCCAGAGATCTTCTGTTTTGCTGACTATCCCTGTCATACTGTTGCCACTGATATTCTGAAAGCACCACCAGAGGATGACAATCGAGAAATTGCCACATGGTAAGCACTCTCATCTGGCTTTTCTTGAAAGGATCACTTCTCCTTTTTTGAAATATAAATTTAATAATGAGCAACTAAATAGTTAAAAGGTTTAAATGAAACAGTACTTTTAGGGAGTCTACTTACCTTAAATTTTTGTAGAGGGGTGTTGGTGGATAAAAATCTAGTTTTAGTCTCCCTATCAGTAGATAGTTACATCTCTTCTAAGTTCTGACATTAGGTATTTTCTGAAACTATTGAATATTGAAAGGAGATTCATACTTCTTACTGTTAGATCCCTTTCTTCTCCCTGTAGATTTGCTTTCTTTCTTTTCCTTTGTAAGTAGCTCAGGATGGCCAACCTATGAAATCTAATGCTTTCAGCTAAATTATCTAGTTTCTGTGAGTTCTAATTCCAAATTGCTGAGGGAGGTTCTGGCTCTGGCCAAGTAGGTTTCTCCTGGAACTCAAGTCACTCCTCTCTGGGGATGTGAGGTAAGGAAGGTGAAAGTACTTCCATCACTGTTGAAATACACACACATTGCTATAGGGAATGGGGCATAGGTTGGATCTATCCCCCAAAGCATCTACTTTCTAATGTTTTCTCCATATTTTCTGCAACCACACTCTCCTGGGATGCTTTTCTAACGTGGAACAATTTATCATCTTTGTGTTTTTGTGTGTGGATGGTAGTTTTAGGGCAATTTGAAGCCTTTTAGGTGTTGCCACATTTTCTTTTTCTTTTTTTCTTTTTTTCTTTTTGTTTTTTTTTTTTTTGAGGAAGATTAGCCCTGAGCTAACCACTGCCAGTCCTCCTCTTTTTTGCTGAGGAAGCCTGGCCCTGAGCTAACATCGTGCCCATCTTCCTCTACTTTATACGTGGGACGCCTACCACAGCATGGCATGCCAAGCGGTGCCATGTCCGCACCCGGGATCCGAACCGGCGAACCCTGGGCCACCGAGAAGCGGAACGTGCTAACTTAACCGCTGCCCCACTAGGCCGGCCCCAGATTTTCTAAAACAAGGGATGGTAAGCTTTTTCTGTAAAGTGTTAGTTAGGTCCAGCCCCAGTGTCCTAGTGGTTAAGTACTGCATGCTCCACTTCAGTGGCCCAGATTTGCTTCCCGGGCACAGAATCACATCACTCATCTGTCAGTGACCATGCTGTGGTGGTGGCTCACATACAAAAAGAAGAAGATTGACAACAAATGCTCAGGGCAGATCTTCCTCAGCCAAAAATAAAAAAATAAATCGTAGTTAACATCTGGCTCTGTGGCCAGATGGTCTCTGCATTTAGCAATTACTTAACACTCTTATTGCAGCATAATAAAATATGGGTGTGACTGTGTTCCAGCAAAACATTATTTACAAATGCAGGCAGTGAGTGGTGTTTGGCCTGTTGGGTGTAGTTTGCTGATCCCTGTTGTGAAAGACTGATGCATGCCAGTGGTTTGTTCTCAAGTATGTCCTTTTCCTAGCTGCTAGCCAACATTGGATCTGCAGGCTTGGTTAACCTTTTGTCTTTTGGGAATTTTTTTTTTTTTTTTTTTGCCCTGTTAAGTCTAATGTGACAGCAGTTTTGTTTTTGTTTTTGTTTTTTAATAAATTGTCAGCCTCTTTCTGTTTTATAAAACTTAAATATGTCGCATTTAACAATTCCTTAATTTAGCTGTGCTTTGAAGTTTCCCTAATTATCTCAAAAATGTCTTTTAACAGTTTATATGATTGAGAGTCTGGACAAGGCCCACATAGTTTTTTATTCTGTAAGTCTTCCTTCTCCCTCTCTCTCTCTTTTTTTAATTTTTGCCATTGATTTGTTGGAGAAAATGGATAATTTATCCTCTAGTCTTCCCTATGGTATGGGGTATCCATTTCCTCATGGAGTTTATAATTTGATCTTTATCCACATAGTTTTTGTAGTCTAAGGGTAAAGTAAGATCTTGAGGCTTGCTTAAAGACAACTACGTTCAGCTTCTTGGGGCAAGAATAATTCATAGAGAGTGTTGTGGACTTCTAAACTTGCATAACATCAAGAGGCACCTAAATTCAGACTTTGCATCACTAAAGTAAGTGTTCAGGATGTATTTTTATGTAGAATTTTTCTTGTGTAAATTATGTCTATGTTTATGTTTTGGACTTTTGACTATTCCTAAACTCTGAGGTTATTTGTTTCTATTTTTCGCACTGATCAAAAATCTTTGATGATATCCTTTTGGTAAGGAGGATCCATGATTTTGCAAATGGTTAGTAGAGTCCCCTCTCCTTCATCACTTATTCTGTCAATTTGGACTGCCTTTGAAATTAATCTGAAAGCTTAGTAGTGTATCTTTTTGAGATGAATACCACCAATCTAAATATTTTTGAAATATTAAAAGATGACAACAACTTGGTTTTGTTCTGATAGCCGGTATCACTTATTTGGAAAATGAATTTTGTGTGCTTATATTTTCATTCATAAAGTACCTTACTTCCATTCTTGTTAGGAAGAGCTTGGATTTGATTGAATCTCTGCTAAGACTCGCAGAGGTGGGTCAATATGAACAAGTCAAACAGCTCTTCAGCTTCCCTATCAAACACTGTCCAGATATGCTGGTATTGGCCTTACTACAAATCAACACCTCCTGGCACACGTTGCGCCATGAACTCATCTCCACTTTGATGCCAATTTTCCTTGGAAACCATCCTAACTCTGCTATTATTTTGCACTATGCATGGCATGGGCAGGTAAGACATGACCATTTCTTCATCTTGATAATTGACATTCTTTGGAGGATGCTCAACTAGAGAAATTGTCAATCTTGGAATTCTGACGCTCTGGAAAAATCACATTTCCATAAAGCTTATTTTATGTTTTAGCATCATGTGGGTATTAAAGTGTAAAACTTGAAAAAGAAAGGAGGCAAGACAATTTTTAAAAAATTCAGTGTTATGAAAGCTCTGTGATGCTAAGGCACCAGTATCCTTTTGAAAGCAGTAAGTAGTTTAATCATTTATCATGGGACTAGAGGGTACTCATGTCACTTTTTAACAGTAAATCAGAAAAGATCACAAATCAATTTATTTGGCATTATTTCCTGTTTTATCCAAATCCAGCATTTCAACTTTATTTTTATTTCTACTGAAAAGCATTTCAAGCCCTTGTGCTCCCCCCCCAATTTTGTAAAATGTGTTTGAGAAGTAAATATTCTTTTATCTATTGATCTCTGCCCCCCTCCCCCAATAGCCTACATTTTTAATAATAACAAATGCAGAAGGTTTAAGAAAAATCAGTTGCAGACTGGCCCCGTGGCTGAGTGGTTAAAGTTCCATGCACTCTGCTTTGGCGGCTTGGGTTCACGGGTTCAGATCCTGGACACAGCCCTACTCCACTGATCAGCCATGTTGTGTAGGTATCCCACATACAAAATAGAGGAAGATTGGCATGAATCTTAGCTTGGGGCAAATCTTCCTCACCAAAAAAAGAAAAAGGAGGTATTTGAGCCAGCCCTCATGGCCTAGTGGTTAAAGATTGGCACGCTTTGTGATTGGCCCGGGTTTGGTTCTCAGGTGCAGCACTACACTGCTTGTCTGTCAGTAGCCATGCTGTGGTGGTGGCTCACGTAGAAGAACTAGAAGGACTTAGAACTAGAATATACAACTAAGTACTAGGGCTTTGGGGAGGGGGAAAAAAGAGGGAGATTGGCTTGGCAACAGATGTGAGCTCAGGGCGAATCTTTCTCAGCAAAAAAAGAAAAAGTCATTTTCCCCTTTACATCAAGTGCTTTTTTTGATTACTTTTTTCTTTAATCGTTCTTAGAGTAATTTACATTATATAAAAGTGCTTAAAAAATCAAGTAAGACTAAAAATGAAAAACCTTAGCCTTAGTTTCAAGCCATTCAGTCAGCCCTCCTCCGTTTCTGGAGACTCAGATCACACGGTAGACTTATAGTTTACAGAATATTTGACAAACATTTAACCAAAAGTTTGCAGACTATGGCCCTGTGGCCGAGTGATTAAGTTCGCACACTCCACTTCGGCAGCCCAGGGTTTCCCAGGTTTGGATCCTGGGCGCAGACATGGCACCACTCATCAAACCATGCTGAGGTGGTGTCCCACATGCCACAGCTAGAAGGACCCACAACTAAAAATACACAACTATGAACCGGGGAGCCTTGGGGAGAAAAAGGAAAAATAAAATCTTTTGAAAAAAAAAGAAAAAGAAAGTTTGCAACCCAGACTTTCTTATGCCTTTCTCACCATAGCTGAGGTAAAAAGGGCAGGCTGAAAGGAGCTGCATGCCCTTACTCCTGGTTGAATACTTGTTTCACTTGGACCTTCCGTCACTCTAGGATAGTTTCAGGCAAGTGATGTAGATACAGCAATAGTAATTGCCTTGCTGTTACTTCTATGAGAAATATTCACTAAATTCCAGCTATTTGTTTATGTCATTCAACTTCAAGCCTACAAATCATTCCTCAGAGCCAGGCTGTTTTCTGGTGTAAAGAAATTGAATAATTTACAAAAAATGAGCGTTCTCGTTTGTTAAAATAGTTAGATGTAGAATGTACCAACACCACTCCCAGAAATACTGATACAACATTACACTGTGCAACATGAAAGATGATTACCTTACACTATTCTGGTTTTATTTATAGACCAGTAATTTGTAGTTTAATTTTAAGGAATTATATAAACTTGATATACTCCCATGTTCACGTCATATTCTATTCTAATTTTGTGTTTGAAAATGTATAGGCAGACTTTTATATGACCCAAGGTTTAGGGACAGGCTTTATTTGGAAGATGTGGAAGGCTTTCCCATAAACAATGTCATTGTAATGACTGCTTGAGGCTCGTCTGCACTGATAGGCCTCAATTTTACGTAAAAATAACAAGTAAATTAGGTGGGCATTTGCAGTAGTGCCTAACAAAACATTTAGCATTACTGTTTACCTCTCCTTTTCTTTTCTTAGGGTCAGTCTCCCTCAATCCGCCAACTTATCATGCATGCAATGGCAGAATGGTACATGCGAGGGGAGCAGTATGACCAGGCCAAATTGTCTCGAATACTTGATGTGGCCCAAGACTTGAAGGTGAGCTTGGAGGGACAGATTAACATTTTTATTTATTAATGATAAAAATAGCGTTTTTATGTAATATACATGCCTTTGGAATAATTCACATGTAACTAGCTCTTAGCTATAGAGTTGAGATTTAGAATTTTGCCTTGTAAGTAGAAGGGGATAGGAGGGAGAGTAGTTTTAGATGTAAAAATGTTTCATTTACGTTTGATTGAGTTTTGTTTGGCTGTGATATTGGCTAGGATATTTTAAGGCAAGTGATAATTGACCTCTTCTGCGATAATCTGTGAGATAGAGCTTTTGGAAAAACTACTTGAGTTTCAACCCGTTTGCAAATGTCATTAGCATTAACAGGATGTTTTGACAAGTAGTCTGACTCCTGATGTCTTTGATCACAAGATGGCATAGTACTGGTGTTGTAGTTGTGCTAAGGTTAGAATAAGCCTGAGTTTAGATTTTAAAAAATAGATAAGAATAATTTTTCATGTTTTGTGTCTTGCTCTGCTTTAGTTTTAGTTATTTGACGAAGCTCAGGGTAAGGTTTAGTTTGAAGGTAAAGACAAGTGTTCACCTTTGAAATATGATCTTATTTTAAGTAAGGACTCATGTTACCATTGAATTGTCCTAAGCTGTTTAAAAACTTATGACCAACAAAATATTAGCAGTGCGTTTTATTTAGACTTAATTTTAAAAATAAAAACAAGAAACAGAAAAGAAGGGGGCCGGCCCCATGGCCAAGTGGTTAAGTTCACGTACTCAGCTTCGGAGGCCAAGGGTTTTGCCAGTTCCGATCCTGGGTGCGGACATGGTGCGGCTCATAAGGCCAGGTCGAGGCAGTGTCCCACATAGCACAACTAGAAGGACCTCCAACTACTATACACAACTATGTACTGGGAGGCTTTGGGGAGAAGGGGAAAAAAAAAGGGTTGGTACCAGATGTTAGCTCAGGTGCCAATCAAAAAAAAAGAACAGAAAAGAGGATGGAGAGAGAGAAAGTTACTTAATTGCTTGACTTGCAGTTTGTAATGTTCTTTTTCTATAGGCCTTGTCAATGCTGCTAAATGGTACTCCATTTGCCTTTGTTATTGACCTTGCTGCACTTGCTTCACGTCGTGAATACCTCAAACTTGATAAGTGGCTCACAGATAAAATTCGAGAACATGGAGTAAGCAGGATTTTCCATTTATTATTGCTTTTAAATTTTGATGGCTAAAATAGCTAAAGAAATAACTTTTTTAAATGGTAGTAAAAATGTTGTTATATTCTGTATTTTAGTCGTAGTGCTTAGTCTTTACTCTAAAAGCAATTAAGATCAATTTCATATATACTGAGAGATTTTCTGTTTTTCAGGAGCCTTTTATCCAGGCATGTATGACTTTTTTAAAGAGACGGTGCCCTTCTATTTTGGGTGGACTTGCCCCAGAGAAAGATCAGCCCAAAAGTGCTCAACTTCCTCCAGAAACTCTGGCAACAATGTTGGCCTGTTTACAAGCTTGTGCAGGGTAAGAAGAGCATGCTTGGAAATGTCTATTCGATACTGGAAATAGGTTATATGGATAATTGTTGATTTGGGTAAGAGTGGTTCAATGCTTAAAAGCCACTGCAGCTTAGATAATCCAGTGGTTTTAAAGTCCAAAGTATTGTACTACTTAAAATACGTATTAGATCCATTTAAGTTTTTGTATATGGTGTGAGATAGGGTTCCAAGTTTATTGTTTTGCGCGTGGATATTCAGTTGTCCTGACACCATTTGTTGAAAAGACTGGTCTTTCCCTTTTGAATTGTCTTCTAAAAAATCAGTTTCTTGTAATGTATGGCTTTATTTTGGGGCTCTTAGTTCTGTTCCATTGTTCTGTAAATTATCCTTATGCTAGTACCATACTGTCTTGATTACAGGCATACCTCAGAGACAGTGTAGGTTTGATTCGAGACCACCACAATAAAGCAAGTCACACAAATTTTTTTGGTTTTCCAGTGCATGTAAAAGTTGTGTTTACATTATACTGTGTTCTATTAAGTGTGCAATACCATTGTATCTAATAAAACAATGTACGTACCTTAATTCAAAAAATATTTTTTTGCTCAGAAATGTTAATGATCATCTGAGCCTTCAGTGGGTAATCTTTTTGTTGGTGGAGGGTTTTGTAAAAAAACGCAATATCTGGGAATTGTAGTAAAGTGAAGTGCAATAGTATGCCTGTACTATAGCTTTTTAGTCATACAAAAAAGTTTTGAAATTGGGAAGTTTGAGTCTTCCAACTTTGTTGTTTTTCAAGATTGTTTTGTCTACTCTGGGTGCCTTGAATTTCCATATGAGTTTTTAGGATCAGCTTGTCAGTTTTTGCAAAGAAGCCCACTGGGATTTTGCTAAGGTTTGTGTTGAATCTTTAGATCATTTGGGGGAATATGGCATCTTTTGTTTGTTTGTTTGTTTGTTTGTTTGTTTTGAGGAAGATTAGCTCTGAGCTAACATCTGCTGCCAATCCTCCTCTTTTTGCTGAGGAAGACTGGCCGTGAGCTAACATCCGTGCCCATCTTCCTCTACTTTATACATGGGACGCCTGCCACAGCATGGCTGTTGCCAAACGGTACCGTGTCCGTACCTGGGGTCCGAACCAGCAAACCCTGGGCCGCTGAGAAGTGGAACATGTGGACTTAACTGCTGCACCACCGGGCTGGCCCCCGGAATGTGCCATCTTAACAGTATTAAATCTTCAATTTGTGAATCTGGGATGTTTTTCCCTTTTCTTTTTAGGTCTTTCATTCTTTTCAGTGATGTTTTGTTATTTTCAGTGTTTAAGTCCTGCACTTCTTTTGTTACATTTTTTAAGTATTTTCTACAAGTCGTGTTGTCTGCAAATAGTTTTATTTCTTCCTTTCCCATCTGAGTGCCTTTTTCTTGCCTAATTTCTCTGGTGTGAACCTCTAGTCAAATGTTGAATAGAAGTGGTGAGAGGAGACATCTTGTCTTGTTCTGATATTATAAGGAAAGTATCTAGCGTTTCACCATTACGTATGATGTTAGCTGTGGGTTTTTCTTAGATGCCCTTCAGGCTGAAGAGGTTTCCCTACCTTCTAGTTCAAGTTAATTGGATGTTTTCTCATGAACACATTTTGTTATATGCTTCTCTCTGCATCTATTCAGATGATCATGTAGTTTTTGTTTTTTTATTGTTTTGACGAGGTATATAATGTTAATTGAATTTTGGATGATAAAAAACCTTGCATTCCTGGGATAAATCTCACTTGGTCTTTGTCTGCACTTCTTTTTATATGCTGCTGAATTCAGTTTACTAGTACTTGGTGAGCATTTTTGTGTCTAGATTCCTAAGGGATATTGTTCTGTAGTTTCCTTGTGTGGTCTTTGGCTTTGATATCAGGGTAATATTGGCCTCATACAATGAGTTGTTAACTGTTCTCCCATTTTCTGATTTTTGTGAGAAAGAATGATGTTAATTCTTTAAATCTTCCATAGAATTCAGTAGTGAAGACATGTGGTCCTGGGCCTTTTCTTTTGGGTAGTTTTTGATTACTCTTTCAATATCTCTACTTGTTATATAGGTCTATCAGATTTTTTCATTTCTTCTTGATTCATTTTCGGTAGCTTGTGTCTTTCTAGCAGCTTGTCCATTTCATCTAGCTTATCTAATTTGTTGGTGCACAATTGTTCTATGCTTATACCCTTATAATCTTTCTAATTTCTCATTGGTAGTAATGTCCTCTGTTTCAATTCCTGGTTTTAATAATTTGAGTCTCCTCTCTCTGTCTCTGCCTCTCTTTCTCTTTCTCTCTCTTTCTCTCTCTCTCTCTCTCTCTCTGTCTGTCTCTCTCTCTTTTTGGTCAGTGTAGTTAAATGTCGACCTTTTCAAAGAACTAACTTTTGGTTTTGTTTTTGTTTTTCTCTTTTGTTTTTCTATTCTCCATTTATTTCATCTCTAAACTTTATTGTTTTTCCTTTTTTCTTATTTTGGGTTTAGTTTGAATTCTTTAAAATTTATTAAGATGGAAGGTTAGTGTTTTTGAGATTTTCTTGTTTAATTGAGGTGTTCGTGGCTTTGAATTTTCACTTATGAAATGCTTTAAGTTTATTATTACTTATTTTCGTTTTCATTACAAAGTTATTTTGTAATTTCCTTTGGTTATAAGAGTATGAGGTTTAATTTCCACCAATTTGTGAATTTTCTAGTTTTCCTTTTGTTACTGTAGAGGAGGAGGGCATTGCTTGTACACTCTAGATCCTTCTGGCTCGTCTAAGAATTAAATTGACATGAGACAAAATAAGAGGAGAAAATAAAACAAAGTCTAATAGCATGTCTATATGGGAGAAACCCAGGAAAACTTAGTAACACCTCAGAATGGCCAAAGCTGCCACGTTAAATACCATCTTCAGCTAAAGACAAAGAAGGATGTTGGGGGTAGTGGTTTGGAGCTTCAAAGGGGAGGAAGGCAATTTACATGGAGATGGAAATGCAGATGTTTGATAAACAAGAATTTATTGGACCATTTATAGACAGTGTGACCCTAGAGACAGAACTTTGATAAAAATTGGCTTGCTTGTGCCTTTCTATCACACCTATTTTACATTACACTATAGTTATCTATGGTGTTAGCTCCTTCCTGGAATAGCCCTTCTATCTTAAATCCTTTTAGACAGGTTGAAGGTCAAAGTTTCTTTCAGAATCTTTTGCCCTTTAAAATAATCAAGTCAAAGAGACACTTTTGGGGGTGGGAGACACAATTCTGATCCCCCACATTACTAATTTTTAGTCTCATTCCGTTGTAGTCAGAAAATATACTTTATATGACTTTAGTTTTTAAATTCATTGAGACTTCTCTTATGGCCTAACATATGGTTTATCCCAGAGAGTTTGTCACGTGTACTTGAAGGATGTGTAGTCTGCTCTTGGGTAGAGCATTCTGTATGTATCTGTTAGGTCTAGTTGGTTTCTAGTGTTATTGAAGTCTTCTATTCCTTGTTTATCTTCTGTGTAGTTCTATCCATTGTTTTTAAAATTGAGATGTAGTTGACATAATAACATTGTGTAAGTTTAAGATGTACAACGTTAATACATTTTAATATTGCGATATGATTGTTGTAGTATTAGCTAAGACCTCTATCTCATCACATAAGTATCATTTCTTTTTTTGTGGTGAGAATAATTAAGATCTAGTCTCCTAGCAACTTTGAAATTTATAATACAGTATTATTGACTCTATCCATTATTGAAAGTAGGGTATAGAAACCTCCAGTTACTTTTGAATTGTCTATTTCTCCCTTCAGTTTTCCCTTCATGTGTTTTGGAGCTCTGTTTTTAAGTGTATGTATATTTATAATTATGTCTTCCTCTTGGATTGGTGTTTTTGTTATAAAATGTCTTTAGTTTTTTTCTTAAAGGCTATTATGTCTGAAATTAGTAGAGTTATTGTATTTCTCTTTTGGGTAATATTTACATAGAACATCTCTTTCCATTTTTTACTTTCAAGTTTTGTCTCTTTTAATCTGAAATGTGTCTCTCTTAGCCAGCATGTAGTTGGATTTCTTTTACACTTTGAACATCTCTGCCTTAATAGAGCACTTAATCCATTTACATTTAATGTAATTACTAAGGTAGGATTTATTTTTGCTATTAGTTGTTCTGTATTATTCTGTCTGTTTTATTCCTTCCTCCATTACTGCCTCCTTCACTGTTAAATAGATATATTCTAGTGTATCATCTTAATTCCCTTGTTGTTTCTTTGACTGTATGTTTTTGAATTGTCTTTTTTCCTTAGTCATTACTCCAGGGTATTAAATTTTAGTTCACATTTTAACTTAAAAACAATCTAGTTCAATTAATACCAACTGAATTTCAATAGGATACAAAAATTTCCTCCTCTTGAGCTCTAGTCCCTTCCTCCTTCATTGTGTTGTTGTTGTCAAATTACACCTTTATACCTGTGTGCCCATCAGAAGATTGATAGTTATTGTTTCATGTATTAGTTGTTCTTTTTTAAAAAAAAAATTTATTTTTTTTCCTTTTTCTCACCAAAGCCCCTGGGTACATAGTTTTATATTCTTAGTTGTGGGTCCTTCTAGTTGTTCCATGCCACCTCAGCATGGCCTGATGAGCGGTGCCATGTCCACCCTCAGGATTCCAAGTGGCGAAACCTTGGGCTGCTGCAGTGGAGCTGCAAACTTAACCACTCAGCCAGGGGCCAGCCCCTAATTGTTCTTTAAATCAAGTAGGAGATAAAAAGATTATAAGCAAAAATACATTCATAACTTTTATATTTACCTGTGTCCCGTTACTGGTACTCTATTTTTTTATATGGATTCAGGTTACTATGTAGTAGCCTTTCATTTCAGCCTGAAGGATTCCCTTCATTATTTTTTTTGATTATTTTTTTCTAGGAAGATTAGTCATGAGCTAACATCTGATGCCAATCTTACTCTTTTTGCTGAGGCAGACTGGCCCTGAGCTAACATCCATGCCCATCTTCCTCTACTTTATATGTATATGTGGGATGCCTACCACAGTATGGATTGCCAAGCGGTGCCATGTCTGCACCCATAATCTGAACTGGCAAACCCGGGCCGCCAAAGCGGAAGGTGTGCACTTAACCGCTGTGCCACTGGGCCGGCCCCCCTTTATTATTCTTGTCAGGGCAGGCCTCTTAGCAACGAAGTCCCTTAGTATCTGGGAATGTCTTAATTTCTCCGTTGTGTTTGGAATGGTTTTGTTAAATACAGGATTCCTGATTTACATTCCTTTGCCTTCAGTGCTTTGAATATGCCATCTCACTGCTTCCGGCTTCCATAGTTTCTGATGAGACCTCCACTGTTAACTTTTTTGAGGCCTCCTTGTATGTGAGAAGTTGCCTCTTTTGCTGCTGTTAAGATAGTCTCATTGTGTTTTTTCTTTCAAGAGCTTAATTACGTTGTTTCTAGGTATGGATTTCTTTGAGTTATATTGGAATTTGTTGAGC
The DNA here is from genome assembly GCF_037783145.1 of Equus przewalskii. Classification (NCBI taxonomy): domain Eukaryota; kingdom Metazoa; phylum Chordata; class Mammalia; order Perissodactyla; family Equidae; genus Equus; species Equus przewalskii. Next base: position 10,396,981 of record NC_091833.1, on the reverse strand, counting down.
TTCTTGGATGTGCAGATTAATGGTTTTCATCAGATTTGGAGTTTTCAGCTGTTCTGTCAACAAGTAGTCTTTCTACCCTTTTCTAGCTCATCTCTCCTTCTGGGACTCCCATTGTGTGTATGTTGGTACATTTGGTGGTGGTGTTCCACATGTTTTTGAGTTGGTGTTTATTTTTTTCTACTTTTTCTTTCAGTTTTGCAGTCTGGATAATCTTAATTGAACTATCTTCAAGTTCATGGATTCTTTCTTCCACCTGCTTGAATCTGCAGTTGGCAACTTGTAGTGAAGTTTTCATTTTAGTTATACTTTTAAACTTTAAAAAAAAAATTGCTATTGACATGCTCTGTTTTGGTAGACATCTTTCTCAAAGTTTGCTGTAGTTCTTTTGACGTGTTTTCCTTTAGTTCTTTGAACGTAATTAAAATAGCTGATTTAAAGTCTTTGTCTAGTAAGTCCAACACCTATTCCTCCTGAGGGACAGTTTCTGTTGAGAGCATTTTATTCCTATGGGCCATGCTTCCCTGTGCTTTTTACATGTTTTGTAATTTGTGGTTGAAAATCGGAAAGTTTAAATATTGTGGCAATTCCTGAAATCAGATTCTTCCCCCTCACCAGAGTTTTTTGTTGTGTTTGCTCTTTTTTGTGTTTAGAGACTTTTCTGAACTAATTTTGTAATGTCTGTATTCTTTGTCATGTTTGGCCTCTGAAATCTCTGTTTGGGTAGCTTTGTGGTCAACTGAGATTGGAGATTTTCTTAAACCCCTGAATCAGTGAACTGTCCTTCACCCTGTGCTGCTTTGTGCATGTTGAGGCACATCTTCACACTAAGCCAGTCACTTGATGACTCTCCTTTACCTTTGACTTCCTTCTTAGGCAGAGCCTCAGCTTGAGGTGAGGGCTTGGGCCTTCTCACACCTTTCATGGAAATGGCACAGCTGTAGGTAATGCACAGCCTTATCCCTGGGGAAATGTGGGAGTTTTTCAAAGCTCCACCATGGGAATCTCGTTCTCCAGGTTTTTCTTTTAAGCTTTTTGGTTAGCCTATTTCCTGAAACTGTTACTTTCCACCTCAGGTAGCCAGAAAGTTAAAACAATTACCTGTAAATGTTTTCTACAGATACCTGGTTGGGAAAGGCTGTTTGTGCTGGACTACCTTGTAGGTCAAATAAAGACAACTTTGCCATTGTGGTCTCATAGGGAATCCTCAGATAGGTGAAATAATGACAATTATGTGAGAATGAGGCTTTGAAGATGTTTTAACCCGGTTCTGAGCCCTCTCCAGTGGCTCTCAGGCTGCTGCTTTTCACTATAATTGTGGGCTGTTAGTTTTCAAGGCTGCTGTGCAGCTGGAGAGGGGGCATGGGAGTAGGGCAAATTAAGATGCCAGAAAGCTAGCTGTTGTTACCAAGATCTAGTTATCTTTCTGGAATAAAAATTTCCTGGATTGTTGTAAGGCTTTGGTTAATTTCCAGAGTTCTGAATAACTTGATTCTGACAATTTCTGTCAGTTTTCTACTTGCTTTTATGGAGGAGAGAGTATTTGAAGGTCTTTACTCCACCATTTTTGCTTATGTCCTATGTATTTTTTTTTAAAGTTCGAAGCCTAATAAAATGAACACCTGTGATTCTGCTGTGCAGCATGACCAATTATTTTGAAGCTACCTTTTTTATTTTTATTATTTTTTATTTTTTTCTGGTTTTCTCCCCAAGTACCCCCAGTACATCGTTGTATATTTTAGATGTATATTTTAGATGTGGGTCCCTCTAGTTGTGGCATGTGGGATGTCTCCTCAGCATGGCCGGATGAGTGGTGCCATGTCCGTGCCCAGGATTCGAATGGGTGAAACCCTGGGCTGCCGAAGCAAAGTGTGAGAACTTAACCACTAGGCCGTGGGGCCCCAGAAGCTACGTTTTCTTCCTCTCCAATCCTGTTTTCTTACTTCTCCTCCACAGATCTTGATTTTTATTTTGCTGGTATATGCTTTTAAAACAGTTTACTCACATATATCGCTAAACCAGTGGTTCTCAACCCAGGGTGATTTTGCTCCCTTGAAGTCATTTGACATTGTGTTTATTTTATTTTTATTCATTTCTTCCATATTTTTATTCATTTTCTTTTTTCTTTTTAATTTTATTGAGGTCATATTGGTTTCTAATATTGTGTGATCGCAGGTGTACATTATTATATATCAGTTTCTGTGTAGACTGTATCGTGCTCACCACCAATAGTCTAGTTTTAATCCATCATGATACATATGTGCTCCTTTACCCCCCCATCCCGCGTCCCCTCTGGTAACCGCTAATCTGTTGTCTTTATCCTCTGTTTATTTATCTTCCACATATGAGTGAAGTCATATGATGTTTCTTTTCCTCTTTGACATTGTTTTAATTGTCATAATTGGAGAGGAGGGTGCTACTGGTACCTAGTGTAAAGGCCAGGGATGCCAAACATCTTAGAATGCACAGGAGAGCCTCCCACAACAAAGAATTCTTCAGTCCAGAGTAGTACGAGTGCAGCAGTTGAGAAACTCTACTCTGTAAGTTCTTAATGTTATAAAATGTTGTTTTAAGGTTTTGCCTCTCACATTTATACATTTTAGTCCATGAGAAATTAAATATTCATTTGGAAATTTAAGTGTATGTTAAAATTGGATTAAATTTTTTGTATGTGTGTCAGGAGGTAGTTTACCCAACTCTGGATTTCAGTTTGTTTTCTTCATGTATTACAAGTACCTGTCTTCTTGACGAACTTAGTGAAATAATGCATATAAAGTCTTTAATCTGTGCTGATAAAAGTAAATAAATGCTAAAGAAGGAAGGTGTGTCCGACTAATAAGTAAGAAGTAATTATGATGGAATTATAAACTTCAATGGATGCTAAAAGTAGTAAGTGAACATTTGAGGAACAGGATGATTACACAATTTCAAAGTATCTCCCTACGAATCACTTAATAATCACAAAGGGGAGAAGTAGTAATTTTCATTGGAGAAACCTGGTATGTGCCTCATTAATTTATTGATCAAAGTGATCACCAGCTCAATTCTCCATCATGTGCCTCATGATAAAATGCACTGAGAAGAATACAGTGTAATGTATGTGGCAGTCCTGCCATAAATACATCTAAAATCTAAGATATCAGACAAACTCGAATCAGGGGACGTTCTATAAAATAACTGACTTGTACTGAAAAAAAGATGAAGTTCAAGAAAGACAAAAACTGATGAATTCTTCTAGTTTAAAGAAGCTAAAGAGATGTGACAACTCAGATTGGATCCTGATCCAAGGGAAAAAGAGCAGTGAAGGACAATATGGGAATAATTAATGTAGTTTGGATATGGCCCATCTTATTTTATCCATGTTAAACTTGATCTTTAGTATTTTCCATGATTATGGAGGAAAATGTTCTTAGGAAATACATAGTGAAGTATTTAGGGATAAAAGATACCTGATGTCTCTAACCGTCAATGTTTGGGTTGAGGGAAGTACAGAAAGAATAGTTAAATAGAGCAAAATGTAACTAATTGCCAAATGAAGCATTTATAGGGAGCTCCTTGTAATATTCTAGCCTCTCTTAAGTTTGAAATTGTGTCAGATATAAGAAGTTCTTCTAAAATAGTAAGGAATAATATTTTAGTTAACCATATTTTATCAGTTCTAAGATACCCAGGTGTTTTTTTTTTGATACCCAGTTTTTTACATTCTAACTTCCCTGAAATGATACATCTCATTGGTGACCTCTTAGAGTTACAGTTAGACCAGTTTTCTTTTTGTGTGGTATATAAAATAATGGTGTGGCTCAAAATTGAAGGCATTTTTATTCACTGCAACATGATAACAATTATTATCTACTACTGGCAGCCATTAACTCATGGCATAGGTGTCTTTGGAGAGGGATTTTTTTGTTTTTTTAATTTAAAGAGTTTTTTATGATTCGTAAAACAGACATAGTTTCAAAGCCAAAAACTATAACAAGGTACATTCAGAGAAATCTTCCTTGGAACTCTCTTACCTCAACCTTGTTCTTCTCTTCTATGTAGGTAACCATTTTCATTTATAATTTTGGGTTATCTTTGCATTAAAAAAATACATATATATTTGTATTTTTCCCCCTTTCCTGTAGAAAAGGTAGTGTATACTCAGTTGTACCATGCTTCTTTCATTTGATCATATATCCTGGAGTTCACCCCACATAATTAGAGAGCTTGCTTGTTTCTTTCAGTTGCTTTGTAGTACTCCATTGAACTGATGTTTTGTGCCTTAGTAAACCAGTCTCCTATTGCTGGACATTCTGATTGTTTTCACTCTGTATGACGAGTAGTAGTGGAATGAATAGTGTTTTGCATCCATCGTCTTTGCCAGTGTATATTTGGGATCACTAGAAATGCAGTTGTTGGATTAAAGGGAAATGCATGTGTAATTTTGTTAGATGTTGCAAAGTTTTCCTCTGTAGGAAGTTTTGCATTTTGACTACCAGCAGTGTCTGTTTTCCCATAGCCTTACTAATAGAGGGTATGGTAATCTGAAAGATGAAATATGATATCTCTGAAATTTTAATTGCAGGGGAGTGGGTACTTTGAACTTAACATACATGGAAGCTAGAGAGAGCTATTTGTGTCCTTATATTTTAAATACCGTTAATTGTTTTTGAGCATCTTTTGGATATTAGTGGTTTTACTACTTAATACTAAGGTAAATAAGAAGATCCACACCTTTAGGAACTGATGTCTCCCTTTTCTTTTTCATGGTCTATTAATATTTTTCTTCCTCGCTTCAGTGAATGAAGAAACAACTCATTGTTCATTTAAATTTGTAGTCCACCTTTGAAACAGTGTTTTTTTCATATTGGTACAAATAAAAATTTTGTAGACTTTGTTGTAGTGATTTAATGTAGAGTTTTATTTGGTACTTTTGACATCCTTGTCTGTTGTTTCCCCAAATGTGAAACAACTTTCTTAGCTGAGTGACTACTTTTACTACTACTATTTTTTTTTTTTGAGGAAGATTAGCCCTGAGCTAACTACTGCCAATCTACCTCTTTTTGCTGAGGAAGACTGGCCCTGAGCTAACATCCATGCCCATCTTCCTCTATTTTATACGTGGTACGCCTACCACGGCATGCCTTTTTGCCAAGCAGTGCCATGTCCGCACCCGGGATCCAAACCCATGAACCCTGGGCTGCCGAAAAGCAGAACATGCGAACTTAACCGCTGCGCCACCTGGCCAGCCCGTACTCTTACTTCTTAATGCTAGTAGTATGATTTCTGAATTTAGGTCGAAAGATCGAAGACAGTGTCAAGTTGTGTAGAGTTTGTGAGGACAAGAGATTGCCTAGTTTTAGGAGGCAGTAAATAGGAAGGTGGGTTTTTCTGTCAAACATTTATCCTACCTGACATTTTAGAAGTCAGTCAATACTTTATGTGCTTGCTAAATGTAGTTACTATGTGTGATATTTTTATTATATTTAAATAAATGTCTTTGACTATGAGAAAGTAATATACAAATTGCTTATCTGTTTGCTTTGATATATCCAGGTTTGGGCATAATTTTTGATAAAAGTGGTTGAAAATGTGGAATGTTTCTTGGCGTATTTAAAAATGTTGGTGGTACTGTACACAAGGTTTAGTTTCAGAGTTGTAAATTAGATACTTTCAAGAGAAAGCCAGTCTTCAGAAAATCCTAGTGCTTAATGACAGATGCAAAGACACATGGGATATGGTAGAAATTTAGCTATATGTTCCAGCAAGTTCTCTGTATTAGAGAATCAGGTTTGTTTATTGAGGTGTTCTGGGCAATAAGAAGTGGTGTTTTTTCCTTCTCTCTTTAGGAGTGTTTCTCAGGAGTTATCAGAAACCATCCTCACCATGGTAGCCAATTGTAGTAATGTTATGAACAAGGCCAGACAACCGCCACCTGGAGTTATGCCAAAAGGACGCCCTCCTAGTGCTAGCAGCTTAGATGCCATTTCTCCTGTTCAGGTAAATGAACGCTACAATCAGTACATCTGCATTTGTTCATAGGCTTGGAGTAGAATAAACTTCTACATCATCATTAATAATCTACTCAAAGGAAAATTTGTCTAAATTTATTACATTCTAGATAAAACTGCATGTCTAGTATCCACTACTACGTTAAAGGAGATCTTTAAATAGGCTTGGTAGTTGAGAATAGATTTTAATCATTAAATAGAACATGACTCTGAGAGGAAAGATACAAAACAGCTTATTTAGGTTAAATGGTAAGGGCTTCTTTTTAAACTAAGAATAACTTAGACTTGAGAAATAAGCACTGCCTTTGAACCTGATATGTCTTGTTTGTAGCTTCACGGGCCAAGCAACAGTGCTAGAGCATAAGGACTTGTTATAACTGGGGCTCTTCAGCTCTCAACTGAACTGCTCTTTTAAAAACAAGGTACATTTAAGTTACTCCCTGACACCAACCACCCCCTTCTTTCTGGGAGCAACATACTCCACTTCTATTTTCAGCTGCATTGAATGGCAGATTGGGGTTTAAGAAAGAAAGAACATTTAGTGATTCCTTAGTGGCCACTTTACAAAAGTCATTTTGCATATCATTTTCTGTAGTTGTGAAGATCTGAAATAATGCCACAACCTAAGAAGCTCGAAAGTGCAGTTAGATATTTTTAAGAATCTCTGGTGAATAGCATACCTTGTTTTTTGTTTTTATTTTTGTTTGTTTTAAGCTAGAGCTGATCTGCAACCCCTCAGAGTCTCAAATTTTGATTAGATTTCTTTTGACTGGAAGATTCGTAATTTCTTAATGCTTTTATTGTGTTGAAAGTTAAACAACTTACTTTAGGAACTTCCTTTTGTTTCAAACGGGCTTATTGGAAATTGTAAGGAGCTAATGTAATAACTATCCCACATTACTACTAAATGTTTACTAGTATACAGCTGTGGGGTAATTCGTCTTAAATATTGTTCTTGAAGTTTTGCAGCCCTCATATTATGGCTCTGATACTTTGGCAGGGGCTGACTCTTTAATCCCATTCCATCTATGATATAGTAAGAAAAATGACTAAGCATACTTAACTTGATTTTGGAATTTAAGTACCATGATGATTGTGTGGGGTTTTGCAGTTTACTTATTAAGCATATGAAGAGCTGTTGCTAAAGATTACTTTACCTGTCATATGTCTGCCTTTGCTTGAAGTATGTTTAATACATTTTTATAATGTTTTTCTTTAGATTGACCCTCTTGCTGGAATGGCATCTCTTAGTATAGGTGGTTCAGCTGCCCCTCACACCCAGAGTATGCAGGGTTTTCCTCCAAATTTGGGTTCTGCATTCAGTACCCCTCAGTCACCAGCAAAAGCATTTCCACCCCTTTCAACCCCAAATCAGACAACTGCATTCAGTGGTATTGGAGGACTTTCATCACAGCTTCCAGGTAAGGGGGGTGGGGGCGCAGATTACTTGTAAGTTTCATTGTGCCTTAGTATGTGGAGTCGCTGTGGTAAAGAAAGCTGCTTAAAACTAAATTGTGATAGTTGCTTCAACATCCAAAGTTGAAAAGAGAAAAACATAATATTATTAGTCGAATTGCAGTTCACATATTTGTAGTTGTAAAGTTAGTTATTCAGTAAGGTTTCTGTATTACCAAACGATAGCATAAATAGTAGCAAGTGTGTTAATCATGTATTCCAAAGGACTTAGGCTTAGATCAAAACCTCACAGCTTTATGAGTTACTCAAGCTTGGTATAATAAAGGCAGAGAGATTTCACACATCACATTGAAGCATATGTTCTACCTCAGCACTTCACCTACCTTGAAAGTGATAGTAAATTCCTAAAACGTTTTCAAATATTTTGGCTTTTAACTTGATACTGAAGTAAATGTTACTCCCCCCCCCACCCCCCCGCCTTGTACCCACTTGTTTCTCCTAAACTATCTGCACCTTTTATTTTCATAGTATGATTTTAGAGTATTGTTGTAATGATTCTGTAACCTAGTTAACACTGCTGCAATATGGTTCTAGCCCTGATTGTTCATTCATTTAAACCACAGTTACTGTACTTAGGCCATCTTAGCAAAGACCTAACTATTGTAAGATTCCGTATGCTGGAATTGAGAGAAATAAAGAAGTCCTGGCTCGTGCTAACTAGAAGATAGTAAGAAATTCTTCAATTTTAATCATTTAGAAAGCAAACCACTTCCTCTTATTTTGACTACCTGAATCTCACATCACGTATGAGAATGTACAGTTTAAAAACTTGTATATTAATATCTTACCAAGAATAAAGTAAACTAATAATTCTAAATGCTGAAGAAATTTTGGCACTGTCCATTTTCACCTACTCTTATTAGATTCTCTATAAAATTAAGTAGACATTATAATGGAGTTAACAAAGACCCTGACTTTTTAAACAAGAACTTATATGTTTGATGTGAGTCAAGTCAAGAATATGAGTAATGATAAGACTTTTGGCTGCCTTCATTCTTTCTAGTAGGTGGTCTTGGCACAGGCAGCCTGACTGGTATAGGAACTGGGGCTCTTGGACTCCCTGCAGTGAATAACGATCCTTTTGTACAGAGGAAATTGGGCACCTCTGGACTGAACCAGCCTACATTCCAGCAGAGTAAGATGAAACCTTGTAAGTGGTAGTGTTGTCTGTGATTGTGAAGTGTGACTGATGCTCATAAAACTTTTTTGGTTATATGTCCGATTTGTTGTCCCTAGAGTTATATGGACAAAACATTGACTTATCTTAATATATTGTTAGTAGGGCCATTTATTAATGTGCCGCCTTAGATCAGTGCAAGTAAATTCACGAATTTGAATTATGAAAATAAAAATTCAAAGTATCACTCTACTTTTGATCTGGATTGCCAGAACAAAGTGATGGTTAATAAGAGGTAGCATCCTTTAGGGGTGTGTTATCCTAAACGTAAGAAGTATAGTAAAGAGAAAAGACTTTCAGCAGTTTAAATATATGTATATAAATCTTAAACCTATCCTAAAAATTTCTTGTTATTGTATTTTAACAAATCAGGAGCACTCAGGAGAATTTCAGATTTCTGTTTCAGCTTGGCAGTTTAAAAAAGTACATAACTATATTTTAGTTTATTTTAAGGTTTTAGCTTTGATACGTGTAGCCTTATAATAAATATTGCCATGTAATATATATGATATAACAGAATAACCAGTTTTTGAAATTCCACCTCCTTAGTAAGTTATCTCAAAGAGAGGTTCTCTTTTGAGATAGGTTATCATTTAATGTCCTTCTTGTCATTGGGAACTAAACCTTCATTATACTAGACTTGAAAATCTACCAAACTGACTTGAAAATGTTAGTGTGAAAGGCTTGTCTGAATGTTATGTTTCGTAGCATGCTTTGTGTTTATATCAGTGTGTCATGCACATGGATTGATAATTCTTATATGTTAAATGTGATTTTTATTATAAAATAGTAAAGACTTGTGAACCTTGATTGAGATTGTATTAAGGGTAAGTGCATTATGAATTTAAACCTAGTGAACTTTCATGGTGTAATAAGTCATGATGAAGAAGATATTAAGGGAGAATTATAGGTGTAAGGAAATTTTGTTAAAATCTTTTATGTGTACCTAAAACACTTGAATATTGAAACTTTACCACTTAGTACTTTCTTCAGTTTCTTCGTTTTTTCCCTTAAAATTAAAACTCTGTTATTCTCTCTGGCTCTCTGTGTATTTTATTGGGGAGTGGAGAAGGAGGTTAAATGCCTACTGGTTGCTTTTTTGTTTCTCACAGCGGACTTGTCTCAGGTGTGGCCAGAGGCAAATCAGCACTTTAGTAAAGAGATAGATGATGAAGCAAACAGCTATTTCCAGAGAATATATAATCATCCACCACATCCAACCATGTCTGTTGATGAGGTGAGTGTCTAGGATGACTTAATTCTTTATAGTTTAGGTAAATCTTTAAAAAATTCCCTTTTCAAAGTTTTTACAAATCTACCTCAAAGTGTTTTGATATGTCTGTGCATCTTTTGAAACCTTAGCACCTGTCTCAGGCTCAGTTTGTTGTTAAATATTCTGCCTAGCACTTCTACTATGAATATTTGAGGAATGCTCTTAATAAGAGTTTCCTTTATGCGTGTATTTTTTTTTGTCTTGTTTTTTCCAGGTATTAGAAATGCTACAGAGGTTTAAAGACTCTACCATAAAGAGGGAACGAGAAGTATTTAACTGTATGCTAAGGAACTTGTTTGAAGAATATCGGTTTTTCCCCCAGTACCCTGATAAAGAGTTACATATAACAGCCTGCCTGTTTGGTGGGATAATCGAAAAAGGACTAGTCACTTACATGGCACTAGGTCTGGCCCTGCGATATGTTCTTGAAGCCTTACGCAAGCCTTTTGGATCCAAAATGTATTATTTCGGAATTGCTGCACTAGATAGATTTAAAAATAGGTGAGTGGGTAGGTTTCCTAAGAAGCATCTTTTTTAATATAACAACTGTCATTTATTTATAAATAATAACTATTATTTATCAACTAATTCATACCATGACCCATCATTTACATGCATACTAACTAATCTTAATAACTGTATGAAGTCGAAGAGGAAGAAGTAAAAACAATTTAATTCATTACAGTTATCAAATAAGTGGTAGGAAAAGCGTAAAGTGAAATAGCAGGAGGGTTTTTTGTTTGTTTATTGAGATTTACTTTATATACAGTAAAGTCACCGTTTTAGGTGTACAGTTCTTTGAATTTTGACAAACTTATACAGCCGTATAACCACCACAACCATAATCAAGATACTGAATGTTTCCATCACACCCAAGGAGGTCTCTTTTTCCCCCTTTTTAGTTCACCTTCCCCCTTTCTAGCCTCTGGCAGCCACTGATCTGATTTGTCTCTAGTTTTTCCAGAGTGTTATTGAAATGGATTCATACGTAATGTGTATGAGTCTGACTTCTTGCACTTAGCCTGATGCTTTTGAGATTCATATATGTTATTGCATGTTTCAGTAGTTTCTTTTTATTGCTGAGTAGTATTCCATTCTGTGGATTAACTACAAATTGTTTTTCTCTCCACCTGTTTATGAACATTTGAGTTGTTTCCAGATAGCAGTTGTAGTAGCTCATTGTAATCTAATCTTAAGTAAAATATGACTTAAAAAAACAAAGATACTATTTTCTGGTGTAAAAGGAGAGAAGTTCATAAACATTTTCCCCCTCTATGCCTGTGTTCTTCTCTGGCATTTTCTTCAGATCAGGTATTTCATAAGCTGAATGGGAGAAATGGCCTAGACTCGCATTTGGAAGAAAATTTTTGTTAATTGTGCTTCCTCTGTTTTTACATGAAATGATGAATCAGTGTTTTTGTTGGCAGATTGAAGGACTACCCCCAGTATTGTCAGCACTTGGCTTCTATCAGTCACTTTATGCAATTTCCACATCATTTACAGGAGGTAAGTGTCTTCAACACCTAAAATCTGTCTAGTAGTTGGAGGGCTTATCTTTTTCAACTTGATTTTGGGTTTAGTGGGAATGGCATTAATATTTCTTAATGATTGGCATGATGTAGGTATATATATTATTTGTTGCTCTTTTTGCAACTTAATAATAGATCATAACAAAATGTCATTCTTGGATTATATTTGCTTAGTTTAATAAAAGGCTTATATCAGTTCTTTCAGCCTAATAATGCTATTGAAGAATCATCTTTCATTAGTAAGAGAATTCCTTCCTGATTCTAAAAAGGAGTTGAAGTGGGAATCTTGGCTAAAAATAAAGTTGTTCCTCTGATTTAAATGTTAATGTGATTCAAAGCTGTTTGAAAGAAGACTTAGACCAGTGTTTAATACAGCGTTTTTACCACCTGCTTAGATTCCTTTGAGGTATCTATTAAAAAGGAGGCAGTTCCTGAGGGAATGGACCTAGAAAATACACGTTTTAAGCCATCTTTAGCGATTGTTCTTAGAATTTGTAAACCACTGTTTTAAGTTACTGATTTTAGGTTGATTGGTAAATGTTATTCATACCTTTGTCTTGCTTTTGATCAAAATCAGCTTATAGAGAACAGGAAAGTTAGTTAATTTTTATTTTACTGTCTTTTATACAAAGCAGATAAATGGCTTAATCTTATTTTAAGGGAAAGATTAGATTTTAAGGAATCAGAAAGACCAGAATTTGAGCCTACTTTTAATTCTATATTATACTTTAGCCCATTACTTTCTACCTCATCCTGCTGAGTTTTCCTGTAGGTGGGCAGGGTTATTCTGAAGGGATAACCTACGAGACCACTGAGTGGCAGGCCAGGAGTGTGTTCATTCACATGAGGGGGTTGGGGAAATATGCCAAAACTCTAGTACTGAAAACTGTACAGAAAAGCAGAGGCTTACCACAATCAAATGGGTTTGGAATTCAGAGTTGGGAATAGGGACCTTGGAAAACTGGAGACGAGAGATGGCGTGGAAGTGATCATACAAAACAGTGGTCCCCAGCACCCACTGTAACCAGATAGCCCGAGAAGGGGAGAGAGGTCACTGTTTATGTTTCTATACTTAGTCAATTTAAAGGGCTGCGCTTTCTTCAGAGATTGTCTTTCCTACTTGAAAATATCCTTTTTTGAATAAAGTTACTGCATGTGTGGATAGTAGTTTTTGTTTTCCCAGGTACAGACTGTTGGAAATAGTATCAGGAACTTTTTGTCAGTTCTTGAGTTTGTCTGTGGGGAGGAGGTTTATTGGTGTGTGAAATGAAGAAAATCTTGCCCTAGAACATCCAGTATCATTGTTGACTTGGCTGTATACAGTGTACTTTTGTTTTTGTTTTGTAGTAATATCCTTACTGAGAGAACACTCAAAATGCAGTGTATTTTTTTAGGCCTTAGGTTTCTCATCAGCATCCAATAAGAAAGAGATCAGTTTACTATATAAATTTTAAAGTCTTAAAGTTTATGTGTATTAAGGGATTTAAAGAAATTTATATGCAGGTGTTTGTGGCAGCTCTTTTGGAAGTGGTTTTACTAGACTAGTTCTCTCATGAATACTATTAAAACATAGTAATATTTTACCTCCCAAGGAGTCTGTAGTATCCACTTATGTGTTTATATATATGGTAATGGAACAGGATGGGGCAAGAAGTAAGGGACATGTATGAACCAAGAGTACTCTGAAATAATTTCTACCCTCTCAGAAGTGAGGGGAGTGTAATTAAAATTTTCAATTTCTGTTAAGAACTGTTTTAATGTGTTTCCCTCTCCCTACCCCTATAGTATATCGAGTATGGACAGCAGTCTAGAGATCCTCCTGTGAAAATGCAGGGCTCTATCACAACCCCTGGAAGTATTGCACTGGCTCAGGCACAGGCTCAGGCCCAGGTTCCAGCAAAAGCTCCCCTTGCGGGTCAGGTTAGCACTATGGTAACCACCTCGACAACCACCACTGTTGCTAAAACGGTTACAGTCACCAGGCCAACCGGAGTCAGCTTTAAGAAAGATGTGCCAGTAAGTAGGTCCTTTTTCTTTTTCCAGGATTTGTTATGCTGTAATATATCCAGTAGTGAACATGTATTTTAATTTTATTATAAATAACACATACCTACTAAAAAAAGGGTATAAAGACCAGCATTTCTGTCTTTGTATCTCCCCTCCCCCAAATTCCCATAGACAGCCATTGTTAATAGTTCAGTACATGTGCTTGCCAACACTTCCAATGTACAATCATACATGTCATGTGTATTTTATGCTAAAGGGATCTGTATACGTTTTTTTCCTGGGATTTGTCAAATAAGCTTTCAATTTGTTTATTTTATGTGCTTTATTCCTTTAGCCTTCTATTAATACTACAAATATAGATACATTGCTTGTGGCCACAGATCAAACTGAGAGAATTGTAGAGCCCCCAGAAAATATCCAGGAGAAAATTGCTTTTATCTTCAACAATCTCTCCCAGTCAAATATGACACAAAAGGTGAGCATGATGTAATAGTTTACATATTGCTACAAATGCTCTCTGTTCTTTTCCCTGATGGGTTCGGAGATATATATTTAATGTTCTCTACCCTTTTTAATACTTACTTTAAAGGTAATAGAGTCAAAACAAAGGGAATGTGGATATACAACTAGCGGTTGTGGTTTTTGTAGATGTTAAATAGCACTAGTTTTAAATGTACTGTTTTGCAGTGAGTTACAGGCTGTTTGCAATAAACTTCATGATGTCATGATGATGGAAGCTTTCATTTGTACTTCTAGTCACAACTCGTCTTGTCCCAGAGACCATTCTGAGCATTTGTTGGGTGCCTGATTACTCACATGGGTAGACCTTGTGAAAAGCAGAGGAATGATGTTTGCCTTTACAAGATTATATGCTAAGACAATACTTGGATATGCCTATTTTAGCCACTAAGATTATAAACAGAGTGGGTTTTAAGATATAATGCAAGTACTGTCTTTCAAAATCCCATCATAATTAATTGAGGAAAAAAATTAAGCGTTTAATTAGACTACTGGTGGTGAGCATGATAAAGTCTATTCAGAAATTGATGATGGTGTACACCCAGAATTACACAATGTTGTAAACCATTATGATCTCAGTAAAATTACAGGAAAAACAATTGAGCCTTTGGCATCTTTTTTTGGAAAAGAAATTTCAAACTTCACGGATTCCTAGAGGTGGAAATTTAGGAAAACATACTTCTGGTGTTAGGTCTGTTATTGGAATGTTGTACATCATGAATCCTCTTTTGGTCAGATGGAGAGTTGTATGAGATGGGAGTGTGAGGGACTGTATGTTTTATAATTTTAAAGCTGAAAGTGACCATAGATGTTTCAGTTCTAATCACCCACAGTTTGAGAGATGATTGACTACACTAATGTGTAAGTGAATATATTGTGTACCTCATAGCATCTGTCTGATGTCTGGAAGAGATTAGCGAGTGCTTTAGCATCTGTTTTTACAAGGAGCCACATGCTGTAGTATTGTTCAAAGAAACAAAACTCAAAACTGTGTTTTACCATCTTTTAATAGTATACTTCCTGTGTCATATTGGTTGGCTAGGTTGAAGAACTAAAAGAAACTGTGAAGGAAGAATTTATGCCTTGGGTTTCACAATACTTGGTTATGAAGAGAGTCAGTATTGAGCCAAACTTTCACAGCCTGTATTCAAACTTCCTTGACACGTTGAAGAATCCTGAATTTAATAAGATGGTTCTGAATGAGACTTACAGAAACATCAAAGTAAGAGTTAGTTCTTATATTTCTTTTCACTGCTGTTTTGAGTTTGGAAATACCTGATTGTACAGGCAGAATTTTGGGGCGGGGCGGGGTGCTGCTCTTTTTCCCTATATGTTGTCTGTATTAGGTTGCTGTGAAAGTTGCTCTAGGGTTT
Source organism: Equus przewalskii (assembly GCF_037783145.1). Classification (NCBI taxonomy): domain Eukaryota; kingdom Metazoa; phylum Chordata; class Mammalia; order Perissodactyla; family Equidae; genus Equus; species Equus przewalskii. Next base: position 10,381,640 of record NC_091833.1, on the reverse strand, counting down.
GTTTCAAATATAGACCTAAATTTTGTGAAGAATTTAGTCTTACAGACGTACTCTGTGTACTGTTTACATTGAAAGTAAGTATTGCTTTGAATTTGTTTTTACCATTCTGTACATGATTTTAAATCTTTACCCTCTTAAATTTGCTTTTTTCCCCTTCCACTTGTTAATTTGCAATATGCTCTTAGCTTTAATCTCACTTTTTTTTAAATAGTCTTATAGAAATCCATTATATGGATGTACATTGCTAACAGCTTTCACTATTACAAAAACAGTGCTGTAATGAATGTTTTTGTCTATGTCTTCGTAAGTGCCAGATACCTCTAGACCTAATTGGGGAATAGCTGTTTAGGATTCTTAGCAGTTTATTTTAAGGTCACACTCTTCCTAATGAGCTAATGCTTGTTCCAAGAAATTCAAGTATTTTATTTCTTGGGAAAAATAACTTTTTGAGAAAACAGTGTGAACCAGCATACAGCTATGATTGTTCTTTGTTGGATACTGGGGACATTGGCTTAGGAACGAGCACTATGTTTAAGCCTGTGGATGGGAATTTTCCCCATTCTTGGTTACGCTGTAGTGCAAAAGAATTCCTGGCTCTTTCTGTTGCACAGCTGACTTTGTGCCAGTCTGCTGGTGCTGTATGGAGTTAAGGAACATAACTATATTCAGCCTTTATTATCTGATACCAAAGATGATTGGGATATAATAGAAGTTTCCATGTACTCTGGAGCAAAATACAATATCCTTTGTTTCAAAGAAAAATGTAAATTATAAATTTAAGTTTATAGCCATAAAGTAAGTGGTACCATATAGTAGATAGATGTGTGTGTGCACACCCAAAACACTCTCCTATGATGGTCCTCTCCCCCTTAGGAAACTAAGAACTAGAGAAGTAATGAAATGGATTAGATTTTCTAGAAATTTGAAAAGAAGTGTATAAGCAATATTATTCTGTATTTCAGAAAGTTGTCTTAACTGTCTCCAGAGATGTATAGTGAGCCAGATAATGATAAAGATTTCAATAGATCTTGAGATCTTGATTACATTCCTCCAAATGCTGGCTGTCTTGAAGGACTTAGAAGCATAGTTACAGTCTTCATTTGAGTTGAACTTAGCAATTCAAAACAGATTTGGCAGTTGGGCCTCTGCTTTAAACCTAGCTAAAATTTCCAGAGTCTTAAAATACTTTCTGTGGGACCATACGTGACGCTTTTAACCTTGTGTACTTTGTATTTTGTCTCATGTGTTTTTTAGATTTCTTTTTTTTTCCTCCTTCTCTCCAAAGCACCCCAGTACATAGTTGTATATTTTAGTTGTGGGTCCTTCTAGTTGTGGCATGTGGGATACTGCCTTAGCATGGCTTGATGAGTGGTGCTAGGTCCGTGCCCAGGATCCAAACCGGCGAAACCCTGGGCCACCAAAGCGGAGCCCGCGAACATAACCACTTGGCCACAGGGCCGGCCCCTCTGATGTATTTTTTAAATGTAAAGACATTTAAAGGTAAAAATGTCACTGAACATTGGAAAATATTGCTATGATATATGGAGTAGATCTACTTTGGGGACATGTTCTCAGAATCAGTGGCTTGTTTTTAAAGTAAGATAATGGAATTCTCAAACATTTAGTTGAGAATTTTTTTCATAAGCTCGTTTTCATACCTTTCTTAATCCTGCACTATTTCAGGTTCTCCTGACCTCCGATAAAGCTGCAGCCAATTTCTCGGATCGTTCTTTGCTGAAGAACTTGGGACATTGGCTAGGAATGATTACACTAGCTAAAAATAAACCCATCTTACACACTGTGAGTTCCAGCTAAAGGTTCATGTAAAACTTGAGAATGTTCATACAGCATATTATGTCTAAAAGTCTTAACTTTTATTTGGGGCTATTTTAATGATTATTGGGTGTTTGCAAGAGTTGGCTCATGTTTTAAATCTTGAATTGCATATTCATGGCCCTACATTGTTTAGCAGGATAAACAGAAGCCGGTAAGGTACGACTGACCCCTTCCTTTTCATAAGGCAGGGGTCAGATATACTGATTCCTATTTTGGAGATGAATTTGGCAAGATGCCTATCTTTGGGTACTTTGTGAGGTGTTTTGAAGTATATTCCCAGCTTTTAAAAATAGTTTTCTTATTCTAGGACTTGGATGTAAAATCTTTGCTGCTAGAGGCTTATGTTAAAGGACAGCAAGAATTGCTCTATGTGGTGCCCTTTGTTGCCAAAGTCTTAGAGTCTAGCATTCGTAGTGTGGTAAGTAGATTTTAATTTTATTGATGGCTAATTTGTAAGAGTTACTTAGTTTCAGCACAAGGTCAAGAGATTATACCCTTCGTTCTTACGAACACAGAGCTAGTTTAGTTAGGTTTCCTCAGGGAAACTCAAGATTTCCACTTTGAGAGGCTAAGTAGAATTATAGGACCGATTCTAATGGGTGGCTTTGGGTTTTGGTGTTCTTCTGAAGTAAGATATGGATGGGAAGTTTAGGGGTTTTGCTGTGGGCACATAGGTATAAGTGCTTAACTGTTTTAAAGAATACAAAATAAGAATGATTTGGGGGCCAGCTTAACATAATAGCTTTTCTTTAGGTTTTTAGGCCACCCAACCCCTGGACAATGGCAATTATGAATGTATTAGCCGAGCTTCATCAGGAACATGACTTAAAGGTAAATTTGTTGCTTCTTTATTTTTTGGAATATTCTCTGCCTAGACATTATCAAAGTTTGCAGGGAAGGTAGAGTATTTTGGGGGAGCACTATATACCAGTTGGTTGAAAGTACAGTATATTATGAATAAAACTAAATTTTTGCTTTAAAAATTCTAATCAAATATTGGAATCATGCAGTTAAACTTGAAGTTTGAGATTGAGGTCCTCTGCAAGAACCTTGCATTAGACATCAATGAGCTAAAACCTGGAAACCTCCTAAAGGATAAAGATCGCCTAAAGAACTTAGATGAGCAACTCTCTGCTCCAAAAAAAGATGTCAAGCAGCCAGAAGAACTCCCTGCCATCACAACCACAAGTAAGTGTGGTAATTAGCCCTCTGCTTTCCAGAATGTTCCCTTAAATGGTACCTCTCCTTGCATGTAGCAAGTTATAATTGTTCCAAATAAAATGGTGCTAGAACTTTATATCCCTTTTGGTGAGCCTTCCTAATTATTAAGGAAAAGTTAGTAGTGCCTAGATATTGTCTTATGTAGTAGAATCTATCCAGGTAATTCGTATGGTATTCTTAACTAAATATCATTAATCAGTTGTTCCTCATATCCCAGTTAAGCCCGGTTATCTTTTACTTTGTTTGAGCTATCAAAAACTTGTGTAACATGATGGCCTTGTGTTAGTCCTCAAATCTGGAGATGGCCAGACTAGCTAGACCTGCGAGGGGAGTACATTAGTTTACCTGGACCGAGAGGATTGGAAATGTGGGAAGCTGTAGGGGTGTTGAACAATTGAGAGGTTTGGTTTGAATAAACCAGATTTTCTTAGCTCTCAATAGCTAAGAATCCCTAAGTGAAACCAAGGAACAGCCTAGGTTGAAATTGGCATCTATGATGTAGAATAATCCACCAAGACTTTGGTCTGCTAATGTGGCATGACTCCTCAATTGATTTTTGTGCTCTGGGGTACTGCCACTGACATAGTTTTACATGTGTTGTTCACATCTCTGTTAAACTAACAGAATTGCTCTTGTGATAATTCATAGTAGGAAAGATGTGATATGTGCCAGACTGCTATGCTGCCTCCCCTCCCCTATCCAATTAGTTTAATTAGATAAAGATCACTTGATACCCTGCTAATTTTACAGTAAAGTGAAAGAACGTGCTCTTTTTATTAGCTCTTATTTTGTCTCTTTACATTTAGCAACTTCTACAACACCAGCTACCAGTACCACGTGTACAGCCACGGTTCCACCACAGCCACAGTATAGCTACCACGACATCAATGTCTATTCTCTTGCAGGCCTGGCACCACACATTACTCTAAACCCAACAGTAAGTAAACATCACCCCATCCCCCTATTCTTACTTTGTGACAAATAAACTGGCTACCTACTTTTCCCTTTTCTCCTTCCTCCTGGATTCCTGGGTTGTAGGCTTTTGTTGCAGAGATTAGACATTGGGAACTGCTGTATAGTACAGCTGGGACTTTTTTTCTAGTTTAAAAATAATCGTCGTAAATAGACATCATTTATATTGGTTTCTCATATGCGAATGCATGATATTAAAATTAAGTCAGCTGGCAATATAATCACAATCTCCAAGAATACCTTACACAGGTTAGAAGATCCTTAGTGTATATCATAGCCTTTTGCTCTTTATGTTCCTTATCGTGTCACCTGAGCCTTGCATCAAGCCATTTCTCTTGGCAGATAGCTGGAACTGAGCTGAATCGTGTGTGTGCGGATGCCTGAAACTGGGGATAATATCAAACTCTATATAAACTGTGTTTTTTCCTGTACATACATACATATGATAAAGTTTAATTTATAAATTAGGCACATTAAGAGATTAACAACTAATAATAAAATAGAACAGTTATAAGATACTGTAATAAAAGTTATGTGAATGTGGTTTCTGAAAATATCTTACTGTACTGCACTCACCCTTCTTGTGTGATGTGAGACGATACAATGCCTACACGATGAGATGAAGTCACGTGAATGACGTAGGTGTTATGATGTAGCGTTAGGTTATTGTTGACCTTCTGACAATATGTCCAAAGGAGAATCATTTGCTTTTGAACAGCAGTTGATGGAGGGTAACCGAAACTGTGGAAAAGGAAGTCACAAATAAGGGAGGGACTACTCTAACTACTCTATATAAAATCCAGGGCCAAGGTCTTGAAGTGAGACTTAGTACTTTCAGTTACATTTCTGTAACCTGGTTCTGGGAAGCAGTTTGATCTACGGTCATATAAAAATAACTTCCCATCAATCTTTTTTGCTCTGTTTATTTAAAGGTAATATTTTAGTCTGTATATTCTGGGTGATAATTGATTGTTTATCTTCAGTATTTTGTTCTGCTTATTAACACTTTAGTTCAGAATCAGATACTTGGAGTTTGCATTGTCTTTGCTTTTTAGAAACTGAAAATGTTCACAAATATTGGAGTAAGTAACATTAATACAGTGAATTTTTGTGTTTAAAGGACTTGAAAGGATTTTGAAGAGATCATTTTAACAGGGTCTTTTTTTTTTTTTTCCCTGTAGATATGGTACTTAGTTTTGGGGGCGGGGCGTGGAGCCTAGATCTAGAAATTGTGATTTCCCGTTATAATACTCCCAGTAATCTTGAATACTTTTATAGGTTCATCGTGAATGTTGAAAAAAATTTCTTAGAAATTCAGTAAGTTAAAGAGACCAAGTAAGTGTTAGGGCATTGTTTATACCAGAGATAAAAGACTGGAAACAGCCTTTAAGTGAAGCAAAAGGCTTCAGTATACAGTAATATAAAATGCTCGCTATTCTGAGGCATTTTTTGTGGCAATAATAGTTCTTGTAGAAAGCATTTTTTTTGTAAACTTGAATCTTCTTGTATTTCCCCAACTACTAAAGAAGTTGCTTTAACAGTGCTTGAGCTACAAATTTAAGCAGGTAGCATCTTTAATTAAGCAGGTAATGCATCTTCTAATGAACAATTTGCCCATTAAACTTAGACTTTTTTAAAAATCAGAGACACATCTTTTATCATGTATCACAAGGTATACTAAATACTACTCTCTCTTTGTAGTTTAACTTCTGTTTCCTGAGCATTTCCTTGATTAATTTAAAGTAGAAATTGGTGGTAAATTGTTAACCTTGAAGTAATTCCAAAATCATGGGTGTGATTACTGATAGAAATAGAGTTGTCTTATTTAAACAAGCTGTTGACCTCACTTGTTTTTCCCCACCTAGATTCCCTTGTTTCAGGCCCATCCACAGCTGAAGCAGTGTGTGCGCCAAGCAATTGAACGGGCTGTCCAGGAGTTGGTCCATCCTGTGGTGGATCGATCAATTAAGATTGCCATGACTACTTGTGAGCAAATAGTCAGGAAGGATTTTGCTCTGGATTCTGAGGAATCTCGAATGCGGATAGCAGCTCATCACATGATGCGTAACTTGACAGCTGGAATGGCTATGATTACTTGCAGGGAACCTTTGCTCATGAGCATATCCACCAACCTGAAAAACAGTTTTGCCTCAGCCCTTCGTGTAAGTTGATTATTTCCTTGGTGTAGTATGAAACTCCTTACTGCTTGCCTGAAAGAGTTTGTTTTTCTTTGCATTTCCATTTATTCATTTAATAGTCACCATATTTGTTTGATGTCTTCTTTCTGCTTAGATTCTAAGTTTTGTGACATGAAACCTCATGTCTGTTTTTGTTCACTCTTGTATCCTCAACACAGGATTTGGCAGATAGTAGATAACCAAATATTTATTGGTTTAAAGAAATGAAGGAATTTTTTAAAACATGTGTAAGTTACCAATCTTGATTCTGTTTACCATGAAGAATTGAGATTAAAGCACATGGAGTAGGACAGTGCAAAATGATTTAAAGGGACTTGGTATGTACACACATACAAGCACACAATCTTCAAGTAACTCAGTTATTAATTTTGGGTCTCAGATATGGTTAATAATGCCTTTGTTTATTGCTTGGCTGTTTTCCTACTGTTCACCATCTTCACAACAACCTGGTAAGATGTTTTGAGTGAATGGTATTTTCATTGTATAGATGAAGATATTATTAGACTATTTCATGGTCACAGTTAATGAGTCATAGAGTCAGAACTTTTAAAGTTCAGTTGTCTAAGCTCTGCATTTCGTATTATATCTATCTTGTCCACAGAAACTTTAAAATCTTTTTCTTTCTGCCTCTCTCCCTCCTGACAGACTGCATCTCCACAACAAAGGGAAATGATGGATCAGGCGGCTGCTCAGTTAGCTCAGGACAATTGTGAATTAGCTTGCTGCTTTATTCAGAAGACTGCAGTAGAAAAAGCAGGCCCTGAGATGGACAAGAGATTAGCAACTGTAAGTGTTTAGCATTTCCCTTTTAAGTATTTGTTTTTTCTATTTAAGAAAGTGCCTCATAACAAGAACCTCAGTGACTTTTTTTGTTTGCAGGAATTTGAGCTGAGAAAACATGCTAGGCAAGAAGGACGCAGGTACTGTGATCCTGTTGTGTTAACATACCAAGCTGAGCGGATGCCAGAGCAAATCAGGCTGAAAGTGAGAATTAGGGGCTCTGTCTCTCCCTGCCCCAACTTTGTTTTCCTTCTGTTCTTGTTGGTTAAACTCCTCACCAGGAATAGGACAGTGGAGTTAAATTTTGTTTCTGAGAAAGCATCTCACCTGAGCAGCATTTCACTTAAAGGCTACTTGTGCAGAAGACATAGAAATGGTTTAGATGTGGGGCTCCCCCTCTCTTCTCCCTCCTCCCACCCTAGTTGTTGAAGTACTGCTCTAAAGAGGTCATGTGTCTATTAATTTTTGTTTCCCAACTTGGTCTTCCCTTCTGGTACTTGTGTTTTTATTGCTAGTTACTTATTGGTGAAAAGAAGATGATGAGAAATCTGATCATTTTTATCAGCTCCATCGGAGAGTTGGACTGACATGGTCCTATTTGAGGCATTTTCCAGTGGAAAAACTTAATGAATTTATAACTGAGAGTAACTCCAACAGGATTCAGGGAAATGGGAAACCCCCTAACTGTGTGTATGTGTGTGTTCGCACCATGCATGCATACTCAGTCATGCTCTTACATGTTGTAATGACTCCTGTGTCCTTTCTCAGAACCTTTCTGCTTACTTCCATGCATACTTTCCACTTTCAAAAGTTTCCTTTGATTATGAAGAGGATCCTGTCAAAATAGGTTTTCTTCTTCCAAGGTTGGTGGTGTGGACCCAAAGCAGCTGGCTGTTTATGAAGAGTTTGCACGGAATGTGCCTGGCTTTTTGCCTACAAACGATTTAAGTCAGCCCACAGGATTTTTAGCTCAGCCCATGAAGGTAAATACTCGCCTTGGATTAAATTGAGTGTTTTACAGTTTAATTTGAATGTTTTCATCAGTCAATATGTCTCTTACTTCCTGGGAGCTTAAGCTACAGTGGAAAAAAATACCCACAGTTGTTGAATATAGGTAGTATTCTTTGTATCAGATCAGCATGGCATAAAGGGGAATTTGTTTTTCTAAATCCTTGAGGTTGATTAACCTGTCATGTTTGGCCTAATTAGAGGAATTTACATGGTGACCTCTTGGCTTCCCCTGTATTTTATAAAAAGATTTCCTAAAAATTTGAAACAATTATTTATAGAAAAGTTGAAAATATAGGGGGAAACATTTCCCCCTGAACCATTTGAATGTAAGCTGATGACCTTGATGTGTCCCCATCACTTCTGGAATCTTTGGTCTGTGTTTCCTCCAAAGACGTTCTCCTATATGAGCATAGTACAGCCATTGAAATCAGGAAGTTAACACTGATGTGTTAATACCATCTAATCCTTAGACCTCATTCAAGTTTTATAAGTGTCCCAATACTGTCTTTCTATAGTAAAAAAAAACCTATTTCAGAACCACACATTTCATTTAATTGTCATATTTTTAAAATTTCCCTCAGGTCGTTCATTGTACAGCTTCTTAGTTTTTTCATTTTTCATGACCTTGACACTTTTGCAGATTAGAAACCAGTTATTTTCTAGAATGGCCTGATTTAGGTTTATCCAGTATGTTCTCATGAATAGAGCGTCTTTGATAGGAATATCACAGAAATGATGGCTGTGTTCTTATTCTGTCCTATCCTGTCAGGCTTTGACAGTTGGACTGGTACTGTATTTCCCACGGTTTGGATTACTTACTTTCATAGGCTGTAGAGAGATTATTAGATGCCACAAGTGTGCTGCCCTCAGCCTACCCCATTATTTATATCATGCTCTCTTTGATGACTGGTGTTGGTGTCAACCAGGCTTTCCGCTGTCAAGTGAAATACCCTCCCCCCTCCATGCCTGCCCTGCACCACCCCACCTAATGGCATTAAGAGTGAATAGTTCAGGAAAGGGAATGGAAGAGCCCCTTCGTGTTTTGATGAAAGAAGAAAAAAAATAATGGGAGTAAACGTACTAATAGACTTTTCAGTTGCTACATGTGCTAATGAAAAATCTTTAAAAATTTTGCCTATCTCTTTTTTGCTTGTTTCCTTCTCTGAAATAGCAAGCTTGGGCAACAGATGATGTAGCTCAGATTTATGATAAGTGCATTACAGAACTGGAGCAGCACCTACATGCCATCCCACCAACTTTGGCCATGAACCCTCAAGCTCAGGCTCTTAGAAGTCTTTTGGAGGTTGTAGTATTATCTCGAAACTCTCGAGATGCTATAGCTGCTCTTGGATTGCTCCAGAAGGTTAGTTCTTAAACTGTTGCTTTCAGAAGAAACTAGGTTTGTATATATGTAGTGATGTGCACCATCATCTACCTAAGTTATGCTGAAGATTTTAAAAACTAATAGAAAGTAAGGTCTGTTCTCTGATAAGCAGGTGATTTTCTCAGGAGTAGAATGTAGTCATGGCAGTCACAAATAGTAAAGTGGGAAATCTGTTTTTCCCATTAAGATTTTCTAGAAATATGGTTGTTTAGGAAACTAAAAGATAGCCCTTTAGATTTTGAGGGACAGGTTGATCCATGTACTTGAGTAATGGGGTGGGCTGGGTGGGGAGCCTTGGATTTTGACTGTGTAGGGACAGTGGAGCCTTTTATGACAATGAAGAACACAGAGTGAGCATAAACTAGATGGAAGTTAGCCTGTGTGTGTTGGGTAAATGAAAGGATTTTGGTGAGTGGAGGTACTTAACTCAAGGCCTTCTTTAGAAGGTGTGGTGTAGTTTGCATTAAGGACTGGTTCCTGGCTTTGGTTGTTGGGCTACCAACTATATTTTCCATGGTTCTGAACGCTTTTTTCTTCCCTAGGCGGTAGAGGGCTTACTAGATGCCACAAGTGGTGCTGATGCTGACCTACTGTTGCGCTATAGGGAGTGCCATCTCTTGGTCCTAAAAGCTCTTCAAGATGGCCGGGCTTATGGGTCTCCATGGTGTAACAAACAGATCACAAGGTCAGTAGCCCTCTTAGAAGAGTACTATTTACTGGACTGCCTTCTGACATGCATGGCCCTGTTTATGTCCAGAGGTTTCCCTTTGGAAGGTAAATGGGACATTTGGAATTCCTAATTCTAAGTAGTGAGAATTGTTGAATGGTTGTCCGTTTTCTATCTGGTGCCCATGATGGATACAGAAAACCAGTATTTCGCTTTGGGGAATAAATTATAGATCATAGATTTTAAAAGATTTTGATGATTTCATAGCAGTGGTCTTCATATATACATATTTTAATGTCTTAAATGAAACGCTTTGTTTTCTAGGCTTTGAGAGCAAAGCTTGAGTTTTAATGCTGAGCTGTCTGTTCTACTTTATTATTGGCTGTTTTGAATCTTGGATACTGATTTGCAGTTGGTTCTCAAGGCATCCTTTTTTAATTTAATTTACTTTTATTGAGGTCATATTGGTTTATTACAGGTTTGGTTTGTCCATCACCATACATATGCACCTCTTTACCCCTTTTGCACCCTACCCCTTACCTGTTCTCTTTGTCCATGTGTTTGTTTATCTTCCACATACGAGTGAAATCATCCAGTGTTTGTCTTTCTCTGTCTGGCTTATTTCACTTAACATAATACCCTCAAGGTCCTCCATGTTGTTGCAAATAGAACGATTTTGTCCTTTCTTATGGCTGAGTATTCCATTGCATACATATAGACTACATCTTCTTTATCCATTCATCAGTTGATGGGCACTTGGTTGCTTACCCATTAAAGGCATCCTTATTTTGGAACAAATTACCATTGAATAAAAGGGGATCTTTGTTTTATCTGATGGTTAAGCCTATATGAATAAAGAAATAACTGACTTTTTCTAGGTGCCTAATTGAATGTCGGGATGAATATAAGTATAATGTGGAGGCAGTGGAGTTGCTAATTCGCAATCATTTGGTTAACATGCAGCAGTATGATCTTCACCTAGCTCAGGTATGGAAGAAATTGAACAGGAAAAACAGACTCTGGTAATCAGGAAGTGTGTTTGCTGTAAGCGTTCTGTTTCTTACATTGTGCTTTCTTTGTTGCCAGTCGATGGAGAATGGTTTAAACTACATGGCCGTGGCATTTGCTATGCAATTGGTAAAAATCCTCCTGGTGGATGAAAGGAGTGTTGCCCATGTTACTGAGGCAGATCTGTTCCACACCATTGAAACCCTCATGAGGATTAATGCGCACTCCAGAGGCAATGCTCCAGAAGGGTGAGCATGAAATGTTTTGGGATCCCTGTGTATTCAGCAGTCTAAGAAAGAGCTTTAGAAATGAATGTGCAGACTTACTAACATTACCTGTTATAACTGCTTTACCTACAACCTATGGGAAGCTTTAGTGAGGCCTAATGTTGTCCCTTGAAATATGAAAGCTTAACTAACTGCCAAGCCTTGCTGTAGACCAGTACGTACAGTACTACTAGACTTAGTGTCAGGGTCCTGTGTTAATCCTGGCTCTGCCACTTAAAATCTCTGATTGTAGACAAGTTGATGTACCCTCCCTAAGCCTGTTTCTTGTAAAATGGAAATAATATCTCAAAGAACTTTTGAGAATGAAGGTAAATAATAACTCAAGGCACATAGTAGGCACAAGTAAATATCTGTTGACTATGAACGTCAGCTCCATTTCAACGGGCACCGTTTTTGGGGTCAAGAAGCTTAACTGAGGTCATTCATTTGTATATTTTTCTTCATAAGTAAACAGATATGAAGAGACCAAGGATAGTTTTGTTTAAATATGGAAATGGTTAAGTGAATCATCACTCTTGTGGTTTCTATTAAATAAGCAAATTGTCCAACTGTATGTCTGTGAAATCACAAGCATGAGTAGACTGATTTTCATTCTGGATTTATTGTACTAGATTGCCCCAGCTGATGGAAGTAGTGCGATCCAACTATGAAGCAATGATTGATCGTGCTCATGGAGGCCCTAACTTTATGATGCATTCTGGGATCTCTCAAGCCTCAGAGTACGATGATCCTCCAGGCCTGAGGGAGAAGGCAGAGTATCTTCTGAGGGAATGGGTGAATCTCTACCATTCAGCAGCAGCTGGCCGTGACAGTACCAAAGCTTTCTCTGCGTTTGTTGGACAGGTAGAGCTTTTGGAAAGAAAGGTGCTTTTTATTCAACATAAGTAGGGTGTGATGCCTCCAATATTAAAGCTCAGTATTATGTACCTGTGGTCAGACAGTTACCTCCATACTCATGTAAATCAAAAATGTCATCACCTTTACTGTGTTAAATTGATAAAGTCTATTTCCTCATCATTGGTCACTAAGCAGTAAAGTTGCCATTCCCTGTCCCATTTAGTTCTCTTTATCCCATTTCAGTTGTCACAGCTACAAAGCACAGTGAGTCAGATAATGAATAATGAAGTTGCCAAACATATATAGTAATTTTACTAGCTTGATAATCAGTGATGGGATTATGGGCTAATAAATAAGTAGAATTCTTGAAATGGCCTATATTTAAATAAAACATAACACAACCAAAAACTTAATTTAAATTTTTAAAAAAATTTCTAAGTTGCTTATCTACCTAAAACTGCTAAGTGTACTCTTTTGCAAAATAGTTTCCAGTATTTATTTTAATTCAATTTGATCAATTAGACTTTGAGTTAAAGTTAGGAAACAAGTCTGTAGTTAAAAACTAGGTTTGGCAGGAATATTTATGAACAGAAGAAAATGTAGGAAGAGAGCCATAGTACCATTAGCATTCTGTTTTTGATCATCCCTGGCCACTTTCAACCACTGTGAAGATTAGGACCCAGTAGTCAGTGTGTCGTAATCGTGTTACTTTCCTGACAAGAGTGGTACTTTTCCTCAAGTGGCCTTAGCATTCCTTTAGTACGACTGTTGGGATGTGTTCAGGGAGAGATATCTGCTTATTTCTGCAGATTGACCATTTTATTTCTTCAAACTGAGATCAAAGCTTAGGTGCGCCACCATAGAAAGATTGCAAAGTAGATCTATTAGCAAATAAATCACAATTGAATGTAGACGAGCTGACTGGAATTTTAGAAGTTGTTAGAAATTGGATCTGCTTTTCAAGATGAATGTTACTTAGTAAGTTCTCCCCTAAAAGAATCCAGAGAATTATAAAAATACCCTATTGAAAAGCTGTTACTACCTGTTTCTGGTTTGATTTATGATTTGGATGGAAGAATTTTGAATCAGTTGGTTTCTGTGATCATTGATATTTCATGGGTATGGATGTGGCACCTGTCTCAGCTCTTCTCGCTGGCTTATTTGCTCTCATTTCTTCTCTCCATTTGAAAAAGATAATATATTATACTTATCTATTCCCTTTTGTATCCTTTTGGGAATTCTTTTTTCCTCCTTGTGCTCCCTCTTGATCATAGCAGTCTGTTCTTGCTTCCTCTCTTTGGTTAGTTTTTCAGATTTCAACGTACAAAAGTCCCTTTGCTGGCTTCCTGTCTTGGCGAGGGTGTGTTGTCAATTTAGCTGTTTTGTTGCTTATCAAGGGACAGTTAAATTGTCAAGTTTTCATTCTGAACTTGGTATTTTTGTTTAGTAAGCACTGACTTCCTTCTCCCACTGCTTCCTTAATGCTTGTTATACTGTCTTGTTCATACTGTTGTCGTCATCTTTTGTACTAGCCAAGTAATTTTTCTGCTCTGCTTCACTTGCAGATCATATGTCATAAAATTTGTACTTTATCCTTTCTTTTAAATAAACTTGCTCTTTCCACTTTAATTTACTTTAAGATAACTTAATTTTCATTAAAATAGCCAGGGGTGATCTGTGGGTATTTTCTTTTGGTACCTACTTATTGTAGAAATTATTACTTGATTTTTCTGGTGCAGCTAGTTGGAGTTTCAAAAACTTTGTTATTGGTAAAGTAAGTTGGAAGAAATTATCTTAAACTCTGTGAGAAAGTAAAATATATGTAATTTATTCTCCTCATTTGGGAAAATATGCATTGGCCAGAGTGTCTTAACATGACTTAGTGGGTTACTAAAAGTTGGTTTAATTTGCATAGTCAATTTTGTAAATTACTTGGCTGTGGATTGCTGTTCAAAATTGCCGTGTAATTATTTCTTTCTCAATTTTCATCTTCTCTGTTCTCCATAAAACTGGAGCAATTCTGTCATGGGTACTTAATGGAGAAGTCATTTTTTATGACACCTTTTCTTTGACAAAGTAGGAATTAGAAATGTGATGATAGGAATAAATGAGAGAATACTTTTTAAATGTGAAAGTTAAAAGTATATTCATGTGTTGTACCTTTTTATATTTTTGTTCCCTTGGTAGATGCACCAGCAAGGAATCCTGAAAACTGATGACCTCATAACAAGGTTCTTTCGTCTCTGTACTGAAATGTGTGTTGAAATCAGTTATCGTGCTCAGGCAGAGCAGCAGCACAATCCTGCTGCTAATCCCACTATGATTCGAGCCAAGTGCTATCACAACCTGGATGCCTTTGTCCGACTCATTGCACTGCTAGTGAAGCACTCAGGGGAGGCCACCAATACTGTCACAAAGATCAATCTGCTGAACAAGGTCTGAAATCCTTTCTTGCCTTAGTCTTGGTACATGAGGTCTGCATCAGTGGTTCTCAGCCCTACAGGGCCCAACCCCTTCCCCAAAACATTTTGTAGCATCCCCCTTTCTGTCCTGAAATTAAGTTCATAGATAATATATACACATAATCCCTGAAGTTTAGGAGAAGAGTATGGTGACTTGACTGAGAGACCAAAGAAAAAAATATCATGATGTACTTCAGTATGCAAATGTTTGGTAATGGCTTCACCAGAAGATATTTAGGTAGTATGCGATTTGCCCCTATACACAGAATCACTGCGAAAACGGGATGACTAGATATGTCCACTGATAACAGATTGGCACTTCAAATACCATGCGTGACATTGCAGTTGTCATGATTTTCTGAAAAGGAACAAAGTAGTTTTATTTTTATTTAAACTGGAATCCCTATAAATTTGAGTATTGAAATAGGGCAAAAATGAATTTAAGAGTTTGGTCTTGGGTAATTACAGATGGGTTATCACATCCCTCACCATTCAGTGGAAAAATCAGATGGAGTGCAGGACAGTTCTTTGTTTGAGACATTTCTGCAGCCTAACAGCTTCCCTGGCCCCCATCTACTAAATACCAAGAGAAGTATAAACCATTTGCCTCTTGTCAACTTAATGTCAGACCCGAAAAATTAGATTGTTAGATTGTGTTAACATATAAAATATGATGTGCCATGTTGATTTCTAGAGCTTTAGAAAAACCATTGGGCATTTGTGGAGAGTATACATGTCTGGTCCAAGGGTATTGAAATTCAAAGAAAACACAGAAAACTCTGCAGGCCAAATCAAACCAATGTTTGACACCTTTGGCTGCCAGCATATAATTTTGTATTCAAATGGTATATATCCTTTCCTTTAACGTGGGGTTTAAGAACGCAAGGTAGGGCCAGCCTCGTTGGCCTAGTGGTTAAGTTCAGCATGCTCCACTTTGGCGGTCTGGGATCAGGCGCGGACCTACACCACTTGTCTACCAGTGGTCATGCTGTTGCAGCAGCTCACATACGAAATAGAGGAACGAAGATTGGCAACAGATGTTAGCTCAGGGAGAGGCTTTCTGAGGGGGTAAAGAAAGCATGAGTAGAGAGTGGTAAGTGAATTTCTGTGTGTTTTATAGGTCCTTGGGATAGTAGTGGGAGTTCTCCTGCAGGATCATGATGTTCGGCAGAGTGAATTTCAGCAGCTTCCCTACCATCGAATTTTTATTATGCTGCTCTTGGAACTCAATGCACCTGAGCATGTATTGGAGACCATTAATTTCCAGACACTGACAGCTTTCTGGTGAGTATTGTTGAATTAATAGAGATTTCCTGTTAAGAGTTGCTGTCTTAGCGTAGTAAAATTTGAGTAGTAGAACTCTTGTGGATTTAAAGCATCTTGATTTGTAACGCAGCTTGCATGTTGTCTACTTACTTATATTCCTTTTCATTTGTTGTTCACTATATTTAAGTTGGACTGTGCTTCTGACTAAGGTTTTCTTTTTTCAGCAATACATTCCACATCTTGAGGCCTACCAAAGCTCCTGGCTTTGTGTATGCCTGGCTTGAGCTGATCTCCCATCGGATATTTATTGCAAGAATGCTGGCACATACGCCACAGCAGAAGGTGTGGCTGCAGTTTATCTCCTACAGATGAAGACTCTAACTACCTGGGGCTTATTAGCACTCTTAGTCCTTTAGTAGTAATTGTACTTCTTGCAAGCTTAGTTGGGAATTCTTCTATTTAATGTATACTCATGTTATGGAGAGAGGCTTAACAAGTACTTGACTGCCTCTGCCTGAAAGCCATTCCTCAGTGATTAGGATATTGCTTCTCCAAGGCTGTTGTGGGCCACCTGTCTCAATCTCCTAAGGGATTTTTTTTTTAAGTTGAAACCTTGGAGCACCTCTGTAGAGATCTATATAAAACTGGGTAATGGAGCTCTGGAACCTGCCACTTTCACAGGTTCTCAGTCTATGTTAAAGGTGGTCACATGCAAGGTTGAGGACCATTGGTCTACTGTATTTGAAGATAATAGGATCAAATTCTAGTAAAGAATTGCAAATAAACATTTAACAAGACAAGTTTCTCTTCCATCTTGCAATTAAACACAAAGGAATACTATAGAAAATATCCTTGATTGGCCCTTCAGCCTAGAAGAAAATGTGACTGCTGTGTGCTGCAAAAAAGAAACTGAATCCTTAAATGGAGTTAGTTTTGTTTGGTGGAGAAGTGCATTCTAGGAGGAGGGAACACAATATATTGAAGAAAATGACCCAAGAATGAACATAATTAATATAATTGGGGAATGGTGAGCTCACCATTTGTTTGGCTGAAAATAGAAAGTTCATGTTGTAAACTGGATGAGGTTATTAGCCAGAAGTTGAGTTGAGAGTGGGAAGAGAGATGGTTGAGACCCAGGACTTAATTAAAAGGAATTAAGAAAACAGACCTCTAGTTGTCAGTTTCTCACTTGGCTAAATGTTTTGTGTTCTGTCTGAAATTTCCTCAAGGTTCTCTCCTTCTCCTCTTTAAATTTTGCTATAGGCATAAATACCTACGTACGTATTGTACATCCTGGAATTTCTGGATCCTGTTTTTTTGAAATATCATTTCACACTATCTCCCTAATTATACTTACTCCTTTTTAATGCTAATCAGTCTTTAAGAGAATCAGTATTCTTTAGTTACATTAATATGAAGAAGATAGTAATCAAGTCACAGTGTAGCTGCTTGGGTAACTTTTTTGGTGGCAGAACAGCAGCTGAGTAAAATTATGACTTGTACATTTCTTTCTTTCAGGGATGGCCTATGTATGCACAGCTACTGATTGATTTATTCAAATATTTAGCGCCTTTCCTTAGAAATGTGGAGCTCACCAAACCTATGCAAATCCTCTACAAGGTAATTAATTTGGAGTTATAAATTAAAGTAATTAAAACTTAACACTTAAAATACTCAAACACTTTCAACTAGGAAAATGAAATCTAATATTGGTGTTTATTATTAAGCTTTTGAAGTATAACATATATTCAGAAAAGTGCAAAAATCAAACATACTTGCATAACCAGTCCCTGAACAAAGGCTATTCATATATGCAACTTGAGTAGATAGTACAAGTTTTATAAAATGTGTGTCCTAGTTAACTATTCCAGCAGCACATTAGAGTTACTATCTCAATATCCATACCTGATACTGTTTTTTTGTTTTAGCCATGTTGGCAATTGTGCAGTAGGATCTCATTGTGAGTTTAATTTGCATTTCTTGATTTCTTAGTGAGGTTTTTATGTGTAGGTTGGCCATTTGGATACCTCCTTGTGTGATGTTCCTCTTCCAGTCTTGTGCTCATATTTCTATTGGATTATGTGTGTTTTTCTTATTTTTTATAGGAATTCTTCATATATTCTGGATGTAAGCTTTGTTGATATGTATCTAAACATCTCTCTTGTGGCTTGCCTTTTCACTTTCTTAAAGTAAGGTATTTTTTGAGGAACGGAAGTTCTAAATTTAATGTAGTCAAAATTATCAATTTTTTACTTTGATTAAATGTTTTTTTTGTATCTTGTGTAAGAAACCTTTGCCAATCCCAAGCTGCATTCTGTTGTGTGTGCACCCTGCCCCCTGCCAAGAATCCATATAATTCTGCTTTTTATGTTTAGGTCTGATCTGTCTCAAATTAATTTTTGTGTATGATGAGGTTTATTTCCTCCTCCTCCCTCAAATCTGCCCCCCCCCCCGCCCCCTAATATAATGAAAACTTTTCAGCACCATTTGTTAAGTCCTTCATTCCCTGTTGGATTGATTTGCACCTGTGTCAAAATAATTGACTGTATATGTATGGGTACCCCTCTGGTTGATCCGTTTATCTGTTCTTAGGCTGGTACCACACTGTCTTGATTGTAAGGCTTTACTATAAAGCTAAAGTTATCAGGCAGAGTAGGTCCTCTTCAACATTATTTTGTCTATTATCATTTGTAGTTCATAAAAACTTTGCAATCACCTTCACTTCTGAAAGCTTGCTGGGATTTAGATTGAGGTTGCACTGACTCTTATAGATCAATGGAGAGAAGAGATATTTTAATATTGAGCCTTTCAATCCATGAACATGTCTATATGTCTCTTTAGTTAGGTCTTTAATTTTACTCTGCAGTGCTTTGTAGTCAGCACAGAGGTTTTGAACTTCTTTCCTTAGACTTATTCCTAGATAGTTGATGCTTTTTGTGAAATTGTAAAAGATATCTTTTTGAAATTCTAATTTCTTATTTGTTGGTGGTATATAGAAATAAAATTGATTTTGTATATTGGCCTTGTATCCAGCCACCTTGCTAAATTTACTTTTTCTGAGAGTTTATCTGTATATTTGGGGGGAGGAGTGTATTCTATATATAGAATCATTTCATTTACATATAACAATAGGTTTTTTCTTTGGTTTTTCATTTTCTTGCCTTATTGCACTGACCAGAAACTCCAGGACAGTGTTAAATAGAAAATAGTGATAATGGCGTGCTCATCTCATTAATGATCTGGAGGAAGCTTTTAATAATTCACCATTAAGTATAGTGTTTTTATAAATCTGTAGTTTTGTTTTGCAGATTCCATGATCTGATTAAGGAAATGCCCTCCTATTCATAATTTCCTGAGAGTTTTCAAAAGCATTAAATTCACGTCAGGTTTTGGTATCAAGGTTGTGCTAGTTTTATGCTGTGAAAGAGTTGGAAAATGTACTCTTTCTGTTTACTTAAGATTGTGAAAATAGGGGGCCAGCCCCATGGCCGAGTGGTTAAGTTCGCGCACTCTGTTCTGCTTCAGCGGCCCAGGGTTTCACCGGTTCAGATCTTGGGCATGGACATGGCACTGCTCATTAGGCCATGTTGAGGCGGCGTCCCATATACCACAACTAGAAGGACCCACAACTAAAATATATAACTATGTACTGGGGGGCTTTGGGGAGAAAAAGAAGATTGGCAACAGTTGTTAGTTCAGGTGCCAATCTTTAAGAAAAAGATTGTGAAAATAGTGTTAATTTTTCCTTAAATATTTGTAAGAATTTGCCAGTAAAGCCATCTAGACCTGGAGTTTCTTTTTGGGAAGGGTTTTAACAACATATTTAACTTCTTTATTATAAAAGACTTCAGATTTTCTTTTTTTGTTTGGGTTTTGGTAAGCTGTATTTTTCAAGTAATTCGTGTACTTTATCTGAATTGTCAAATTCGCATAAAATTGTTTAATATTCTCTAAAACTAGTTTTCGTGTCTTTAGGATCTGTAGTGATGATACTTTTTCATTCCTGATATTGGTAATTTGTGTTTTTTCCATTAGTCTTGGTGTAGGATTTATCAGTTTTATTATCTTTTCAAAGAACCAGCCTCTAGCTTTGATCCTCTTCCCCTTCAGCACTTTTTTAAAAATTTTATTTCAGCTTTCTTCTACTTTGTTTTTGGTAGCTGTTCTTTTTCCATCTTAAGAAGATGTCAGCTTATGTCATGTTTTTATTTTTTTTTTTTTTGTCCATCCTGTTCTAGCATATGTGTTTAAGGCTATAAACTCCTGATACTTAGTTTTTTTGTGATTTTCAGATGTAAATATTTTGATAAATCACTTGTGATATTATGTTATTAAAGTATGCTTTTGGCTTATGTTACTCCCATTTTCTTACTTAGTATGGAAACAGCCAATGTTTTTCTTGTTTTTAAAAAATAGGGCACTTTAAGAGTGCTGCTGGTTCTTTTGCATGATTTCCCTGAGTTCCTTTGTGATTACCATTATGGATTCTGTGATGTGATCCCACCCAATTGTATCCAGCTAAGAAATCTGATCCTGAGTGCCTTCCCAAGAAACATGAGGCTCCCAGACCCATTCACTCCTAATCTGAAGGTAAAGTTCCAAACAGTTCAAGGAAAAGAAAGTTATGTCTTAATATTTCAGTCCTTTCTCTGGTAAGCGGGCTGTTTAACTACCCTCCCCCCAGCATACACATGTAAAAGTTATTTGTTCAGGTAAGGGTGCTCTTTGGGGGGAGCAATCATGTTATTAAGTCTCATAGTGTGTGATATAACTGCTGAATATTGAGTCACAGTATTTGTTTAATGGCTGTTTTCAATTAATTTTGATATTAAATTTAGCTATATTTCTTTACAGAACCTCAACCTAGGTGTTGGGGCACTCATTTGCTGGGTAGCTCCCGTATGGCACAGAATTGCAGAATAGACCTTTGTAATATCCATATTTCACAGGTGTTTGATATGTCTGTGCTTATGTTTTGTTTAAATAGTTGAAGTAAAGGAGAGAAGGGACCACATAAAATCGTACTACGTTGACATGGTTACTGTGATTTTTATGTATTTTCTACTTTTTGTTTCACTTGCACTTACTTTTTAACTAGTAAGTGTGATGTTGTCTTGTTCTGCTGGGGCGTATTTTCAAAGACTAGGGCTCTTGGTGAGTGAGGAATCTCTTTCTGTACTCTTACTTTGAAATCTAAGTCGAGGGAAAAAATTAGTGGCGCAAATTAGACCTTTCTATGAAAGGTACTTATCCTGCCTTGTTCTAGAAAGATATTGTATTGTAGAATGAGAGATTCCTATCATTTTGTATGTAAATTCTTCTAATTAAAGATTAATAAAAAGTGGCAGCTCTACTCAAGATGTTTATAATGTGTATAATTTTAGAAAAAGAATCCTGCCACTTTCTAGCATAGGTTTCATTTGCTGTTAACTCCTACAAATGCTTCTGGTTGTGATTCTTGTATTTGTCTTGGGCAGGTGGATATGTTGAGTGAAATTAACATTGCACCCCGGATTCTCACCAATTTTACTGGAGTGATGCCACCTCAGTTCAAAAAGGATTTGGATTCCTATCTTAAAACTCGATCACCTGTCACTTTTCTCTCTGATCTGCGCAGCAACCTCCAGGTTGATTGGTTTGGCTTGACCTCTCAGCTGTATTTTTCATAGAAAGCACTTTTGATGGTACCATTGTGTGCATACCCTGTTTGGGAGTTAGTCTTTTTAACCTGATTTAAAGATTTTAAAACATATTGTCATTTCTAATGGTTAGATGAAATTAACTGGATTATATATTTTACTAGTTCATCTTGTCAATGACACAAAGCTATAGCCTTGGAAGAGGTGACCAGGGAATGGACTGATTTTCTGTAAGAGTAGACTCCTAATAACGATTCCCTGTCAGTACTCCAAGATTTTTCTAAACAAATGGATTCTAGTTTGATTTGCTGTATAGAAAATGACTTGAAGTTGTATTGTTGTTCCAAACCAAGGAACTACAGCTTTCCCCCTCTTAAAAATCTTCTATTTCAGATAGTGCATATTTTGACTTTATGAACTTTACTTTTGTGCTGGTACCTGTCAAAGCCTTGGCTTCCCAAGGGAAGTCATGTTTCTGTTGTTGCTATAGCCACCCTTGGGCAGATGTGTATTTGTTAAATAACCTCAAAAACTCAAGCATATGTCTAAAAATTCACATGGCAGAGAATTTGAGCAGTTCAGCTGTTGTATGAAGGCATAAAAAGGGTTTAGAAATATTGGTGCCGAAATCAGACCTTTGTGAGAATAAGTCAGGAGCTTTCTGTTCTGCTCATTTAGGTATCCAACGAGCCTGGTAATCGCTACAACCTCCAGCTCATCAACGCACTGGTGCTCTATGTAGGGACTCAGGCCATTGCACACATCCATAACAAGGGCAGCACGCCTTCAATGAGCACGATCACGCACTCGGCTCACATGGACATATTTCAGAATCTGGCTGTGGACTTGGACACTGAAGGTGAGTGAAGCCAGCCAGTTCTCACAGTCAAGTTCTCTGCACTTTTTGCTATAGTCTGGTCATAAAAATACTTTAAGCCACAATAGAGAATGTTCTGTCAATATGTTTATGATCTAGCTGGTTATTTTATCTTTAATTAGATAGATCTGTTCAATGCAGAAAACACAGAAAAGCACAAAGAATCATCCAAATCTTTATCTTATCAGTCAGTATTTCAGTGTATATGATTACAGTACTTTTGTTGTGAAAATAAACATCCCTTTTGCTAGTCTTTCTTTAAAAACAGGCTCATGTTTTGTTAGCCTGCCTTTTCCCCCAGCATTTATTGGTGCCTGTTTGTGAGGCAACATGTTAAGCGTTAGGCATATAAAGATAAATAGGATTTTCCCTATCTGCTCTGCAAAAAGTAATTCTTATTCTAAGTTGCACCTTGCTTGGTTGAACTACAGTTCTTTTGGTGTTCTATATTCATTCTTTATTATGAGGCTCCAGCAGGTGCTAACCAGCTATTCAGTCCTGTTCATTTTCGCACACAAATACTTTAGGAGGTTGCCTACTTTCAACTTAGCTATGGATTCTTGAGAGACTACTTAATCTTGAGTGTATACCTGTGTGTATGTATACTTATGTCTGTAATATATATATATATATATATATATATATATATATATATATACTGCATGCCTATTTGTAGATGGGATTTGAAACAGCTTAAAATCAAGATTTAACATAATTGAATACCATTATGTCCAGAGCCCAGCAAAATAAAGGAGGGATAGCCTTGTGGGGGAAGTGTTAAAGCTCACTTTGATAGCCTTACAAACATGAGTGATATCAAAGGCAGACAACCCAACCCAGTTAAGATAATAGATATTTATTCCAATATAGTTTGAACTAGCAGTTCTCAAAAATGTGGTCTAGGAACCGTTGGGGGTGTCCCTAACACTCTTTTTAGAACTGTGTGAGGTCAAAACCATTTTCATGATAAGACATTTGCTTTTTTCCCCACACTCGTTTGTCACGAGTGCACTAGTGGAGTTTTCCAGAGGCTACATGAAATATAATACTGGAACAGATTGAACACAGAGGCAGAAATGAGAATCCAGCTGTCTTCTATTAGGTGACACTAAAGAGATCTGTGAAATGTAAAACGGTGACGAACTCCATTAAGTCTTTTTGGAAAATACTTAATAATGTTATATTAATATGCAGTAGGTCTATTATTTTTTTAAAAAAATTTTAAATCTTTTAAAAAATTTTAATGTAGAAAGTACTGAAATAAAACCCACAGAAATGAAAACTCTGTGGGGACCTGAGAACCACTGGTTGAAACTAAAGAATAATTTGAAAGCCTGTATCAGAAATCCACATCGTAGCCAGTCAGAATGACTTGTCTTCTCATGTTGGCCTTCCAAAGCCAAGTCCTCACTAAGCTGAGTCTTAATTTCTAGGTCGGTATCTCTTCTTGAATGCAATTGCAAATCAGCTGCGGTACCCAAATAGCCACACTCACTACTTCAGCTGTACCATGCTGTACCTTTTTGCAGAGGCCAATACTGAAGCTATCCAAGAACAGATTACAAGGTAAGAGAGAATTTTGTTTTTCAGACGCTTCTAAATGATGCCTTTTTCCCTTTATTATGAATTCCATGAATGTTTTTTTGTATGCATTCAGTGTTCATTGAGCATTTTTTCCATGTCTGTTTAAAACACTTTTTACGTGGTTAAATGTGGGATATAGCTGTAAAGAAAATGGACACGGTTCCTGTCCTCCTAATAATTAGACTGATAGACACAAAAAGTCACAAGTAGACAATCACAAATCATAATCATTGCTGAAGTAAAAAGTAGTTTTCAACAAGAGGCACCAACATTTTGATTGAATGTCAGGAGCTTCTCTGAGGTGGGGGTGGCAGTTTTAATCACAGTCCACAGTCCTGAATCACACAGACCTATTAAAGAGCTTGGACTTTTCTTTCTTAGCTCTGGGTTGAAAGGTTTTAACCAGGAGAAATAATAGGATCATGCTTGTGTTTTCCTAACAATAGTTAGGAATCTTTTGCAGATTGCTTAGACTTTGTACAGCACTGAAGATCGGGAAATGGGTAGATTGTAGTGACAGAGATATGTATATGTACTTTAAAATTAAAAATTGGACCAGGCTTTTTAAACTTGCCCCTTCACCTAATAGTTGTTTCTGGGTATTAGATACGGTATTCCTTAGATTTATATACCAGAAATTAGTATTCTATTGGATGTTTAGATGATAATGTCTTATTTTGTTGTTATATATAAATCTGTAGTGAACTTCCCTATAATCTTTGTTCTTGTGCTTATTTCTTTAGGGTAAATTTAGAAGTACAATTGGTTAGGCCAAAGGATATGACTGTTTAAGCCAATACTGCCATTCAGAAAAATTACGCCAATTTACACAAGTACTAGTAGTCATTGAGTGTGCCTCCTTTAAGTGATTACACTCTGCACCATAATACTATCCTAACTTTAACTTAGTCTTTTAGGCTCTGTAATGGGAAGAGGCAGGATTCTAACCTGGCTTTTCTAATTCCAAAATCCATTTGCTTTATCCATGCTGTGTACAGTGTAGAGATTAATCTACTTGTTTTTAGTAAAGCTAGCAACTTTTGCATGTAGTTTAATAATCAGAGAGAAGAGTCAGAAAAAAAGGTAATGGAGAAATAGTCATGAATTTCTATGTTTCTCTGTGCATTGACTAACTTTCTCTCTCCTTCTCCAGGGTTCTCTTGGAACGGTTGATTGTAAATAGGCCACATCCTTGGGGTCTTCTTATTACCTTCATTGAGCTGATTAAAAATCCAGCGTTTAAGTTCTGGAACCACGAGTTTGTACATTGTGCCCCAGAAATTGAAAAGTGAGTTAAAAGTACTTTTAATTGTCTGCGACAGGACAATGAGAATCATTTGATGGCTCCATCTTGGGTGGGTGATTAAAAAGGCAGTAGTAGCCAAAGCTAATGAGATGCAAGGTGTTAGCAGGCCTGAACTTTTCTCACAAATAAACTTGTAACTGTCTCCATTCTTTAGGTTATTCCAATCGGTCGCACAATGCTGCATGGGACAGAAGCAGGCTCAGCAAGTAATGGAAGGGACAGGTGCCAGTTAGATGGAACTGCATCTCTGTTGTAAATGTGTCAGCCTGGAGGTCCTACCATGCCAGGGTTATAAACTGGCTGAAGAATCCTTTCAGCTCTTCCCGACTTTCCCAGCCCTTTGGTTCTCGGGTATCTGCCCCAATTACTGTTTGGGTCAGCTTCCTGTCTATGTGGGCACGTTCCAAAGTTTAAATGCATTTTTTGACTCTTGGCCAAAATTTAGAAGATGCTGTGAATATCATTTTGAACTTGTGTAAATATATGAGAGAGAAAACCTTTGTCTGGAACTTCTTGGGTTTGTGCAAAATGTGTCCAAGGCAAGTAGAGAAACTGGTACCTGCCCAGCTTATAATTGAAGAGGCTGCTGATGCCATGCACTTGTCTGGGGGGCATAGCTCCATGTCTTCTGACATTCCTGGTGTCCCAAAGAATAGCAAAAAGTTTAAATATTATGTAACTTATTCTTTTAATGTGGACAGGGGGCCTTGAAAATCACTAAGTTGTTAAAAAGTGGATGTGCTAGAATTTGGTATGCCAGGGAACATGGGAAGAGCTTGCAGCTGAGATCCCATGGGTTTCTGTTTTTTTCTCTTCCCCAAATTTAAAGCTGACTGCTGGGGAAAGCCTCATTTTTCATTTCTGTTGGAGAACCTACCCCCTTCAGCCCTGTGAGATGCAGTCAGCTCTTTTTTTAAAAAGGGAAACCATACCAGGCCTAAAGCTCCCCCATCTCAATCCTGATAATTTTATAAATTGTGGGAAAAAGAAAGGGAACCAAATATTATGAATTGCTCTCCCATATTATTCCAGTGAATGGCCATACAGCCTAAGTGGAACAACAAAAAAGTCAAAAGGACCAATACAGCCCCTTTTGTAAGGATTTTGAATGTTTTGTAAACGTATTGGTCCATGTGTTGTATTTTGTAGCCTTTCTAGTTCCTGGGCTTTGGCTCCCCTACTTCTTGTATGTGTATGCATACTGTAGTTAAACATTAAAGTCATGACACACATGTGAGTCCACTGTGCCTTTCTCAGTAGCAGCAAACAGTGCTGGTGGTGAGGAGGAAAGTGGACAGTCCAGCCTTGCAGAGCCCGGGGCCATTGGGAAACACCAACTTCTTGCTGAATGGTAGCTCTTTCCCACTGGTACTAATCTGGCATGATAGTGTTTCTACCTGTTCTTTCCAACAGTGGAAAATTGTTGGAGCAGGCTTCTGTGGTTAAACTGAATCACAAAACGTCCATTTTTTAATATCCTTTACCCTTATGGTGTTTTTATATAATTTTTAAAAGAGACCAGGTATATATTTCCCACTTACAATATACCTTACCTTTAATGACTGTTAAATTTTATGGCCAGAAAGGACCAAAAGGTTCAAGATTAAATAGTAGAAATCTTACATGAGTGGGGCTTGAATGTCATTGGTGTCTTAGAGTTTCTTCCCTGAAGGGCGAGTTGTGCCATCTAGAACAGACTTCAGACTGCTGAGGAATTAAAACAATTGCTCTGAGTGCCAGTGACATAGCTTATTAAATTCTCTAACAGGAACAGTCTTTTTAGTGACTTGCTCAAAATAGACCCAGATTTGAACCAGGTCTACCTTCAAAGTCCCTGTCATTAAATGCTAGACTACAGCAAGACGTATTACCATCACCTTTTGAACTCTGGTTCAAACTGAGAACAAAACAGCTATAAAATTTATTGGTCTTAGAAGCAGTCAGCAGTGATTCCCAATTCTCTAACATGTCACCCTTACCTCAGAGTTAGTCCTAGCACCACACTTTGGCTACTTTTCCTTTTGTTATTTATAAGAAAAGCAACGCAAAAGATCCAAATTTTCCTTCTTTTCAAACATCGATGAATATCAGCTTAGACTAAAATTCTTCTCATGGATGTTCCTTCAGGTAACAGGGAACCTGCTAACTCGTCAATTCCAACAACTGGTGTAAGATCATCTTCTGACCATAACGAACCTGTAAGGCTTGCTGTTCCCTCCAGCTGAGTTTGGCATAGACCTCCTTATTACTGAGTAAATCCTGCTCAGTTTTTAAGTCTGTGGCATAGGTTTGCAGGGTCAACAAAACACTTTTTCGAAGAAGCTGTCTCCATGATGCTTTGAGCTTGGGGATATTTGTGATTGTCAGGCTGTCCTCTTCCTTTTTGTCATCTGCCCATCCATCCTGGTCTTTAAACTCCCTGAACTCCTCCGCAGGCATGCACAGCACCTGGAAGCAACATGGGGCCCTTTAATTAGGATGTACTACTTGTGTATTTCTGAAATTGATTTAGAGTAGCCAATCTATTTTGGCAGCGTTTCAGTCTCCCTCCATCCCACCTTTCCTCTCTCATCTAGCTTTATCTAGCTCTAAATACCTAGGCCATTTTCAGCAGTAAATGGCCATTTTTGGCTCTTTACCTTGAGTGTGGTGGTCAGTTCCTCTTCAGTCAGCACCTCCTCCCGCCCAATCACAAAGGCTCCCTCTTCCCCTACCATCTCCAGTTTGCATAAGAAATCCCAGCGTTCATATAGTAGGAGCCTTTCAGCTTCAACTTTTGTTCCTGTAGATAGAAAAGTGATAGTGTGGAAGTCTCAGTATACCCAGGAGCTCATTTTTCCTTAGTCCACTGCCTTGTCCACAAAAAAGGGGCAAGTGCTATTTAGCAGAGTACCTGGGGCGGGGATAGAGACACATCCACCAGTGTCCAAGGTTGAGTTAAGCAGACACTCACCCTGTAATGCTGCTTCACGAACTGTCACCATCTGAATGTCAGCTGTGTCATCCGTGTTGTCAGGATATGGTTCAACAAAACCGTACATATGAATTAGTTGCCAATTAGCCATTTGCCCATAAGTGTTGAAAATCTCATGGCCTTTAGGAATGGGCTGAGTGGCCACCATCCGAAGACAATTCTGGGGTGGAAGGGAGAAGCTGGGGCCAGGCCCTTACATGGCCAGGCCCAAGAAGATTACTTCCCTCTTAGGAATAGCCTCCAGCAGGCATAGTTCAGCGATGGGACTGATGCTATACCGACCAACATTCTACCTTTAGTTCCTGCTAAGATCCTGTATGTAGAATGAAAGGGGTGAGGCTCACAAAGGTCAAAGTCAGCCTCAATGTTTTATTAAGTGACTCACTCTGCTCAGTCATCTTCAGCATTTAAAAAGTTGCTACCTTTCCAAAATGAACAGTTAAGCCTAGATCAAAGTAGGAATGGCAAATGGGGTTAGGGATTTAAAAAATAACAGCCATTTCCTAATTTTTATACTTGGATCGTCTCTTGCAACTTTATGTATAGCAAACAGAATTGATATAAACACAGCCTTGGTATTAAAGACCTTTGACCTGTGAACATCCCCGCTCTTCCCCCTTCCTCCCGAAAAGTACTGACACCAATAGCTGTTCCAGGCTGCTGTCCACAGGGCCCCAACACAATCTTGGCTCACTGGCACTTGACAGAACAGCCAACCTCTAACACCAAATAAATGATGGAAGTATAGTTTATCAGAGAATTAACTGCAACTTGCTTTGAGATGTTTTGCTGTTCAAACTGTTTCACTGGAATATGCAAACAAAGTACATACAGGAGGAGCTAACTTCAGTTTTAGCAGGAGAATGGAGCCCGTTTAGCCCAAATGCCAGGCCAGCATAAATGACAGACACTGGTTTGAATCAAATGCCCAATCATCAATGCACATAGAACAAGAACTGGGAGGGATCCACTCACTGGAGAGTATTCTAGATTGGCATTGTGATTGGCTAAGTGGTTTAGTATGTCTGCAGCAGGCACCATCAAAGGAGAGTTTGGCTCCTTTTCATCCTCCTCTTCCTCCAGTGGTTCCTGAAAGCTGCCACAGAGAGAACTTGGCTAAAGCCCAGTGTAGGATAAGAGACTGGGGGTGGCGTTCACTGTCCTTTCCCCTCTTGTCCCTCAATAGAGTTCTATAAGAAAAGGGTCCTTAAGGCTCTGCTCACTGACCTGTAGGCCATCACAAGAGCTACAAGCTGGTGGTAGAGTTCCGGGGAGCGAACCCTGGGGCTGAACAGATCGGGGTGGGCTTCCATGAAGGGCAGCACGATGGAATAGTACTCGCTGCGGATGTTGGCCAAATCCTTCTCCACGGCCTCGGGTACGCCTGTGCCCTGCAGCAATTGCCGGCGCTGCTCCTCGGGCCTGCAGTGACACCCCCACCCAGGTTTCCTTGACACACTCTACGGGGACTAGTGCTTGTAAGCCCTGTCCCCGGGGCAGGGCAGTTCGAGCCAGACCTTCCTACGGCTCTCACCAGAACATGGGGTGCTCCAAGCGGCCCAGCTCCGGCCAGAGCGCAAAGTAGGGGCTCCAGGGCGAGGCCGGCGCCTGCAGCTCGTGCAGCAGCGCGAGCAGCAACGGCACCCAGCCCGACTGGCTCTGCAACGCGCCTCTCTCTGCGGGAGACACACAGGTGAGAGCCCCGGCGTGGCCGCGCGGGCCCGCCTCCGGTGTCCCCCCCGCCGGCGTGCCCACCTCGCTCCAGCAGGCCGCTGATGGAGCAGGTGTGCTGCGACAGGAGCGCGGCCCGCGGCACCGCGAACAGCAACTCCCCGGGCTGCACGCTCTCCTGGGCCACCATGCCGTAGCCGGCCACCGTGCCCTGCCGGCTCACCGCCACCTGAGCAGAGGGAGCGGCCGGTCAGACCGGGCCCGCCCCCCGCCGTGCCCGCCTCCGCCCCACCGCCCGCCCCGCACTCACCTTGGGACTCAGCTCCAAACCAACCCGCCGGCACCAGCTCAGGAAGCCGGCCACCGGGTCCGGGTTGCCGCCGCCCGCAGGCCCCGCCACCTGAGACATGCGAGCGCAGTCGCGAGGCCCCGCCCCGGAGAGCTGGCGGGGGCGGGAGGAGGCCGCGGCGCGGGGCGAGAGCGCTGGGTGGGGGAGGGGAGGCGGGGAACGGCGTGGGGTGCGGGGAGCGCGGGGGCAGCACCGCGCGCGGGGGAGGGCGCGGCGCGGGGGACAGGGGGACAGGGCTGGGCCCGCGCCCGCCGCCCGCGACTTACCCGCCGGCGCTTCGCCCGGGTGGCCATGGTCCGAGGGCACCCAGCCCCGCGGGTCACTAGACCCGCGCTGACGCTTCCGGCGTCCCAGGCCACGCCTCGGGGCGGGGCGTATGTCCCCGCCTCGGCACCAGGACCACGTGACGCTGGTTGCGGCCTCCACGCGGAAGACGAGTGAGGATTTGCACCGGGTGAGGTCATTCCTTCTGAGAACATCCTTCTTCGGTCTGCGTGTCCCCAGTTGGGTTTAGGAGACGTGCGGTCGGGTGCAGGAAGATGTGTGTCCCCGTGCCGCCTCGCGCCTGGCTCTGAGCCAGGCAGAACCCTCCCCTTCTGTCTCCGACAGCTGAGACCTCTGGGCGAAGTTCGGGTGAAGAACAAAATCTGCTTTCTGGATGTGACTCCGAGGGCCTCGCGGCTGGCGGGCTGTGAGCGCACCCGGGTGGATGGCCGGCCGGCCTTCCTGATCTCGAGCCCTCGTCAGCTGCGGTCATCTGACCGTTTTCATTTGCTCAATTAGAGCAGCGTGTGTGTGTGTGTGTGTGTGTGTGTGTCAGAGTGGCGTAGGGAGGGCACCTAGAACTAGAATAGACCCCCTTTGCCCTTGCTCGCTAGTATATCCCTCTTTTTCACCTTCTGCCTAGCACATGAGGGGTTTTGTTTTTATTTATTTACTTCTTTATTAGCTGACACACGGCAGGAGCTCAGTGTCTATTAAATGGCTGAGTGAGTGAATCAGAAATGGTGGTTAAACACGGGCCAGTAGCATGCTGTTAAATTTAAGAAAATAAGGCTGCAAATAGAAAGGTTAGAAGCTGGGTTTTAAGTTGAAACATGCCACGGTCAGCTCCTGGCTTGGCCTCTAGGGCAAATCCCTTAGCCTGAGGCTCAGTTTCCCCAGCTGTGAAACTAAGATAAATATCTACCCGGTAGAATTAATGTAAGGATTGGTAAGATGATGTTTGTGACAGGAACTGGAAACAGAGAGACAGATGGACACGCCTGTCTGCACCCTGCATGCTCAAGTGACCTCAACCCAAGAAGCACCAGCCTTGCCAGCCTGAACATATCCCCTCAAAATGTTCCCTCGATGGCCATGGCATAACCATACTCGAATTCTTTTTAGTTTCTTTATTAGTTTTTCAGCACAGTTAACTCTCTCTACGTTGACAAGGATTTTTATTTGTTTTATATTTTGTCATCTCAAAATCTCATGACATCAGCCACCAGAATACACAAAATTAGGCTCTTCACTTTGTACAGAGAGGAAAATAATAAACTCCATTAAAAGTTCACTTTGACCAAAGAGACAGCCTCTGATGGAAAACCACACACAAGAGGACCCAATATACATATATATATATAAATGTATAGATATTTATAGATATCTCATCTGAAAGAACACAGCAGAAAAGAAAAAAAAATCCCAGAGTCGCAGCGCTACCTACAGTAAGAGGGATTAATTCTACCAGCTTTTCAAACAGTCACATTCGATACTCAAGGGAAGCAGGTGAGTAAACAGGACTGGGGGCAGACTACACTCCACCGGGCTCCAGAGCAGTCTAGTAATGGCTTAAGATTATAGAAGGGAGTGATGTGTGCACAGGAAATGGGGATGCAGTGTCCTCTCAGGCTCCCAGCACCCCCTCACCCCCCACACTCCCCCCTCCGACAGCCCTGCAGTTTTCACTGCTCTCTCGCCTCTGTCTTCACTCGTCTGGGGGCTTGTGGCAACTGATTTAGGCTCAAAGACAAATGGCTTCTGGTTTCTGGGCCAGGAGATTCTACCTGATAAGGTGGGTGGATGGCAGTATACTTCAGGTGACAGGCTTCAGGTGGCAGGCAGGGGCTGGGGTGTGTGGGGAGCCTTTCTCCTCTGCCTGCCCCTTGCTCTTTTCAGGAACCTTCACCTCCCACTCCAGGACCCAGGGAGCCCCAGGCCCAGCCCACTCTAACAGGCTGAGAAGGTGATGTGGGACTGTGAAGTCCCGCAACCTTGGACCAGTCCTCTCCAAATAAACTTTCCCTTCCTAGTGATGTTTGCACGACACTGGCATGGCTTGACCAGAACTCTCCCTAGGTATTTCTCCACGTTTCTGGAGGCCTTGGCTATACTGCTGCTGATTGGGTTGTCCTCCATGGAAACTGGGAGCAAAAAAGGGGTCTAGAGGAATCTCTGCCCCTGCTCCTGCTGGCTCCCCACGGCAGTCCCCACGAAGATCTCAGGGGTGCAGCCAGCACTCACAGACTATCCCAGCCTTTAACCTCAGCCCCCATGTCTGGTCCCTACGGAGACAGAGGACCAGGCGACTTTCTGCCTCAGGCTTAGAAATGGGACAGGGCCAGGAGGTGGCAGAGAGTGTGGGCTGGAAGGGACAATTCATGGAGTTCCTGCCCTCAAGGTCCGGCCTGTTCTATCCTTGGGCAGGAAAACCCTCTTCAGCTTCTGCCTGCCTGGCCCTGCAGCACCAGCCCTGCGAGTGCCCCCTTGTGGCTGCTGTTCAGATGATCGTCACATGTGCTTCAAGACAAACACATGTGTTGGGTGGAAGGGTTAGGGGAAAGGGGCCTGCAGAGCTCCAGGGCTCCCTGCCTCCCAGCGCTCCCTGCTGCTGTCTCCTGGCTCTCATGCCAGGAGTTAGACCTCGTGCTCCTGCTGTCCCAGTGCCCACCACCCAAAACCCCATCCCATCTTCAAACCTGCCTGCCCAACGAGGTCATCCCTTGCTCCTTCTTTAACCCAGGATATTAGCCTGGATCCTAGCCAGAGAAGGACTCAAACTCTTTCCTTAGTTAATCCCCTTCCTCCCAGGACACCCCCCCCCGCGACGGTCCCTAGGCCATCAGCAGTTGGAAGAGAGGAGTCTAAGTCAGCTAAGCAAGTTAACAAAGTCGGGGGGGGGGGAGTGAGCCCCTCAAACCATCTGGAGACTGTTCCGTTGCAGCACCTAAGATAGATCCCTTCATCTTTTTAAACAAAAGAGAAGTAACCCCACTTCCTCCCTTTTGCCCTCACAAAAATAAACTAAAGGGAAAAATGAGCCGGCGCGAGGATGGCAGTGGGACGGCGATGTGGGCGGGGGCAGGTGGGCATCTTCGAGGGACCAAGGGCTTCAACAGGACACCTCCATGGTGTGGTTGACCTGGCCCAGCCCCTCACTGCTCTCCGAGTGGGTGCAGGCCTGCGGGCGGCTGCCGTCCACCGAGCTGGCGCTGGTGAGCGACGCGGTGCGAGAGCGGGCGAGACGGGTCATGCTGGCCGAGGGCACTGTGGACCGAGACGGGAGCCAGAGTGAGGACCAGCGGGCAGGGCCGGGTGCCAGCAGGCGGGAAAACGATCCACGCAAGCAAAGCGGCCAGCGAGCCCCGTTCTTCCACCAGCAAGCCAGGGCTCTGCGTCCGCTCCGTCAAGCCCGAGGCATGCAGTGCCAGCAACAGTGAGTGAGCCAAAGGACAGGGGACCAGGGGCCCCGCAGAAGACAGCAGGACCCTTCTCGCGGCAGCTGGCCAGGGGTGGGAGTTGACTGGGTGTCCTTGAGCTAGTGCAGGGATGGGACATATTTCCAACTCTACCTCCCTCAAGAGCATGGTGGAGCAGGGGGAGGAGGACAAGGTGTGGGGGCCTCAAATCACCCTAAATCCAGTTTCTGCTCTTATTCAGAGTTTCACAGACCCGCAGGGGCCAACTCTACCCTCCTCAACTCAACCAGCCACCCTGTCGTCCCCAGGGCCAGGCGCTGCCTCTGAGAGGTTCTGGTTCCTGAGCTCTGGGAGTCACGTGGCCCACGGCAACCTAGAAGCAAGACTGCTCTGAACCTCAGCCGATCTAGAGCCCTCCAGTGGTACAGAGCCACGTGGTCCAGGACCTGCGGGAGAGCAGGACTGCCCTGGGTTTTGGAGGGGAGCAGGACACAAGAAGGTTCCAAACCACAGCAAGACGCAGCCTGGCTGCAGCACTGCACAGAGGAAGGAGCGGGCGAGACTGGGGCGGGGGCGGGGGGGTCCATGCATCAGGGGAGGGGCCATGGGGTACCTGCTCCTCCACTCAGCCTTCGGTCCTTCAAGTACGCAACTAAGAGAGAAGACAGGGCCGGAGAGGGCGGGGTGGGGAGACACAGAACACCAGTGAAGAGCATGGTTGGTGAGGCAGGGGCGTGGAGATGGGCCAGAGATGAGAGAAAAGTCCAGGCACAGAGAGGGCTGGGGCAGGACTAGAGCCTCAGGAAGCCCGGCCCCGCCCGCCCCCCACCACAGCGGGCCACTAGGAACCGCAGCGCGGGCTGGTCTTAGTCTGGCCCCAGGAGCCCCGACAGCAGGGTGGGGGCCCTCATCTTGCCTGGGCTGCGGCACTGAGGGGCTCACACCGACAAGGCCTGAGCCCTCCCAGCTCTCGGGCTGCCTGGTGGTACTTCGCCCAGGGCCCTGAGAAAACGTCAGGGGCTGACAAGTGTTGCTCATCCACTCATCCCACAAACGTTCACTGTTGGCCTCCAGTGTCTCACTGGTGGCCTTGGCCTCTCCTTGCCTTACTTCTCCACAGAGAGGCTGGCAGGCCCCTGGGGGCCAGGGGGAGTTCTATTCTTGGATGTGCACCCCTCCAGCCCCCCAGGGGCCTGTCCTCCCGAGGAGGCACTAGCTCCAGAGGCTGAAGTCTTGGGGTGGGGGAATCAGAGAGAGGAGGTTTGCTTCCCGCAGGAGAGCCAAGTGTATGGGGGGGTTGGGAGGAAGGATGGGGTCACAGAAATGCTCCCGTGCCGCCAGAGAGGGGTACGCGCGTGCTGGGGGGCTCCTGAGCACAGTCTGGGAGTCTCATCTTTGCACAGGGTGATGTTTGGAGAAGGGAGGGGGCGGGCAGGGAGCCAGGTCCACCACCTTGCCTCTGTTACCGCAGGGTCTTCAGATATGCCACCCAGGTTTGGCTGCCCTCAGCTCTCCTGACACCAGGATGGCCTCACCTGCCTTCCCCAGTCCCCAGACTCCAAGCCCGCTCCTCGGATGCCCCCGGTACCATCCACTACCTGTGATAAAAGCCCTTCTCAGGTGCTGGAGGCCCCGGCAGGGGTGGCTGGTGTGTCTGACTCACCTTCAGGCAGGCTTCTCTGGCAGGACCCAGCCCCACTGGGCCCTGCGCCCCCAGGGCTGGGACAAGAGCCCCCGATGCATCAGGCCCAGACATGAGAGCAGTGTCCTAAAGCCCCCCAAGGGCACAGGAGAGCTGAGCACAGCCCAGGATGATCAACTTATAATTTAGGTGGAGATGCCCTAGTTGGGGCCCCAGCTATGGTGGGGAGCATGTGGCCAGAGGGGCCCAGCATCCAGACCCCAATAACAGAGCTCACATGCCCGTAGGCTGCTCAGCCCCACCTCGCTGCCTGCCCACTGTCTCCGGGGCGGGTGGGGCGGTATACTTACTGTAGCCCATGCCTTGCAGGAAGTATTTGAAGGCTTCCGTCAGCTTCC
This sequence comes from Equus przewalskii, assembly GCF_037783145.1. Classification (NCBI taxonomy): domain Eukaryota; kingdom Metazoa; phylum Chordata; class Mammalia; order Perissodactyla; family Equidae; genus Equus; species Equus przewalskii. The sequence goes on along the minus strand of NC_091833.1, from coordinate 10,345,588 downwards.
CAGGCTGCAGGAGGGCAGACAGGCACAGGCTTTGATTGGCTGCCTGGGATGGGGGCGGGGGGAGGCTTCCCCAACCCGGGCTGGGTAAGGGAGGGAGGGCCAAGAGTCTCACCTGTGTGACCTGGGGGAGCCCACCAGAATCTGCCATCTGCAGGAGAGAGAGGGGGGTGAGCTGAGCAGGAGCCACCGCACACCTTGCCTGGGCCTTGCACACCTGGACAGGCTCCCCTGGCTGGACACACAGTCCTGCTCCCATTCCGGCTGGGCCCCCAGGCAGGCCCCTCTCTGAGGCTGGGCCCATGGTGGGTGCTGGCTCAGGGCTGGGAGGAAGGCCTCACCTTCAGGAAGGTCGTGGTGCTTGGATCCAGTTTGGAGTTGCACTCGACCTGGGGACAAGGAGCCAGCTTCAGCAGAGCAAGGTGGCCCTGGCCCCCAAGAGGGTATCAGGGGAGCCCCTGGCCCGGTTGCTAAGGTTGGGTCTATCCCCAGAGCTGGGAGGAGGGAGGGAGGCGAGGGAGGGAGGGCAGCGGCAGACACAGGCGCTGGCTAAGGCTGCCCCTCCCCAGGCTGCCTTCTGAAAGGCCACGCCCCTGGAGATCAGGACCCTCGCCTCCACTCACGACTGCTGATGGGGCAGGGGCTGGGGACTGTCCTCACGGAGAGCCAGGGCCACCTTGGCGGAAGTGGCTAGGAAAGCACCAGGGACCACAGGAGTTGGGCGGTGAGGTGAGGAAGGGCCAAGGGTCAGCAGGAGACTCAGAACTCTGCATGGGTCAAGATGGCCAGCACAGCCCACACCCCTGCTCCCCAAGCCCTCAGGTACAGGGAGGATGTGGTAGTTTCTGGGCACACTGGGAGCTGCCCTGAGCACTCCTGAACTCCTGGCCCTCTATGCTGAGGGGGACATGAAGCCCTCAGGCTGCCTGCTCTTGGAGTTCCAATAGGAGAGGTGACACACAATCCCCATATGTGACAAAGGTCAAAGGGGGACCAGTGCTGTGCTCGTGAATTACTTATTTCATAATGATGAATCAAACCTTAGAGAGAAGGGAGATCAGCCTCTGGGCCTGAGGTGGGCAGAGACTGAGGTGGGGCTGCACTGCTGGGTGGGGCAGGGGGTGGGGCATCAGGTACCATCACGTGCCCTGGCCCCAGCTCCCTCCGGTCTCCAGACCTCCCTCACCTGAAGGATGGGGGCTGCACCAGGTGGTGGAGAAGCCCACCACCCAGTGCCTGTCCCTGAGGCCTCCCTGGGCTGGGTCAAGAATTGGCCCTGCTGCCCAGAGGCCAGTGACCCCCTTACTCCTGCCTCCCACCCCTGGTCAGGGCTCAGTTCCTCACTCACCACCCCATCCTCAGCAGGCGCATTATCCCCGACCACCAGCATCACGGGGCAGCTGCAGACACAGAGGAAAAGGGCTGTGTGGCCTGGGCATGGGGCAAAGGCGGGGCAGGCTGGAGGGGAGGGGGCACTCACCGGAGCGTCTTGGCATTGGGCACTGTTCCAGGCCGGTTAATGTCCAGGTCTCTGCGGCTGCAGGCAGAGAGAGGCCAAGATGGGCATCCCAGGACTGGATCCCAAGGCAGGGGGTTGGGAGGACAGGGCGTGTTGCTCCTAAGCCTGACACTCCTGTATTTCAGCCAAACCCCATCCCCAGGAGTCCCCTGGCTGGTCCAGAGTAGGGCCTCAAGCTCATCCAGTCATCTCAGCAGTAGAACACGGCCTCACAGATCCCAACTGATGAAACAGGCACACAGGGGCCTGCTCTGCATAAATAGGGCTTCAGTGTTCCCTCATGCGTGACTTCTTCCTGGACCCCCCAAATCATGCCAGGTGGGCCCTCGAATTTGGCTCTCCCTCCCCGTTGAGGCACTTGTCAGATGTGCACAAGCCTCTGTCCTGTGGGATTCCTGGGCCACAGTCGGGGCAGGGCCTGGGCCTCACTTGTTCTTCACTTTCTCCAGCATCATGCACACAGCAGGTGCTTAGTAAATATTTGCAGGAGAAAGAGAAGAGAGGGCAGGTGAGTGAGGGGGCCTGGCTAGTCCCCTGCAGGGCAACCCCAAAGGGGCTCCAGGGAGCCGAGCTTGACAACCAGACTTCCTCCAACCTCCTCCCCATTTTATAGATGTCGGCACTGAGGCTCAGGGTTGTTGGGGTCAGGGATGTCGCCCACATCCCCCACTGCTCCCAGCCGGCAATGCCCCAAGGGAGGAGTGGAAGAGCCCAGAACCAGAGTCGGCTGGAGCACTGCTCCACCTGTGCTCCTCGAGGGGTGTGACCCTGGGCAAGAAGCGAGCCCTCTCGGAGGCTCAATAATCTGCTCATCTACACACTGTCTGCCTGCCTCCTCCCATGGATGGTTGTAGCAAGGGGTCCCCCAAAAGACTGGGGGCCCTGCGTCCCAGTGCTGACGAGCCCCACACTGCCCACACCTGTTGTATATGTTCCAGAAGAGCTGCAGGTTGGCCTGGTTCACCACGTTCCCGATCTGCTGCCGGTAGCTCTGCACCAGCTCTGTGCTGTTCACCAGCTCCTCCTGGGCCCAGGGGGACGGACGGGGACACACGGAGGGAGCGGACAGACAGGGGCGTGGGCTCAGAGGGGACGTGCACGTGTCACCGCCAGAGCAGCCCTTTCCAGCTCCCAGCAGGGTGGGGTGGGGGGCTGGGACCTCAGGAGGGGAGGGGAGGCTCCACTGAGCGATGGGAGGAGGCCCACCCCCGATCTGTCCTTCAGATGCCCCAACATCATGGCTAACAACAGAGTACAGGGTGACACAGGTCAGATGCCACAGAACCCCAACTCCCCTCCTCCTGCCCGGCTAGGAGGAGGCAGAACCAGGCCCTTCAGAAGCTGCCTGAGCCTCCTTAAGACCCCCTGCCTGGCCACCCCTGTTCCTGTTGAGGACGGCCCCCATGCCCTTACCTGGCTGAAGAGGTGGGATAGTACCGTGTCGGGTAAAGTGCTGGTCAGGCCGGAGAGCTGCGGGCCGAGGTAGAGGGCATGTGAGTGCCGCCCCTCACCACCACCATCCCCGTCCGGGCTGACCACGCTCACCTTGGTGGCGGCCCAGTCGATCCAGCCTTTGCCATTGGGGTCAATGTTCATCAGCACCAGCCCCTCCACCAGGTCGGGGTAGATGAGCTGCCGGTGAGAGGGAGACAGGGCTTGGGGTGGGGGGAACGGTGGGCAGGGGGCCCCAATCTTCCCAACTAGAAAACGGGCTGTAAAATTCTGGCTCTTCCTATTTCCTAGGTGGTTGGGAGGGACCGAGGAAAAGGACAGACTCCGTAAGGGCTTCAAGATGCCACAGATGACCCACTGGCCTAGGAACCTGCCTGGACTTCCCAGTCAGCTGCCCCAGCTCGGCCTCCTTCCTGCCTGTAAGCTCTCAAAATTCTTTATTTGGAATCTATGCCTATATCACTGTTTTCCACCTCTTGTAATATACTTCTGAGGATGCTGCTATTGTAAAACTGAGGATTAAACACCTCCAATCAAACATTTTGTTTCTTTGCTTTCATAGTGATGTTAAGTAGGACACTGACCTTCCCAAAGCCTGTCTGTGTTAGATATTGTCAAAGAGATTCACAAGTTCTGTTCAAGTGCCCATGTTTAGGGGAAAATGGTAATATACATACAACACTACTGTCGCAGGTTTGTCTGGGGGGAGGCAGTGGTCTACAGTGAACAGAATGGTTAAGTGCTGTTTCCAAAACCGGAGTGGAAAAATTTGGGTCATTTCTTTTGAAGAAAGAAATATTTTGCATCCTGAAAATTAAGTTTTGTTTTTAGAGATGAAAAATTTGGAGGCTCCTATCTGACAGGATGTTTCTCAAATGTGACTTTCTTTAAACCTCGCGACCTCAACATAAGTGTACTTTTTGGGTTACAAAACGATTCATGTTTAACTATTACCCTATTTAATGAATGGGTGATTAGGCTAACCCTTGTTCAGTGGCTAGAGCAACTAGTTGTATAGTTTGTTGTTAATAGAAGTTTTGGCTTTGGATAACTGTCAAGCATGTTATAATTTATAATCTTTTGAGGAAATGTATGGACAAAGTAACCTATTTTTTTTTAAAGTTAATTTCCTTGGAGGAAAAAAGAAAAGAGGGCTTTTCTAAGTGAAGAGGAAGTAGGGGGAGGAGAAGGAAGAAAGAGCAGCGATAGTTCTCTGGGGCTGAAAGCCTGCCCCGCCCCCCCCAGGGACTTGCCCTAGGATGTGGGGGGCGGGGTGGGGGGGTGGTGGGGGGAGACTCACAGCAAACTTGGCCAGCACATATGCTCCGGCTCCCACTCCAATGCCAATCACGTACTTGAACCTGGTGGAGAGCATGGCTGCTCACCCTAGGGCTGGGGGTGTCATTTCCCATGACTGCCACCCACAGTCCTCAGCCTCAGCTGCAGCTTCGTGGCTCTGTGGTGGTGGTGGGCACCCCTGGGCCCCCAGCACGGGGGCAGGGGCCAGGCAGGGACTCACCCAAAGTGCTGCACCACGCTGGGGAGCATGGCGGCCAGCTGCTCCATGGAGGGGAACTGGTACCTGTGGGGCAGAGCAGGAGGTCAGGCCCAGGTGCAGTCTTGGGCGCAGAGCTGGGGAGAGCTGGAGGGGCTCCGGGGTACCTACCCCTGAGGAAACTGCGACGCCCCCACCTGCTGCCCGGGGGCATCCACGTGGCACACCACGAAGTGCTTGGTGATCTCCTGCATGTCCTCGAAGTTGAAGAAGGTGTTGAAGCACAGCTTGTCTGCAAAGACACACCTCTCAGCTGTGCTGAGCAGAGGGGGAGGGGGGCCCGTGGGCCTGGGAGGCAGGGCGAGGCAGAGTGATCAGCCTCATGCTCCAGCAGGGAAACTGAGGCCCAAATAACTAAGGGCACAAAGCTAAGTGGGCGCAGGGATCTATGGGGTCCTACGGGGAGAGAAGGGGGCCTCACTGCTCTGGGAGACTCCAGGCAGAGGAAGCCGGATGAGGCTGGGGTGCACTTACGGTTGAGGCCCACGTCATGGTAGGTGAGGATAGCTGGGCGGTTCCCTTTGGGGGAGCCCCGGATCACCACGTGCAGAAGGCCATAAGGTGTCTCAATGTCGTGTTCCTGAGGGGAGAGACAAGGCTGGACACTCCGGGCGGCCCCCACTCCTGGTTCTTCTGGGGAATGAGGCTGTGGGGCAGCCTGGGGGCTGCTGGGCCTGTGGGGCCTCCACCTGGAGCACCCCATTCTCATCACCCCAAGCAGCTCCCAGAGAGGACAGACCAGATGGAGCACCCTTCCCAGGGCCCTTCGGCACAGGGATGTGACTGGTCTGCATGGAAAGTTCTGGTCCCCTCTGCAAACCAGCCAGTGGGGGGAGGTGCCCTGCACGCAGCCCTCCAGGGTCCAGCGAGGCCATTTTCTCCGTCTCACTGCAGCCCCTCCAGGACAGCTCTGCCACCCCAGCCTGAGCCCTGCCCTCACCGTGTTCCTTCCCAACCCAGAACCCTCGAAGGGCTGTTGCTCCTCTAGGGGAATGGCTTCAACAGCCCTGCCTAGAATCCTCGGTGAACACCCCGACGCCAGCCAAGCCCAACCCCCAGGCCTGCCCCTGGCTCCCACCTCCAGACTCTTGCTCAGGTGGGTCCTTCCACCTTGAATGCACCTCCCCTTCAGGCAGGGCCAGGTTAGACACCCACCCCCTCCCCAAGAGCCTTCTGCAGTGGCAGCTCTGGGATGCTGTTAGTCCTTCAGGAAGCAGGAGTTGGATGCTGTGCCTGCTCCTTACTGTGTGTATGACTCTTGAGCAGGGGACACCACTTCTCTGTGCCTCAGCCACCTTTTCCCAAGCCTTTTCACGGGGACTAAGTGAGAACTAACCAAGCTGATGTCTGCGGAGCCTTGGGCACTTGGAGAGGTTGGGTTGTGCCCCCCTGAGCCCTGGGGAGGTCCTCTGCTGGCTGGCCCTCTGCAACTGGTCACTCTTGGCCACTCAGTTGGGAAACTCCAAGAGGGTCCGTCAGAGCTGAATAAACAGCCCTGCCCTGCACCATGGGGAGCCCCAGGAACCAAAGGGGGTGGCCAGTGAGTTGGAGGTGGGGCTAGGGTCAAGGACAGGGAGGAAGCAGCAGATGACTGAATACTCACTGTGTGCTAGGTGCCTTGCGTGTTATGCAAGAGAGGAGCTCCTCCCCCATTTTGCAGATGGAGGACACAGATTCCAAGAGATCTTCTTGGGGGCTGGCCTTCTTGGGTCTGGGCTCAGAGGCCACTGTCCCGGCCCGAGTCTCCAGTGGGGATGACAAAGTGTTGCCAACCCCGTGGCCAAAGGCCACCCCGTGGAAGCCACACTTCTGCTGCTGCCCTCCAGGTGGCCAGGGCCACCACAGCCTCCCCTTGTCCCAGGCCTGTCCTCCCTCAAGGCCATCAGAACAAGGAACACTTCCTGCTCCTTGACCACGGACTGGACATTTCTTACGTATCTTCTCATTTACTCCTCATAGTGACACAAGCCTCAGAGTAGGAATCTGAGATGGGGGAAGGAGAAATGACTTGCCCAAGGTCGAGCCCAGAGAGGGCAGGGCAGGCCTTGTCAGGTGCCAGCCTCAGGGGCAAGGGTATGCGCTGAAGGCTGCATTTTCTGAGGAGGAGATCCAGCTCCACCCAGAAGACTACCAAGCAGGCAGCCGCTGCACAGCTACTTGCTGGGGAGGCCGTGCTGCATCCCCCACCCACCACACTCTCTTGCCTCTGGAGGGCAGGGTTGGAGGCAGGAGGGGTGCACAGGGCTATGGAGGGAGGGCTGGGGGCAGGAGGGGTGCATGGTGCTATGAAGGGGAATGCTGGGGGCAGGGGGGTGCACGGTGCTACGGAGGGGAGGGCTGGGGGCAGGAGGGGTGCACGGTGCTATGGAGGGTGGGGGCTAGGGGCAGGAGGGGTGGACAGGGCTGTGGAGGGCGGGGTCGGGGTCAGGAGGGGTGCACAGGGCTGTGGAGGGCGGGGTCGGGGGGCAGGAGCGGTGCACAGCGCTATGGAGGGCGGGGTCGGGGGCAGGAGGCGCGCCATCGCACTAGAGCGCAATGCGCTTCCTGCGGCATGAAGTGCAGTCCCCGCACAGGGTCATTCCAGCCCTGCGGGGCACAAGTCAGGACCAGGGCGACGGCCTTCCACACCCAGACCTCCACTGCCCATGGCTGTGTGTGAGGGGGGTCTGTCCCCTCCCAGCCTGTGGCGCCCCAGGTCCCCATCCCCGGGGCGGCGGGACTCAGCCGCAGTGCTCGCCCTACTAAGACGCATCTCCCCGGGGACGGGAAGCGTGGGCCTGGGCAGACCCTGGGGCGTCGCCGCGCTTGCCCGGCCCGCGCGGCCCAGTGACCTTGGCTGAACCCTCGCGCCGACCTCCCTGCGCCTCCTCCAACCCCGGAGCTCAGACCCAGCTCCGCCTGATCGAGGCCGAGCGTCCCTGTCCCCCTGGGTGCTGCACAAGGGGGTCGCCCCAGGGGCCGCAGCCGGACGCACTCGGAGCCCCCACCCCCAGGGCCGCGCGCTCCCATTGGCTCCCGGTGACGTCAGAGCACAGCCCCGCCTCCAGGTGGGCATCCGCCGGAGGCACTGCGGCAGCAAGGGAGGGTGCTCTGACTTCCCCTCTCCGCCGGTTGGGTTCTCCTCGCCCGTGACCTTGAGTGCTGCGGGGCCTTTGAGCCAGGGCTCAGCGCGTGCGCCCGGGAGGGGAGGCTAGTCCGATTCTTCCCTCCACCGCATCCATCGTTCAGGGACCCGGGCTGCGCCCGCGGCAGCCACTGACGTCGTTGCCCGGGTGCGGGGCGACCCCGTGGGCTGCGGACCGGGCACGGCAGGCAGGGGTTGGGGGTGCAGGAGAAGGTGTGCCCTGCTTTTCCCTCCTTGAGGAAGAACAGCACCCCTGGGTACTGCTGCCCGGGCGGGAGGAGGCGCCCAGCCTGCAGGCTCAGGGCTTCAGGGGTGCCTTCCCCCACCCACAAAATAAGGCACCGCGACCCCCCTCGTCCCCTCCCCCACAAGAACCCTGGCTTGCCGGCCTAGTTAGCACCTCGCCCCAGACCTCCCCGCCTCTGCTCGACTGGCACCGTGGTGCCCTGGGGACCAGGAGGCGCTGCAAGCAACTCCTAAGGAAGAAAGGCTGTCTGTCCTGTTCGCACTCAGGTGCAGCCACCCAAACAACCGAGACAAGCCCGCAGGGTCACGAGGGCAGCCCCCTGGGGTGCACGCACAGGCACCCCAGACAGACGCGGGGCGCACAGCCTCCCCCAGCGCTGAGATGGTCACAGGCGCGAGGCAGACGCCAGCCGGGCACGTGCCAGGCGGAGGGCACACTGTCCGCGGGGTGTACACACGCTGGCACGCCGGCCCACACAGGCTTGCAGACAAGTCGCAGCCCATGCCGTTTTCTGCAGATGTCACCCCTCCCCGGCCTGCGGGGGCTAGCAGCTACCCCCGAACACGGCAGACCAGGGTCACCAGGGAGACGAGGACCTGCTGGCCTTGCCTCGGCGATCCCCCAGGTGAGGCGACTGAAGGCAGATTCGCCACCAGACATGGGCTGAGGGATGCCCTTCGTCCCTGACCCCCTCGCCGCCCCGGAGCCCTCACTCACCCCATCCCAGCACTCCGGCATCTTGCCGAGGGACGCGACCGCCTCGCCCAGGAAGGGCGACCAAAAAGCCTGAGTCACTGGGTCCAGAGGGACGAGGCAGCTCCAGCAGGAGATCAGAGGCTTTGAGATGGGGTACCGCTCCTCCCGGGGCCATTTATATGCAGAGCCTGCCGGGCCTAGGCCGGCCCCTCCTCCTAGCGGGGTTTCTGAGCAGCCACTAGGAGCCCCCGCTCCCAGATTGGCTGTCGGGAGACAACCTGGCTCCGATTGGCTTCCGAGGTCCTCACTCACCAAGCCCTGCCCCCGCTCCTCCCGCCCCCAGCAGCATATCATCCTTGATGGTCCCGGGCTCCTGCATCCCTCTGGCGCCAGCACAGACACACACCCACAGCTGCAGCTGCACACAGGGTCCTGGGAAGATGCGAGGCGAGGCCACGCGTCCAGGTGTGCCCTGTGTACACAGGAGCCTCTCACAGACACCCGCATCAATGCAGGGCAAGGCGGGCCACAGGGCATGACCTACACTGCCCAGCCCTTGACCTAGACCCTGGGGAGCAGGGAGGGCCCACCAAGCCCACCTCCACATCAGGGATCACTTAACCTTGAAGGGTTGTGGGGAGTCACTGCTGTCTGGGGCAACCTGGGGACTTCTCCATCCCCAAGGTCCCCCCTAGGGCTGCCCCCACTCTGCCCACAGGCATGCTCAGTGCCTGCCCACACTGCTGAAAGGGGTTCTGGGGCCAGAGGGGCTGCGTAGATTGCAGGTCCAAGGTATGGTGGGCACACACCAGCTCTGCCCTCCCTACCCCTATCCTGTAGGAAGGGGCTGGAGGCCACCAGGGAGAGGAGGAGAGACAGGAGGCAGCCTGATGAAGTGGGCATGCCTACCTCCCGCAGACCTACCCAGCTCTCCTTCCCGGGCCAGTCATCTTGGGGCTTAGCTCCCGGGTCTCTGGGGAGCAGGACGCATGAGCCACCTCAGGCTCTGTGCCCCGTCCTCCTGAGCAGCAAGGATGTGGGGGAAGAGCTGGCTGGAGACATGTTGGTAGAGCGAACAGGAGAAGGAGGAGGCAGAGGAAATGGACCAGGCAGGGGAGCAGAGAAGGGCGGCCCAGGACTGGGAGAAGCGGGAGCGACAGAGAAGGGAGGGCCACGGGGCACCCGTGTCCCCATTCTGTCTCTTTGGTGAAGGAACGTGCCATTTGATGCCTGTGTGACAGCCCTGCACACTGGCTGGGCTGTATGGGCTGCCCTGGGAAGGTGGTCACCTCCCCATCTCTGGGTGCCTAGTAACCTGGTCAACACCTGCCACGTGTGCTATTCTGGGCCATGTCCTCTGCCTGGGGCCATCAGCAACCTCCCCTGCCCCATCTCCATCCTCTCGCTCTGGCGGCCTAGTGCAGAGTGCCGGGACCTGCTCTCCCAGGGCAGCCAGGGGGTGGAACGATGTGTCCCCCTGCCCTCATGTCCTGGCCACAGTCGCTGTTCCCTGCAGCCACTCTGGCACAGGAAGAGACTCCGACTACTGAGGCAGCCACAAAGATACAGCCCTGCCCCCTGACCTGCCACAAAATCCTCACAGATGCTTCTCGAAGGGGGGCGGGGGTGGCCTGCCACCCTTCCTGCCATCATCTCCCTGCTCCTCCATGGTCCCATCCAACCTTGTGCCACCCCAACCTCTGACCTCTGAGTGGCCTCTCCCCTCCTTGGACCCAGGTGAGAGGCTGGCCTCGGACACGGCCCACCATGGCCTCCATTTCTGCTCAGCTCACTGGCTTTACATCCACAGACCTGAGTTTAAGTCCTGGCTCCCGCACCCACTAGCTGGGTGACCTTGGGTAAGGTTCCTTGGCTCCTCTGTGCCTCAGGATCCTCAACTGTAAAACAGGAATCCTGCCTTCCTCACGGAGTGGTCACGAGGATGAGAAAAAGCTGCATAAGCCACTCCAGACCTGACCCCATGCCCGCCCAGGCCCTGGTAACAAAGAAATGGCATCATCTGTGTGCTTCTCCAAACTGCTGGCCCCTTCCCTGGAGGTTGTACAGTTGCTGTAGCTGAACAAGGCAGGCTCAGGTCTTGTTGACCAAACCTAGGTACCAGTCATAGCTCTGCCACTTCCCTGCTGTGTGACCTTGGATAAGTCAGTCAACCTCTCTGAGCCTTCACCTCCATAAATGGGAGAACAGCAGTGCCTATTGCACCGGTAGTAGCCAGGATAACACACAATCCTCACAAGCCTGTGAGGAAGGATGAGGAAACGGAAGCACAGAGATGTTCATTTTCCCATCAGCTAGTAAGCAGTACAGGTCCCCAGCACCGGAGCACCCTGGGCCTGAGGTCGAATTATTAAGTGTAGCAAATGTTTATTAGCATATCTCCCATGTGCCAGGCTCTATCCAAACGCTTTACACATTACCTCATTTCATCCTCCTAACCTCCACTTTATAGAGAAGCACAGAGAGGTTCTATAACCTGCCCACATCACCCAGCCAGTGAGCACAGAGCCAGGAATCGCACCCAGTCAGTCTGGCTCTGACTCCTGGAGCTCTGGTGGCCACCAGTCACCGTCAGCCCAGGGTCTGAGTGCCCGGCCTGAGGGTACCATCCCGGACCCTACAGACACCCAGGGGGGCTGTGCTGCCTGTCTCCCTCCACGGATGAGGCAGTGACATGTGTTGGAGGTCAGGTGGCCCATGAGTGGCAGGGCCAGGACCCGGACCCAGGTCTGTCTGGCTCTAGTTTGTCCTTCTGCCTCCCCTGGGGGCTGGGTCCATTAAGGCAAGGGACGAAGTGGGATAAAATCTCTGCCAGCAACCTCACAGCTGCTTTACGAAAAAAAAAAAAAGGGGCAGCCTCGATGCTGTGTAGCCAGAGGAGAGGGCGAGGAGCCTTCAGCACACGCAGCCCTTTTCCAGAGAAGGAGTTGAGAGCCAGGGTCCCACACGTGGGGGCAGCCACTCTCAGCTGGGCTTGGCATATGGATGTGAAGGACCCCAGGACTCCCTTCTCCCCTCTCATACTTTTGGGGGCTGGCAGTCAGCCCTGTTGACTTCCGGGGTCCCACTCGATATCAGGCAGGGGCTGGCTGCTCTGGATTTTATTCCACCAACCCCAGCCCAGGGAGGAGGGGCCGTCTGCCCACATGTTCCCGCTGTCATTTGAAGTAGGGAGGACAAACAGGACCCCTTGGCATGCCTGTGCTGATCCCTGGCTAGGCCTGGGCCACCTCGTGGACACATCCCTCCCTTCTCTCCTCCTGGGCTCCCATTCACCCCATCCCATCCTCCCAGCCCCGGAGCCCTTTGTGTCTGGAGCTGGCGCTCCCGGGGGACCAGAGCATGTGCACAGTGGCTGCATCTGCCTGCGTCCTTGAAGGGGTTGGTGACCCAGGGCCCGACGCAGGCCCAGATCGGATCCTCAGATCCTCGCTGCGGAGTTGGCGCTGGGGGAGGAGCTGGCAGGCCGCCCCACCTCCCACGTCATCCCTACGTCCAGACCACAAGGCTGGGGCTATCATGGGGCTTGGAGACCGACCCAGATCGAAGTCAGGCCCAGGCCAGGGCAGCAGCTAGCTCCATCTAGCCAGGACAGAGGTCTCAGAAGGGTCTGATTTTGTTCAGCAGGTTTTGAGGTCCAGCGAGACCCCAGAACACAGTCTGTCTGCTGTCAGACATTTTCTGAGACACGAAAATAAACGGCCACTATGGGTCTCAGAGGGGAGAAATGGCTGGCCAAGTGAGTGAAATCGAAATCGTTGTGTGGAGGAATAGAAACAAACAAGGATTTCAGTTTTCACAGGGAATCTGGCAACAAATTAAAGAGGACGTGGTTGTCCCGGCAACAGCTGCCATGGAAACAGGAGCTATTTCGGAGAGTCAACCTGGCTCTCATTGGAGGAAGATGCTGATTCAGTTGACAGCATCCTCACTCCCCCAGGCCTCCTCTCCCTCCCCTGTCCTGTTCAGGGAGGGAGGGGGCATCTCTCCACAGGGCAGGGGGGCAGGCAGAGAGGCTGTGAGCAGTGGGGATAGTCCTGGAGGCTGTGAGATGCCCAGCCCCTGCTGCTCCAGGCTGGGGGCACACGCAAGGGCTGCGACCCTCCTCTGGGAACAGGCTGGGTGGGGTGAGGGGCCAGCCAGCTGATGGTCCCCCAACTCGGGAGGCTGAGCCAGACCTACCTTCCAGTCTGTGTCCACAGCCAGGAGGAAGGTGTCAGAGTTCTCCTAAGGGAAAGCAAACAGAAGGGGTGGCTCGTCAGGCCTGGGCTGGCCCGGGCAGGGAGGGGACCCCCACAGGCGCTCTGCCTTGAGCAGATTCGCTTGCTGTCCCTCAGTCTGTCTTAATGTTAACAAGAGTGACCCAGGGCTTCCCAAGCACGAGGAATGGGCTAAGTACTTGGCGGATGAGCCTAGGAGCAGCTCCATGCATCGATTTTACCTAATAATTTAAAATACGACGATTCCCACTTTACAGGCAAGAAGGGTGAGGCTCAGAGAAGCTGAATCACAGGCTAGAAAGTGGTGGAATCTCTGATCCCAAATCCTTGCTGACTCCACTCTGCCCTGCTGCCCCCACAGATGGTTTTCAAGGTCTGACCATCAGGGCACAAGGACAGAGGCCAGGGAAGAAAGCAGAGGCGGGCAGAGAGGCTGGGCTGTCACACCTACATGAGGGATGGGAGGCCCAGGCCCACGCATGGAGGGAGGGACAATGGGGCTCTCCTGACCAGCCACAGGCGTGGTGTGGGCCTGCAGCTGCAGACGCTCCCACCCTGCCACACCTGCCTGCTTCGTGCTCCCCCGCTTTTGGGCTCATTTACACTGAAGCTGTGAGCCTCTGATTGGTGGCCGTCCCTCCTACTGGGCTGCAGGCCCCGCGGAGGCGGCCCCATGTCTGGTTCTGCTCTCAGCAGACAGCCTGGCATGGAACGGGCTCCCCAAACACAAGCAGATCTGCCTGAACACGTCTGACTTCACGGATGAGGGGAACGCGGTTGAGACGCATGGATGCTTTCCATGCAGCAGAGATGGAGAGCAGGGGCGGGGCTGGGGGCTTGAACCCCGTGTGTCTGAGTTGGCAGGTTTGGCCCACCGCCTCCGGGGGCCCCTCAGACCCTCTGTGCCCTCTCTGGGTCTCTGTCGGGGGAAGGAAACTTCATAGGGGGACCGGAACATGTCCAGGAAAAGCAGAGATCCTGCCTCTGCCTCGGCTTGCACCATGTCTGTCTAGGAACCTCTGCTCCCTGCTGCCCGGCTCTGAGCCTCTGGGCAGGCACCTTCGCCTCGGGGCCTCACAGTCTGCGAGGACTAGAGGAGAGCAGGGCGTTAGCTGTTGTTCCTTCCCTGTCCCCTTGCACTGGACTTCGTGTGCCCCAGATGCTCCATCAGCCCCTCCGGAGTAAATACGTGGATAAAGGAGACGATCGGATTAGAAGCAGGACGTCACGGGAGGAGAGCAAGAGAAGGGGTGGGTCACCAACGTGCAACGCGAAGGACAAGGACCCCAAGTCACGGGAGTGGGAAGGAAAAGAACAAAAAGCAGCAGTTCTGATGTTTTACTCTCAAAGTAGGCAAGTCCAACCACCTGCATTCTGGCAGATGTGCTGCTGCGGGGAGGTGGAGAGAATCAGAGGGCACGAGAGCGTCTAATGCCCAGAGGAAAGCCTGGCTGCCGGCGACTGCGGCTGCCTCATCAACAATGGCTGTTTCGCCAGGGCCGGGGGCTCTGCATGGGGAGGGGAGGAGAGCATGGAGGCGGCCAGGCCACTCCTGGAACCTCCGAGGAAGGGGAGTGGGGTCTGGGAGAAGGGGACAAGGCTGGTTATCGAGGAATCCTCACACCAGAAGACCTTGCACAAGGCCAGGGAAAGAAACGTGGGAGGTTTTCAAACTCGAGACCCTAAGAGAAGGAGGGAGAGTGCGGTTTTGATAAAAATAAAATCTAAACAAAGGATGAGGCAGACAGTGGCAGGGTGCGCTGTGCGCTCTCAGGGGGCCAGGATGGGAAGCTGTGGAGGGCAGGACCCAAAAACCAAGAAACAGCAGGAAAAGGACAGACACGTTCACACGGTGCAGCTGGAAAAGGAGACCCCGTCTGTGAGCGTAACCATCTGGGAAAGAGAGAGAACGGCTCCGGGAGGCAAAGAGCGGGGCAGGACTGCACAGCTGTCACTGAAATCTGCAAAGGCCACGCGGGCAGCACCTAGGTTTTTTGGGGCTGGGGAAGAGGCCATCCATGCTCCTTGGAAGAAGCACATGTGAGGTCCACACGGGTCTTGTGCTGACCCGAGACAGGAGAGAAACTGAGCTGGGCATTCGAGGCCTCCACACAGGACAAGAGGCAGACCTGCGTGCAGGGTGGGGACATCATGGTGGCAAACTCTGGTCCAGGTCCAGGAGGGACAAGGTGAGAGACACCAAATGCAGCAGGAAGAAGGCAGAGCCAGGCTGCTGGTCAAAAGGGGGCCATGCTCACCAATCCAGGGAGGGAGGGGTGGCAAGGGGGGCCATGCTAGGGGTGGGGAGGGCTGTGGGGTGTCTCTTGAGGTGCTCTGCTGAGGCGAGGAGTGGAAGAGGCAAGCTCGGGACACGTGAGGCCTGGTGCCCTCAGCTCCCTGCGCTGTCCACAGATGCACACCCCGTTCCAGCAGGCAGCGCCTCCGTGTGGCTGCCCTGAAACCCCCAAATCTCAGCTCTTGTGATGGGGTGCAGGGGTCCCCGAGGGTCACCATCCACCCCACCAAGCCCTCAAAGAAGGCTGCTCTCTGCTTGCGTGCCTCGAAAGACGGGCTGGTTGTGGGGAGGAGGCACTTCTCAGAAAGTTCTGGGAAACTTCTTTCTTCTGAGCGGCACCACAGTCCAGGAAAAGCGGGTGGCCCGGAGGCAGGAGAGAGCGAGCAGGGGGAGAGCGTGGGGGCCGGGGGCAGACGCCAGGCTGGCCCGGAAGGACGGTGGCTGGAACCCTGACCAGCTCCAGGCAGAAGAGGGCTATGATCTATTCTGAGAGGGTTGCATGGAGTCAGACCAGGGAGGAGGCTGCTGCCAGCGCCTGCACAAGAGCTGATGGGCCTGACCAGGCGGAGAGCACAATCAGAACGCAGGCTCTGCAAAGCAT
This sequence comes from Equus przewalskii, assembly GCF_037783145.1. Taxonomy (NCBI): domain Eukaryota; kingdom Metazoa; phylum Chordata; class Mammalia; order Perissodactyla; family Equidae; genus Equus; species Equus przewalskii. The sequence continues at coordinate 10,329,863 of NC_091833.1, read as the reverse complement.
GCGCTCCCCAGCCGAGCCCTGACCATTCCCGGGGCCCTGCCCCTGATAATCAGGACTGACAAGTTAACTCCAGGCTCCGGCTTCAAGATAAGACCGTACCCTCCTCGGACATGACCGCTGGCCTCATGTGGTTGGGTCCCTGCAGCCCCGGCCAGCCACTCTGTCTCAACACGTGGCGCTCAGGGGCTCTGGGGCTCACCTCCTGGGCAGAGGAGGACAGGGGCCAGGGCAGGGCAGCCATGGGGGCGCTGAAGAGGCAGGGACTCAGCTCCTGGCTTCTCCATCTTCAGAGTGAGGGGGGCTGCGACGGCATAAGCAGCAGAGACCTCCGCCACCCGGCCCTGACGCCCCAGAATTCCACAGCAGGGGACCCACAGCTTTCCGTGCAGGGAGGGAGAGAGAAGCTGTGCCTGCCTTCATCACGTCAAGAAAGTGTGGGGTAGAAATAACCGGAATCTAACGCCAGGTGCCCTAAATAACAACCTCGAGCGCCTCCGTCCACTGCTCCTGGAGGCACTGTTGGTAACGCTCAGCCCTCAGAGCTTGTGAGGAAAAGACCCGGAAAGGCCCCGGCAGACGGGGAAGCACCGTGCCCCTGCTGGAGGCAGCACTGCCCAGCGGTACCCTCTTGGGGCTCAAGGGCCTCCCAGAACCTGGGGTTGAGCACGGCCTCACTCCCTGATAGCTGTGTGACCTTAACCTCTTAAGCCGAGTGAGTTAACCTCTCTGTGCCTCAGTTTCCTCATCATTAAAATGGAAATGACCCTCCTAAAGAGCCTGAAACACAGCCAAAGCACAGCGAGGTGGGCTGGGACTTAGTCGCGTGGGCACTCAGGAAGGGAAGGCCCCCAAGGCGGGGACAAGGCTTCTCAGCGGGGAGTGAAGATTCGGCCCGGTGCCAACGTCAAGCCTGGAGGGAAGGGGCGCAGTTTCCTTCTTGGCCACGAGGTGGCGCCCTCCGCCCAGGACCGCGCAGGGGCGACTCACCAGCTCGGCGGCGTCCTGCCCCCGCAGCAGCGGCTTCTCCTCCGGGAATCGCAGCTCCTGCAGCCCGGCCATGGTCACGTCGTGGAGCAGGAGCCCTAGAGAGGGAGGGCGAAGACCAGCGTTGGGGCCTGCGGCGGGACGCCGGGCTGGCTATGACGCTCCCGGGCGGACGAGGACAGGGCAGGCCCGGGCTGGGGCGGGGGTCCCGGGCCGCGCCCACCCCCCGCTCCATCCCCGCATGCCCCAGCGCAGGCCGGTGCAGCTTCCCCGGGGCAGCAAGGCTCCGTCTGCGGCCTTGCCTGCTTGGCTCAGGGATGTCGTCATATTATTTGCTTTAAAAGCTAAAACGTATTTCAAAAAAGAAAGAAAAACAACACAGGATGATCCCTAAAACAATTTCAAGTAAACTTCTGCATTTATTGCGAAGCAGAGAGGTGAGTGTAGGGAGGCCAAGGGCAGGGTCAGAAGCAGACAGAAGTGCCCTGTGGTGGGAAGTGGACAGTGGGGTCCAGTAGGACACAGAAGAGTTGCGGGCTGTCCTGAGGGCTGGAAGGACCCTCGGTGAGGATGCCTGGAGAGGGGAGAGGGGGCCCCTGGCAGCGTGGCAGGCAGAGGGAAGCTGAAGGAGGGGGTGCCACTCATGATGCACCACCAGCAGGCAGGGACCATACAGCTGACCATCAACCCACAGCCGCCAGACGGTAGGTCCCAGGCCCTCAGGGCTGGGTGTTCCTGGGAGACCCTCGGCCTCTGACCCTCAGGAGATAGAAAAGCTCATATGTGCACATGTGTGTAGACACGCATGCCTGTGTCTGGAGGAGCCAATGTGGCGAAGGCAGACAGAGAGGGACTCAGGACCCCACAATCTGTCTAGCCTGGCACCACCATCCCTCACTTGGATTTCCCGATGGTACAGCTCAGAATGCACCAAGCGAGAAATTAGCCAAGGACGTGAACTGGAGATTCATGAAAGAATTAAAGTTGGTAAATAAATACATGGGACGATATTAAAGCTCACTAGAAGTCAAAGAAATTCAAATTAAACAAGATACCTTTTTTTTTTTTTTTTTTTGCCAATGGAACTGGCTAAGTTTGCAGCGCTGGCAAAGATGTGCCAAGACTGGCACTTTTCTTACGCTGCTTGTGGGTTTATCAATCGATCCACCTTTCTGGAGGGCAGTTTTGCAGAATAAATGAAGATAATTGAAAAGGCTCATACTGTCGACTCAGCAATCCTCTCTCTGGAAAGAAATTTCCTAAGAAAACCAGAGAGGGCACCCAATGATTGATCTGTAAGAAGGCTCAGCACAGTGCCATGTATAATAGGAAAAAAACCTAGAAAACACTAAACGTCCATGAATAGGTCATTGGGTCAACAATTTGTGAAAGATTATTTAATAACATGGGAAAATGCTTGTGTCATGATAAATAGAAAAAGCAGTTCTAAAACCACACTATTATCTAAATTATAAGAATTATGAATCGTTCTGTAACACCTCTAACACCTCCTGACCTGGAAGGATGGATTCCTATTCCTCTCATCCTCCCTCCCTCCTTCCTTCCTACTTCTATTTTTAGTCTTTCTTAAGGGTGACGCCCTCAGACTTTCCCTTCTGCCCTAAAAGGAGGACACTTCCACTAGCCGGTTGGTCAGAAGACGCCCCGCCTCATCCCATCCCGGCTCCCTTGGCTTCTCCCTGTGGAGAAGCCCCGGTGACTGGGGAGTTGGCACGGTGGCTGTCTGGGACCCAAGGGCACGGGGCCTCGGATGGGACCCATTTCTGTGGCAGGCTGTCATGAGACCAAATGGCAGCCCCAGCCTTTCCCTGGGCCTCCTCCTCTCCCGTCAGAAGCAGGCAGAGTCAGCCCTCCCGTGACGTGAAGATGGCACCTCACAAGTGCATGAGGGTCCCCACCCAAGTCAAGTTTGGGGTGCAGAGGTCCTAAGGCTGGGCTGGGAGCTGCTGGCCACCCAGGCTTCACAGAAGGCTGACCGAGAGCTGCGGAGACCCCTGGGAGGGCCTCACGCCCAGCAGGAAGAGGACAAGCAGAGAGGCCCCTGGCCACCCAGGGCCCCAGGGCCGGGCACCTCCGTGCCATGCGGAGCTCTCTGCTCCCAGTGGTTTCCAGGGAAACCAGCGAACACAATGCAGATAGGCTGTATTTTTAGAAAGGCGTGTCCTCCCCCCTCCCTGCTTTCTCTCCCATCCTTTCTGATGTGTGCACACTCAGCCATCCATCCGGGGGGGAGCTGAAAGGAGGGCCCCCACCTTGGAAAGCCCCTCCCCCCTTAGGGCTTTTATGGCTGCCAGCCCCCGTGAACACCCAACTCGGTTAAGCACCCTGGAAGCACCGAGCTGTCACCGCCCTCACCAGGCTTGTTATGAAACCAGCCTGGAGACCATCCTCCCCAAGGACGGTGCTATTAAAAGGGCTGGGAGTGGGCAGGGCAGGCACAGACGGCCTGTGAGGGAGGGGGTGGTGGGGAACGGGGCTGGAGAGAAACTTTATAATCTAGGGAACTGGGAATGCCTCAGCCCACGGAAAACAGGGCCAGAACAGAGGCCAGGGTAGACATCCCCACAGAGCGCTGGCCGAGAAGTTTCCTCCTGAGAAAGTTACGATTAAAAAAAGAAAGCAGCTAGATGATAAAGTATAAGAAAATGCGATTCTTTATGAAATCAACACGTTGGCCATCTTAAACTTACCCAATGTTATATGTCAATTATATCTCAATAAAGCTGGGAAAAAATAAAGGAAATGAGATTCCTCTAAAGCTCCCGCAAGGCAGCCCAGGTCAGGTGTGCGAGGAGCGAGGTGGCACAGAGCAGGGCGGGGTGGGCAACCCCTGGGGTCTGTGAAGCAATCGTGAAGGCCCTTTTCAGTCTGCCCTTTCTATTTCCCTCCCATCCCTGATTCCTTAAAGACAACATAGGTTGTTAGACCAAACGGGGCTGAGACGAATTCCAGCCCTCCTTGGATCAGTGGTCGGGCTGGAGTCATGAAACCACGGCCAATATTTCTTCCGGATCACTCACTGCCTAGCGTTATTTTGGGCAAATCACCGAAAGGATTGCTTATCTGCAAAATGGGCACGTTAGCCTTTCTGAGGTCCGCCTCAGAAAGCTCTGAGGGGCAACAGAGACAATGAATAGAAAAATGCCTTTAGGAAATGGAAGATTTTTATATTTATTTGCACAGGATAAAAATAACCTCACGTAGACGAGCTGGGGGTTCCTTACCTTCCTCCGCCTACTTGAGACAACTCTGGCGTTCTCTTCCGCCTGGCTGCTGTTCAAGGAAGGGTTCCCACCTTCGGGTAGGGGGACCACACTGATGTTTGCAACAGAAGGACGGGAAAGGGACGAGGGACAGCAAACTCTTCACTGGGGTGACAGAGATGTGAGTGGCCCCTGGTGAATGTGGGTGGATTCTTTAGGAGGAATTGCATTTCTTTTCTTTTCTTTTTTTTTTTTTAGGGTATGCTTTTTGGTGAGGAAGATTGGCCCTGAGCTAACATCTGTTGCCAATCTTCCTCTTTTTTTCTTCCTCCCCAAAGCCCCAGTACATAGCTGTATATCCTAGTTATAGGTCATTCTACTTCTTTTGTGTGGGGTGCTGCCTCAGCACGGCTTGATGAGTGGTGCTAGGTCCGCATCCAAGATCCGAACCGACGAACCCGGGCCACCGAAGCAGAACATGCGAATTTAATCACTACACCACTGGGCTGGCCCCAGGAATTGCATTTCTTTTCAATTACTTCTGCTTGCTGACTTGTGTCTCTTTAAATGAGACTCTATGCTGAGACCTGGGCCACGTGAACCCTCAGATTTATTAGGGTTAAAAATATAAGCGATTGCTATGGTCATTTCTGAAACTGTTCAATAAATATTCAATTACATTGAGCAGGAGTAGTTACGCAGCCTACGGAATAAAGCAGCAGCCGTGGCCTGGGAAGCCCTGGTCAGTGAGAGGGGATGTCTGGGAACAGACTGTGGGGGTTTGGGGTTGTCTCCACAACTGGGGCTCCAGCCAGCACTTGGTGCTCAGGGGCAGAGGAGAGAAGGGTTGTCAATTCAGGGACGATGCTGCACGATAAGAATCGCTCCCCACCTCAAAAGCCCTGTAGCTGTCCACTGAGAGACTCAAGAACTGAAGGAGAAGAAAGGCAAGATGTAAACCGAGGAAAGTTAGTGTCCGCAGGAGAACCCGGACAGAGGAACCAGACCTTGTGGGACAGGGAGAAACCGACTGTACGAGAAAAGAGGCAGGACTGTGGGACGCTGTGGATTCTTTCAACCACAAGAGTGAGGGGACCCTGGCAGGTCATGCTCGAGGTTATGGTCCAAGGTGCCCTGTGGATGCTGCACTCCTGAAAGTCCTGGTTATAAGGTCCCATTATTATGAGAAAAGCCACAAGCAAATGAAATAAGATGCAGCAAGGAGCAGAGTCAAACTGGGCCTGGCCAGCTTCATCCTGGGGAGAAGTCTGTGTCACAGATAAAGAAAGACATTGCAGAGGGTGAGCACGTGACTCATGTCCGAGCCTGTGCCCCCACACACCCTTCCACCCACACCACGCCAGTACCATGGTTTGAAAGGAAGCCCCAGAGACCAGGGGCCCCAGGAATAAGAACTCAACTTCCAACTGCTCTAAGTGAGGGGATTGGAGCCGTCCAGGTAGCTGGCTCCTCACATGACTCTCCCTGTCCCTATCCTGACCTCAGACGGCTGGGACAGCACTGGGGGAGGGGCTGGGCTGGGGACTAGACCTGCCCTCGGCGTCCCCATCTCACAGATGAGAAAAAAAGGCACAGGAGCGAGTGACTGTTGCAAGTCCCCCAGTGGCAGATCCAGGAAAGGAACCCAGAGCCCATAATCGAAACCCCACTCTACATGTATTCTGCCTCCCCAGGTAGATGGCCCAACACGACAATGCAGGGGACATGATTTTTTTCCTGGCCTAGCCTCCATTTCCTCTGTCTAGTTACAGCCCCTGATTTATTCCAACCCAAAGTTGACCAATTCTCCTGTTTTTTCCTTGATTTGAGCCTATGAATTCCTACTTTGCCCACAACCATTGCCACCCTGCCAACACACACACACACACACACATTTGTCCTTCCAGCACATTCCCACTGTGCTTAAGGCAGCCAAATATATATATATATAAGTTGCTAAAGTTTATTTTTTTATTGAGGTTACATTGGTTTAAAACATTATATAAATTTCAGGTGTATATCATATTTCGATTTCTGTGTAGACTACATCATGTTCACCCCCCAAAGCCTAACTGCCCTCTGAAGGGCAGCCCTATTTGGACTCTGACCCACCACTAAAGACCCCCACCGACGCAGGAGCACATTCTTTTTTTTTTTTTTTTTTAAAGATTTTACTTTTTCCTTTTTCTCCCCAAAGCTCCCCAGTACGTAGTTGCATATTCTTCGTTGTGGATCCTTCCAGCTGTGGCATGTGGGACGCTGCCTCAGCGTGGCTTGATGAGCAGTGCCATGTCCACGCCCAGGATTCGAACCAACAAAACACTGGGCCGCCTGCAGCGGAGCACGTGAACTTAACCACTCGGCCACGGGGCCAGCCCCCGCAGTAGCACACTGTACCCACAGGAAGCATGTGCCTTTGTTCCTACTGTTCCCTCTGCTTGGAATGCCTTTCCCCATCACATCCCTACAATAATAATAATAATAACCAATCATTAATGTTTTCTGCTGACACTTGACATGTTTTTGTTGAATGAGATGAAATGAATGAATGAATGATTCTTCACTCAGACTGCAAATTATCAGACAATGGATAACATTCAGTGTTGGCGAGACCCGTGGGGAAACAACACATACTCTTCAGAGACTTAATTGGATTGTAGTGGGTTCAACTTTATTTGGAGGGCAACTTGGTAGTTCGTAAAAATGCAAATATCTGTCAACTCTGAAATTCTGTCTTTAGGTATTTCTCCTAAAGAAAAATGCCCACGTGTACACCCAGAGGCCATGCGCAAGGTACCCACTGCAGCACTGTTTGGAATAGTAAAACAAGTGGAAACGACCCAAATGAACGTCAGGACAATCGTCAAATAAACTACGGAACATCTATACCCCGGAGCATCACACGGCTATTTAAAAAATGAGGTAGCTGCACTCAGACAGGGAAAGCATTCTAAAACACGCAGTTAAGAGAAAAAGGCATGTCACAGAATAATAAGGATAAATAAGCCCATTTATGTAAAATATATATGCATGGAACAGGCACATATATTTTCAAATTTAAAAAAAAGGACTTCAAATGATTCAGGGTAACTGTAACAAAGCTTATCTCCAGGGAAGGATATAAGTTTGGAAGGGTATAAAAGATTTTTATTCTACATGCAGATTTTATCAAATCTAAGATATTACTGATTATAACTCACGCTAAGGTTTTATGTACCAATAGAAGAGGAAAAAACACTGCCAATTAAATTAAGACATAATACTTCCCTCCACCTTTTAACTTTTTATTTTGAAATAATTTTAGACTTATAGAAAAATTGAAGAAAAAACAAAACATGGAAGTTTCCTATATACCCATCTCCCAGCTTCCCCTAACGTGATCAGGCTACAGAAACATAATACAATTAGAGAGACCAGGAAATAAAACACCGATACAATACTGTTAAGTAATCTACAGAGCTGAAGCGGATTTCACCAGTTTCCCCAACAATGCCCCAATCCAGAATGCCACATTGCATTTAGTCCTTATGCAGTGTCCTCCGACGGGAGAGAGCTCCTCAGGCTTTGTCTTTCATGACGTTGACACTTTTGAAGAATATTGATCAGTTAAATCTGTAGGATGTCCCCCATTTGGGTTTTTCTGTTGTTTTCTTACGATTAGAACAATGTCATGCATTTTTGGCAAGAATACAACAGAAGTGATCTGTTCTTCTCACCGCATCCTATCGCGGGGACGTGATGTCAATCTGGATGTTACCCTGGATGTTACCCGTGATCACTTGCTAAGGTGGTGCCTGCCGTCTCCAGGGTGAAGTTACTATTTTCCCTTTATAATTAATAAGTATCTTGTGGGAAGATACTTTGAGACTACGCAAACATCCTGTTTCTCATCATACTTTTGCTCACTAATTTTAGCAAGCATTGATGATCCTTGCCTACAATTATTACTGTGGTGTTTGCTTAATGATACTTTTCTATTTCCATGATCTCTTCATTTATTAATTGGAATTCTCTCGTAAGAAAGAGCTGTCCTTTCTCCTCCTTTTACTTTTTATTCAATTATTTATTTACATTGGGATAGACTCATGGATATCTATTTTATTCTATGGGTTATAATCCACTGCTATCATTATTTCTTTCACTGCTCAAACTGTGCCAGATTTGGCCATTGAGGTTCCTTCAAGTTGGCTTTTGGGTCCTTTCACCAGGCATCCATTGTTTTTTGGGTAGTTTCTTATTTTCTAGTGTCATATGATGTTCTAAACTCATCTTGTATTTTCTCTGCCTTGGCCCTGGAATCAACCACATCTCCAAGGAGCCCTGGTTCCTTTTGTCAGAGAATGCTGTTTAGAAACCAAGATCTGGGCACCAGGTGTGCTCATTGCTGCTGGGCTGTCATTGTTCTCGGCCGTCTCAGCAGGCAGAGCCAGGAAATCTAAGTTTACTAACACACACACTCATTAACACTTCTATATGTATCCATCTGTATATATAGCAAAAACCTGGAATTTATACCAATACCTTTAATTCCAATTCAACACCACAAGGTTTAGTCTAACTTTCCCCCTTTATTTGTAATTTTTTTCTCCATGATGAGAAACTGATTCTCATTATCCATAATGTTTTTGCTTATTTGTTTATTACACACAAAGTAATTTCTGAACTGCTACTCACATGAGTTATCATTCAGAACATTTTTGTACCTACTTTACTTTTTTTGTACTTTAGACTTTTAGACTGAGACCCAGATTTTAAAAAGCATCTATCTCTGTTGTGAATTCTTAAAAAGGGAAACGTAAGTGAAATAAATTGTTTAAGGTCTTCCTGAAACTTCTCCACATTCAGGGTCCTCTGCCTCCAGACCGTCACCCTGTCTTGAAGTTGTTATTGTTGCTGCCCGTGTCTCTCCACGTGGTCCCTGCTCCTCCGACATCAGGAACGTGAGTGGGGCAGCATCTCCCAAGGGTGCTGGCCCACCATCTCCAGGATTTCCCTCCATGCTGCAAATTCTGACGCACACATGGTGGCAATGACAGCAGCCCTGATGCCCACCTTACCGACAGAGACTGTATTTTAGAGATATTAAAGTATGAAAAAAATGTGCATTTTAGAGTTGACATACATAGCTTTATGGTAAAATTTTCTTTCATTGAGGCACAGCACCAATGTGTGAACTCTGTTTCTGTACACAGCATGGCTCCGGGCATTAAACACAGACATAAACCTCCAACCCCAAGACCAAGGGGAGGGGCAGGTGGAACTGGAATCCCACTAACACATTCCATGTGGGCGGCTTCTGTATGGAGCCAGTAAAAAAGTCCTGCTGTGACGGGGACTGCTAATTGTCCCCCAATATCTGCTCTCCCCTTCTTCCTTAATAATAGAGCCCAAAATTTTAGACGGGCAGGTGGACAATGGGAATAAAGGCTATTTATGACAATGTGACAACGTTCTGCCAGTGAGACATAAATGGAAGCATGTGACCTTGGGGTAGTGTTCTCAAAAGGAGGAGACATGCCATTCTCAACCCTTCCTCCTTCCTGCTGGCTGGAATTCAGATGTGACGATGGGAGCTTAAACAGCCATTTTGGACCCCAAGGCAGGACATTAAAGGTAACAAAGTGGCAACAGAGAAGGAGTCTAGGTACCTGAGAATCATAAAGTCACGATTCTGGATGGCCTATCTCCAGACTCTGTTAATGAAAGAGGAAAATATACTTTTATCTTGAATAATCTATTAATGTCCTGGGTATTTTGTCACATGCAGTTGAAGCTAATCTAAACTTGGGACATTTTTCTTGGAGACCCACCCTGACATGCTAAAGGAACTCAAGGAAGAGGGAAAGGATGGGGTTTGGCCAAGAGCTGATCCAGAACCCCCAGTTCCTCTCTTCAGTGGGCAGCACAAGCCGTGAAGCTGTTCTCCCCATCCTCCGTTCTCCCCACCCTCCGTTCTCCCCACCCTCCGTTCTCCCCACCCTCCCTTCTCCCCACCCTCCGTTCTCCCCACCCTCCCTTCTCCCCACCCTCCCTTCTCCCCACCCTCCCTTCTCCCCACCCTCCCTTCTCCCCATCCTCCGTTCTCCCCACCCTCCCTTCTCCCCACCCTCCCTTCTCCCCATCCTCCATTCTCCCCATCCTCCCTTGTCTCCATCCTCCCTTCTCCCCATCCTCCGTTCTCCCCATCCTCCCTTGTCTCCATCCTCCCTTGTCTCCATCCTCCCTTCTCCCCATCCTCCGTTCTCTCCATCCTCCCTTGTCTCCATCCTCCCTTCTCCCCATCCTCCCTTGTCTCCATCCTCCCTTCTCCCCATCCTCCGTTCTCCCCATCCTCCCTTCTCCCCATCCTCCCTTCTCCCCATCCTCCGTTCTCCCCATCCTCCGTTCTCCCCATCCTCCGTTCTCCCCATCCTCCGTTCTCCCCATCCTCCGTTCTCTCCATCCTCCCTTGTCTCCATCCTCCCTTGTCTCCATCCTCCCTTCTCCCCATCCTCCCTTGTCCCCATCCTCCCTTCTCCCCATCCTCCCTTCTCCCCATCCTCCGTTCTCCCCATCCTCCCTTGTCTCCATCCTCCCTTGTCTCCATCCTCCCTTCTCCCCATCCTCCGTTCTCCCCATCCTCCCTTCTCCCCATCCTCCCTTCTCCCCATCCTCCGTTCTCCCCATCCTCCGTTCTCCCCATCCTCCGTTCTCCCCATCCTCCGTTCTCCCCATCCTCCGTTCTCTCCATCCTCCCTTGTCTCCATCCTCCCTTGTCTCCATCCTCCCTTCTCCCCATCCTCCCTTGTCCCCATCCTCCCTTCTCCCCATCCTCCCTTCTCCCCATCCTCCGTTCTCCCCATCCTCCGTTCTCCCCATCCTCCGTTCTCTCCATCCTCCGTTCTCTCCATCCTCTCTTCAACAAGTGAGCCAGTACCTTCCACCCACCCCTCACCAGCTCACAGCATCACCATGACCTACATTAAAAAGTTAAAAAGCTCAGTTTGCACTTTTTGCCACAAATTCTCAAGTTGCTTTAACACAGGTGCCTCAATTCGGCTGTGTATCTTTGCCTAATTTGGCGAATTTCCCAGAAACAAAGACACACTCATCTGTCTGGGATCTCTGTGCAGGAGCCAGAGGGGAGCCCAGGCTCCCGGGTCTGCAGGACGGCCCGCGGCAGAGCGAGCCCGAGCGGCAGCTTTCTTCCCGGGTGCTTTTCTCACAGGAGCCCCGACTCCTCTGACGGGCCTGAGGTGCTAGTGTTTGAGGAACAGCATTCACCCGGCAGAGAAGCCCCTACTCTAAGCAGCTGCCAGAGTCTTCCTGCCGCGAATCCAACGTCTGCAGAAGGGGCCCTGTGTCGGGGCCGCTCCACGCCCAGGCCCTTTCTTCTCGTCACAGCACCTGGCTTCCCTTTAATGTCATCCTGCCCCATTCTCAGTCCACGTGGTTCAGGCAAGAATGACCACACCCCCAGGGTGGCCAAGTGGCCCAGGCGTAAGCCATTCATTCCCTCCATTCATTCATTCACCACATCCTGACTGAACATCTACTATGTGCCAGGCGCTGTTCTGGGCACCGGAGATACAATACTGACCATTCCAGACTAACAGTAAAAGGTGAAAGATTGACAAGATCTGAAGAGAAACCAGAGGATGACCGTTACAGGCTAATTACAAACCGTTGCAGTCCTCTGTCTGTAGAACTTTCTAGGAGGGAGGCAATCAATCAACAGATCTAAGTAAACACGGGGTGTGTCAGACGTGCTAAGTGCAGAGGAAGCAATGTCCGAGACGGGGACAGAGAGCGGGCCTCCCTGAGATGGCGCCAAGAGCAAGGACGTGAGGGGGTGAGCGAGAGGGCCTGTGGGTGTCTGGAAGTTTCTCAGGGCAACAGGAACAGCAGTGCAAAGGCTGTGAGGCAGCGCCTGCCTGGCGTGTCCTGGTAAAGGCAAGAGAGCAGGGGCGGCTGGAGCAGAGTGAGTCGGGGGAGAAGGAGGTCTGGGGACAAAGGGGCCGCAGCAGGAGGCCTCAGCCCCATTTCCCTTGAAGGTGGTTAGAAAAACTCTGGTTTTTCTCCGAGTGAAGCGCCCGGGAGGGTTTTGAGCAGAGAAGGGATGTGACAGGATTTCCTTTTTAAAGGCTTCCTCTCTGCCATGGGTGGAGCAGACCCAGGGGGTGAGGGTAGAAACAGGGAGACCAGCGACTGCAATCATCCAGAAGAGAGATGCAGACGGCTTCCGCAAGGCTGGGTGGAGGTGGGGAGAGTCCTCGGATCCTGGGAATGCTCGGAAGGTGGAGCCAATGGGAGCTGCGGGCGGGTCAGATGTGGGGTATGAGACAGGGGGCATCGAGGTGACCTGGGTTTTGTTCTGGGCCACTGGAGGCAGAGAGGTGTCATTAATGAGTTGGGAAGAAGGGCTGGGGGGAAGTCCAGGGGGCTGGTCTTAGACCTGAGCCAGCTGGAGCTGCAAATGGCAGGTGGATGTAAGAGTCTGCACTTCAGGGGAGGGGCTGGGGCAGGACACAGCACCACAGAGATGGTGTTTGAACTCACAAGCCTAGGCGAGGCCAGCTGGGGAGTGAATGAGGACAGAGAAGATGCCCCAGGGCTGAGCCCTAGAGAAAGGAGATGAGGAAAAAGCAGCGAAGTAGAGCAAGAAGGAACAGCCAGTGAGGTAGGGGATGGGGGAACAGCACATGGCCCGGCCTGAGAGACGGTTCACGGGGGCACGTGGGCTCCAATCAGGACCAGGCCTTGGCTGGAAGCCTTGGGGAAGCGCTCTTTGTGGGGTTATCAGGAGGATGATCTGTGAGCCAGCAGCCATCTTGTCATCACGAGGAAGGGCCTGACTTAGAACCAAACCAACCCACAGAACTGAACTGACAGGAGTGGGGGAGAGAGAGCCTGACGTGGCCCTACGTCTGCCAGGCTGCACAGACACCCTGCGTTCCCCTCTTCATGTCAGTCTAAGTTCAGTTTCTGTCACTTGCAACCAAGAAACCTAACATAGTTGTAAGTGAGCAAAAGTGAGGCCATCTTGTTTTGCTAAATGGTTCCAGTCTCTCCTCTGGGTGACTGCTCGCTGCTCTGCACGTCCTCTAAAACATTCACATGCTCTCCTGATTTATGGCCTCTGCTTATGCACGTACTCCCCAATAGCTTGATAAATTAAAACTTTGTTCTATGAGTTTCTCTTCAGGAACAGGCTGACCACAGGTGGGAAACACACCCACAAGGCATCCATCACAGCTGACAGGAGAATGGAACAATGTGATGCCTGGAGCCCGTCACGCCTGGAGACTAACATCCCTGGCCCCCTCCTCACTGCCCATTTTCCCTATGTGACTGCCTCAAGATTCTGTAATCCTTGAAGGGTTTTTGAGACATTAGTCACCCATCTTCCAATTAGCCAGCTAATCTAATTAGACTCCCTTTCTCCATCTCTAACTTGTGATTAATTGGCTCAGATGGCGGTGAGCAGAGCGAGCCCATTGCTTGGTATCATAGTGTCGAAGGTCTTCTCTCCTGCCTGGTCCAGAGGGGCCCAGTGAAGCCCAGCATCCAGCCCATCCATCTGGCCATCACACCCAGGCAGCCAGGCCCAGGTGTGGGGTCAGAGGGCTCACGGGCTTAGAGGCAGGACTCGCCCACCACACTCGAATGGCACCACCGCAGTCCACTCTAGCAGTTCGGGTCTTTTCCAATGCAGCCACTTCCGTCAGATGAGTGCAAAGCTGTGATGCAAAAAGCTCCCCCAGAACCTCCTGGGGCTACAGTGCTCCTGGAGGACCACCTCAGATTACAAGGGACCTTCAGGTCACCCCAACCACTGCCCCTCTCGGCCCCATCCCAGGAGGTGGAGTTCGCAGCGAATCCTCTGGGGTTGGCAGGGCTCCGGAAGCAGTGGACTCAGAGCTGTCCCCTTATGGATGAGGCCAAGGCGTGCGCCAGCACTCGGGGTGGGACAGGACCAGGTCCTCCAGGCAACTTGAAGGAGAGCCACTCGCTTCCCTGCCCCACCCTGAGGCCCCAACAGCACATACCTACTCCCGAACAGCAACACGGGAAATACTGGTAAAGCCACTTTCAGCGCCCAAGCCTGGCCGCTGGAGCAGGCTGTCAGGAAAGTTTCGGCTGCACAGAATATGACCCTGGGGGCTGCAAACCTCGGACTTGGCTCTGGAACCTCCCAGTCTGGGGAGAAGACATCCCAGAAATATTCCCTCTGTCTCCTCCAGGGAGGTTGGGGTCCCCTCTCCATCTCACCTGCCTAGGATGGGGTGCACCTGCCCTCCCACCCCCTCCAACAGGTGAACTGAAAGAGCACCCAGGTCCTGAAAGGGATGTGTTATGTGGCTGAAGATGCGCGGTCCTTCCGGCTGGAGTATACATTTCATCCGTGGTTTGGAGTTTAAAGCACTTGAGGATTAAGCAAGGGGAGGGGCGCATAATGAGAGCTTTCCCGTTCTGACACGGAGACCAGGTGTGCATGAGGTGGGCTGGAGCGCACATCCTGTCGATGCCTGGGTGATGCTCTCTCTCCCGCTGACCAAACGGTGTCGCGGCGCTCTCCCAACTGACCCTCACTCAGGACTACCTCATGCGCTCAGCCAGGCTCAGCCAAGGTCACACGTCCAGACCCCAACCCAGCGGCCTGTCCACCACTCCACGGTGCCACCCTGGCAGAGGCGGAGGCCCCGAGTCTAACCCGTACTCACCCCACAATGGTTTCCTGGGGCTGCTGTAACAAATTGCCACAACCTGAAACAAGACACATTTACTGCCGCACAGTTCCGGAGCTCAGAAGTCCAAAATCAGTCGCACTGGGCAGAAATCAAGGTGTTGGCAGGACCACTCTCCCTCTGGAGGTTCAAGGGGAATCTGTTTTCCTGCCCTCTCCAGCTTCTAGAGCTGTGTTCCTCACGTTGCTTGGCTCAAGGCCCCTTCCTCCATCTTCAAGGCGGGCAGGGTGAGCATCACACTGCAGCCACCGCATCCCCTCCTTCTGCGGTCTGTGTGAATGTCCCTCGGCCTCCCTCCTATGAGGACACACGTGGTTGCATTTGGGGCCCCTCTGACGCTGCAGGATAATCTCCCCTCTCAAGATCCTTAATCACAGCTACAAAGTCTCTTTTGTCATGTAAGGTAACATTCGCAGGTTCCAGGATTGGGATCTGAATATCTTTGGGGGACTGATAGCCGAGCACACGTGCATGCGCACAACGCGCGCACACACACCCGTGTGCTTACAGCTCTGACTTTGCCACAACTGCTCACTTGGCCCACAGCGGTTTTCTCCTCCCTCTACTTATGGAAAGCTGACTTCAACGTCCACCTTGAATGACCCCTTCTCCCTCGAGTCCTCAAGAACACAGCCTCTCCACAACCCGGACTCAGCTCTTCTTCAGAATGCCCACGGGCCAGGTTTCATCAGAACCCCCGCACTTAGCACTTCCCCAAGGCCTTTGTTCATTTTTAGTTTTTAAAAATAGAACCTGAATTTCATGTAATACACATCCGCTGAGAAACATCAGAAAAACAAAAGAGCCAAAGAACTCAAGATCACATACAATCCTGCTAACCAGAGGAGACCACTGTTAAATTATTCCTTACATCCTTTCATTCTTTTTTCAAGGCTGATCTATATGCTGAAAAGGATTTTTTTTTTTAAAACCAAAAACACTGTTTTGAAACATCTTTTGGACTCTGGAGCCAGATATCCCGGTTCAAATTCCAGCCAGCCACTTATCATCTGTGTGACCTCTGGCAAGTCACTTAACCTCTCTGTGCCTCAGTTTTCTTATCTGTAAAAAGGAGGGAAAAATAGCACATACCTCACAGGGCTGTTATGATGATGAGTTAATGTATAGAAACTGCACTTAGGACGGTGTCTGGCACACGGCAAATGCCATATCGGTGTGAGCTGTCATCACCATTATTATTACGTATATAAGGGACATCTGTTCGGGTAGATAAACAACCTTGGCAGCATAATGGAAGCTGCCTGGGGTTCCCTGGTCTGAATGTACTCCTTAACTGCCCCGACTGTTAGGAATTTAGGTTGTTTCCAGTTTTTTTTCCTTCCATGAACAATACAGGATACACATCCTTGAACTAACACCTCTGCACTCATCTTTATTTGTTCCTAAAAATTCAACTGCTGAGTCACCCATCATATGTATTTTTAAGCTTTTGATACATCATTGCCAACCTGCCCTTCATAAAAGTGGCACCGTTACCCTCCTATGCGCAGTGAAACAGCATGTCCATCTCCCCACACCCGGCCCTCACTAGTGGCCCTGGGCACGCGCAATGATTTGCACGTCTCTCCCCTCTGCCAGTAGACCACGCCTCCTGCTCATGGAGGTGTCCCCGCCCCGACACCCCAGTGCCCCAGTGAAGCAGCAAAGTTTACCAAAATAGATGAACTGGAAATGAGATTTGGGGTCATTTACCTGGGGTGAATCTCCGCCTCAGTTTCCCCCCCACAGAAAATGTGGGTCAACACACCTGCCAACAATCAAACACTATTTAAACGCAGTCTATGAAACTGTGTGGGGCTACACAGTCTGTGCATGAAAATGACACCAAAATTCCACAAAGAACTGGCAAAAGTGTTGCTTTTTAATCACACATCAAGTGTATTTTTTAAAAATTTCCAACATCCAATACTGAGACTCCCAAGGGACCATTTCTGAGCCCAAATCTGCCATTTTAGAGCTCTCTCTGACTCTGAACCATCTTGGAAACATATCATTTGAGTACAAATGCACGAAACCATCACCCTCCTACCTGCAAATAGACCGATGTCCCACTTTTCCACATCACACTAAAGAATAAAAAAGGATCCGGCTACAAAAGGCACAGGAGTCTGTCCTCTGAGGACTGCAGTGAGCTCGTGGGCGTGGGACAGCAGCCCGCTCCTCGCGATGCTAACGAGGCAGCCATTGTTCCCACCCTACTGATGAGGAGACTGAGGCTCAGAGAAGTTAAGCATTTGCTCAGGAGCTGAGAAGAACAGAGAGGAGACCCTGGAGTTCAGATCCTCTGATTCGCAAGGCCCTGCCTGCAAGACACTGGGAGAGTCTGGGAAACGCCGGCTGCCGTAAACCCAGCCGCCCGGGAAGGCTCCTGGCATGCCCCCACCATTCCCTTCTTCTCTGGAACAAACATGCTCACGCTGGGCATGACAACTCAGGGACATCCTTCCAGCCCCTTATGTGAGGGGCACTTGCCTCCCCCCGCCCTCCGGGTGTCAGAGCTGTGGATGCCCGGCCAGCAGGGCCCAACCCCAGACGTCAGACTCTGCTGAGGCTAAGCAGGGTTCCCCAGAAGCACATCTCAGGGAGGCCTGGATTGTGCAGGGAACTCAGAGAAGGAACTGGAACATCCCAGAGAAAGGGTACCAGGCGACTGGAGCAAAGGGGGAGGCGACACCCTAGGACATTGAGGAGGCAGCTCGGCGACAATGGCCCCACAACTGCCATTTGCTGACTGCCTGCCAGACCCTGCAGTCAACATGTACACACACGCTCACCTCTCCCTGTCGATGAACCCAACCAGGTGGGTACCACGATGATCCCATTTTACAGACGAGAAAGTGAAGCGTGGAGCAGCTGGGAGACTGGCCCGAGCCAGGCGGTCAGAACACAGCGGGACAGCTCAGGGCTCAGGCCTCGGGTCTGAAACCAGCCCACCTCTTCTCAGCTGTACGACGTAAGCAAGTGACTGACCTCAGTGGTAAAATGGGCATGATAGTAAAATGCAAGGATGTGAAAATGATAAACAGCTAAACAGGAGTTTAACAGAAAGCGTCAGTGAAACCTGTTCCTAATGCTGATGTAGGGGCAGAGAATTGGGACCTCAACGAAACTATCCTGGAGACACAGGCGACTGGTGCGCTCTGCGAGCCTGGACTCAGTCAACAATTATTGAGCACTTGTTGTATGTCACCACAATGAACCAGCCACCACCCTGTGACCTGCTCATCGTCCAGTGGGGAAGATGGGTCAAAATCTTGCAGCTGCATGTGAGCAGGGATAAAGTGGGGTGGGGACAGACCGAAACTTCCTAGTGGCCACCCAGCCAGGGTAGGTGGAGTGCTCCATTATAGGGACAGCCAAGGTCCAGGAACCAGATGGGAGATGAAGGCCCGGAGCCTTCCCGCCAACTCTCAGAGGGAGGGGTCAATGGTTCCATCTCTAAGACAAGAAAACTGAAGTCAGAGAGGTTGGGCAACCTGTCTGAAATCACACAGCTGGTGAGCAGTGGGGCTGGGATTTGAACCCAGATCCTTGGGACAAGGAAGAGGATGGGAGGGAGTTGGACAGAGACAGGAAGGTGGCGAGGGAGGGATGCACTGTCTCCCAGGGCCTGGCGAGACGTGCAATGGGATCCTGTGACCGATGACAGTGACCCGGGGAGTCCTGTTTCAGCCTGGCCAAGGGCTTAGAGAGTCGGCCCAAACCGGTCGAGCCCAACTGATGAGGGAGGAGGGGCCCTGACCCCCGTACTCAGAAGATGAGGGCACACTGTTTCCAAACCCCAAAGCCTGGATCCCCGCTGAAGCCCCCCACGCATGCCTCCCGGGAGCGTTCCTCCTCCAGGCTCTTCTGGGGCTAGAAGAGGAGAAGGGGAAGGATCCAGGAGTTCCGTCTTGCAAGCAGGGCTCTAAAAGCCCAGGGGGTTGTAAAACCTTTCCCCGGGGGCCTGATTAACAAGTTCAGCCCTTGAGCAGTTCCCTTTGAAGTCAGGTGGGCTGCCCTGCCTCAAGTGAGCTCTACAAGAAGTTGGCAAGGGATTGGGGGCGCCAGCCCCGCGGCTAAGTGGGCTCATCTGGCACTTCTGAGCAGCTGGCCAGAGTTTCCAGGACGCCAGGAACAGCCCGCAACGTCTCTCTGGGCCTGCCAGGAGCCAAGGAGCCTGCCGCTCTTGATTTAACACGAACTCACAGCCTGAAACCACACCAGACCTCGTACCCTGCCCACCCCCGACGCCCTCCAGTCTCCACATCACTCCCAGTTCAAGCCTCTCTCATACCCCAGGGCCTTTGTATATGCCGATCCCTCCATCCTTCGATCTGTAAGGCCACCTACCTCTTCATTAACAGAAATTCTGTCTTTTAGGGTCCAGTGCAAATGCTACCACATGCTCAAACCTCTCTGCTCCCCTCATGCCCCCTGACTCAGACTCCACCTGTTTCCTGAGTGCACCCCCACACTGCTGCCCCCTTCCCTGTCTTGTAACAGGACTCCTGTGCTCTGTTCTCTTGCACCAGACGGTACTGGAGGTCAGGGACAAAACCCTCCCAGGTGCCAGAGGACATTTGCTGGAATCCATGTGTCCGTCTGAGGTGGACACACTAACTGAGGACCTCCACTGCCCAGGCCCTGGTGGCATCCAGACTGTTTCCCTTTCCCAGCCCGCTTCCTCCCGTCTGGGTCTCTCCACCTCTGCCCTGGGGAAACCAGAGAAGGTGCCTGTGCAATTTGCCCTTCATGCCTGAGAGAGCATCTCCCACTCCTCCCCGCTGGGCCGGGTCCTAGCTCCCTTTCCGCGTTCCGGGCAGAGCTCAGTGTCCTCTGTTGATCTCCTGCCACAACCCTGGATGTGATCCAGCGGGCTGTCTGGCCACTTCTCCGGAGAGGCCCCAAGGCTGCACGTCCCCAGTCATCAGGGTCCAATCTGGCTTCCCACCTCCCAGGCCACTTGGCCTCTGTTCCCACTCCCAGCAAGAAACTTCTCCTCCCAGGAGAGGCGCTCAGATTGCCACAGGGTGCAGGAAATAAGAGGCCCACGGAAGGGGTCTTGTCGGGAGCCCGGGGCGCTCCTTTCTTGGGGGACCGAGCGACAGTGATTGGAGAGCAGGGGCTCTGAGCTCCCTTTCCCCTTCGGCAACCCGCCTAGTCGGCGGCTCCCGGGGGCCGCTCCCCCGACCTGCGCTCCGGCCGCAAGCGCTCTACCCGCCGGGACGCGGGGCACCAGGACTCAGAGAGCCGAGCCGAGCGGGGCGCAGCCCCAAGTCCTCTCCGGGGCGGGCTCCGCACAGAGCAGGCAGTGCACAAGCCAGGAATTAGCTAGCATCCGCACCCGCTCCTCCTGCACGAACCCGAGCCACCCCAAACCCCGGCCACCGCGCCTGGCTCCAGCTCCAACTCCGAAAGGGGCGGGCGGCGAGGGCCGCGCCGAGGGGCGGCCGGGGGAGGCGGCCGGTACCTGTCAGCAGTTCGATCCTGTGTCCCAGCACCTTCATGTCGGCGCCCGGCGCTGCCCGGCTCGGGGCTGCGGCGTCGGGGAGCGCGCTCAGCCGAGCCGGGGAGAGGAGCGCGGGAGGCGAGGAGCGCAGCAGGAGGCGCCGCCGGATCAGCCGCGCTCGCCGCCCCCCACGCCGCGCCCCCCCTGCCAAAACGGTTTAAAAAAATCCACCAATTGCACGACCGCGCACCCCTAAAAGGCGCCCGCCGCCACCTGGTCGGGGTGAACTCCGGGAGGCGGAGGGAGCGCGCGGGGTGTGCGGGCGACGCTCGGGGAGGCGGCGGGAGGGGGCCCGGCGCGCGAACAAAGAGGCCCCGGCGCCCCCGGGCGGCGCGGTGAGGGGGCGCGGGCGGCAGCGGGGCCGTGGCCCCGGGGGTCCCCGTGCCCGGCAGGGGAGGCGAGGAGGGAGAGCCCGGGGCCTGGGGGAGGGGTTGTTGCCCTAGCGTAGGCGCAATGTGGCCCCGGCGACCAGCGCCCGGCTCGCGGGGCTGGGGCCGGGCGCGGGGCGGGCGGCGGCCGCCAGGGCAGGGGCAGCGGGGAGAGGGCCGCGGGGCCGCCGACTCACCGAGCGATGCGAGCGAGGCAGCCGCGCAGGCGGGGAGCCGGGCCTCGGCGCCGCCGCCGCCAACGCGCCGCGCAGGTGTGGCCGCGGGGCCCGGCGGTGCCAAGGCTGCCGGGGCGGGGGCGGGGGGCGCGGGGCGTGCCCGCGGGGCTGGGCGCGGCCTGGAGCGGGAGGCCGTCCCGCGCGCTCAGCCGGCCTCTGGCGAGGGCCCGAGCGCCCGCTGGAGGGGCAGGCTGGTGAGCGGGACGCCGCGCCCCCCGAGCCCAGCCGAGACCCCGGTCGATCCGCGCGCCTCTCCCCGTCCGCAGGCCCGGAGGAAGGGTCCCCGCCGCTCGGACTCCGCCCCGCCTGCCCCCCTAGTCCCCTCGTAGCGCGCGGCGTCGGGTGCCCGGGGGAGGGGCGGCCTCTGCCCAGGGCTTTGTTTGGATTCCCGAGGGGAACCCCAGCCCGGTGGAGACAGCACCCCCTCCCCCGCCCCTGCCGCCGCCTGGGAACCGCCGGAAAAGCTCTGGGGGGTCGGGAGGAACCAGGTGCTCAGAGACCCTTGGGACATTGTCCCCCGTTTTCAGAGCCCGAGGGTTTCCTTGGGGAATTCATACGGAGTGACCGTCTCCAGGCAAAGGTGTTCTGGGCCCTCAGGGTGGCCTCCTCACCCGACCCCTGCCCAAAATTTGGCAAGCTCTCTGCTCCCCTCAATTCCTTCTCTGTTATCTGAGCAGAAAGGGGAGCTGACTGGGAGCCCTGTCTTCCTCAGGTTCACTCTGGTCTGGCCCAATGATGTTGCTCTCACCTGTCACCCCAAAAGAGGGCGTGCCAAAGTCCCTGATGGAGTCCTACTGTAGGGGGAATGGAAATCTGATGACCTGAAAAATGTACCTGGGCAAGAAGGCTCAAGGGGAGGACTCCTGGAGACCGGGTTCTGTTCAGCCTCTGCCAGTGACCTTGGGCGGGGCTCTGCCCCTCCCTGATTCCAGCCTTCTCAGTGCAGAGGTCATCTGGGACGTCCAGGATGGCAGTGGAGTGGGAGGTGGAGGGGATCCCGCTGCATCTCCCCATCCTTCATGGTTCTCCTATCTGGGCTGGTTTGTCAGCTCCAGGCTCCGGTGGAAGCTACTATGGCATTGAATTAACTGACTCAGGTGATGAGGAAGCTGGTAAGATTTGGTGGCCCCAGGTAGGGTGCACGTTCCTGCTGGGGGTGCAGTGTATAAACTGCATAGGAGGCAGCAAGCTTGGGTTCTCCTTACAGCTCTGGGGCTCACCTTGGGGAAACCCCTGCCTCTCAGTTTCCTCTTTCCTAAAGGGGATGGGGGGAGGTCACTGGTGACAGAGTAAGCCTCTATGTCCAAACCATCCAGCAGACTGTGGTTCTGTGTATACAAGTCTGGAGCCAGTCCTGAGGAGCACAGGCTGGTTCTACAATTTCTTAGCTGTGTGATGTCCAGCAAGTTACTCATCCTCTCTGAGCCTCCATGTCATGCTCTGTGAAACTGAGGTGATGTTGACCTCAGGGAGTTCTTGTAAGAATTAAATGATGGAACATTAAAAAAATGCTTAATATAGTTCCAGACACAGTTGAAACATCCAATAAATAGTCACTATGATTATTGATGATGAAATTGTTCTTATTGCTTTAGAAATTCTTTCAGGCTTTGAGTTCTACTCTTTTCAATAATTTCCGTCCTAGTCATTGAACGAATTGTTGATGTTCTAATAACCTAATTCATGGGGCCTAGCCTGTTCTGAATTCCTTGGAGGACTGCAGACCCTGGGAGGATGTAAAAGGCTGCCTAATAAGAGCTTGGACCCTGTGACGTGTCCGTCTGCGTGCAGAATGGCGTCTGCTGTGGTCTTGAACTGAGGGAGAAGATAATTGGCTCAGATAATTTATAAACACCAGTGAGCATTCAGGCGGGTCAGCTTGACGATTGGAACCCTAAAAGAGGAGAGTTAATAGAAGATGAAGAAATGTGATTTCAAGAGCACCCTCTTCCCAGGGAGGGGGCCTGTCACATCAAGCCCGGGTGCTTAGGGCATAGAGCGCGGCCTGGCCCTTCTGGAGGAGCCCGTCACGCGGGCAGAGGAGTCCCTGCTGAGTCAGCAGAAGGGCAAGCTCTCAGCGCCTTCTGTTCCCGGCTGTCTTTATCCCTGCAAGGGAGGCTGGATGGCAGGGTTTTTAACAGAGGAAAGCAGCACACGGCAGAAGGCCAAGCTGTTGGCTGGGACAAGGAGCCTCGGAGACGTGTCCCCCAGCCCTGCTCCTAATTACCTGAAAGATGTCACAGAAGTCGATGTGTTCTCTGGACTTCCCTTTTCCTGTTTGTACACCGGGCAGGACGAGGCTGGTCCGCACCTTGGCTGGAGATGAGGCATGGCCTTTCTGAAGATCTCTCTGAGCCTTCGTTTCCCCATCTGGAAACTCAGGTTAATGTATCAGTCTGAGTGGTTGCAAGAAATAGACACCTACCCTGGCCCGTGTAAGCAGAAAGGGCTTTGCTGAAGGGAGGGTGGGCAGCTCTTGGCATCTCAGGAGGCAGGCCCAACGCTGCAGTGTTGGTCTGGTGTCAAAACCACTACTGCCATCCCTGGGCATAGACACTGCAGCCGGTGCCCCTGGGTGAGGACTCTGGACACTGCCCTCAGGACCATGGCTGTTTCTGAAGCCAGAGTTGGTGCTGCCATCACTGCCACATCCTCACCATTCAGATTCTGGCTGGTCCTGGCTCCCTTGTGTCACGGGTTTGTAATTCACAGTCAAGAATGGGCATGTCTGATTGGAGGCACCAACAGTGGGTCCCCTGCCAAAGCCGCCAGGGAGTCAGGGAAACAGGGTTTTCAGTTCCTCTAGTGGGAGGTGGGCTCTGCCTCCTACGGAGGGCGTGTCAGATGCTGGTGGCCAAAAGAGTGACCTGTGCCCACGTCAGATAACAATGGACTTGTTGTGAAACTGCTCTGAGATGATGCTCATGGGTGCTTAACTCGGAGCCTGGCATGGAGGGAACACACGATCCCTGGTCCCCAGATTCATACCACACTGCCAATCGACCGTGTCAACCGGTGGTGCTCCTACATACTTTAGTCTTTGATTTTTCAGCAAGTGAAAGACAAAAGGACCTTGAAAACAGTATGGCTTGCTGCCCTTCCAGTTGCAGAGGCAGCTCCAGTCCCGGTGCCAGGAGGACAGGTGACTGGGTTTTTCCATTGTGGTGATGAATTGGGCTGAGTCACCATTCCTCTCCAGTCCCCTCATGACCATGACTGGGAGCAAGTAAAAAGAACCAGCAGGTGGGGTCAGGGGTGCAGAGGAGCCGGAGGCCGTGGAAGCTTCCCCTCTTAGCAGGGGGAGGGTGAGCAGGAACTGTCACCCCCTGCCCACTAATACCCCCCACTCAGGAATCATAAGTCAAATGACCTCAGGGAGAGAGAGAGGATCCCTCCTCTTCTTTTATAGGATTGGTCGAGTGTCTCTTTGGTGCCCAGCCCTGTGCTGTGGGGCGCATCGGAGCTGACCTTTAAGGTTTATGCACTGATGGAGGAAACCAGCTCAGAGACCCATAATCTAGGTACGGGGCAGACTCTGCTAAGATGTGCAATTGAGGTGCATGCATGCAGTACAGTAGGGGGCCTGGAGGAGTCAGCAAGGGCTTCCTGAAAGAAGAGGCATTTGAGCCTGCAGAGAGGTGGAAGGTCAGCAGATGGAAATGGAAAAGGGGATGGTTGGAGGAGAGTAGCATCCATCCGTCCGTCCATCCGTCCATTCATCCATCCATCCAGCATACATGGGTCAGCCAGGCCATGAGCTAAGCCCAGGGAGGCACAGAACCAAGCACGCTGCAGCCCTGTCCCCGACAGGAGCTCCTGGATTGAGGTGGAGAATGCTGGGCATGCGTGAGCAGATGGTGAGGAAGCTGGAACCAGCAAGTAGGCAGGCGTGAGTCCTTGGCCTCAGCCTGGCTCTGGAATTCCACCAGCCACCACGTTATCTGCTCCCTGCTCCTGGGCCACCCTGGACCACTCAATGGCTATGTTGCCACCCTCTTTCTCCCATAACGCATAAAGACCCTCCTCCTGCAGGGCCAGCCCTTTGTTCTCCAGACACCCTACTATCTGCTTCCCCACCCCAGAAGACAGCAAAACCCCCTCCCATTCCCATGCCCCTCCACCTCCCCTGAAAGCTTCGCTAGACACGTTGATACCAAGCAATGGGCTCGCTCTGCTCACCGCCATCTGAGCCAATTAATCACAGCAAGTTAGAGATGGAGAAAGGAAGCTTAATCAGATTAGCTGGCAAATCAGAAGACAGGTGACTAATGCCTCAAAAATCCATCTTCAAGGATTACAGAATCTTGAGGCAGTCACATAGGGAAAATGGGCAGTAAGGAGGGGGTCCAGGGATGTTGGTCTCCAGGCGTGACGGGCTCCAGGCATCACATTGTTCCATTCTCCTGTCAGCTGTGATGGATGCCTTGTGGGTGTGTTTCCCACCTGTGGTCAGCCTGTTCCTGAAGAGAAACTCATAGAACAAAGTTTTAATTTATCAAGCTATTGGGGAGTACGTGCGTAAGCAGAGGCCATAAATCAGGACAGCACGTGAATGTTTTAGAGGACGTGCAGAGCAGCGAGCAGTCACCCAGGGGAGGGGCTGGGGCCATTTAGCCTAACAAGATGGCCTCACTTATGCTCACTAACAATTTCCTCCCATCAGTAGTAACCCATGATTTTATGGTCAAGAGGGAGACAGGGCGTCGTACTTTCTCTAGTTACTTCCTGCTGAATCAGGATGTCGCAGGGGGACCACAGCATGGAAAAGAGTTACTTTCCTTTTGAATTAGAAGGATTAGATAGAAGAGATCAAAGTTTTCTTTTAAAGACAGATTTTAGCCCTCCAAGAGTTTCCACCACCCACTTTCCCCTCGATACAGGTGGGGTACTTTCCTGTGATCTTGGGGCTGCCTTGATCTGGGAGTCATGTATCCGGGGTTTCATGTCTGCAAGTTTTATGGATGAGCGAGTGGTGAGAAGAATCTCAAAGGGGCCCATCCATTTGGATGACAACTGGTTTTCAGGTCCCTGTTCTTTCCAAGTTTTCAGCAAAACCTGATCGCCAGGTTGGAAGGCATGTAGAGGGACATCAGACGGATATGCAGACCTATGAGGAGCAAACTCACAGACAGAAGTCAACACAGAGTTTAATGATTTAACGTAATTAGCAATCACAACATTTCTTAAAATGTCCAGAGATTCAGTCCTGGGGAAGATGCCTGAAAGGGTCTCCCATATAGAATTTCGAAAGGACTCAATTTAAGTCCACTTCGGGGAGCTAATTCTAACCAATAGCAGGGCAAGGGGCAGTGCCTTATCCCAAGTTAGCTGTGTTTCCTGACGGATATTGACAATGGTCTTTAAGGTGTGATTCATTTTCTCTGTCTCTTCGGTTGATGGAGGCCTCCAAGCTGAGCGTAGTATCCATCGGATGCCTAAGCTTTTGGACACTTGTTGAGTTATTTGGGAGACAAAAACTGGTTGGTTACTTCTCTGCAAAGTATTAGGCAGAGCTAACCTACGGATGATTTCTTTCAGCAACATGGGAGTGACTTCTGATGCTTTCTCAGTCCTCGTGGGAAAGGCTTCTGCCCACCTCATGAAGGTGTCCGCACACACTAACGAAACCCTCAAATTCCCAGCTGCCGGGGCATCTGGGCAAAGTCTATTTGCCAGTCTTCAGTAGGTCAATTTTCTCTATGTTGGGTGCCACGATGTGGGGGATGGGAAGTGCTCTTGGGGTTGTTCTTTGCACAGATTACACAGTTTTTAGTCCCCTGTTGTAGAGCCCTTTGTAGGCGAGGCCCTGGGATGTACTTCTGGACCCATAGTGAGTGCTCTCACGCACTCGTCTCAGGATAGGATGTAAGAGGGCCTCAGGTTTCAGGACCCTTTCCAGCTTCCTGGGCATTCAGTGTCACAGCCCCTTCTTTAGCCTGTTCCTTATCCTTCTCAGAATATATCAGCTTGTAGGCAGGAAGCTCTACTTGTGGCAGTAGGGACCCCATCATTGGAAGGGTGTCTGTCTTAGCAGCCCTTTTGGCCGCTTGGTCAGCCAGTCCGTTTCCTTGGGCGACAGGGGCATTGTCCCTCTGGTGGGCAGGGCAATGCATGATAGCTACCTGAGCAGGCTCATTAATAGCATCAAGCAGTTCTAGGATTTCAGGGCCAAGTCTGATTTCCTTTTCTCCGCTGTTGAGTCCCCTTTCCTTCCGGATTGTCTCATGAGCGTGGACTACAGCAAAGGCACAACGGGAATCTGTGTCTGTATTAACTCTTTTTCCTTGAGCTGGATGTAGAGCCTCAGTGAGGACAATGATCTCTGCTTTTTGAGCCGAGGTCCCTGGAGGTACGGCTTTGGCCTCTCAAGTCTCTTGTAAAGTTAGGAGCGCATACCCCACACGTCTCTTCCCCTGATCCGTGCAGCTGCTGCCATCTGTGAAGAGTCGCCAGTCTAGTTCTTCCAAGGGACAGTCCAACAAATCAGGTCGGCTAGAATACACGGTCTCAATAACTTGTAAGTAGTCATGTTTTAAGGCTTCTGATGCCTCATTAGGGAACAAGGTGGCCAGGCTTAGGGAGGACAATATTTGCAATGGTACATTTGGATTGTCTAAAAAGATGGCCTGGTATTTGCCCATTCATCCTGAAGTGAGCCAGTATCCTCCTTTTGTTCTAATAACGTGAGGACTTGCTGTGGCACATATACCACGGGGAGCTGGCCCAGGGTGAATTTTTCAGCTTCCTGCAGGATGCTGCACGTAGCAGCCGCTGCCTTGAGGTGAGGGGTAGCCAGTCCTTGACAGTCTGGTCCAATTACTTGGAGAAATAAGCCTCTGGCTAGGGGATCGTGCCCAGTTTTTGAGTTAAAACCCCCAAGCTTATTCCCTGCCTTTCACGTACATACAGGCTGAAGGGCCTGCCCACATTAGGAAGTCCCGAGGCTGGGGCTGAAATTAACTTTGTCTTGATGGTATCAAGGGCCTCCTGACATTCCTGTGTGCATCCTCGTGGCTCCTGGTCTAGCCCTTTTAGAGCCTCATAGACGGGCTTTGCTATGAGACCATAGTTAGGAATCCAGATCCGACAGAAACCAGCCATGCCCAAGAATCCTTGTGGCTGTTGCCAGGTCTGGGGAGGGCTCGGGCGCGCTATAGACATTTCTTTTGGTCTGGCAGCAGTTCCCTCTGGCCTTTTGATTAGGTAAATCCCAAGTGTGTAACTTTTTGTTTGCAGATCTGTGCTTTCTTTTGTGAGACCTTGTACCCATCGTCAGCCAAATGATTCAAGGTCTTTACTGTGCGGGCCAGACACTGCTCATAAGTGGAGCTCGCTATCAGCAAGTCATCCACATACTGTAACAGCAGTCCTTCTGTCTTTAGCTAGGGCTGCCCCAACTAGCGTAGGGGAGATTTTGAAGGCCGGGGGAGCACTGTCCAGCAATATTGTGGAGTGGCCTGAGTGCCTGGGTCATGCCATTCAAAGGCAAAAAGTTGTTGTGATTCTTCCACAAGCGGTGTGCAGAAGAGTGCATCCTTTAAGTCCAAAACTGAAAACCAACCAAATTCACCCAGAATGTTAGCTAGCAAGGTGTCCGGGCTGGTCCCAAACCACCTCATTCATGGCACGAAGGTTCTGAACAAATCCATATTCCTCTGACTCGGGTTTCTTGACCTGGAGATCAGGAGTATTATATGGCCACTGCAAGGTCTGATTAATCCTGTCGCCAGGAATTTCTACAGAACTGGCTGAATGCCCTTCTGAGCCTCCTGTTTCAGCAGACGTTGTTTCAGGCTATATGTACTGGCTGGATAGTCTTTGCTTTCCCAGGCTTCCCGTCTGCCCACACGTCCCGTCTTACCTCCCTGAGAATCTCGGGTGGCAGCGGGTCTGGCGCTGGTGTCTGAACATCTAGCAGGGCCATCTGGAACCATAAGGAATGTTCTGGCAGCACTTGCACTTCTAGCTGGCCTGGAGCAAAAGCCACTTGAGCATTCAGTTTACAGGGCATTCAGGCATATAAAATGTTTCCAATTAAAAGATCTGAGGTAGAGAAAGGAGCGTGCGTCCAAACGAAGCCAGCCAGTTGCCTTGTCTCGTTATGCCTGTGGGCCGTTGTCACAGTGGATGTTGCCCTCTCTGGGAAGGGCCTCCTGATCGAATTGTGTGCTTGCTGGTTTGAGAAGGAAAGAGTGCCTCTCTTAGAGCTGGCAATCCCTCAGGCATTTCCCCTTGGGCAAGCAGTAGGCCTGGGAAAAGGAGGGGGAGGAGGAGGAGCCGGGAGTCTCCTCGGTCCATCGTCCCCACTTCCCTGATCTAGATATAGCAGCAGAAATGCTTGAACATAAGGGATTTCGTCTTCCTTTCCTTCCTTCTTGCAGAACAATTCTAGCTGCAAGATGGTCTCATAATTGAGTGACCCATTTGGGGCTTTTTTTCCTGAGCCCAGTGTTTCCTGGGGCCAGGCTATGTTACAGTAAAAGATCATCCCTTTCTTTGTCATGAGTTCATAACTGGCCAGCATGTACCCTAGTGGTCTTTTTTTCTTTTTTGGAATAGACAGAGTGGTGCCCATGGTGATAAAGTTTGTGTCTGACAATTAATGGACCCGGAGAAGGCTGCAAGCCTCAACTCCGGGCGTCCAGATAACTGTAGGACTTACCGAATCCCACTCTGCCCGGGCACACAGTGCTCACACCAGCGCTACACAAGCCAAAGAGGCAGAGGGGATGGTTTAGGCAGGGTCAAGCCTTGATTTCTCAATGCCGGCGTAGGGGGTCAGGTGCCTGGCAGAAAGTTTTCAATCTTCTATTTTGCAGAAAGTCTAAGTCCAGCTAACTTTAAGCCCAAACCTAAGTTCCGCACAATGACAGCAAAGAAGATGCCGGACAAGACAGACAAAGAGGGGGAAGATGGTCAGGCTGTGCTCTCACGGCTCCCTTCTAAGGGCTGGAAAGATGGGGGACACACAAACAGCAGTGCAGGCATGGAGGCTCACAGTTCCGGTTTGACACTTGACAGAAAAGCTCACAAACGTCACGTCCCCACAGATGCTGTAACAAGCACTGGCAGCGTGCTGTGGAACTCTGACGCAGAGAAAAACGCACTCAGACTAGTGGAACGGCACACAAACTCAGGGGAACAGACCGTACAGGCGTGCACACTACAGAAAAGCCAGAGACTAGCCTTCCAGGCAGTCTGTACTTTCCTTTATCCCTAAACAACAGCGCCTAAACCAGATGGACCTTGGCCTGACCAAGGCCCCCAGACCAGGAAAAAGGAATATAGTACCTAGGAGATGCACTCCGGATGACTCACGTAGCTGCGGACACACGCGTCGGCTTACAATCCGGTCCTTTGTTTCCCCATCACTGATGCCTTAGAGGCAGTTGGCAAGTGAGGAAGCCACAAGGGGAATTCCCTGGGGGAAAAGATCCCAAAACAGCTTCCTGCAAGTCAACTAGCCACGGGTAAAGGCTAGGGTCCCCTCTGGGTAGCCAGAAATTGATGCCAAGCAATGGGCTCGCTCTGCTCACTGTGATCTGAGCCAATTAATCACAACGAGATAGAGACTGAGAAAGAAACTTTAGTCAGATTAGCTAGCAAATTGGAAGACGGGTGACTAATGTCTCAAAAACCCATCTTCAGGGATTACAGAATCTTGAGGCAGTTACATAGGGAAAACGGGCAGTGAGGAGGGGGTCCAGGGATGTTAGTCTCCAGGCATCACATTGTTCCATTCTTCTGTCAGCTGTGATGGATACTTTGTAGGTGTGTTTCCCACCTGTGGTCAGCCTGTTCCTGGAGAGAAACTCATAGAACAAAGGTTTAATTTAGCAAGCTATCGGGGAGTACATACTTAAGTCATGGCCATAAATCAGGACAGCAGGTGAATGTTTTAGAGGACGTGCAGAGCAGCGAGCAGTCACCCAGAGGAGGGGCTGGGGCTGTTTAGCGAAACAAGATGGCCTCACTTATGCTCACTAACAACATGAAGCCCCAGTTTGTGCCAAGTCAAGGCAAGGGGTGGATCTGATAATATATTTTTTTAATTCCAATAGTCATGTATACTCAATGCAGAAAACTTATAAGATGCAGAGGGAAAAATAAAAACCACTCATAATTCCATTGCCAAAGATAACCAGTGTTAGAATGTTAACATTCTTCAGCGCTTTGTGTGTGTGTTTCCCCCAAAGGAATCATACTGCACGTATGTTTTACGCTCTAACTTTTTTCACTTGCTAGTATATCATGAACATTTACCCTGATAAAAATTATACTTCTACAGTGTAATTATTGTGCTACACTGTCTTTGTTGCATGGGTACTTCATTATTTTCTTGGCCAATCCCATGTTGCTAGCCATTTAGGATGTTTCCAATTTTTTATTATGGAAACAATGTTGCAAGCACTCCACCCCAAGATGCTGCTTTGCCCACAGCTCTTTGATGACCTGCTAAGGCCACTCTGCAGCCTCCTTGTGCCTGGCCACTTGGTCTCTGACCTCCGCCAAGACCAGCCCACCCATCCTCAGGAGACCAGTGGACCCTTAAAAGCCCAGATTGTCTCCATACCTCTACCAGTTCTTGGGGAATCCTGGGAAGGAGTGAGCAGTTTCTGGCCCCACCTTCCCCACGGTACTGACCTCGTTTTAAAGGCTGAGGTTTTGATCTTGTAAGATGTTACCATTGGGGGAAACTGAGTGAAGGGCACACAGGCCTCTGTGTACTTTTTTGCAACCTCCTGTAAAGCTATGATCATTGCAAATAAAAAGTTAAAAAAGAAAACCCCAAAGCCTGTGGCAGGCCTGGCAGCGAACTACGTGACCCCAGTCTCAGGAACTAATGTTTTTAGGTCTACACTTTGTCACGAGGAGCAGAGCTAAGGTCTTGCCTCAGTTTCCCCTGGAGAGTGGGACTTGTTCTAGAGAAAGGCAGCCCTCCTGTAGGGCGGTGGGTGGTGTTGCAGGATTTCCTCCATCCTGATGCTCCTGCAGGCCCGAGTGTGTGCTTGAGCGGGCTGACCAACCTCTCTCTAGGAGGGAAGGGTGATCTGAGGGGTGGGAGGAGGCACAGCTTCCCCTGTGGGCTCCAGGGAGCTCCTAGGTAGACAGGAATCTGGAAGAAAGTGGATGAAAGGCTGAAATTCACTCTTTGGAGGAGAGCTAAGCCATTCTCCTTCCCAAAGAGGACCCACATGTCCCATGGAGCCTCTGTCCTGAGGTTCTAGGGAGAGCCGGTCCCCATTCTGCAGTATCGTTGTTCCAGCCCTGCCCTGGGCCCAGGTAAAGCCACTCACAGAGCTGGGGTGCCACTCCCCAGATCTGGGTGGACTCAGCCCTATGCTGGGCTGTCCGGGGGCCACTGTCCCCTCTCGGGGGCTGCAGTGTCCCCACAGAGTCCTCAGCACCACCACAACAGGGTTGGGTTGAGTCAGAGGTTCCAACCAAGCTTCCAGATGATAGAAACCAAGGAACCCACTTAGGATGCTATGTTGAGGGTCCCCAAGACCACCCTCAAGCTCCATGATTTGCTAGAAGGACTCCCAGAACTCAGAAAAGCTGTTACCCTTATGGTTCCCATTTCTTGCAGTGAAAGGACACAGATCAGATTCAGTAAAGAGAAAAGTGCACAAGCAGAGTCCAGGAGACACGAGGCACAAGCTTCCAGGTGCCCCTCCCAGTGGAGTCACACAGGGACACAGTTAATTCTTCTGGCACCAACGAGCCACAACATGTGCAAAGTACCAATCAGGGATGCTCACCTGAGCCTTGGGGCCCAGGGTTTTTATTGGGAATTGGTCACATAGGCATCCAGCCCCCGGGTGACTGATCTAAGTCCCCCAGAGGGCAAAGTGACACAGCATGGCCCAGGGCCTCAGACACACAAAAACACTCTTGTCAGGCAGGACATTCCAAAGGCTCAGAGGTTCTCACCCACGAGCGTCAAGAGCCAGTCCTTTGTTTGGACCGTGCAGGATTCGAGCAATGCAAGCCTGCTGACTTCACCCCTTACTGCACAGATGCCAATCATTTATTTTGCCATAGGCACACATAAACCATCATGGATTATCACCATGATTTCATAAAAGAAAGGAGGCTTAACTCCAAGAAGGTAGGCCAGACATCATGATGTGATACGGGTCAGTGCTCCCCGACAGAAAACAGTTGGCCCAACGTTGCCAGCTTTGAAGATGGGGAAAGGGGCCAGGAGCCACCAGTATATGCAGGAACCTGACGTGTGGGTTTTTCTTGTTTGTCCGCACAGCTGTGTCCCCTGTCAAGGAACAGATGAGCTGAGAGGCGACCTCTGGCTCCTGCACTAGCTCTGGTCCCTGCTGTTGGAAAGGACCAGGCCCTGCTGAAAGGGGGAGGGCTCAGTCTGGGACCCTCCCTTAAGCGTCCAAGCTAGTTGGTCCTTTCTTTTCTTGGGTCTTGCTGCTGTCTCAACTTATCATCAGAGAGAGAGGAGTCTGGTCCTTTTACCAAATGTCCTGGTCCCCGCCCTGGCCTTTACCCCAGGCTCCTGGCCTCGCTAAGTCAACTCTAGGGTAGCCCGGCTATTCTTCTAAGGTCCCACCTCATCTCGCTTTCCTCTCTGTCCAGCCTCCATGCATGGAGCTGAGCCATCAAAGGCCTCAGCTCTGGCCTGTGTGGGGCTCATGGCCTCCAGTCAGACAGCCTGCGATGCATTGTCTACTACCCGGCTGACCTTGGGAGAGTTTCCCGACCTTGAAGAGTTTCCTCCTCTTAAACAGGTCTAATGCTAGAGCTGTGAGGAGTTACTGGGTTGATACCTGAAGAGCCCTCAGCCCAGGGCCTGGGGCCCAGTCAGGGCCCACTGACCAGCGGCTGTCAGGCTGATGAATTCTGTGGTTCCAGGCACAAAGCGCGCAGGCGGGAGGACCCTTGTGATGGGTGCAGTGGGTGCAGTGACACATTCAGCTGCCCTGGAGCTGGGTGCTGAGAAGCCAGTGGGTCCCTCTGGCTTCCGGACCTCCGGGGAGGGAGCATAACTCATGCACATAGCAGGACGAGGCTGGTGGGGTCTCGGGGTATCATGAGGATTGAAAGACCTGTGCACCACAGGTCTGTTCATGTGAATTCTCTCTGCCTGGGGACCCCTTCCGTCCTCTTCCTCTGCTTCCCCTGGCTAACTCTGCTCTTCCCTTGGTGACTTCCTCCCCGAATCCCTGACTCCGCTCCTCTGTGCTCCTATCATATCAATGCTTAAAAACAATAATACCAATAGCCTACCATTTATTAAGCCCTTACCATGTGCCGGGCATGGTGCTAAGCGCATTGCCTACATATGTTATCTTATTTGATTCTCCTGACATTTGGAGAGCTGCCTGTAGCTTTATTTTTCTGATTTTACAGATGAAGAAACAGGTTCAGAGAAGTGAAGTAAATGGCTTTTCTCCCTCACTCAACCCTGAGCAGTGGTTATCTACGTGCAGCTCCGTCTCTGCCCAGACGAGGAGCTTCCTGAGGGCAAGGCTTGTGTCTGGTTGGCTGTGGAGCCTCAGCCTCCAGCCCTGGGCCTGGTACTGAGGATGGGCTCAACAGAGGGGAGCCCTCCACCAATATTTGTTGAAGAAATGAATGAATGAGTGAGTGAAGGAGCGGATGCTTGTAAAGTACCAATGCAGCACATGGCTCACTGTGGACAATCAACAAATACTACTACCCATGGCAGGCAGAATAATGCCCCACTTCAAATACGTCCACGCCCTGATCCCAGGAACCTGTGAGTGTGCTAAGTTCCTTGGCAGAGAGGAATGAAGGTTGTTAGTCAGCTGACTTTAAAATAGGGAAGTCATCCTGGATTATCTGAGTGGGCCCAGTGTAATCACAGAGAGTGGAAGAGGGAGGCAGGAGAGAACCAGAGAGATGGCAGCAGGAGAAGGACTTGGCCTGACGGCGCTGCTGGCTTTGAAGATGGAGGAAAGGCCCAGGAGGCAAGGAAAGCAGAGTCTCCAGGAGCTGGAAACAGATTCTCCCGTAGGGCCTGCAGGGGGAATGCAGGCCCGCTGACATCTTGATTCTAGCCCAGTGAGACCCATTTCAGACCTCGGACCTCCAGATCTGTAAGAAAATTAATTTGTGTTGTTTTAAGGCCCTAACGCAGTAATTTTTCACAACAGCAGTAAGAAGCTAGCACCGTGCCTCATCTCTGATGCTGAGGATCACTCTTAGTGGGTGCTTATTAAATGACTGATGAATTTCAATATTATTTTAAACATCCCACTTTCTGTCAAGAAAGACACAAAAGAAAAAAGTGCTTTTCGTATATTTTGGATTTATTGCATCAGAGGCCTGAGTGGGAGCTCTCAATTCTCAAGATGGGGTAGAGTTGGGTCCTGAGACCAAGCCGTTGGCTCAGCAGGCTGGGCTGCGTGGGGCCACAGAGGGGCCTTGGAGGGAGGGAGCCACGGGTGGTGAGTGAGCAATTCTGCTGGGCAGATGGAGTCAGCATCCTGGACACCCATGGCCTCAGGCCTGAGGGGCCTCCCCGCTCTTGAGGCCACGCCTGCCGCCTCCATCATCATTAGGGTCGCCATGCACTGGGTCTCTGCCTCTGGTGGGCGGAGTCCTAAGCCCCCCACAAAACCAGCCCCACAGCTCTGTCTTAGTCAGCTTGAGCTGCCATAACAAAACACCGCAGACTGGGTGGCTTATAAACAGCTCTGGAGGCCGCAAGTCTGAGATGGGGGTACAAACATGGTTGGGACCTCTTCCAGGTTGCAGGCGGCCGTTTTCTCATTGCATCCTCACGTGGCAGTGAACAGAGAGAGCTCTCTGAGCTCCCTGTTATAGGGCACTAATCCCATTTATGAGGGCTCCACCCTCAGGATCTAATCACTCCAAAGGCCCCATCCCCTAATACCATCACATTGGGGGGTTGGATTTCAACATATGAACTTTGGGGGGACATGAACATTCAGTCCATAACAAGCCCCGTCGTGCAAGTACCAGGATGATGGCAACCTTCCCGAGGAGGGACCAGCTCTCGTATGCTTCTCCACTGTGCTGGGCACTGTTCCGACTGCTAAGCATCCTTAACCCATTCAGTCCTCATGGTGGCTCCAAGTGACAGGTGCTATCACGATGCCCATTTTACAGATTAGGAAGCTGAGGCTTAGAGAGGTGAAGTCTCTTGCCCGCTCTCACAGCAGTAACTGGGACTCGACACAGGTGGTGGGGCTGCAGGGTCTCTATTCTAACCACTGCCCTCTGCTGCCTCCCTAGATAGTACAAGGATTATAATAGCAATTCCACCACCTCGCATTCGGAGGAGACCTTTCTGTTCACACACGTTCTCATCCTGTTTCCCCCCATCATCCCCACAGTGGCTGGTCATCCTGATGCGTGCCCCTGGCTTACATTTTGGGAAACGGAGTTCATGAGAGGGAGGCGCCCAGACATTCGAGGCATGGGTGGGATTCCTTCCTGGGTCTCCTGGCTCCAAGTCCAGCATCTCTCTCTTCCACCAGCTGCCCCTGCCATACCCTGATGCATTATTTATGGCCCATTACTCGCCTCCTGCGGGCGCCCAGATGCTGCCTGTCAGAGCTGTGACCTTGCTGCGTCCCCTGGAGACGACCAAGGGCAGGCCCTTCCCCCTCAACCTCACTCTCTTCTCTCCCTCCCCCCTTGCAGCCTCACAGGCTCCTGGTGTGTGGCACAGCCGGTCCCCTCTTCCCACCCACGAGAACCACCTTTCGAGCAGTTTCCTCCCTGCCAAGCCAGCTGACACAGTCAGCAAGCTCCCAGCTTCCCGAGCTGAGCAGGGGCCACAGCAGAGTCCAAACTCACCGTCCCATCGACACGGCCCTGGTTGGAGTAGCCAGCGTGTGTGCATGGGTGGATGGTGTGTGTACGCATGCGTGTGTGTGTGTGTGCGTGTCGTGAGAAGAAGGCGTGTGTATATGTGATATATGGGGAGGGGAATTTAAGCACTCAGAGTTGAGAATTGCCTCTTTTGGGTCTTGTAGATGAAAGCGTAACAAGTAAGTCTCATTTTCTTCTTCCTTCTCAGCATGGGGACCGGGAAGAGGCTCTTAGGTCTAGAGTTATTTGGCAACAGGACCCTACAGGGCCGCTGGAGGTCACAGCTTTGGAGCTGTGTGACATTGAGCAAGTTACTTAACCTCTCTGGCCATCATTTTCCTCCTCTTTAACTACCTCCCTGAGTCCTTACCAGGATTAAATGAATGTGAAGCAATCAGCGCAGGGCCTGAGGGCCGGTACACGCTGATAAACGACTTCTGACCTTGCACCAATGCCTGCCTCCCTGTAGGTGAGGAAGGACGACTTTGCCTCACAGACTCTCAGGAGGAAGGAGGCCTGGAGAGGGGAAGCCAAAGGCTCGGCAGATGGGACTGGCTGGCTTCCGGGCAGCAGCTGGGTCACCTTCATCTCAGTTGCCATGTCTGTAAAATGGGCAATAGCTAAATATAGCAGTTGCTTCACCTTATGGCTACCACAAGGGAATTCTCAAATTCTTGAAAACAAAGGTGAAAACTCCAGGTAATTACAGAAGTCGCCCCTTGGGCTGAACCCTCCCCCTTTGCCTCAGAATTTAAGGCATTTGGCACACGTTCACACATAAAACCATGGGGCAGCCATCCCTGATTCTCCTCCCCGCTTTTAAGCTCAAAACTCCCAGGTCCTGAGTGACTGGCTGAAGGTTCTCAGAACCATCTGGAGACACCAGGACCCACACAGCCCCTGACCCCTGACCCTGGGACCCTGGTTAGGAGGGGTTGGGGGCACCAGAAATCTGTCTTTAATAAGCTTCCCCAGTGATTCCAAAGCAGTTGGTCGACTGTGAGAAATTAGAAACCAAGCACGCTGCTAGAGATTGTTCCAGATGCCGCTGGACTGAGTCCTAGACTTCCAGAGTCCTGTCTCCCAGTCTCTTTCTCCTCCATCCTAAGACCCTGAAAATGGAAAGTATGGGCTTCCCCAGACCTCACCACCTCCCACTTTGCATCATTGCTTTCCATATCCTGATCAATTTCCAATCACCATAATTGTTTTCAGGCTCAGGACAATTGACCTTTGTTCTGCAGAAGCCCCTTCTCAGAGGCGCAGGGGTGTGAGCAAAGCTGGATCGACAGCGAAGTCTTCCCCAGACCTGGGAGCACAACTTGAAGAGCCTGCCCTGCTGGCAGTGGGACAACTGGGGTGTCTGTGTGATCCGTGTCCAGTGAGCCCTGAGTGCTAGCATCCTCGTCATTCCATCCAGCACCTGGTCCAGCCAGTGGGCGCTTGGTAAATGCTGGAGTTGGGGATGGCGGGTGGATGAATGACCTAGAACCTCCTGGTCCCACAGCTCTGCCTATTCCAGGTGTGAGAGGCTGGAATATTGTTCACCAAGTGTTCGCTGCCCTCCCCTCCCCCAAGGTGAGTGTACCTTCCCGCCCCAGCTGACTTCAGGCTTGGCCTATGACTTGCTTTGGCCATTGCAGTGTCAGCAGGGGCCTCACACGTGCTGTTGAGGTTGACTTGCTCTTGCTCTCCTGCCAGTTGATGTGAGAAGGACACACACTGGTAGCCGCTGCCTGTAGAGCCTGGGCCACAGAATGAGATGAAGGCAGCAGGCCTGAAAGGCCCCGTGGACGGAGGGAAGTGGCCCCAGCCAGCCTGCAGATCCCGAGCAAGAGAAACCAACACTCCCGATTGGGGCCCCTGACTTTGGGGGATGGTTGTTCCGCAGCATCCCTGCAGCAAGAGCTGACGAGTTCACCAGCATCAATCTGTTGTTTGAGAGGCTCTTGAGGCTAGCCTTGCCTGCTTTAAATCGCACTGGGCGATTCCTTGCCTAGACTGAATCAGCAAGAGCCTGGTTCTATGGTTCCAAGTCATTTTGGTGACCTTGGCGCTGCTCAGTCTGCT
This sequence comes from Equus przewalskii, assembly GCF_037783145.1. NCBI lineage: Eukaryota > Metazoa > Chordata > Mammalia > Perissodactyla > Equidae > Equus > Equus przewalskii. The sequence continues at coordinate 10,290,911 of NC_091833.1, read as the reverse complement.
CTGACTCCAGAATCAGCTGTGACCTCCTGGGCACACACCTGCCCTTCTTCCGTCTCATTCATCACAGGAGCAACCACAGTAATCACCTGCCAGCCTTGAAGGCTGGCCTTGGACTGCAAAGCCATCTGAGACGTTCCATTTGTCACCACAGTCCTATGAAGTAGGAATTTAGATTATTCCCATTTTATAGATGAGAAGCCCAAGGCCTGGGGAAGTTAAGAAACTTGCCGGTAATCTTACCGTTGGTAAGTGGTGGAGCGAAGACTCCAGCCCGGATCTCCAAGCCCGTGCTCTCAATTACTCTTCCGAAGAGCCTCCTCGTGTTGGCAGGAATGCTTGGTTCCCTGGGGCCGTGCCCTCCCTGAGCCTTCTTCCACAGCCCCCTGTCCAGGGCCGCCTTCCAGGTTTCCGTCCTGCAGCCACTTCCCCCTTGCAGTGAATGGACTCGCTCCTGCTGCCTGGGGTGAATTATTTCCAAAAGATATTTGGAAACTCAGCTCTGCTGGGTCTAATGTGTTCCCTTTTGCTAATTGAATTATCCTGTTTTTCAAAAATGAGTGTGCTTTTTAAACTCGTTCCCTGGACTGTTTGTCATTTCATTACCCTCCCAATATTTTCCCACTGTTGTTTTTTTCTTGGAGCCCACGCTCGCAGGAGCCCCGTGGATTTCAGAGCCGGGGCTGTGATTGCGATCAGGGTGTCTGCTCGCCAAGGGGAAGGGCTGCGCTGTCTGGGTGCCCAGGCTCGGCAATCAGGCAGGAGAGGCTGAAATCATGAAAAATCGAAAGTACTGGATCATTTTTAAACAGGGCGGCTGGGTTCTTCCTGGTGCATTTGGTTCACTAAGTGCTGAGAACGGTTGTTTCTGGGTGGTGGATTTTAAGAGAGTTTTTAGTTTCTTCTGTATGTGCCTCTTCTCTGTTTTATTTCCCATTGCTTTTAATTTACAAAAGCATGTATAATTTTAATAAGAAAATAAGAACAAAGTTATTGTCATTAAAATACTATGCACTCGACAAGAGGGACCTGATCCTTCTGGCAAAGTGTCAAGGCGTGGTGAGCTTTCATGAATTTGTTAAAGGAACATTTATAAACTTGTTAAGACCCCTCAGAGAAGCAGACCCCTCTGAAAATAAGTAGAACTCTGCACAAAAAGAGAAAAGATGACCCAGGCTAACAGTTATGTTCATAAAGTGATTTTTATATTTTTTAAAAAATGGAATAGGGGCTGGCTCCATGGCCTAATGGTTAAATTCAGCGTCCTCTGCCTCGGCAGCCTGGGTTGGTTCCTGGGTGTGGACCTACTCCACTCCTTGGCAGCCATGCTGTGGCAGCGACCCACAAACAAAATAGAGGAAGACTGGCACAGATGTTAGCTCAGGGCAAATGTTCCTCAGCAAAAAAAAAAAAAAAAAAAAAAAAGGACTAGAACTTGAGTTTTTCAAATATTAACTTTATTGTTGGTTAAATCTTAGATACCAATTTTCTTTACCCTTGGGCATGACTTGACTTAAATTTGAAAATCGGCTATAGAGCAGATTTGTTTCTATGTGTTTTTCATTCAACAAATATAGATTGAGTTTTGCTCAGTGCCAGGCAGTGCTCTAGGCTCACGGGATTCAGGGAGGAGTGGAGATGGATCCCCAGCCTGGAGCAGCTCCTAGGCTAGGGGGAGAGAGTTGTGTCAACACTCACGTGGTTGGATAAGTGCTTTGGGAGGACACTGGGGAAGCCCAGAAGGGGCTGTCCTTTCCTCTGCCTGAGAGAATCAAGGAAGGCTTCACAGAGGAGGTGACTGATATGTAGAAAAGGAGTTCACCAGGAGGAGAAGGTGGGGAAGACATTCCAGGCAAAGGGAAGAGCATGTGCAAAGTCACCTCGGGTTGGGGGAGTGGTAGGAAAAGCTAGAACTGTGTTCATGGAATAGCGAGTTCCTGACTGTGACTACGATTTAGGGTGTATAGTGTGTGTTTGTGTGCGCTGGCTGGATGGTGAAGAGCCTTGAATGATGGAGACGTTTATCTGGTTGGAGATGGGGAGCTATTAAAAGGTTTTAAGCAGGGAAGCGGCATGATCATATTTGCTTTTTAGAATGGCTGCTTGATGGATGCATTGGAAGGTGCACTTGGGGGCAGAAACCACGTCAATTACTTGAATAGACAGAATTTAATGTAAAGAATTAACTAGACATATCCATCCATCTATCCATCCCTCTATCCATCTACCCATCATCCATCCATCCATCCTCCATCCATCCATCCATCCATCCTCCATCCATCCATCCACCCCATCCATCCATCCATCATCCCTCAATCCATCTTATTTTATAATGCACTTCAAAGTAAATCGCAGGCATCTGTGCCATCCCCAAAGTTCAATTTTTTCACTTTCTTAATTTTAATGTAAACTTCACGTACAATGAAATGCAAAAATCCTGAGCATACATTTGCTGAATTTTGGCAGACACATATACTTGTGTAACCCAAATTGCTGTTAAAATACGAGACACCACCATCACTCTAGAAAATTCCCTCACGCTCATCCTCAGACCGTACCTGCCTCCATCCCCCTGAGACAACCACTGTTTTGATTTTTTTTTCCTCCATAAATTAGTTTAGTTGAGGTTTCTCAGTCTCAGTGCTATTGACATTTTGGTCCAAATAATTCCTGTTGTTGGGGACAGTCCTGTGCATTATTTAGCCTGTCCTAGAACTTCATATGAATGGAATATACTCTTTTTGTTTGGCTCCTTCCATGTAACATAATGTAAATGAGATTCATCCATGTTGTTTTGTGTACTGTTGGCTGTTCCTTTTTTATTGCTAAGTAATATTCCACTGCACGGCTGTACCACAGCTTGTTTATCCATTCTCCCATTGATAGACACATGGGCTGTTTCCAGTGTTGGGTTATTATGAATAAAGCTGCTATGAACATTCTGGTACAATTTTTTATGAGCATATGTTTTGATTTCTCTTGGCTAAACAGCTAAGAGGAATTGCTGGGTCATAGGGTAGGCGTGTAATTAGGTTTACAAGGTACCACTCGTCCCTCTTCTTAAGTGGTTGAACCATTTTACATTCCTGCAAACAAGTTGTGAGAGTGCCAGCAGCTCCACATCCTTGCTAACATTTGGTCTTAGTCTTAAATGTTAGCCTTTCTGGTGAAGGTTAACTTTTCATTGCGGTTTAACTGTGCATGTCCACAATGAATAATAATGTCAAGCACTTGCACATATTGGCCATAAGTATTTCTTTCTGGCTCTGTTCAGATCTTCTGCCTATTTCACATTGGATGGTCTGTCTTTCTATTGGTCGTAGCATCACTCCTTGCCTGCCTGAAAAAAGGGACCACGGAGAGCTGGCCCAGGACCAAGTGAGGGCTGGAGCTGAGCTGGTGAGAAGACAAGGGCCCCACAGCATCCTGTTGAAGCCCAGTGCATCCTGGGCCAAGGGAGGCTTGTTCTGCTCCATCTATGACCCCCCTTCCCATAGAACCCCCCCTCTACACACATGTACACTGTGCGCCCTGCAGAGCAGCGAGCTGTCCCCGTGCCACCTTCCTGTGCCTCTGTTATGGGCTGAATTGCATGCTTCCCAAAATTCGTGTGTTTAAGTCATAACCCCAGTACCTCAGAATGTGACTCTCTTTAGAGGTAGAATCTTTAAAGAGCTGATTAAGTTAAAACGAGGTCATTAGGGTGGGCCCTAATCCAATATGACAGATCTTTATAAGATGAAATTTGGACACAGAGGGAAGATGATGTGATGGCACAGGGAGAAGACAGCCACCCACAAGCCAAGGAGAGAGGCCTCAGAAGAAACCAAACCTTCTGACACATTGATCTTGGACTTCCAGCTTCCAGAATTGTGAGAAAATAAAGCCGTGTTGTTAAGCCCCTCAGGCTGAGGACTTTGTTAAGGCAGCCCGAGCAGACGACCACAGCTTCTCTGGAGAAGAGCCAGCTCCCTTCGTCACCAGTGTCCGTCCTGCCGGTCACCACTCGCACTGCCTTGGCCTCGTCAGCAAAATCAAGATTCCTGCCTTGAACAAGTCTAGGGCTGAATAGCGATCCTTTTTATTTTAGGATTCAGGCTGTGATCCATCTGTTCCACTTTCTACATCTCTCCTGGCTTGAGCCAGATCCAGCGATGGGGGCTTCCTGGGCAGGGCACTTAGGGGCTTCCATCCCCTATCTCGGAGCCTCGCAGCTCCTCAGGTGACTGTCTCAGGCGAGCGCCTCCATCTTACCACTTCAGTTTCCCCATCAGCGAAGTGGGGTTAACAATCCTGCCCACCTGGCAGGTGGCTGTGAGGCTAAAGGAGGTAAGGCTGTGTAGCTCTGGCTCACAGCGCTCAGCAGTTGTCGGCCAGTTTACTGCCTGCAGTCTCTCCTTGAATAGGTACGGCAGCCTGGATGGCGGGTACGATCGTCAGCCCCGTCGCACAAGTGAGGAAGCCCATGGTCGAGAACTTGAGGGACTGACAGAAAGTCCTGAGGCCAAAAAGTGGCAAAGCTGGGATGGGACTTCAAAGTTTTGGGGGAAAAATCCTTGGAAAAAGCTGTGACGTTTCACCCCATATCCCCTCCTCGCTCCTTAGCATACCACAGTCACGGAAAAATTAAGCCCGGAAGAACATTTGAGGTTTAATTCCACAGGTGAAAGAAGCCAAGCCCAGAATCACAGGAGACACTGTCCCCTGCAGCAAGATGACAGACACTCGGGGGCTGAGAAGGGCCCTGGGGGAGTGCACAGGCTGGGACAGGGGCAGAGCAACGCGGGTGGACCCCGCCTGTTGCAAGCCAGAGATGTGCTTATTTATTTATGCTATGCTTATTTTTAAAAAAATAATTGCAAACATTTAAAAATCAGGAATTTTCACACACACACACACACACACACACACACACTCTCCCCGGGAATCAGGCTTCTCCTGAAGGAGATCTGTGGGCCAGACCTTCTGAGAGCTGAAAGCAGCTGGCCTTTGGTGGGGCGTGAGCACCCCGGTCCCACAGTGCCCACCCTCGCTGGCCTCCCGACCTGGCTCATTTCATGGCTGATGTCACCTGCCTGACCCTTGAGGGCACCGGGTTTGGGACCTCTGACTCTCAGGTGACTCTGCCGGTCTCAGCTGGGGGCTTTCTCAGACAGGGTTCTTAATCTGGGATCCGTGGGTAAAGTCCAGGGGCCTGTGACTTTGGGTGGGTGTATTAGCCATGTGCTCCTGAGGTTGTAACATCTGGGGCCTTGCTGACCCTGGAGAGACTGCCCCTCCCAGGGCTAGCCAATTCCTAGAGACAGTAAACGTCTAGCCTGCGAGCGCATCTTTCATATGCGGACTAACCAGTGAAGCTCCACACCCCAACCCCTGCTTGACCCGCTCTTACACTCTGGGCCACTATCTCTGCCTCCATCTCCCCAGGGCAGGTACCAGACAACTAGGGAAAGCTCCTGCCTGCCAGAGCCACTGATGACTCAAACTACCAGTCCTGAGCCTGGGTATCCTGCTCACTGGTTCCTTCCCACCAAAGCCACAGAAAAGGCTCCTGCCCACGGTTTCCTGCTGCTCCCTCTGCCTCCTGACCAACCCTGGTGCTTCCCCAGGTGGCCCTGCATGGCCTGGCACAGTGTGACGCGCCCCCTTCTTGGGATTTGTGAGTAACAAACTATCTTTTCAACAGCAATTGTCTCTTGATCTGTTGGCCTTACCAACCTGGATAATAATAAAATCTACATTTTAAAACAAGCCAAAAAGATATCTTCCTTTTCACTAACTTCTAACTGCAACTTTGTGTTTCCCTCAATTATCATCGGAGGCAACAAACAGCGTAGTGAGAGCAGTACCAATGACTCTGCTCCATTAGACATCAGATATTCTCACACCAAACTACGGTTGTTGCAGACAATTT